>NC_084650.1:5809428-6409428 GCF_019802595.1 Syngnathoides biaculeatus
CTGTGTGTTTGAGCCAGAATACACACGGCGGAACTTGAAATGTTGGAGAGGGGGCATGGCACTGGCAACGAACATTAATCCCATTATATGGGATTTGTTTTGATGCTTTTTTTAGGAGTTGTTTTAGATGTAGAGAATATACAGCAGGGGTGGGTAGACATTTATCTTTTACCCCAACATCTACTTTTCAATTAGCCAGCCCCTCGTGATCGACCGGTGGCAGTGGAGGTTGGGGGGCACGCGCGCATCGCCGTAAATAGGAGCTGGGAAGTGTTGTGTGCTAAGAGCCAATAAAGCAAGTATAACAGTGAGTCGATGTGCCGTGTTATTAGTACTCCCGCCATTGAGCAAACAAAACAAAAATAACAATGTACAATGTCCAAACGTTTGAGCCAGAATACACAGAGGTGGAACTTGACGTGTTGGAGAGGGAGCGTGACGCTGGCGGGGGGGCATAACATGGACCTCGGAGATGTTCTCGACAGGTTCGTTTCGAAAGACTGGGCTTCGTGTTCTCTTTGTGACCTAATGCCAACTGTGGCGGAATGCCAGTGTTGTCGTGAGTTTGAAAACGTTGAAAAAAATGGAGCATATTGGAATTAACTTGGACCACTATATTATGCAGACATGTTGATACATGTCTGCATAATATAGATATTATATAATAGATACGAAGCTATTTTTTTGGACAAAGACGTGTTACATATAAATTTGCTCATGATCCATGACAGTTAGATGAAAGGACCACTTGTACATCCAGTGGAAAATTGGTGAGTACACATTTTTAATGGTCTTGGAATCCTATGTGAATGCAATGGGCGATGTCAAAAGTTCATCAAAAATGTGAGCTTATTTTCTAAGTACGGCATAAGACTATCGAATGCTTTATTTATATCTTGAATCCATCCATCCATCCATCCATCCATCCATCCTTCCATTTCTTTCCGCTTATCCTCACGAGGGTCGCGGGGAGTGCTGGACCAAGCTGTCAACAGGCAGGAGGCAGGGTACACCCTAAACTGGTTGCCAGCCAATCACAGGGCACATAGAGACAAGTAGCCGCACTCACAATCACACCTACAGGCAATTTAGAGTCTCCAGTTATGTTTCATGTTTTTGGGATGTGGGAGGAAACCGGAGAGCCCAGAGAAAACCCATGCAGGCACGGGATAAACATGCAAACTCTACACAGTCGGGGCCGGAATCGAGCCTGGGTCCTCAGAACTGTGAGGCCAACACTTTACCAGGTGACCCACCATGTAGCGCAAACCCTCACCCAAACGTCAGATAAAGACTGCGGTGACAGCTTGCGACTTTATGACATGGCAACCGAGAGCTGCTAGCCATAATATTGGCCCCAAATGGAATGGAGGGACTGACTGGAGAGAACTGAACATTAATTATCATTTGTATACGCGAACTAATGACTGGATGTTCTCTTTCAGGATTTTTTGGTACACTGCAGAATTCATTGTTCCATTAGTCATGGCAATTTGTCCTGGTCCTGATGCAAGAAAGCAACCTCAGATGCAGCAAAGCAACCCCCAGACCACCACACTGCCACCATCATGCTTCACTGTTGGCAAGACATTTTGGTAATTATATTCTTTGTGAAATTGGCTTTTCATTGTAACAAATACTTCCTTTATTTTTTTTTTTTACATCCACATGTAAACCATCATAACCATCTCATCAACAAAAATCCATATGGTACCATTTTTTTTCTTTTTTCATTGTACACATACATTCAGGGGTGTTCAACACATTTTTTGACATGGGCCACATTGTATTTCCCTCAGATGGGCAAGCTCACTTGTTTTGGAAGCTGAATGCTATAGATTTTTTAAGTTAATGTAAAAATCTATTTGGCAACAAAAAATTATTTTGCAACAGCTGCACATTTTTATGTATGACAATTTGAAAGTTTTGATAACATTTTTCACAAAAGTCACAGTTATAACAACTTCTCTTATTGTTTATTTACAGTTTCTAAAACAGTTCGTCTAAATGTTTGTGTACAAATGATACTAATCCCCCACTAAGAGATGTACTCGGCCAGTTGATGTAGTGGGCCAGGCTCACCTATAACCTTCCGCTCATCTTGGAACTCTGAACAACAAGGGATACAATAAATTCAGATGACATTTTGTCTGCTACAGTTTGAATTATTGATACTGATAGCTTTTATAAAAGCTACATCTTGCTAAAACTCAGCTAATCAATCAAGTATAATGTAGATGCTGATAACTTTTTAACTATACCACGACTTTTTACTTACTGGTAAAATTGATATAGTAAACATGCTATAACCCGACGATTGGAAAGCCAGCTGGTGACTTCAGCATGTGGACCAATGAGGGGCATAGCTTCAGTCAGACACTCTAAGAGAGCGAGGGAATGAGGCTATATTCTAATCTTGCTAGCATTTTGAATATCATTTACTTTACCTTTAAGACAGGTGACTTGGGCACATCACCTGTTTGCACTAGGTCCTAATTCAGCAAAGGTTTTCTTCAAACAGTGATGTGGACTGTTTTAAATTGTGAAAAAAAATTGTCTCATTTAATGCACTAGAAATGTGGCATGAGGAAAATGCCTTTGGATAACTTTGGTCCGACATAAAGTTGAATTGAATGACTAAAGGAAGTTGATCTAGGAAGTGTATGTGCGGAAATTCACCCTAACAGCAAACCTAAGTAAGTACATCTGATGTTTTGGTGAATTACATAACCATGTACATGTATCAATACTCTTCTGAATAGAAACATTATTATGTTGTGAGAAGACCAGCACTGTATAAAAAAAATAAAAAGAGAAAAAGTAAAGAAGAGACTGGAGCACATCTCTCTCCTTGCTGGACAAACAATAATGCACAGTTCATTTCAAATGTCTTGCTCCAAATGTGTGTAAATTCAATCAAGTAGTGACCTTTCCATTTCTACTACAAAATTCACATGCTGCATTTTCATGAGTGGTTCAAGAAAAGCTTCTTTCTCCATTATATGGTTTATATCAGGTGTATGGACGCCAAATGCTTAAATGCTGAAGTATGAAATTAAATTTGTTGGCAATGGTGGATGAAATGAATGAAATATTGTCCTTGTAAGACTTAAATGTATTTTGTGATAACATCTATCTCAGTGCAGTCTCAGGTATGTCAATTACATGCCTGGAATATTTATATAAATATATATATTTTTTCTTTTCTTGAGGCATTTCATTCCTTGCCTTGTAGTTTGTCATTATTTCATGTGCAAATCTCACACACACACAAAATAAATGTATTCTTTTGTATATTTTTTTCTGAAAGTCAAATCAATCAGAAGTCTAGTAATGCCTTAATATTACAATATTACAAGGCATGTTGGACCAGCACGAACGTTTTACTTAAAACTAATATTGCCTGTACTATGAATTGAAAAGATGAGTTGTTGGACCCTGATGAAACTGTTTATGACCAGACAGAGACATTGACTCCAACCAATGTAGCCATAGGAAGACACAAGTGTGTATTCCATAGATAATTTGGTAGTCAGTGTCACGTATTTGCAGATTGATTCATCCATCCATTTTACATATTAATTATTATTTTATATAGCTGTTTGGTCCCCAGTCAATCATAGAGCGCATAGAGAGACCAATGCAGACAAGCTAATGGTCTTGTTTTTTTGGGTAATTTGTTGTGCAATTTGTTTAAGAGTGAACGTTGTCATAAACCAGCGGCACAGGAGCGGCCACAAAGGTAGGACTTCCAGGCAAAGGCATAATGTTCAGAGTGGTTTTATTCCAAAAACAGGTCAATTCCAAAATGCAATCCAAAACGAGGCAGAGGCAACAGAACGCTAGGCTAGGCAAGATCCAAAAAACCTGAAACACGGTCCAATGACTATGAGGCAAACCAAGAGGTATACCAAGACGTGATCAAACTTAAAGAGCACAGACTCGCCGTGACAAAGTATCCCAGAATGCAGTGATGCATGCGCGATAAACTGGCAAAAGCCGATGACACATTGACAATTTAAGTACTTAGTTCATTAGTGTCCTAAATGTGTCACAGCTGTGAGAGTTGTCTGAGGTGGCAACACCCAGATCAGTGGCCTGGCCACGCCCCTCACAGGAAGCGCCACCCACGGTAGGGGCCAGACCATGCCCATGACAGAAAATAATATTTTATTTGACTTCTGTGACTTCATTCTTGAATCTCGCATTGGCTGTTACATCATCAAGGGTAGCTATGGACTATTAATTACTTGTTTTCCTGAGCACTTCATATTTGTAAAATCAGTAGTGACTGATACACATTGCCTTGATGTGATAATAATCTAGTGGTTCCTCCTATTATAATCCTTGATGATTAATTTTTTTGTAGCTCTCTCAATCCAAAAATGGTCACTATTGTTCCTCCTCCATCTATCCATTCATTTTCTAAGCCACTTGTCCTGGAGCCTATCCCAGCTCTTATCGGGCAGAAGCCAGATTGGAACTTGGTTGCCAGCCATTTGGATGGCACATGGAGACAGACAACAGCCGAGTCTCCAATTAATGCATGTTTTAGTGATGTGGGATGACAGCGGAGTGTCTGGAGAAAACCAATGGAGGCATGGTGAGAACACGCAAACTCCACACAGGGGGAGGCCAGGATTTGAGAATTATTCAGAATTATGAGGCCAATGCTCTACAGCTGCGCCATGGTGCCGCCCCATTTTGTTCTTGTTCGACTCAAATGTTTTATGACAATAGGGCTACGGATTAATTAATATTAATGTGCAGTAATTATATATATATATATATATATATATATATATATATATATATATATATATATAAATAAAACCTTGTGTTAGGGTCAGAGGTGTGGGACTAGATAATGCACGTTTCCATAAACCCATATGATAAGTCCAAAGAATGGATATAGGTTTCCTTTGCCAGCACACTGTTGTGTTGGCAGATTTATGTTTTCCATATATACCAAATATTACTTCAATTAGTTCTACCTTCAACATTCACAGGTTGTGTCCAGTTGTGACTTGTAGTGCTCGCGGTCAGGCTGTTCCTCACGTGATGTTTTTCTTACTGTCTCCACGTGCGCACAGCTGGACATAAATACAGTGAAGAAAATAAATATTGGAACACCCTGCAATATTGCAAGTTCTCCCACTTAAAAATTATGGAGAGGTCTGAAATTTTCATCAAAGGTCCCTGTCCACTGTAGAGAGATAATCTAAAATGAAAAATCCAGAAATCATAATGTATGATTTTTTTAACAATTTATTTGTGTGATCTTCTTCTTTTTCTTTCGGCTTGTCCCGTTAGGGGTCACGACAGTGTGTCATCTTTTCCATCTTAGCCTGTCTCCTGCATCTTCCTCTTTACCCCCAACTGCCATCATGTCTTCCCTCACCACCTCCATCAAACTTCTCTTTGGTCTTCCTCTCGCTCTTTTGCCTAGCAGCTCCATCCTCATCACCCTTCTACCAATATACTCACTCTCTCACCTCTGAACATGTCCAAACCATTGAAGTCTTCTCTCTCGAACCTTGTCTCCAAAACATCCAAGTTTGGGTGTCCCTCTAATGAGCTCATTTCTAATCCTATCCAACCTGCTCACTCCGAGCGAAAACCTCAACGTCTTAATTTCTAATACCTCCAGCTCTGCTTCCTGTTGTTTCTTCAGTGCCACCGTCTGTAATCCGTACATCATGGCGGCCTCACCACTGTTTATAAACTTTGCCCTTCATCCTAGCAGAGACTCTTCTGTCACATAACTCACCAGACATCTTCCGCCAGCTGTTCCAACCTGCTTCCTTACCACACTCACCATTGCTCTGGATTGTTGACCCTAAATATTTGAAGTTGTCCACCTGTGCTATCTCTTCTCCCTGTAGCCTCACTCTTCCCCCTCCACCCCTCTCATTCACGCGCATATATTCTGTTTTACTTCGACTAATCTTCATTCCTCCCCTTTGCAGTGCATGTCACCATCTTTCTAATTGTTTCTCCGTCTGCTCCCTGCTTTCACTGCATATCACAATATCATATGCAAACATCATGGTCCAAGGGGATTCCAGTCTAACCTTGTCTGTCAGCCTATCCATAACTACTGAAAACAGGAAGGGGCTCAGAGCTGATCCCTGATGCAGTCCCAACTTCCACCTTAAATTTTTCTGTCACACCTAAGCCACACCTCACCATTGTTCTGCTGCCCTCATACATGCCCTGGACTATTGCAACATATTTCTCTGCCACACCAGACTTATGTATGCAGTACCACAGTTCCTCTCTTGGTTCTCTTTCATAGGCTTTATCTAGATCCACAAAGACACAATGTAGCTTCTTCCTCCCTTCTCTGTACTTTTCCACTAACATCCTCAAGGCAAATAATGCATCTGTGGTCCTCTTTCTAGGCATGAAACCATACGGTTGCTCGCAGATATTTATTTCTGTCCCGAGTCTAGACTCCAATACTCTTTCCCATAACTTCATTGTGTGGCTCAACTATATTCCTCTATAATTCCCACAGCTCTGAACATCACCTTTGTTCTTAAAAATGGGAACTAGTATGCTTTTCCTCCATTCATCAGGCATCTTTTGCCCGCTAGTATTCTGTTGAATAAGTTGGTCAAAAACTCCACAGCCATCTCTCCAAATTGCTTCCATACCTCTACCGGCATGTCATCAGGACCATTTTCATCCTGTTCAGTGCCTTTCTAACTTCCCCCTTATTAATTATTGTCACTTCTTGGTCCTTCACACTTGCCTCTTCCACTCTTCCTTCTCTCTAATTTTCTTCATTCATCAAATTCTTGAATTATTCTCTCTATCTATTTATCATCTGGCACCAGTCAACACATTTCCATCTCTATCCTTAATCACCCTTACCTGCTACACATCCTTCCCATCTCTATCACTCTGTCTGGCCAACCTGTAGAGATCCTTTTCTCCTTCCTTTGTGTCCAACCTGGTGTACATGTTTTCATATGGTTCTTGTTTTGCCTTTGCCACCTATACCTTTGCCCTACATTGCATCTCAATGTACTCCTTTTCCCTCTCCTCAGTCCTCTCAGTGTCCCACTTTTCATCTTCACTAATCTTGTAATACTTCCTGTATTTTGGGGTTCCACAACCAAGTCTCCTTCTCCCCTTTCCTACCAGAAGACACACCAAGTACTCTCCAGCCTGTCTCTCTGATCACCTTGGCAGTCATAGTCCAGTCTTCCAGGAGCTTCTGCTGTCCATCAAAGCCTGTCTCACCTCTTTCCGAAAGCCCACACAACATTCTTCCTTTCTCAGCTTCCACCACATGTTTCTCTGCTCTACCATTGTCTTCTCAATCTTCCTACCCACCACCAGGGTTATCCTACATGCCACCATTGTATGCTGTCGAGCTACACTCGGTAACCTCCTTCAGATTACATCATCTGCACAAATTATATTTCACCTGCGTGCTTCTACCGCTGCTCTTGCAGATCACTACATGTTCCTCCCTCTTCTGGAAAAAAAGTGTTCACTACTCCCATTTCCATCCTTTTTGAAAAGTCCACCACCATCTGCCCCTCAAAGTTCCCTTCCTGGATGCCGTACTTAGCCATCACTTCTTCATCACCCCTGTATCCTTCACCAATATGTGCATTAGAATCTGCACCAATCACAACTCTGTCTCTGTCAGGGATGCTCAGAACTACTTCATCTAGTTCCTCCCAGAATTTCTCTTTCAACTCTCGGTCACATCCTACCTGTGGTGCATAGCCGCTAACCACATTATACATAAGACCCTCAATTTCAAATTTTAGTCTCATCACTCGATCTGATACTCTTTTCACCTCCAAGACATTCTTAGCCAGCTCTTCCTTTAAAATAACCCCTACTCCATTTCTCTTCTCATCTACTCCGTGGTAGAATAATTTAATCCCTGCTCCTAAACTTCTAGCCTTACTACCTTTCCACCTGCTGTTTTGGATGCACAATGTATCAACCTTTCTCCTAGTCATCATGTCAACCAACTCCTGAGGTTTTCCTGTCAGAGTCCCAACATTCAAAGTCCCTACACTTAGTTGTAAGCTCTGTGTATTCCTCTTTTTCTTCGAAGACGAATCCGGTTTCCTCCCCTTCTTTGTCTTTGATACACAGTCGCTGAATTTCCAGCGACACCCTGCAGGTTAGCTGTGCTGGTGGTGGGCGTTGTTAACCCGGGCCACGACCTATTCGGTCTGGGATTCTTTCGATGAACGCTCATATTTTTTTGGCACAGTTTTGACACCGGATGCTCTTCCTGATGCAACCCTGTGCATTTATCTGGGCTTGGGACTGGCCTAAAGATTCCAGTCGATTGTGACCCCATAGCTGCATTTGATGACGTGTGATGCAGCTGCAAAGAAGTATTTGAACACCTAAGAAAACCATTGTTAATATTTTGTACAGTAGCCTTTTTTTGCAATTACAGAGGTCAAACGTTTCCTGTAGTTGTTCACCAGGTTTGCACACACTGCAGGAGGGATTTTGGCTCACTCCTCCACACAGATCTTCTCTAGATCAGACAGGTTACTGGGCTGTCACACAGTTTCAACTCACTCCAAAGATTTTCGATTGGGTTATGGTCTGAAGACAGTCTCGAGCACGCCAGAACTTTGATATGCATTTATGGAGCCCCTCATTGGTTTTCTTGGCTGTGTGCTTCAGGTCATTGTTATGTTTAAAGACCCAGCAACAACCCATCTTCAATGCTCTGACTGAGGGGAAGAGGATGCTCCCCAAAATCTCACAATACAGGGCCCCAGTCATCCTCTCCTCAATACAGTGGAGTCTTCCTGGCCCATGTGCAGAAAAAAACCCCAAAGCATAATGCTACCACCCCCATGCTTCACAGTAGGGATGGTGTTCTTGGAATGGAACTCATCATTCGTCTTCCTCCAAACACGATTAGTGGAATTATGACCAAAAAGTTCCATTGTGGCCTCATCTGACCACAAAACTTTCTCCCATAACTTCTCTGTATCATCCAAATCGTCATTGGCAAACTTAAGACGGGCCTTGACATGTGCTGGTTTAAACAGGGGAACCTTCCGTGCCATGCATGATTTCAAACCATGATGTCTTAGTGTATTACTAAGAGTCACCTTGGAAATGGTGTTCCCAGCTCTTTTCAGGTCATTGATCAAGTCCTGTCGTGTAGTCCTGCGCTGATTGACCTTTCTAAGGATCATTGAGACCCATGAGGTGATATCTTGCATGGGGCTCCACTCTGATTGAGATTGACCATCATGTTTAGTTTCCTCCATTTTCCAATGATTGCTCCAACAGCGGACCTTTTTTCACCAAGCTGCTGAGCAATTTCTCCGTAGCCATTTCCAGCCGTGTGGAGTTGTACAATTTTGTATCTGGTGTCTTTGGACAGCTCTTAGGTCTTGGCCATGTTACAAGTTTGAATCTTACTGACTGTATGGGGTGGACAGGTGTCTTTATGCAGCTAACAACCTCACACAGGTGGATCTGATTCAGGAGAATACATGCAATGGAGGTGGACCTTCAAAAGTCGACTAACAGGTCTTTGATGATCAAAATTCTCGCTAATTGACAGGTGTTCAATTACTTGTTTGCTCCTGTCTCACACAAATACATTTTTTAAAAATCATACGTGGTTATTTCTGGATTTTTCATTTTAGATTATCTCTCTCACAGTGGACATGCACATATGATGAAAATTTCAGACCCCACCATGATTTCTAAGTGGGAGAAGCAGGGTGTTCACATACTTATTTTCTTCACTCTAACTGTTTTGGTTTGTCTTTCTCTGTAATTTTATTATAATGGAACATGCAATGCCACTTCTCTAGTAGTGAAGGAGTCTGAGCTAGTGTGTGAGGTTGAAAAGTTCTGACTACATATGGTTGGTACCGCCTACAAACATGGCTTGGGCTCTGGTACCAGCCCAATTGAAAGGGGTTGGACTCTCTTCTACTCTGGATTTTCCCATTTGCAAGGTGCCTATGGTTGTTCGTATACCTATTGTACCCCCAGCTCCGTGCCTGTATCTGGAGGTTTGCCCCTCTCTCTGCCTTCAGGTGGTGGGGATGGATACTGACAGTGTTTTAAGCCTATTCACCAAAAATAGTTCAGGGTACCCACATTTTTACAACTTCTGAGGAGGTGTACTTTAGAGCGCTCCCGCTGGGGACTCCACTTTTTCTGCTCAGGGACTTCAATGGTAAGGTAGGCAGTGATCGTGAGACGTGGAAGGGCATGATAGGGAAAAACAGCTCCACGCCCCGATCAGAACCCGGGTGGTGTTCTGTTACTAGACCTCTGTACTCATGTTAGAAGGGGCATCAAGCCACTGTCTCACAAGCACCCTCCTCACCTATGCCTTGTAAATTAGGTAATGATTTAATACTCGTCTGTCTTATCATTAGTTCCCAGTTTGTTGCGTGATGCACAGGCTTCTTAATGTGTATGTGTGTCATTGCTGTTGTTACGTGTGAATTTAGACTAAAAACCCCAAACTCAAACCAGCAAAATATGACAAAGCAGTTGAATTGTGTTTAAGACAATTTAATCACACACAACACAACACAAAAATAAAACAATCAACACAGAATAGAAGTTCAAAGACCGAATAGTTGAGCCAAGCTATGAATAGTCACCAGAGTTGAACAACCAGGCAAATGTTCTTTCCAACGAATATTCCAAGTTAATAATGTCCAGAAATGTCCAAGAATAAAAGGTAGAATGCAGTGTGGCGTGTACTAGTCTACTTGTCCAAAGAGTGGTGGTAAGAAGCTCTATTGACGGTCCTTCTCAGTCTTCTTATATAGGCACCTCACAGAACATTCCAGAATTCCACATCACAAAAGAACCACATTATAGTCACATAAAAGTATGAAAAGGAAAATAATAATACACTAATACAAACACACATACCACTCTCCCACTTAAGGAAAAGAAGAGAAACTTTCTGTTATAATACAACTAAGCAACACAAAACATGACAAAACAGAATAGAAAATAGAATAAACAGAAAAAAAAGAAACGAAAACACAGAAAAATAAAACAGAAATACTAAACATCAAACAAACCTTTACACCTTGAAGAGTGCATCAGCACGTGCAATAACAAACTCCATGGACTGTCACAGGTTTCAATCATGTCACTGTTCCAGCCTGTACTGCACCTCGTTCCACAGAATCTCGCTCTTTGCAAGATTCATTCGATATGGGTGTCGTTTCACTAATACACACACATGTTCCACTGTGTTCAAGCAATCTTGCGCCTCATAGTTTTGTTGTTGTTGTTGTCTTGTTTTCCATGTTCCATGTTTTTTGTCTTGTTATCAGACATTGATTCATATTTTTGGTCCTTGCCTTGTGGCTTGTGTTATTGTTGAGTCTTCCTTTTGGACTGCCTTCACATGTACTGACCTCTGCCTGGAATAAACCTCCATTCCATACCACATCCATTCCTGGCAGTCTTCCATTTGGGTCCTACTTCTCACTCCTGCTCGTGACAGCTCATCATGGATTCTCCATAACAAACATCATGTTTAAGCACCTACATGTGCACTTGGCACCATGACACTGTAGGTCAAAGTTCGTTTATCAACTTAGAGGCTATGTCATCCGACTTGCGACCATGTCTTGGACACTCGCGTGAGGAAAGGGGAGGAGCTGTCAACTGACAAACACCTGTTGGATGGTGGAGGAAGATGCTGGTCTGACCTGACAAGCCCAAACCTATTGTGAGTGTCTGCTGGAAGTGTGTGGCAGAATCCCTTGTTAGAAGTTTCAACTGCCACCTTCTAAAGAACTTTGTTCTTGAGTCCAAGTAGACCAGGATCAGTGGCTCCATTGCTGAGGCTGCAGACCAAAATGTGCCTGTCATGGCAATCCTCCTGAGAGATGCCATCAAGCTGAAGAAGAAGTCCTATCAGGACGTTTTGGCCCGTGGGACTCTGATGCAGCTGTTGGGTACCGTCTGGCCACGCAGAATGGAGCTTTGGTGGTCCCTGAAGCAAAAACTTGGGCAAAGCAGTACTTTGGTGAGGAAATGTATAAATATTCCCAGAGTGCTTCCAGGACATTCTGGTCCACCATCGATCGTTTTAGGAGGGAGAAGCAGTGCACCGTCAACACTGTGTTTCATGAGGATTGGGTACTGCTGATCTCGGCTCTGGATGTTTTATGTCAGTGGTGGAAATATTTGGAAGACCTCCTCAATTCCACCCACATGCCTTCCCATGTGGAACCAGAGTCTGGCTTCTCTGAGGCAGACTCACCGATCTCTGTGTTTGACGTCACCAAGGTGGTTAAAAAGCTCCTTGGTTGCAAGGCCCCGGGCGTGGATGAGATTTGACTGGTGTTACTAAAGGCTCTGAATGTTGTGAGCTTTCCTGATTGAGCGCCTTCTGAAACATTGCCTGGACATTTGGGACAGTGTCTCTCGATTGGTAGCCGGTGTGGTGGTATCCCTTTTTAAGAAGAGAGACCGCAGGGTGTGTTCAGCAACAGGAGGATCACACCCCTGAGCCTCACTGGTAAGGTCTATTAAGGGGTTCTGGAGAGGAAGGTACATAAGGAAGTTAAATATTAGATTCTGGATGACCAATGTGGTTTTTGTCCTGGCCATAGAATCGTTAACAAGCACTGCACCCTCGCCAGGGTCCTTGAGGCTACATGAGAGTTCAGTTATACAGTTTACATGTGTTTTGTGGACCTGGAAAACGCGTTCGATCGTGTCCCTTGGGGAGTCTTGTGAGGCGTGCATTGGGACTATGGGGTACCAAACCCTCTGATATGGGCTGTTCATTCCCTGTGTTATTGGTGTCAGATTTTGGTCCGCATTGGCGGCAGTAAATCGGACTTGATTCCCGTAAAGGGTGGACTTCGCCAAGGCTCCCCTTTATCACCAATTCTGTTCGTAATTCTTATTGACAGAATTTTTAGGTGCAACTGAAACGAAGAGGATGGTATGGTTCCCCTCTGCTTTTTGCAGATGACGTGGTTCTTCATCAAGCCGTGAGCTCCTACCCTCACTGGAGTGATTTCCAGCCAAGTGTGAAGTGGCTGAAAATCAGCACTTCTAAATCTGAATCAGAAAAGGGTGGCATGCCCTCTCCTGGCCAGGGATGAGAGTGGAAAAGTTCAAGTATCTTAGGGTCTTGTTCACGAGTGTGGAAGAAAGGAACGTGTGATCGTCAGGTATATGGGTGCAGCATCTGCAGTGAAGTGGATACGGACTTTGTGTTGGTGCGTTGTAGTAAAAAAGGCGCTAAGTTGAAAGGCAAAGCTCTCAATTTACCAGTTGATCTATATTCCTACTCTTAAATATGGTCACAAGCTGTGGGTAATAACTGAAAGAACAAGTACCTGGATATAAACGGCCAAAATCAGATTTCTCTGCAGAGTGTCCATTTGAGATAGGTTGAGAAGCTTGCTTAGTTGAGACACTGCTTCTCTGCATTGAGAAGAGCCCGATGATGTGGCTGGGGTTTCTAATTCAGATGCTTCTCAAACGTATGCTAGTTGAAGTGTGCCAGGCATGTCCCACAAAGAGGAGACCCTGAGGATGACCCAGGACACGCTTGAGAGATCACATCTCTCAGTTGGCCTGGGAACGGCTCAGGATCCCTTCCTGAAGAGTTGGAAAAAGTGGCTAGGGAAAGGGAAGTCTGGGTGTCTCTGCTAAAGCTACTGCCCCAGACACCCCACCTCGGATAAGTGCTAGAAAATGGATGGATGGATGGATGGATGGATGGACACATTTTCTCATTGGGGTGATCTCAATGTAAATGTGATGTTGTGTTTGTTGTATTTCCACTGACGTAGTTGAGCACTTGCAACATCCCGTTGAACCTTTGTATACAACACCCTTGTTCCAAATGCCATGTTTGAAGTCCAGTGGAGGATTTTTGATATCAAGATGGTCAATGACTCTATCCATGTTGCCATTGTGCATTAAGTTTTGTCTCAGCAGTTTGGGGTGTTTTTGGAAATGTCCTATGGCGCTTCTCTGTTCCAATCAGGTCTGCACATTTTGAGAGTAGATATATTCCTTGGGAAGGTCACACTGTTCTGGAAAATAGTAGTGGTTATAATTATGCTGGAAAGAGTTTAACACAAGTACTGGAACAGCTCTGCTTCTTCCTTGGTGTGATTCTGTATTTCTTTATTATCTCTATAGAGCTCATGCACCCACGTCATAAAATCACGTGATTTTTGTTTACATCGCCATATTACCGGTCAAACAAAGCATTGTTGCAAGTTAATTCCATTGAGACGACGCGAAAATACATCTTTTAGCACGACACCCAGAGTTTTGTTCGATAGCATTAAACAGTTAGAATGTGATCATAAACTAAGGTACATGGAAAAATTAGAGACACTTGGCATAGAGGATCTATATTTAATGCCGAAGTCCATGTTTTCGACGATCAGAAATTTGAATGTTAATCCACTTCCGCTTGTCTTGGACATCTGGATATACACATGTAGAGTATCGGGTGGATAAGTCGTCAAGATTTACACAGAAGCATTTGAAAGCGTATAAAAGCCTGGATCTTACAAATACTCTGTTGCTGGATCTGTTCATAATCAAGAATAAATCCCACATAATGATGGACCCACTCAGATTTTTTCAATACAAAAACCAATATTTAAATAAATGACCCCTGGTTTTACACAAACTCCCATTCATTAACTATGACTGGAAAAAAAAATAGGACAGGGAGTCGTCTCCTCCATGCACGGAAGCCACACGCTTCCATCCGTAAATCTCTCTGTGACAGATGGTTATTATTTTTTTTTAAATACGCATTGTTCTCAAATGAGTCAATTTGGCATTATAAAGACTTCCCGATAATTTGAGATTGAGAAGAATGATTCCTACCTGAAATGAAATTAGGCCTGTGTATTTCGTTGGGCACCATCCATCCCGTTTAATTGATGAAATCCATCAATCTTTTTTTGTCTTTTCAGATAGTATTCCATAGAATGATCTAAATGAAGAACTCTCTCATCTATTGTGACAACCAACAGAACAACAGTTCTCGGGCAATTTGAAATATCTGCTCCGGTTCAACGACTCCCACACTGCCGAGCAGCTAAGTTTGACCAGTAATATGGCGTCGTGCAAACTGTGACGTCACGTGCACGAGCTCTATATTGTGATATCACCAGTCTTGCCAAGTACAGTATATCTCCCACAAATCAAGCATATACCATTTTAATTGTCATCTTTTGAATGTAACACATTACATACAGTTTAAACATACATCGAGAAAGATGGATTTACTGTAATTCATCCATCCATCGGTCTATCAATTCATCAATGCATCCATTTTTTTAAGTGCTCATCTTGACCAGGGTCGTGGGTGTGCTTGTGCCTAACTCAGCTGACTTCAGAAGAGAGGCGTGGTACACCCTGAACTGGTTGCCACACAATTGCAGGGCATATATAAACAACCACTCACGCATACAGACAATTTAGTCTTCTACCATGTATGTTTGTAAAAAGTTGGAGGAACCTGGAGTACGTGGAAAAAACCCACACAGGTATAGAGCGAACACGCAAACTCCTCTGAACATAGGATTTTTATTTACCCAGAACCACAGACGTGTGAGCCGGACATACTAACCAGTCGCTAATATAGCTGTAAAGTTTGGTATAATTTCCAAAGATCTTAGCATAAACAAACTGCAGGACTGACACTAAATAAAAAAGTGAGAAAACAGATTAGGGTCAAGTACGAAACTTTGAGGCATTCCAGACATGACCATGATAAATTCACTGATTTCACATTTGGAGAGAAATCCCTCCAATGGGGAGGGATCCTGTTTTTGCTTCCAATCCTCAAACTGGTAGCAGCATTAACAGGAGGCCCTGGCCAGCCCTAACGTAATTCAATAAATCCTGCTGAATTTGGACTGAATGTTGTGAATACTCGACCTGGGATGCTCCTGGTGACGATGTCAGTGGACTAAAATCACCATCTTCTGCAATCTTAGTACCCAAATTGGAGCCGTAGCGTTCGCGTTGAAGCTGCTCGGCCCAAGTTAGCCTAGCATAGATCACTAACAACAAAACATGTCTGTTTACTAATGATTACTGAGGAGATAAACATCAAACGCGAATATCTACACGTCCTGGAAAACTTACATATCATATACAAAGTGGACTGTGAGTACTCATAAGAAGTTGGGCGAGTGGAAATTAACTTAAACCTGCTTATCGGCCGAGTATTCCTTAGTTTAGCTTGCTAACAACGAGACACCTTTGTGACCAATTCGTTGATGTCGACGAAACATCGAACATGGACTCAACCTTCAACTACTAGAGAATGTCTTCCATACCCATGTCCTTTAAATCGCCATATGCTTTATATTTTCACACAGGTAAAATGTGATTTGTGTACCTTATGTGATGACTGTGTTTATGTGATTGCTTTCATTTGACCTTAACTTTAACATTGGTTAGGTAGTATGTGAATTGTGTATATGATGGGCTGACTTTGTTGATTTGATTGCTTCTTCTTTTTGACTATCTGCAGCCCATTGGGCAGCACAATATTGTACTACCTTGTCGGCGGGTCCCAAGCCTGGATAAATACAGAGGGTTGTGTCAGGAAGGGCATCCGGCATAAAACTGTGCCAAACAGTGTTCATCATACGAATTCCATAACAGTTAGGTCATCGCCAGGGCTTCTTACGCTTGCCCCCGGCACTGTTAATCTGCAAGGCATAGATAGAAATTCAGGTAATGTGGGTCGAAGACAAAAAAGAGGAGGAACGCAGCTCAGTCGGCAGAAACAGAAGAGGAACGCACAGACAATAAAGCTGTGTATAGAGACTTTGAATGTTGGGACTATGACAGGAAAAGCTCAGGAGTTAGGTGACATGATGATTAGGAGAAAGGTTGATATATTGTGCATGAAAGAGAGCAAGTGGAAATAAGGCTAAAAGTTTAGGTGCAGGGTTTAAATTATTTTATCATGGAATAGCTGGGAAGAGAAATGGAGTAGGGGTTATTTAAAAAGAAGAGCTGCCTACGAATGTATTGGAGGTGAAAAGAGTATCAGATCGAATGATGATGATGAAATTTGAAATTGAGGGTATTATGTATCATGTGATTAGTGGCAATGCGACCTAGATTTGAAAGAGAATTTCTGGAAGGAACTAAATGAAGTAGTCCTGAACATCCAGACAAAGAGAGTGTTGTGATTGGTGGAGATTTCAATGGACATGTTGGCGAAGGAAACAGGGGTGATGAAGAAGTGATGAGTAAGTACAGCATTCAGCAAAGGAACTTTTTGTTCGGCAGATGCTGGTGGACTTCGCAAAAAGGATGAAAATGGCAGTGGTAAACACTTATTTCCAGACGAGACAGGAGCATAGAGTGACCTACAAGAGCGAAGGTAGAAGCACACAGGTGGATTATATTTTGTGCAGATGATGTAATCTGAAGGAGGTTACCGACTGTAAGGTGGTGGTGTGGGAGAGTGTAGCTCGACAGCATAGGATAGTGCTGTGTAGGATGACTCTGGTAGCGGGTGGGAAAATTGAGAAGACAAAGGTAGAGCAGAGAATCAGGTGGTGGACGTTGAGAAAGGAAGAATGTTGTGTGGCCTTTCGGAAAGAGTTGAAAAAGGCTCTAGATGTTCAGGAAGAGCTCTCAGAAGACTGGAATACTGCTTCCAAGGTATTCAGAGAGGCAGCCAGGAGAGTATTTTGGGGTGTCTTCTGGTAGGAAAGGGGAGAAGGAGGCCTGGTGGTGGAACCCCAAAATACAGGAAGTCATCCAAGGAAAGAGACTAGTGAAGAAGAAGTGGGACACAGAGAGGAGTGACGAGAGGCATCAGGAATACATTGAGATGCGCCGCAGGGCAAAGGTAGAGGCGGCGAAGGCTAAACAAGAGGCATATGATAACTTGTACTCCACGTTGGATATGAAAGAAGAAGAAAATGATCCCTACAGGTTGGCCAGACAGAGGGATAGAGATGGGAAGGAGGTGCAGCAAGTAAGGGTGATTAAGGATAGTGATGGAAATATGTTGACTGGTACCAGTAGTGTGCTAAGTAGATGGAAAGAGTACTTTGAGAAGTTGGTCCCGATGACATACCAGTGAAGATATGGAAGCAATTTTTGACCAACTTATTCAATAGATTACGAGCGGGAGTCAAGATGGCAGGGGAATGGAGGAAAATTGTGCTAATCCCCTTTTTTAAGAACAAAGGCGGTGTTGAAATTGTGGAAACTACAGAGGAATAAAGTTGATGAGCCACACAATGAAGTTATGGGAAAGAGTAGTGGAGTCTAGACTCAGGACCGAAGTAAGTATCTGCGAGCAACAGTATGGTTTCATGCCTGGAAAGAGTACCACATGCATTATTTGCCTTGAAGATGCTCGTGGAAAAGTACAGAGAAGGTCAGAAGGAGCTACATTGTACCTTTGTAGACCTAGAGAAAGCCTATGACAGAGTACTAAGAGAGGAAGTGTGGTACTGCATGGGCAAGTTTGGTGTGGCAGAGAAATTTGTTAGAATAGTACAGAACATGTATGAGGGCAGCAGAACAGTGGTGAGATGTGCCGTTGGAGTGTCTGAAAAATTTAAGGTGGAGGTGATCTGCATTGAAAAGCAAGGAGCAGACGGAGGAACAATTAGAAAGATGGAGGTACGCACTGGAAAGGAGAGGAATTACGACTAGCCGAAGTAAAACAGATAATATGTGCATGAATGAGAGGGGCGGAGGAGGAAGAGTGAAGCTCCAGGGAGAACAGATAGCGAGGGTGGAGGACTTCAAATACTTGGGGTTAACAATACAGTACAATGGTGAATGTGATAAGGAAGTGAAGAAATGGGTCCAAGCAGGATGGAACAGTTGGCAGAAGGTGTCTTGCGTTCTTTGTGACATAAAAGTATTCACTAGGATGAAGGGCAAAGTTTATAAAACAGTGGTGAGACTGGCCATGATGTACGGATTAGAGACGGTGGCACCAAAGAGACAACAGGAAGCAGAACTGGAGGTGGAAGAAATGAAGATTTTGAGATTCTCACTAGGAGTGAGGAGGTTGGATTGGATTAGAAATGAGCTCATTAGAGGGATATCCAAAGTTGGATGTTTTGGAGACAAGATTAGAGAGAGCAGACTTCGATGGTTTGGACATGTTCAGAGGCGAGAGAGTGAGTATATTGGCAGAAGAGTGCTGAGGATGGAGCTGCCAGGCAAAAGAGCGAGATGAAGACCAAAGAAAGGTTGATGGATGTTATGAGGGAGGACATGAGGACAGTGGGTGTTAGAGAGGAGGATGGATAAGAGAAGCTTAGATGGAAAAAGATGACACACTGTTGTGACCCCTAATGGGACAAGCTGAAAGAAAAAGAAAAAGAAGAAGAGAAATCCCTCCAATGCTTAAATCACTCTCTTCTCTCTCTCTCTCTCTCTCTCTCTCTCTCTCATGTACACACATGCACACACATGTACACATGCGCACACACACACTTACACAAACAGGAGAAAAAAATAGTGTTTTGATCAAATCTGCTAATTTGCATAAACTTGTAAATGTGGCTGGAAAAAAAACTGAGATGTTACAATTTTGGGATTTGAATGAAAACATCCATCCATCTTTTGAGCCACTTATCCTCACAAAGGTCATAGGAGTTCTGGGGACTAATATATATGCGTGAATGAGAGGGGCGGAGGAGGAAGAGTGAAGCTCCACCGATAAGATATAGCGAGGGTGGATGACTTCAAATACTTGGAGTCAACAATACAAAGCAATGGTGAGTGTGGTAAGGAAGTGAAGAAATGGGTCAAAGCAGGATGGGACAGATGGCAGAAGGTGTCTGGTGGTATTCCTTGGTATTTCTTCCAAGAGTGGAACTGTGGTACTGCATGCGCAAGTCTGGTGTGGTGGAGAAATATGTTAGAATAGTACAGGACATGAGGGCAGCAGAACAGTGATTAATGTGCTATTTGTTTAACTATTACAGCAAGTTAGGTGATAAACCTAACAGATAGGCTGACAGATGTTCGTTGATGACATTGTGATATGCAGTGAAGGCAGGGAGCTGGTAGAGAAACAATTAGAAAGATGGAAGCATGCACTGGAAAGGAGAGGCATGAAGATTAGCAGAAGTAAAACGGAATATATGTGAGTGGTTGAGAGGGGTGGAGGGGGAAGAGAGAGGCTGCAGGGAGTAAAGATCGCGAGGGTGGATGACTTCACATACATGTGGCAGAAGAGTATCTGTCAGGATGAAAAGCAAAGTTTATAAAACATTGGTGAGGCCGGCCATGATGTACGGATTCGAGACGGTGGCACTGAAAAGACAACAGGAACCACAACTTGAGGTAGCAGAGGTGAAGATTTTGAGGTTCTCTCTGGAAGTGACCAGGTTCGATAGGATTACAAATGAGCTCATTAGCGGGACAGGCAAAGTTGGACATTTGGAAACAAGGATCGAGACAGCAGACTTCGATGGTTTGGACATGTTCAGAGGCGAGAGAGTGAGTATATTGGTGGAAGGGTGCTGAGGATGGAGCTGCCAGGCAAAAGAACGAGAGGAAGACCAAAAAGAATGGATGTTGTGAGGGAAGACATGAGAGGAGTTGGTGTTAGAGAGGAAGATGCAATAGATGGGCTTCGATGGAAAAGGATGACACCTTGTGGCGACCCCTAACGGGACAAGCCGAAAGGAAAAAAATAACAATAATAAGAAGATTACTGCTTATGTAATTTTCCTTCATATCTAAAATTAGCAGAACCTGCGATTGGCTAGCGACCAGTTCAGTTCTTAAGATACAGTAACTGGAATAGGTAACAGCGACCCTGGTGAGGATAAGCGGTACAGAAAATGGATGGATGGAAGGAAAATTTATTAAAATTTTCATCTATAGGAAGCAAAAACAATATTAAATTTAACCTGACTTTCATATGCAGTAATGTTTTATATTTGCATATACTGTTGACGATTATTTGGAACATGTAGGTGACTGAATTGTACTGGAAATGTTTTAGAAACAATTACAAGCAGTACTGATTTGAAATTTTAAAAGAGGTATTAGTTACACTGAACTCATGAGATATTAGTGTAGTATTATTAAGTTACACTTAACTCATGAGATATTAGTGTAGTATTATTAAAACCTACATTATACTTTGTCAGATTCCGCTTATCCGCAGGACTAATCGGGTGAAATGTCCTGACCGACTCTCCAGTTAAAGGATCAAGCTTCCTTTACCCCACCTGACTCTAATGCCGTGCGTGCAGGAGGATGGGAGCTTCTTAAGTTGGTGTCGAGATGAATTTGCCGAGGTGTACTAACTGCCTTGAGTTTTGCAGAGCCAATCCGGTCTGCCCTCACTTATCAGCCCTTGTCGAGTAACCTTTCAGAGTAACAGAGTAACAGTCACAAAGTGATTGCTCCGCTTTTACGGCAGCTTCATCTCTGATGAATCGATTACACTTGTCATTGACCCAGTAAATTTAACAATCCCTGTTAGAATTGTATGGATTTGTTTCATCTTAAACCTGAGATTATCAATGAGTGACTGATTAAAATAGAATTTTACGACTAAATGATGTTAATATTATAGACGCTCGATCTTTAACGAGGTGAAATGGTAATAATGAGACAACTCAATCTAAGAATGACAAAGATAGATGAAGATGGAAGTTTTAAGTATTTAATAAAATGATAAAAAGTGTTCAGATAACATTCATTACTCGACAGTCATTCCCGCCAGACACGGGGTATGGTTGCGATGTTAAAAAAAAATGGATGTTAGTTGAACACAAATCAACAAAAGTAAAAATGGTTAAAATGATAAAAATTGTTCAAATAACATTCATTACTCGACAGTCATTCCCGCCAGATGCGAGGTATGGTTGCGATGTTAAGGTAAAATTTGATGTTAATTGAATATAAATCAATAAAAGGAAAAGTGATTAAAATGATAAAACAGATGGTAAGCAGGATGAGATAAATGATACAAATAATAAAAAGCAATATAAATGAAGTTGGATTCAAAGCATTCAAAAGCGTCAGAAATTAGGGAAAATAAACATTTTGGAGTGAGTCTGTTAGGGGTGATCAAGTCCTACATAGGTCGAAGCCTAATTTAGTAATAAGGATTTTCGGGATTAAGGATTTTCAAGACAACTTGTCCTTCATAGATAACCATGTAATATCGCTGGTATTATGCTGCCATTACCTTATTGTAGGAGTTGTTTTACTTGCACCCAATCTTAAATGGAGTCGTCAAAAATAAGCAATCCAAGTTGCTAGAAGACTTCTCCCTGCCAGCTTGCCACATGACTATTACATCTATAGAAATACCTTGTATCTTTGTCAGCGAGAATCCAACAAAAAGCCCCGGACTTCCGTATCCAAGGTTTGTTATAGCTTTTTGGTGGAACATTCTGGAAAATGTTGGCTGAATCCACGCCCAGTGGGAAGGGCTCACTTGGTTTATCCTACTAGGCCCCTTTCGCCATCCCTGGCTTGACTTGTCACGCCCTTCTTAGCTTCACTCAATTTTGTCATTTTCCCTTTAATCAATAAGTGCATCTTTAAAAATGTAACCACAAACTCGCATTCGGTTTCACCCTAGTTTTTGAACAATTGCATAAATGTATCAACATTCTTGTGAATACAATTCTCTTATGCATTCTCAGGCTTGTTTTTGTTGGTTACTCATCATGTGTTACCTTGTCTGAGAGAGACAGTCATACACAGGTTATATTATTTTCACAAAACCGTTTCAAAGCATCATATTTTCTGCTAAAGGTTTCATGGAAAAATAGTTTAAATCAATTTCTGCTTGCAGACATCCTGTGTGGTGATTCGAGTGAGATGGGCTTCCTGTTCAGTAACTCAGCGACACTTCAAACGTCTTGAAAAACAGTTGGGTGTGAACTGGCAGCTGCATCCTGTTGATGTCTTCATGTCAAAAACAAGATGTGAAGACAAAGATATGACAATAATTGGGTTCTTAAGGTTGCTAATCCCGATATATGTATGTAATACAAAGATATGAAAAATAATCAGGTTTATATAAGGTTTACTGACTTTGGTATACGTATGCAATGCAGTGAGATGCTAAGTGGGTAGGCTACGTTTATCAGAGAGATATTTGCCGTCCTGGTCACCCAATCAAGTATAATTTTGTTTGGCGACATCTGGTGTTCAATTTGAGAGTTGGTGCGAGGGCTCAGCTCAACTTATGAACCCAAGCCATAAAAGGCAATTGCTATCAATTTGCTCCATTGCTATTTGTGGCATGGCAACCTACTTGACAACCTAGAAGGAAAAACAACACATTTTTGTCAATTTACTTGTGAATTTTGCACACTGCATATTCTACGTTTTATGGAGCAAAATGCCTCTAAATTTCTTTAAAAACATTTATGACAAATTAGATTTAACTGTGTGAGCAAAGAATTAACTCACAGTTGCCTATAGAGCTCGTGCACCAACATCATCAAATCATGTCACTGGCCGGAAGTGTCGGTCAAATAAACCATTCTTCAATGGTAAGCCGATTGGAGAGGACGCGAAAATATGTCTTATAGCCCGACGCCCAGAGTTTTGTCCGATACCGTTGAACATTTAGAACGTGATAATAAACAAAGGTACGTGGAAAAATGAGAGTCAGTTCGCATAGAGGACCCATATTTAATGCAGAAGTTGATGTTTTCGCCGATAAGAAATTGGACTATTACCCCGCTTCTGGTTGTCTTAGACAACTGGATCTAAACATGTATCTGGTGACTAAGTCATCGAGATTTCACAGAAGAGTTTGAAAGCGTAGAAAAGTCTGAACGCATACAAATACTTCGTTGCTGGATCTGTTTTTAATGAAGAATAAATCCCACAGAGCGATGGAGCCACTCAGATTTTTTCAATACAAAAACCAATATTTAAATAAATGACCCCTGGTTTTACACAAAATTGTATTCATTAACTATGATTGGAAAAAAAAAAATTAGGTCAGGGAATCGTCTCCTCCGTACACGGAAGCCACACGCTAACCTCCGTAAATCTCTTTGTGACAGATGGTTAATTATTTTTTTTAAATATGCATTGTTCTCAAATTAGTCAATTTGGCATTACACGTACTTCCTGATAATTTGAGATTGAGACGAATAATTCCTACCTGAAATGAAATGATCACTACACAGGCCTGTGTATTTCGTTGGGCACTATCCATCCCATTTAATCGACGAAAACAAGCGAAGAAGCCCAGGTTAGCATGTGAGCTAACATTAGCGCTTAGCATCCCATTTGACACATGTTGATCACGAATGAGAAGAGTAATGTTGGATTGTTTATTATGCGGAGTTGTGGACATATAGAAGTGTGAACAATTTACAGGAGGAAGCGTCCACTTCATGTTTAAAGCAATTTTAATGGCTGCGTGATGGCGTACAGTGGAATTTATCATAAATCCCGTGGTAATCCGCTTAAATTTCAGTTCCATGAGGTTTTGTGTGTCTGTATTTTTATTTTAGATGTGTCATGTAGGACTAGATTTTAATATCCCTTGATTCATGCATATTTTGGCTCCGATGAGGATCTGCGGGATGTTCAATTAAGAGATGGAACGCTACAGGGTTATCAAATGGGCTTCCTTCCATCACCAACTGATTCATTGATTGACCCACGACACTCTTGAGAGGGTTCAGCAGTGAATCCCACCATCCCAGGTTCACCTCCTAGGTGCCCAATTGCAATATTTTATTCTTATCCACATCCACTGGCTGGGCGAAAAGCCACCTTGGAGAGATCTCTGCCTCCCTGCCGATGGGCCTTCCCTCGGACTCCAATCCATGTGAGTAGCCAGGATGTTGAGGAGGCTATAAACTCTCTGCAACCTACTTCCACCGGGTGCACCTCTGGTCTCCAGCCTTGCTGTTGCCACAAGTCCTGCATACCTCAGCCGCTTTCGCTCATATGCCTCCTTGATTGCCCCCTCCCAGGGCACTGTGAGCTTGATGCTGTAGACGAGCCAGAAAGATGCAGACTGTTGGATATTATTTTTAGATCAATACAAAAGTCCGTTAATCATCTCACTCCAAATTGTGACCTTACCCGACCACCACTCATCCAACAATTTGCGCGCTCGTTCTGCAAAGAAAGGACCAGGAAGCCGGCGTTTTCACACGCGAGTGGATTTATTCCTTCAAGAAACACCTGGGTCTTGGGTCCCTCTCATTACAACCCTGTACGTCTCTGTCCCCTCCAGCCAACGTACTCCACATCCGTGTTGCCCAGGACAATTTAAAAATACAATCTACTAATTCACTATTGGTTATGTGTCTCCTGCAGTTAGCCTTGGTGCTCTCTCATTGGTCTTGTTTAGTCCGCAGGATGGGACCCTAACCCTATCTGCTGTAATCACTTTCTTGCCACATTCTCACACTGCAACTTTTCATCCACAGACTTTCACACATTAAGCAGTATTGCAAATACATCGCCTTGTTGATTAACTTTTATACATTTCATTTCCTTTAAGACCAAAGCACTAGATCTGGTCGTAGGGTGATAGTTGCAATCTTAGATGAGAAACAGAGCTTCTTGTCCAGGTCTGCCAGCAGCTTCCAGTCTCGAGGCAGCTTCACCCCAGCTCTTATTCGCTACCCACCAACCACCCGGCGAGAGGCCTGCAGGCTGACCCTCCATGACCAGGGTTAATAGCAGTAGGGAGATGGTACACCCAGCCATGATGCTGCCATCCAGCGGTGTATCCTGCTATTGTAACACAGACCTGGACATCCCTGAAGTAGCCTCTAACTAGGGTTGTAAAAACCACATAAATAGTGAAGTGCTGTCCACAGAAGGTTATGAGGGACAGAGCCAAAGGCATTTGCAAGGCCCAGGAACACTACACTCTTCCCTCTTTTTTGCCAACCTGGATCTGATGCCGGATGACACTAGTGTGCTCTATGCCTCCGAAGAAGCCAGGTATTCCTGCTTTCTGGATTGATATGTCAATGAGGTTGTTATCTGGCAGGTATTCTGCTAGCCTGTGAGCAAGCACGCTGAATAAAAAATTGCCTTTGACATTTATGATCTGTCGGAACAGCCTAATATCTGATGAGTCCTCCTTTGGGATAAGAATTCCTACAGTAGTACACCAGACAGTTGGTATCTCCCTCTTCTGCCACATGAACTTCATCACCTTCCAGAGGAATCACAGGACATCTGGTGTGTTTTTGTAGAGCCTGTGTAGAACCCCATTGGGACCAGGAGCTGATGCAGCCCTTGCTCTACACACAGTGCGGATTACCGCACCCTACTTGGGTGGACTGCTGCCAGCCGACCCTATATTTCTTCTTGAAGCAGGTTAATAACCCTCCCTCTACTCCTCTGTGGCCTTCCTTCACAAGTTCTTCAGCTGCCTACTCTCCTTGATCAGGTTATCTAGCTCTTTCTGCCTTCTGGACTTTTTGGGGACAGCTGGGGCAACCTGTTTGCCTTCCACCAATCCAAATTAAAGTATTAAATTGAGGTCTGTTCCAAATATTAAACTGGTGTTTGTGCTCCGCTTCTCCTTGCTACATGTTGGTTACATATCTGTGTTTCTAAAGTGTGCCGATTGTCATTGAAGCTCAGAGGAGCTCAGTGTCTTGTGTTAAAATGACAATAAATTAACAGTTGTTGCAGAACAGACATGATTAATCAAGCATTCTGACAACTCTCTTCACTCCCAAAATAAATAAACAGCTGTTTTATTGTTTTTACTGAGGTAATATCAGTGACGTACGACAGCAAGGTATAAACGGTAGTGTAACTTTTTTTTTTTAATCACGTAGTGGAGGAAAACTTTCCCTTGATTCAGTCAACACGTGAATGAAATAGTCTGATACCATTCCGTTAAATCAAACATTAGTGCGATGACAATTTAGGAATGGTCAAGATAACACACGACAATAACAATACAATAACAATAACAACGTTGTTTCAACGTTAATGTCCATATTCACAATATGACCAACCTTGTTCAGTTGAAAACACACAAAAGAAACATGTCAGACTGATTTTATCAGTTTAGTCTTCATCCATCAAACCCTTAAGTTCTTTTTCTTCAGTGTCCGAATTGAATAGTCGTAAGCGTGTCTCTTGAAAGGAGCCATTTTGAGGTCTTCACACACACAAATGGTGTACGATTGGAATTCCTCTATAGTGGTTATTACCTATGTTACTTCAACGATGCCACCTGACTATGTTAGCCATGTTCAATCAATATTAATCCATGTATAAGGTGCATTGGATTAGAAAGAACACTTTTGAGAAAATTGAAGGCTTTTAGGTGTGCTTTATAGTGTGGAATATATGGTATGTACAGTGGTACGTCTACTTAAGAATGTCTCTCGTCACAAATGATTTAGGTTACCTTTTGCCTCTTCGGTAAAATAGTGTATAGTTACAGTATGAAGGAAAACTCAAGATACGAAAGGAAAGAAGGCGCTGGATTTGCTGCCACAAAATTCCATCAAACTCAAACATCCTTGGCTTGTGTGGCGTGATAGAGCTGCTTTCTGATTGGCTATCGCTGTAGCATCTTCCTGGTCTCCCATGAGCTAGGAGGGATATCAAGCTTAACCCATGATGCTTTTAGTATCTCTTGCAATCTAGATTGTCACCGAATCATACTAATGCTTTCACACGTCACACGCTAGCATACAATGGTAAAGTACAACTTTTTTGTGAGGTTTTCATTTGTGTTTTTTGCAGTTTTATTCATCTTTATTCACCATGGGCCCCAAGAAACTTCAGTGGAATTAACATGTGTGCGTGCGTCCATTCCTACGTATGTTTTCTCTCAGTTGTCAAATGTATGCCTCCTCCCTTGCCCCCCACAATGCCTTTTGTTTGCCACTCACCCTTGTCTTTGATTAGTCACCCAACGCCAAAGTTAAATGAAACTCATTTTTATTATTCTTCATATTATGTACTGTTAATACTTATTTTTGGTGGGGGTGGGAATCTGGCCAAGGCTCAATTCTCCAATCACAGAGGTCTTTTGACAAGAGATCAATCCAGGTTGTAGTGGAATGCGGAAGTGCACTGAGATGCCCCTACAACTCTGCATAAAATGAGCAGTATGATAAATTATACAAAGTCGAAATTTTTGCAGTAGTTTTTTAAGTGCTTGAACTTGTTACACCTATCCTTAGATTTGAATGACCACTATGTGAGTGCAACAGGCTATTTTATTACCGAGTTGTTTAGACTGTTTTGTCTCAACGATCAACAAAATATTTGTCATGATATATTGGAGCCTTGACTGTAATATGCGACCACTGTGTATTTAAACTTAGTCTTAGACACACTGTAGTGCTTCAGATATTGAGTATTTACCATAAAACCAATTTTGCAGATAAACTGGGACAAGGGAAAACAGAAAAATCAACTTTAAAAGAACAGATAATGGATCTAAAGAAGACAGTGTTATGGTCCTGTGTTGGCGAGATCATTCTGTCAACACAGGACCATGACACATAGTTCTTAGGGCAGTGGCAACTTTACTCACTGTCATAGAATCAATTATTCATATAAAAATATTGATTAGTGCAGATTCTAGATAGCTCAAGCGAGCCATCATGTGAATGGCACAGGCTTTCTAAGATAATCACCCACTGTAATTTCACAAGGTATTAGATTAGCAAAGTTATAAATCAGTCAAAGGTGGATAGGAATATAGAGCGAGAGTTCTTGTCATAAACTGGTTATACTAACTTTCAGTTACTTTTGGAATTACGTGGAGATTTTCAAATAAGAAAATATTGACTACATTTACATATTTACAGGACATTATCCATCCATCCATCCATCCATCCATTCATTCATTTTCCAAGCTGATTATTCTCACAAGAGTTGTAGGAATGCTGGAGTAGACTACACACCAAAATCATCGCTAGCCAGTCACAGGGGACATATTGACACCATCACTGAGTGGGAATTGAAACCATGCGGCCCCCACCAAAATCAGACGTGTGTACCATTACACCATCAGTGACTCTCTCGGATGCCATGATGTTCGCAGATGATATTGTGATCTGCAGTGAAAGCAGGTAGCAGGCAGAGGAAAAATTAGAAAGATGGAGGTACGCACTGGAAAGGAGAGGAATTAAGATTAGCCAAAGTAAAACAGAATATATGTGCGTGAATGAAAGGGGCAGAGGGGGAAGAGTGAAGCTCCACTGATAAGATATAGCGAGGGTGGACGACTTCAAATACTTGGAGTCAACAATACAAGGCAATGGTGAGTGTGGTAAGGAAGTGAAGAAATGAGTCAAAGCAGGATGGGACAGATGGCAGAAGGTGTCTGGTGGTATTCCTTGGTATTTCTTCCAAGAGTGGAACTGTGGTACTGCATGCTCAAGTCTGGTGTGGTGGAGAAATATGTTAGAATAGTACAGGACATGTATGAGGGCAGCAGAACAGCGGTTAGATGTGCCGTAGGTATGTCAGAAAAATTTAAGGTGGAGGGGGGGACTGCATCAGGGATCACCTTCCTGTTTGCTGTGGTAATGGATAGTGTGAGAGTTATCGTATATTTAATAATATATAACAATATATTTACTATGAACTTGCAAAAAGCAGCAAATATCATCCTTGCTTCGAAGAGTCTTGTCAAGGATTTTGCATGTAGCTAATATTATGTTAACAGATATGGTGAACCAAAATCCCAACTTTCCTATACTGGCAGGAAATACCAAATATTTTGGCATAAATATCTCACCAAAACATAGTTGCATAATCTAAATCATGTACCTCACGTGGAAAAGATTTGTGATCATATAAAACCTTGGAACAGAATTCCTAGCTCACTTAACAGCATTCCTACCTCACTTAGAGGGTGTGGAGCTACACTAAAAAGCAAAATGCCACCTCAAATGTAACTGTTTGTCTGGTTCTTTCGGCTTGTCCCATTAGGGGTCGCCACAGTGTGACAGCTCAGATGAACGGTCATATTTGTTTGGCACATTTTGATAAAATTATCCCATTCAAACCATTCTAAAAATGTCACCAAATGCTAGACTCTTCCATTTTTAAAACAGAATAAGCCTTTCGACCCTTCAGAAAAGTAAAACAGAAGGGGGACTTGTTTTGAGAACTCTTTTCTTGACAGAATAAGTAAGGAAGCAATCTTGTCTTTATGAGTTTTTATTACAAGGAAAATAAGTGTTTGAAAAGAGAGGAAAAGGTACAAGTCTTACAGAAGTCCAAGCAAACAATCTCCTCTGTTATAAAAAAAAGTGAGAGATGGATCAGAAAAGGAAAGCAAGACTATTTTAGAGAAACGCTACATAAATTTAACATATTTTATTATAAAATAAAAAAGGCTTTAATAATCACATTAGACACAGAGAGAATGTGTATCTGTATGTACATTTATTATTAATTTTCATTTATTATAAATACTGTATGTGCTTTTCATGCAGTCAGAACTTGCAATTAAAATCACTCATGAGTGCACTCACTACATTGTAAGTTGTTCCTGTGGAAAACGAATCAGTGCCCCTTTGCCCTGGATCACAAACGAAGGAATCACTCTTCAGTTCCTCAGTACACCAGTTCACTGAACGAATCATTCAGTTCACCGAACCCCCTCCCTTGAATGAATGAATCACTCTTCACTTCCTCAGTTCATTCAAGCCCTTCCTCTGAATGAATCATTGCTCAGTTCCTCACCTCCTCAGTACTCCAGTTCACTGAGCGAATCAATCATTTCAATCATCAAGTTTCACCTTGTGAATGGAACTACTTGACTCTTATTCACTGGCTTAATTCTCTTCTTTCCTATTCCTTGAAACTCTACCGACTTGTAGTAATTACTCTTTCTCTTCTAAACTCAGAAAATCATCACCAAATTAATGCTATCCAAACACTCATCAAACTCTTTGAATAAACCTACATTATGATAGTGGCATGCACGGACGCAGGAGCTTATGGCAATCTCTATCAGTACTTCTTTCATATCTTGTATTTGTTGTCTTGGACACTTTGCTCATGCATGCCATGGCTATAAACTGCTACACCAACCAGAAATTTTGTGTGTGTAAATACTTGGCTTCACCTGAACTATCCTGATCCTAGTGTACAGCGAGCAGGCCACACGCTGCAGCACTGGGATTGGATTGAGAACTTTGGCAAAAGCAGAGGTGGGGGGCTCTGTGTGTATGCACATGAGGACTGGTGCAACAACAGCATGGTTATTGAAAGACACTGTTAACCCGTCATTAAGTACATGTCCGTAAAATGTCTTAAATGCCTTTTCCATCCTGAGGGAGATAACTGTAGCCATCATTAAGGCTATTTACATTCCACGGGATGCTAATGCTAATGCTGCGCTCTCTATTGCTGAACATCATCAATGAACAGCAGCGGGCCCACCCTGAAGACATTCACATTATTCACAATTGAATGAAACCAATATAAAGACTGTACTCCTGAAGTTCCATTCGCATGTCAAAAGTCCAACAAGGGAAGAAAACACTTTAGACCACTTACTCCAACATCCAGCATGGTTATAGAGCACCCCCCCCCCAACATTGCTCCCTGCTCTCCCTGCTGCTTATTCATTTATACATCCCCCTCAGACGCAGATCCATGCCCACCACAAAGGCTGTCATAACGTGGCCAGACTCTTCAATCAGTGAACTTCAGGACTATTACACAGGGGCTGTACTGCACTATATCAGGTTCTGCATGGAAACTGTATGTCTGAGGAAAAGCATCATGGTTTTAACCCTGGATATCCAGCCACGTCCATTCCCTCCTTAGGGCCCATGTATTAAACAGGTAACATGTCAACCTTAGTGGTTTGCCCATCTGCCTCACATTTATGACATACTGTGTGGCATGCAGGTTCGCCCAGTGCTATGTGGTCTGTGGCTGCCAACATTCCAAAACTAAAACGCTCATTATCCATAGGACTATAACAATTAATGGTTGTTTTGTATGTGCCTTTTGACCATTACATTGTTAAATCTATGCATTAAACCAATATTTTTTTTTCAAATTAGTGATTTATAATGTGAATTTAGTCAAATAAATCAAAAGGAGGACCAATCATAAACTATCTTAAGAATGTGTCAGTACAAAAAAATTATGAACAGGCGGGACCAATTTTAACAGGACGTCAGGCCACTGATGATGATTGTGGCAGCGAGCCAGTTGGCTGCTCGTTCGGTAGCTTTAATTAGAAGATGGTCCCTTTGTGCAGTCAACCTTGTGGTTGTTGATGATAAATTCCTAGCTAAATATACCATCATCACATTGAATGATGTCCAAGCCTGTTGTTAAAGGCTTGGTAAACTGATATACAAAATGTCTTGTAAATTTGAAACAGTACAGAGAAGACTAGTGTTAACAAACATGCCAAATTTGAATTAATAAAGAAAATCACAAAGTTTTTAAATTACGCTTCAAAATAGTCAACATTATATCATGTAAAATGTTGGTGAATGCTCTGAACATCCCAGCCATTGGAAATATTGTCTGTCAGTCTACATGCCGGGAGAGGAGAATTCTTAGAGATGTAAATTCCACCTGCTCTCTAGGCCGTTGAGAGGCACTATGCAGCTTTGAGCCCTGCCGTGAAAACCGGCACTCATCCAGGACCATTTTCTCTTCTTTGCTTACATTTCATTTCAGTGGGTGATGTATCACTCTGCTGTGTCCACCATAGAGTGTACCATATGGGGCCACAGCAGTGTGACTCACCCCGGTGCCCCTGGATGAAATTTCTTTCTCCTCGTCCTCCTTGCCCTGAGATGCTGCGTTTGGCACCTGTGGGGCTACTATCATAATATTGTTGCACAAGCTACTCTAACCACTGCCGGACTGATCTGGAGCCGCTAAGTCACATTATGTCCTGCAACTGGAAGATAGCCAGTGCATATAAACCCCCTCCACCACCACCAACACACGCACACGCACACCCACACACACACACAGACACACACCCTCCGCCTCGTAGCCTGTCATGAGTGTGGTTGGATGTTTGGTGGAAGTTGGCGGGGTCATGTCCGCAGACTGTCCCAGGGCAGCTGTGGCTGCACAACTCGCCTACCCCAGCCAAGTGTGACTGTGGAATGAATGAATATTGTGTACTGTTGCAAGGCATTTTTGATGTGCTATAGAGGTGTAATGCATCAACAGCATAATCATCATCATCATCAACAACAACACAGACCACATTAAACTTTAGGAAGATTTTTTTTCAAATTGTAGACATAATATGATGGCTAACTGTCTGATGTAATGGTAGAACTGGGCCAAGTTATTATGAAAAAGGAAGTGGCAATTAACGTACTCTGAATTGCCACAGCATGCAAGAGCACTTGGAATATAGTGAGGAAGGGCCAACTCATGGTTGGTGCCTTTGTTGCATCATCTGACCAAGTTTTAGCCTAGCCCCAAAAAATCTGAATAATTGAAATAATGAAAAACAGTTTTAATGCTATTTATCAACAATTCAGTACTATATTGTCACTTACATGCAAAAAATATTTAATGTATTCAGACAATAAACAAACAAAATGACTTTAGTGGGTCTCGAAGCAGACAAACCCAAGATGAAGAGATTTCTATATTTGAGCTGCATTTGGGGAATATGCCCACAATTCCATTGATGGGTAAAACTACTGTGTTTCTGCTGTGAAAATTACAATAAAACATCCATCCATTCCTTTTTCGACCCTCTTTTCCTTACGAGGGTCAACTGAGTTCTGGAGCCTACACCAGCTGACAATGGCCAGGAGGCAGGGTACACCATAAACTGGTTGCCAGCCAATTGCTGGGCCCATGGAGGCAGACAACAGTTACACTGACAATCACACAAAGGGGCAATTTAGAGGATCCAATTAATGCATGTTTTTGGGATGTGGGATTTCACCGCACTGCGTGCAGAAAACCCACGCAGGCACAGGGAGAACATGGAAACTCCACAAAGGCTGAGCCACGATTTGAACCCCAGTCCTCAGAACGGTGAGACCAACGCTCTACAGCTGCGCCACCATGCCTACAATAAAACATCTTGAAATCCAAATCATTCATTACAGTACAGGGTCCATATTGAAAGTCAGTCTGAGTGGCAGTGGAATAAAGCATTTAAAGATCAAAAATATTTTAAGGTCAATCAAACTACCCGAACACTATAATTCACTGGCTACAGGACAAATTGGAAAATCACAAATAAAAAGTCCATGAAATCAAGTAAAATGAGGGCTGACATCTCCCAAAATAAAACTAATATTACAGTAAACAAGGCCACCAGTGAAATGGTTGTTTGACTCTTGATTTACTCAAACATTGAGATTCCACTTTACCTTAAGGATTACTTTTTTTCCTTTTTTTTGTACTGGGATATGATTTTTGAATCCTGTGCTGTTGTGCTGCTTAGTTTAGTTTAATGGGCCTGTTATGAAAAGTGTAGACCCATTTATCAAACATTAGATTGTTGGTTCAATTCCCTTCGAGCTTAAGTCAATTTGAGTGGTATGTATCAGATGTAACATATTTTTAAACTAAATCAGCAACTATGAATATATTGCTACATTTTTTGTAGATACAGTAATATTTTGATGGCTTTTGCATTTAAGCTGCTTGATTTCTGTATTACTATAGTGTAGAATAAAGTTGGATGTTGGTGGAATCTGATGCATTGTCACCATTAAAAATGGTGGTCTATTTTTCTTTGAGTTTTCTATGGTTTCAGCTGTTGCTTTCTATTTTCAAAGAAGATAGCCTGTTGGCTGCCTATAAAATTGAGTTTACCAGAACAAGGTCAGATGCCCACATGTGGATTCCCCCAAATTGGGGGACTTTGAGACCATGAACTATACATCTTTATATATCTAATTTCAATGACTTTGTTGTGGTTACCAGGTCCACCTCTCACTTGTGAGTTGGCTTCTATTTACAAATCTCATTCCAAAAACATGTATGATACAATAGGATAAATGAATGTGAATGTGAGTGTTAAGAACTGTAGAAACTACAGAGGAATAAAGATGATGAGCCACACAATACTTCATTGCCACACACTGAAGTTATGGGAAAGAGTAGTGGAGGTTAGACTCAGGACAGAAGTAAGTATCTGTGAGCAACAGTATGATTTCATGCCTAGAAAGACTACCACAAATGGACTATTTGCCTTAAGGAGGCCCGTGGAAAAGGTCAGAAGGAGCTACATTGTATCTTTGTAGACCTAGAGAAAACCTATGACAAAGTACCAAGAGAGGAACTGTGGTACTGCAAACTCTTTAAAGAAGGAATGAATAAATAATTAATAAAGAATTTAAGGTGGAGGTGGGACTGCATCAGGGTTCCGTGCTGAGCCCCTTCCTGTTTGCGGGAGTAATGGATAGGCTGACAGACAAGGTTTGACTGGATTCCCCTTGGACCATGATGTTCGCAGATGATATTGTCATCTGCAGTGAAAGCCGTGAACAGGCAGAGGTACAGTTAGAAAGATGGAGGTACACACTGGAAAGCAGACAAATGAAGATTAGCCGAAATAAAACAGAATATATGTGCGTGAATGAGAGGGGCGGAGGAGGAAGACTGACGCTCCAGGGAGAAGAGATAGCAAAGATGGACGACTTCAAATAATTGGGGTCAACAATACAGAGCAATCGAGAGTGTGGTAAGGAAGTGAATAAATGGGTCCAAGCGGGTTAGAACAGTTGGCGGAAGTTGTCTGATGTTCTATGTGACAGAAGAGTATCTACCAGGATGAAGGGCAAAGTGTATAAAACAGTGGTGAGGCCCGGCATAATGTACGGATTAGAGACGGTTGCTCTGATGAAACAACAGGGAGCAGAACTTGAGGTAGCCGAAATGAAAATGCTGAGGTTCTCGCTTGGGGTAAACAGGTTGGATAGGATTAGAAATTAGCTCATTAGAGGTACAGCCAAGTTTGGATGTTTTGGAGACAAGGTTTGAGAGAGCAGACTTCTACATGTTCAGAGGCGAGAGAGTATGTTGGTAGAAGGGTGCTGAAGATGGAGTAGAAGACCAAAGAAAATGTTGATTGATGCTGTGAGGGAGGACATGAGGACAGTGGGTGTTAGAGAGGAGGATGCACGAGATTAGATAGATAGAAAAAGATGACACACTGTGGCGACCCCTAACGGGACAAGCTGAAAGAAAAAGAAGATATTATGTACATATAGATAGACATTTTTGAAACCTTGACATGTTCGAGTCACACATGTTTTAAATTCTTTAAAACATGATGTATTAAATTGTGAAGCAGTTGATGTGGTGGTTCTTCATACTTTTACGCGAGTAGAATGCTTATCTCAGTGATTGCTTGGCAAAAAAAAAAAAAAAAAAACACCCAACAGTGACATTTTCATGTCAATAAGGCATTGCATCATTTTTTCAGGATGACTAGGGAAAACTAATCTGTTGATCAGAAATATTGCAGACACTTTTTGTTTTAAACACTTTAGTTTTACCTCAGAAGTGCAGTAGTATGAAATGATGAAGTCAGTCTGCTAATTTGATGGATTATAATTTCAAATAAATTTGAAAGGGATTTGTCAGTGTAAAATCACATTAGTTTATGCAGCACTGAAGCACTAAACATATCACCAAGATATCACCAAGTCAGATTTACCAAAAGTTCTTGGCACCAGCAACCACAATATGTGTCATGTCAATTTGTATTACTTCCCATATCGCTGTTCACCACGACACGAGAAGCACTACTCTGTCTGAGATTTGGTCTGCAGCCAGAAATCATTCATGAATTGCAATGGAAAACATTTGACATTGAGATATTTAAGGTGGTATATATAGTGAGTTCAGTGAGAGGGCAATGATATGCTACGGACTGCACAATTTACCTGCCAAGAGAAAATGATAATCACACAGGAGCTATAAAGACCCAATGGACTAATGGGTCTTCTGTAGGCGCCCCCACAAATGTGAGATTTCTTCATCTATTTTATTTTTAATGGTGTATTTTGGCCAGCATGGTGGACAATTGGTTAGTGCTGGCCTCACAGTTCTGTTGGCCTCACAGTTCTGGGAACTGGGGTTCAAATCCTGGCCCTGCCTGTGTGGAGTGCGTATGCTCTCCCCATGCCTGCGTGGGTTTTCTCTCGGCCCTCTGGTTCCCCCCCACTTCTCGAAAACAGGCAGCAGAAAACAGCTACTTCCAAAGATTTTCTATTGGGTTTAGGTCTGGAGACTGCGCATTGAAGATGGGTCGTGGCTGGGTCTTTCAACATCACAATGACCCGAAGCACCCAGCCAAGAAAACCAAGGAGTGGCTCTGTAAGAAGTATATCAAGGTTCTGGCATGGCCTAGCCAGTCTCCAGAACTAAACCCAATAGAAAATCATTGAAGGAGCCGAAACTCCCTGTTTCTAAGTGACAGCCCAGAAACTTGTCTGATCTAGAGAAGATCTGTGTGGAGGAGTGGGGCAAAATCCCTCCTGCAGTGTGTGCGGACCTGGTGAACAACTACAGGAAACGTTTGACCTCTGTCATTGCAAACAGAGCCTAGTATACCAAATATTAACATTGGTTTTCTCAGGTGTTCAAATACTTATTTGCAGCTGTATATCACCAATAAATCATTAAAATATATTCTATTGTGATTTCTGGAATTTTCTTTTTAGATTATCTCTCTCACAGTGGACATGCACCTATAATGAAAATTTCAGACCCCTCTATGATTTCTAAGTGGGAGAACTTGCAATATAGGAGGGTGTTCAAATACTTATTTTCTTCACTGTAAACATATCCAGGAAAATTCTAGTAAAAGAATTGCAAATAACTTTAATGTGCTCTTTTATCCAAGTAATCACATTTTCATATGAGCAGCACCATTTTGACTATTTTTATGAGATCACATAACTCAAAAAAACAGGAAGTGACCTATCCCATACATAAACAAAGGAATACACAGTTATGGACAGTGCTGATTTCTCTGATTTATCTTCAACTGACGAAGAAATAGCAGTATCAGTTGATCGGGAAGACAAAGAGATACGTCCATACAAATTTTAACCAGTGGCTGTAAATAATGGTGACTATTTGAATGGATCTTCGGATGGGAACAACGCGGAGTCTGACTAGCTAACTAACCACAGGCGGTTGAACACCAATCGTCTCGGAAAAAGTTAGAAAAAGTTTTCAACAAGAATGAACTGCCTTTGTGAACAGGGATGGTTCTGCTGTGTGTTTAAATTCACAAATGGGGAGCACATCAAAGCATTTGTACTCGACGTTTCCAATCAACATTTTGCCAACTTCGCATTAAGACAAGATAATCAAACAAATAAAAGACATGCCTTTGTCGGCAAGAACTGTTCACCATTGTACCATCATGATGGCAAATCAAATTGAATTACATTCACGATTGACAGATGGAAGTCTCAATGCCTGCATAACGTATGAAGCACAAGAAGTCACATTAATGGGCATAAGTACTTTTCTCATCATTGGTAAGCAACATCATAACAATGTCATTTAAAAGAATTCAGAGATTTATTGTACTCTAAAAGTGTTGGTCTTAAATAAGTGTGCAAATACACCTGTACTTATGTCGTACAGCTCAGGGTGACCACACTTCGCTCGCCACTGGGTCCTTAAATGTTTCTTTTTCTCACTGGGCAGAATATGCCACCAAGCCTTCCTGGTATTATTTCTATCCAAATTATGGCAAAATTTAATGATTGTCATGAACAAGGCTTGGCCACTGCCAAGAGGGGTGTGGCCAGGCCACTGCTCTGGGTGGTGACACCTGTCACTGGTCACTCCAGTTTCATATTCGGACAATAATTAGACAGGCATTTAAGTTGGAGTTTTTGTCACTGTCATTTTCCAGTTTGTTGCTTTTTGTTAGGGAGTTGCATTCAGTGACTGTGGGACTCTCCGTTTCTACGCGTAAGTTAGAGTAACTCTAGTCACAATGATTCTGTGCCCTTTTGTTTGATCCTGTCCTTTTGAGTTGTTAGTTTGCCCCAGAGTCATTGGACCTTGCTGTATGTCTTTTGGATCCCGCCGAGTCTAGTGTTTCTGTGACTTAGCCTTGTCGTACTGCCACACCGTGTATGACCCAGTTTCCGGAATAAACCACATTGAACATTATGCTTCCGACTCAAAGTCCTACATTTGGGTCCGTCCCCGCACCGGAGGTTCGTGACATCGATACAGTCGGGCATTTTCACGTGTCTGATGGTTGTGGTACTACAAGTGATAACACTAAAAATCGGTAATGATTTATTTGTTTACTCATAGAATACATCACATGCGTCCAAGTAGGTTAAGTGATTTGCTAAAATTCCTGTGCCCATAAAAATTCGTAATTGCCGATACAAATCTTCTCAAAACACCATTAAATGATATCGGGTTAACCTCAAATTTTCAAGGTACAGTACATATGGCATGACCTATTGGATTAAGGCTTTTCATTGTTCACTAGAGTATTCCTTTAACAAAACAAGCACATTTTATATATGACAAAAGTGGTAGGGACCAGTCTAGCCATTTGTAATTGATTCATATGGAAGTGGATCTTAAATAAAGGAAAACCTTTCAGTCAAGGTACATCAGCCATTCATTGATCCATCCATTTTCTGTACCACTTCTCACGAGGGTCGGGGGTGAGCTGGAGCATATACTAGTTATCTATGACCAAGAGGCAGAATTAACCCTGAACTGGTGGCCAGACAATCATAGAAGGTGCATCACGTAAGACTTAATTTGAAATTTTATTGAGGAAAGTCATGATTAGAAACTGGAGAGAGCTGAGATATATTCTATATGTAAGTATAAGGCAAATTAACCTGTCCCAGATATTTTTGAGACTAGATTAGTACTACTTTATAACTTAATTTAAAAAAGATCTACCCACGCCTTCTTCAGAGCACTTATCCCCAGTAGGGTCATGGGTGTGCTTGTAGACTGTCCCAGCTGACTCTGGGTGACAGGATGTGAGAAAGAGGGGGAGTTTCCCCCCTCTTGCCATACAGGCATCGTGGGAATGTGCAAACTCCCCACAGGTAGGATGAATTTGAACCCACGACCTCAGTACTGTGATGCAGATATGCTAACCAGTAGTACATCATGCCATGCTGATATAAAAGTACAGTGGCGCCTCGACTTCTGAAATGATCTCCTCATTTCTTGGGGCCCATAGTGAAAAAAAAAATGAATAAATAAAGTTATACAGCGTGAGTGTGCGGGAGTGCATGACAATGGATTCGATGACAAAGATACAGGAAGTGTGTCACAGGTAAAGATTGACTTCCTCCCATCCCCCCCCCTAAAAACTTTATTAACAAAATTGGCAACAAAGGCCAGCCTTGACATAGTCCAACTCTCACCGGAAAGAAGTCTGACTTACGGCTTGCAATGTGGACCAAATTCTGACACTGGTCGGACAGGGATTGAACAGCCTGTATCATGGCCTTCGGTACCACATTCTTGGAAATTACTCCCCACAGGACTCCCTGAGGGACACGGTTCAATGCTTTCTCCAAGTTCACAAAACATATGCAGACTGGTTTGGCAAACTCCCATGCACCCTCGAGGACTGTCCCGAGGATGTAGAGCTGGTCCACTGTTCCACTGACAGGAGGAAAACCATGTTGCACATCCTGAATCTGAGATTAAACTTCCCGATGGACCCTTATCTCCAGCACCCCTGATAGAATTTACCACGGGTCCTAAGGGGTGTGAACCCCCTATTTTTGGAATGCACCTTCAGTTCCCTTTTCTTAAAAAGGGGGACTACCACACCAGTCTGCCAATTCAGAGGCACTATCCCTGATGTCCACACGATGTTGAAGATTCACGTCAATAAGGACATCTGGATAGAGCCTTCAGAAACTCAAGCTGAATTTCATCCCGAGGACCTTATGAACCATTTACAGGTTCAAGGGTTTTCACTGCAAGAAGGCCACAACTCCGGTCTGTCACCTCAGCAATGGAGGCGCGGAACATGGTCCACTCTGTTTTAATGTCCCCCGGTTCCTCAAGAACATGAGCAAAGTTCTTTAGGAGATGAGAGTTGTAATTTTTTTCTGACAGTGGATTTCTACCAGATATTCTGAGCAGACCCAGACCATACATTTGGGTCTGCCAAGTGGGACCGGTATCTTCCCCCACCATCAGAGCAAACTCACCACCAGTTATTAGTTGACAGGTAGTCCAAGACATGCGGTTGCAAGTCACAACCACAAAGTCGATCATCGAACTGCGACCTAGGGTGTCTTGGTGCCAAGTGCACATGTGGACACCCTTATGCTTGAAGATGGTGTTTGTTATGGACAACACATGATGAATAATCCGTATCTACAAAGAGTAACCTCGGTGACCCACGTCCGGGCAAGGGAAACCTAAAGCCAATATTTTTATTCCGGATCAGGGTTTATAAAGCTGTGCTTTGTTTGGTCCCTCACCTTGGGACCTTATTGCCCTTGGGTAATCCTACCAGGGGCGTGAAGCCCCAGACAACATAGCTCCTGGGATAATCAGGACACACAAACCCCTTCATCACGATAAGGTGTCGACTCAACGAGGGTATATTGTTTCTTTTAAGTGGCTAACGATGTCCTGTGATTGTGTACTGTGGTAGAAAAGACTGCAAATCAGTGACTTTGAACTTTTACCCAGTATTGTGTTGCTTTAAAAAATGTCTTAAAACATTAAAAATGGTGTTTCTCAGTCATCATTAGCTGATTGTGAAATTTTCTGATCATGCAGTACATTCACTCATGTTCTCTGCATCTCTTGTAGGTTAAGAACCCCCTTTCCATAAAACATAGTGACGCCTCTGTGCAGGTTAAGTTAAACACCACTTGCAAGTGCAACACTTGACAGAATGACAGCATTTGGTTTAATTTATTACTATTCTTGTTATCTGTTCCTGCTCTGAGTTGTTCGATCTGCTTATGCGATATGTAACTTGGTTTTTTATTGGCTCAGGAAAGTAGGCCAGCTGGAATGAGTTTCCATGACTTCTATTCGACATTTCATTTTTGGCCCATAGCTGGTCCAAAACCCGATGCCAGATGATTAATGTAATGTTTTCCTGCCGTGCTTTCTTTATTGCATTCAATGTATTCCTTGAAGCCAATTAATGCAGGTGCTAGATAGCTTTCTAGAAATCTATGCAATTCTTCCTCAGGGCAAGGAAGTTACATGATCTTTATCACTGTCTTGTCTTTGTGAAAAATAGTGAAACTCAAGGATAGTTCTTAAATTGTTTCTTTTCACAATTTAAGAGCTGCCAGGGTATAATTAACACATCTGTGGAATGGTTCCATCCAAAATACCTTAAGGGTCTCTTTCTTGCCATGGTGTTGTCTCATGCAATATGCCAACTCTCATCCCATTGGACACATTGCTCGATATATATTGAACACGGCTTTCATCAGATTGCCAATCAGTAGGCTGAATTTCGCTGGCTCATTGTTACTGATATTTGGCTGTCTCGTCATCCACCTCACTCGGCAGAGAGTGTTTGTGGCAGTTCTACTTGTGGAAGCAGAGCCTACAGTGTGGAAGCCAAGCTCTATTACCCTTAAAGAATGAAACATTTTTTGTGGCACATGAGCAAATCAGCATACACAACTAATAACTGAATCACAGAGCAACCGAGTGAGTACTATTTATTAAAAGTTAAATTATAACAATCTGTGCACCATAGAAAGTTCAATGCAACTTTACTTACTATGTTAAGGTACTGCTGCATAACCAAAATTCCGTGTTTTCTGTTATTATTTGGCTCAACGTGACATATGCTTAGAAACTCCAGGGCAGTGGTGCAGTCGTCTCAAAACGTTTTAATTACAAAACAAAGGAAAATACAGATCATGGAAAAACCTAAATTAAGTCCAAAGTGTAAACACAAGTAACACTATGGAACAAAGAGAGGAACATAGAAGGACTAAGGGGACGAGATGACAATAGGCCTACAACATTTGACAGTTGACAATGAGTACCTCTACTCACGAAATCAATTTGCTATGGAAGTAATTTCGTAATGTGAATTTTTCGTAAGTAGAGGTTCTGTAAATAGCCTAATCCAAACCAAAACCCATGACTCCTAGCTAAAAAAAATAAGCATTCAAAGAACATAATGCAGATAATAATACAATTATTATCATTTACTTTTGGCGTTGGAAGATTACGTGAAGAGAAGGGTGAGTGAGAAGCAAAAGTCTTCATGGGGGGCAGAGGAGGAGGCAAACGTTTAACAACTGAGAGAAAACATATGTATCAATGTATGCATGCACACAACTTAATTCCACTAAAATTTCTTGGGGCCCATGGTGAAGAAAGATGAATAAACCAGATAAAAAAAAAAAAAACTCTTGTGATTCAGTGATGCTGTAGTGTCCAAGGGAAGTAAAAAAAATTACATCATGGGTAAAGATTTACATCTCTCATAGCCAATGGAATGCCAGGAAGATGCTACGGTGGTAGCCAATGGGAGAGCAGGTCTATCACCCCACTTTCAAACCAAGATACAGCATGTTTACATCTACGTGAAATTTGGGGGCTGCAAATCCAGTGGCTATTTTTATTCCTTTTCTATAGTGAATTTTCTTCCGTAACTAGAAACAATAGTTTCCCGACAGGACGTTTTGTAACCTGACTTTTCGTTACTGGAGATGTTCGTAAGTAGAGGTACAACTGCACTGAAAGAAACCATTAAACTAAATACACTTCAACTGATGATAGAACGAGGAACACCAGCATCATACACAAGTTTCTGGATTATTTGACAAAGGGTAAAGTGTTGAGGAGAACAGGTGGACACAGCAACTATATGAGGACACAAGACACAAAAAACCTTGGGACATAGGAAAACATGCAACAAAACCAAATTTATTTAAACACAAACTATGACAGCTCATGTGTGAAACAACACAATAGGCTCACCAGACAAAGATTCATTATTGATTTTAATGTATTTTGACAGGTGGCTTCACCCACATCAACAATGCTGACATGTTTTATTACTCAAATAATTTGATTTCTGACAAATTACATTGTTATCTTCAGTGCTGTGCTCTCTGCTCCTTTTGAATCTGCACAACCTTTTCTACAGGGAGGAAAAGAAACCACTATCAGATCTGATTGGGTTGGAGCCAATTTGCATTCTTGTGCTGTGGTTGACCAGCTGGTTTTGTTCCACTGAGCATTACATTTTACAAACGCAGACCAATACAGCCTAAGTGAAGAAGTGAAATGTCTACATTTTGAGGCATACACATAAACATTGATTTCTGCCAAGGACCTTAAAGTGTGAGCACGTCTATGGGGCAACCACAGCTAAAAATAAATCTTAAAAATATTGGGTGACATATTTGCAACAAGGCCCTTTGAAAATGTCTGCAGGACTGTTTGTTGTTCATCAGAGTGCCAAAATATATCCCAGCTAACATTAAGTGAAAAGCAGACTAGACCCCAAACTGGTTACTAGTCAGTCACAAGGCACATACTGTATTGACACCATCACTAAGCGGGAATTGAGCCCACACTGCCTTTACCAAAGTCAGGCATCTGTACCACTACACCACCTTGTTAGTTCAATATGGAATAACTTTTTTTAGGTTAAATTTGGGTTCTGTTTCTCTTTTAGTTTAAATGGTTTACATTTTACCAATATCCTTACCATACTATGGCCAAAATTATAATAATTGCAAGTTTACACCTGCTTTAGAACTGACACCTTTCTCCACTGTGGTAAATACTGCTCAGCTTCCTCTCATTTACATAAAATGTATGATTTTGGATCAGAGACAATATATGATTTTGTAGCGCTCTTCAATCACATACGAAACCAAAGCACCACTTACATACATACTGTAAATGTACCCTTGTGCTGACATTGTATTCCTCTGTACAATCATCATTTGCATGTAGATACATGCATGGTTCTTTGGACTTTTCTTTGCTTGAATTGAATTTACATAACCATAGCTAATTATTTTTTTCCCTGATTTTTCATTATTTTCGAGTCATTCTGTGCTTCTTTTTCAAGATTAAAGTATATGAAACGTCAATTTTCAAATGCAAATGATCTTATCTAGATTAAAACATGTTTAACTGTACCATAAAATGCACATCTTGTTCAATATTTTTACCAAAAAACTATTTATGAATTCAAGTCCATGAACTGTGACCTAGTTTCTAATACCTGAAAAATGCCTCCTATCTGTGAGTTACCTCTGACATCACAGCGAGGAGACCTGTTATTGTGGGACTAGCTTATAGTCGTAGCATTGCCTGTTGATGTCGAAGAAAAAAAACATTAGTTTCGAGAATTCCTCAGTGATTGTATGCTAAAACCTTTTTCTTTTTCCTTTCAGCTTGTCCCGTTAGCGGTCGCCACAGCACGTCATCTTTTTCCATCTAAGCCTATCTCGTGCATCTTCCTCTCTAACACCCATTGTCCTCATGTCCTCCCTCACAACATCCATCAACTGTTTCTTTGGTCTTCCTCTTTTGCCTGACAGCTCCATCCTCAGCACCCTTCTGTCAATATACTCACTCTCTCACCTCTGAAATGTCCAAACCATCTAAGTCTGCTCTCTCTAACTCTGTCTCCAAAACATGCAAATTTAGCTGTCCCTCTAATGAGCTCATTTCTAATCCTATCCAATCTGTTCACCCCAAATGAGAACCTCAAGCATCTTCATTTCTGCTACCTCCAGTTCTGCTTCCTGTTGTTTGTTCAGTGGCACCATCTCTAATCTGTATATCATGGCCGGCCTCACCACTGGTTTATAAACATTGCTCTTCATCCTGACTGCTCTGTCACATGAAACACCAGACAACTTCCGCCAACTCTTCCACCCCGAATGGACAAATTTCTTCACGTCCTGACCACACTCTCCAATGCTCTGTATTGTGGACCTGAAGTATTTGAAGTTGTCCACCCTCGATATCTCAACTCCCTGGAGCTTCACTCTTCCTCCTCCTCCCCTCTCATGCATGCACATATATTCTGTTTTACTTTGGCTAATCTTCTTTCCTCTCATTTCCAGTGCGTGCCTCCATCCTTCTAATTGTTCCTACACCTGCTCCCTGCTTTCACTGCAGATCACACTATCATCTGCGAACATCATAGTCCAAGGGGATTTTAGTCTAACCTCATCTATCAGCCTACCCATTACTACCGCAAACAGGAAGGGGCTCAGCGCGGATCCCTGATGCAGTCCCACCTCCACCTTAAATTCTTCTGACATACCGACAGCATATCTCATCCCTGTTCGGCTGCCCTCATACTTGTCCTGTCCTATTCTAACATATTTCTCAGCCACACCAGACTTGCGCATGCAGTAACACCGTTCCTGTCTTGGTACTCTGTCATAGGCTTTCTCTAGGTCTATAACGATACAATTTAGCTCCTTCTGACCATCTGTGTACTTTTCCATGGACCTCCTCAAGGAAAATAATGCCTCTATGGTATGCTTTCTAGGCATGAAACCATACTGTTGGTCGCAGATACTTACTTCCGTCCTAAGTCTAGCCTCCACTACTCTTTCCCATAACTTAATTGTGTGGATAATCATCTTTATTCCTCTATCGATTCCTAAGCTCTGAACATCGCCTTTGTTCTTAAAAATGGGGACGAGCACACTTTCCCTCTATTCTTCTAGCATCTTCTTTCTCTCTAGTATTCTATTGAATAAATTGGTCAAAACTCTACAGCCACCTCACCAAATTGCTTCCATACCCCCTGTCAGGTTCACCAATCTGACATTCATTAAACAGGACAAAAAAGGAAGCAAAGACACCAGTTCAAGACTCGCGAGGAAAGAGGAGAGGAACTGTCTCGTACAATTCACCACTGCACTTTCTGATTAGCCTCTCCTCAGCACCTCTATTTATTCTGTTTTAAGACACCCCTCATTTACATAAATGTTACAAAAAGGAGACAACAAGCAAAACAATTTGAACAAGGTGTACATGTTTGTTCATGTGCTTGTGAATGTGTGGAAGATTGCTGAATGGATGTGTGGTCATCATTTCTTTAACAGGCAGCAGTTCTAACAGTTCAGATGATTAGATGTTTTTGTTCTTGCTATCTCCTGCTAGGAGGCTGCCACGTTAGAGCAGAGCAAAGCATTTCTTTATTGGAACCAGATGTATGATAATTATGATCACAATTATTCTTACATTTCCCCCCTGTTTATCCGACATTTGCTACCACATTTTCTAGAGCAGGGGAAAGCATTTCTTCATTGCAGGCAGAGCAAAACATTCTTCATTGCAGGCAGAGCAGTAACTGAATTGGAGCAAAGCAAAGCATTTATTCATTGCAGTCAGAAACAGTTACTTAATACTATTTACAATTATTTCTACATTATCCTCCTGTTTATTCTACATTTGCTCAAATCCTTAAATCATCTAATATATCACCCTTTCAGCTTAAACTTGGAGGAAAATATAACACTAATTACTTGGAATCTTCTGGATCAGAGAACAGGTCTGGAAAATAAGTCATAACGTCATCATCGTGGTCAACAATATCACTGTCATTACTCTGTTGTGCCAGTAGTGGATATATTTCTGCCAATTTTGAATTTGTCGAGGCAATAGCAGTGGTTATAAGTTGGTTAAGTGATGCCTTTATGCAGGGAATACAACAACATCCACACAATGCAAGAATAGCTGCAAACAGCGATAGAAACTAGGACAGAGAACACCAATTTTTTTAGATTTGCCAAACTTTTTTCCCACCACTCAGACCTGGCTGATGTGTTTACACCAGAGTGCTCCTTCATATTGTGGTTCAGGGTGCGGAGGGCTTAATGGCTCTTGTGCGTGACCCATCAGGTGCTGTGATACTTGGAATAAACAACACTGGTCACGGAACATTGAGCAGTCGCCACCCTTCTCGGCCAGGAGCATGTCGACCGCTATGCGGTTCTGGAACGTCATGAGTGAGGTTGCAGCTGGTTGTTCCCTTATGGCAATAAAGCCTGCTTCCGTATAATTACCTAGTTTCTGTATATTGTAATGTATGTAGTTGATTCTGTCAACGTTTTTATTCAGAGTTATCCATAACAAGATGGATTCCCATCCTGCAGCAATCTCGTTAACCAACTTATACTCATCTGGTATGCCGTTGGGATGCTATTTGCATCAATGTATGTCAGATCTCCATCTTTCCAAGAGGACCTTTGCCTTAGGGAGAACCCAAGGGGAGGTCCAATGATGGATGTGACCAATTGTATATCCTCTGGTTTGGATGGAAACACAGTCACAGATAAGAGCAGTAATACCAGTGTACACGTTCATGCATTTATCAGTGTGTCATACAACTTTTGACCAACACACCACCACAACAAATCGCTGCATGGGAGCAGTGGGGCTGTTTGCAGATGGATATCATGACATCATGTTTTGTTGAGACTTCCCACCTTAAAATCTGTCCCTGTAAAGCTAACACAGGAGAAATTAGCCAATGCAACATCAGTCAAAAATATCAGTTTATCATTGACTGCCTTAGTTGTTGGATAAACACTTTTCCATTTCTGACAAGTGGTTTTAGGTTTTTTTTTTTTTTTTGGGTCATTAGCTCCAGGGTACATTGTGTTGAGATTTTTGTTGGAATGACATGCATGAGTGGCCCAGGGCCCATGCATGTGATGTAACTATAGTCTACCTTGTTAGCTGCATTCTACATTAATAACCAGTTTTGTTTCCTATTTGTAAAAAAGATAATCATAATAATAAAAAAAAATGTTCCTAAGGCTTTTTCAGTTAAAATACTCCCTCCATAGTATACGTACTCTTTTGTATGGCATTCGGGTTTAAGGTAGCATTAAATTGGAAAATGGTGAGAAGAAAGTGGGGGTTTCCTTTAGTATAAGCCCATAGATGGAATCCCCAGCAATTAGACTCTGCCAAGGAATTGAAAAAGTGCTGAACTGATTCACTGGGAGGCACACATGGAGTTCTCCTCTCATGCCTCGGTGACTCCCGCATAGTTGTTTACCACTGTTATTTGAAATGAGGTTGTACCTCTTTATCTTATGTGTGGTAGGCATAGTTGACTGAGTAGAATTATTGGTTCTGTTGTTATGTATTTTTGTGAGCTTTACAGGTGTCCAAAAGTAGCATATGAACAAATATATCATTACGGCTGTCAATGTTGCAGCCTAACACACTATCATATTATTTAGCCATTTTGAAGTCATGTCGACCAAGTCACCCCTAAATGAGTCAAGTGTCTTTTAAATCTTCACCAACCTTCAGGTATTTTCAGAAACTATAAATCTGCACCAACCGTATGCTGGTCTTTGCTCACCTTTCCCCTTGGGTGACTCAGCTGAGATGACCTTTTACAGTGTGTAAGGTGTATCCACGTGTTTCTTTCAGCTATTTTGTCCATGTCATTCAGCTCTTGCTCAGTCTATGCCAGTGTTCGGGTAAAACTGCATGTACAGTAGATGTTAATTCATAAACAGACATAGGATGACTAGACAAATGACAGTAATAAAGTTATTAAAGCACATTAACTTGTTACATTTTTTTTCTGATGGTGTAGTGCAGGGATGTCAAACTCATTTCTCTTGCGGGCCACGTTGTAGTTCAGGTTTCCCTCAGAGGGACATTTCGAGTGAAGGCAGCGTGGGATCAATTCCCGCTCAGTGATGGTATTGACATCTGCGCTGCGACTTTTGTTTTTCAAAAGACGTTAATGGATACACAGAATCCCCCAACTTTTTTTTTTTTGCATTCATTATCAATTAATAGCATTGGTATTATCTCTGGATCTGTGCAAACAACACAATCTGTTGGACACGTTTTTTGTATGTAGTTATCCAATTTGTTTTGTTTTTATTTTATTTTATTTATTTTTTGGGGTGGGACCTTGAGTGGTTCTCACAGCTACCACTCAAACAGAAAAATGAAAATAACGGGTAGCGTTTTCATCCAACACCCAACAGCAAAATTTAACTATTTAGTCACTATTATGACAGCAGTCTCACTCCCATGTGTAACCGGACTACAGCGCCCTTGGCAGTGGGAATGAGAACAGCTATCTTACAAGTGGCCAATAAAAACAAATTAGTTTTGTTTGTGTTAACAATGGTTTCAAAAGCAATAACTTTCCTACAATCAACAAATTAACTCAAGTACCCCTTTTTGCAATTTTTTAAGATGGTTGGGGTTGTTAATAACTCCTGAAAGGGACCCACTTGTGTGTTTTCTTTATTTTTTTTCTCCTTCATCATTCATCTATCTCTCATTGTGTGTAAAATATTGGTCATTTGTATGGTCTCCCAAATCGTGTTTTGAATATAATGAGACCCTTATGTGCTTGTAAAGTATATATAGTTAGACTAAATCTGTCATTGTGTCCAAATTGCCCCTACGTGTGATTGTGAGTGTGGCTGTTTGTCTCCATGTGACCTGCAATTTGCTGGCAACCAGGTCAGGGTGTACCTTGCCTCAATGCCCGTTGAGAGCTGGGATAGGCTCCAGCCCTCCCTGCGACCCTTGTGAGAATAACTCTCTAAGAAAATGGATGGAGGGATGAATGGATGTGTAGTTTGAGGAAACTGACCACGTTTTGGATGCACATTCCCTTGTGGATTATCTTGCACACAGATCAAACAAGCCCTACAAAAAAAGTTTTTTGCATACAAGTTAAATCCATGGATCATGTAATGCCTTTGTACCAGGGCTACCATTCCCCCTGTTGAGACCTGAGACTTCCCATGGATCAAGAATGCCGCCCATTTAAAAAATGTTTTTGGTAGAATTTTTTTCTGTATCTGTGCTGAGATAATTCCCATTTTGTAATGTAGTACCTTATTTTTTCCACACATTTAGTTCTGCTGGTAAGCTTTGTTGTTGCATTTTGTTTAACACATCATCTCAAAGTATGTCTTCATTTGTTCCATGGTCAGTTAATCCCATAAAGGTTTTGGCTGCTGCTTCTTTTGCTGTTTTATCTGAAAATCCAATTCCTAATGATTCTTTGTCTGTTTTTGATATGTGTACTGTACATTTACATATGGCTATTTCTTTTGGTAAATTAACTGCTATGACCAAATGTGGATTGTGATACCACCGTGGATTGTGATACCAAGTTAAATCCATGGATCATGTAATGCCTTTGTACCAGGGCTACCATTCCCCCTGTTGAGACCTGAGACTTCCCATGGATCAAGAATGCCGCCCACTTAAAAAATGTTTATGGTAGAATTTTTTTCTGTATCTGTGCTGAGATAATTCCCATTTTGTAATGTAGTACCTTATTTTTTCCACACATTTAGTTCTGCTGGTAAGCTTTGTTGTTGCATTTTGTTTAACACATCATCTCAAAGTATGTCTTCATTTGTTCCATGGTCAGCTAATCCCATAAAGGTTTTGGCTGCTGCTTCTTTTGCTGTTTTATCTGAAAATCCAATTCCTAATGATTCTTTGTCTGTTTTTGATATGTGTACTGTACATTTACATATGGCTATTTCTTTTGGTAAATTAACTGCTATGACCAAATGTGGATTGTGATACCACCGTGAATACAGCAGCATCTGGTCTCAGATTGTTTAAGACTGTCCAATAAGATATTGTCTGTAGAGTTCAGTCGTCCCAATCCAAATGTAGTTCTTTTTCTGTCCAATCAGGAACATTTTGGACTACCAAAACAAATTGTCCCAAACTCTTCCACTCCCGTTGTAATGACGTGTGTGGTGGTGTCCATTCCTTGTGTAGTGCATTTAGTTTTTCAGTCAGTCTTGTTCCTGCCACCACGACTGATATACCATCTGAGTATAGATAATCATGATTTTTTTCTAGTGTGGGCTGTTATAAGTTTACAGTATCTTATACTACATTGTCACATGCAATGAGTCACTTCCTACGTCATTTTGTGGTTTGGATCATGTCTTGAGCTGTTTGCAGCAAGAAATCTCCTGTTCTTGTGGGACGTTTGTTTGGAATATCTAAGATGTAATAATAGAGTGCTCGATTCCTATTTTGTAAGATATTTAACTGTCCTCCCTGTAATTCCTTTTTTTCTTTTTACTTCTATTTTTCCTGTCAGAGAGGGAATTAAGCCCAGTCCTAGTTTCAGCAAGCCATCTCTTCCCAACAAACGTACGGGGCAAATTAAAAAGTTGCATTTTGGGAGCATTAGTTGTGACGTTTTTGATGGGGAGATGGGTGCTCTCTTCTTCATCTGCGGCCGCAATTATTAAATGTTTCTCATAAAGCTCTATAAATTTCTCCTTCCTCTGTCAGAAAGGTGTCAACTTTCTTTTTCTTATTTTGTAGTACTCTTTCTGCGTGTAGGCTGCCAGTCGGTTTGTCAACCCAATGTTTTTCAATGTATTTTTTTGTAGGATTTTTTTAATTCGCATGAAGAGCATTTTTTAATTGTCCTTGATACACACTCCCTGGAGTGTGATCTTCAGGAATGCCACTGTTTGCTTTAAAGCATGCAGTCATTCCAATTCTATATTCTTGAAATGGTTCATTGTTGTTTTTTTTTGCTCTTCCAATGGCAGAAAAAAATTGCTTTTGCGCGATATTAACCCTTGAACTCCTTGCTGGTGTGAGAAAGTACTTTGCTGTCATCCAAATTTATTGTACTTCCACACCATTTAAGTGGTAAGATTTTCTCAAGTCTTGCGTTCCCTGGACGAATTATGTTACATCAACTTCATGAGATGTGATACCTTTTATGGCTGTTTTCACATCATCTTGAGTCTAGCTTTTTTTTTTTTGTTGTTGTTATTTTTTTGTGTGTGTGTTTCTCTTATTTTATCCTGCAGGTTAACTATATATATTTTTTCTGTGTATGTTGAGCTGGCCAGCAAAGTCATATTGTGTTATCCACAAATTTAGATGTTTTATTTTAGTAGGACATTGACTTTCTACAAACTTCTAGTCCTTACACGTTATTATTTTATTTTTTTCAGATGTTCTGTTTCAACTATTTTGCTATTGATCAACTATTTTGCTATTTGTTTTCTCCCTGTTGGAGTCAGTGGTTCACCTAGGGTGATTATACTGACTTCCCCCTGGACAGGGTGACAATTCCATTCCGTTTAAGGTAATTCTCAAGCTTCTACCACAAGTGGTGGAGAATTCTTACCTCTGCATCCTCAAACAGTTGTCACTCAATTTCCTGTTCAAATGAGGTAGCGAACCTCCACTCACAGTTTTAGACATGCACACATTTCACGGAGCTCACTTACAGGACACACCTTGCCCTTTTTCACTTTTATAGACTAATTGGTCTACTCGATAGGAACTAGTATTCTCAAGGTTTCGTTCTGCCGCAGTCACCCAGACGCGCATTCACTCATTCCTCATGAGTGTGGGAGTTTCCTACTCACCAGAGAGGCCTTTACTTCCTTCGGCTTTTCGTCAACCTTCAGCCTCCAGATGCAAAGTCGAGGCCCAGTCCCGGAAAGGGTTTCAAGTGCCGTGGCCATGGTCTTTGCCTGCCCCTGCTTAAACCACCACCTGTCAGGGCCCGTCTTAAGTTTGCCACTGACCATTTGGATGATACAGAGGAGTCATGGGAGAAAGGTTTGTGGTCAGATGAGATGAAAATAGAACTTTCTGGTCTTAATTCCACTAACCGTGTTTGGAGGGAGATGAATAGTGAGTTCCATCCCAAGAACACAATCCCTACTGGGAAGCATGGGGGTGGTAGTCAAGTAAAGTTAGTAATTAAGTAATTGTCAGGTTCACCAATCAGACATTCATTAAACAGGACAAAAAAGGAAGCAAAGACACCAGTTCAAGTCTCGCGAGGAGAGAGGAGAGGAACTGTCTCGTACAATTCACCACTGCACTTTCTGATTATCCTCTACTCAGCACCTCTATTTATTTAGTTTTAAGACGCCCCTTATTTACATGGGTGTTACAAAAAGGAGACGACAAGCAAAACAGTTTGAAACAAAGTGTACATGTTTGTTTATGTGCGTGTGAATGTGTGGAAGATTGCTGAATATATGTGTGATCATCATTTCTTTAACAGGCAGCAGTTCTAATGATGAAATGTTTTTGTTCTTGCTATCTCCTGCTAGGAAGCTGCCATGTTATCTAGAGCAAAGCAAAGCATTTCTGTCTGGCCAACCTGTAGAGCCCCTTTTCTCCTTCTTTAGTATCCAACCTGGAGTACGTTTTGTCATATGCCACTTGTTTAGCCATCGCCACCTCTAACTTTGCCCTACGACGCATCTTGATATCTTCCTTACACCTCTCCTCAGTCCTCTTCGTGTCTCATTTCCTCTTCGCTAATCTCTTTCCTTGGATGACTTCCTGTATTTTTGGGACTCCACCACCAAGTCTCCTTCTCCCCTTTCCTACCAGTAGGCACCTCGAGTACTCTCCAGCCTGCCTCTATGAGTACCTTGACTGTAGTGTTCCAGTCTTCCGTGAGCTCTTCCTGTCCATCTAGAGCCTGTCTCACCTCTTTCCAAAAAGCCACACAACATTCTTCCTTTCTCAACTTCCACCACCTGATTGTCTGCTCTCCCTTTGTCTTCTTAATCTTCCCACACGCTACCAGTCATCCTACATACCACCATCCTATGCCGTCGAGCTACACTCTCCCCCACCACGACCTTACAATCAGTAACCTCCTTCAGATTACATCGTCTGCACAAAATATAATCCACCTGCGTCCTTCTACCTCTGCTCTTGTAGGTCACTCTATGTTCCTGTGTCATCTGGAAATAAGTGCTCACCACTGCCAATTCCAACCTTTTTGCGAAGTCCACCACCATCTGACCCTCCAAATTCCTTTGCTGAATGCCATGCTTTTACCCATCACTTCTTCATTCCCCTATGTTTCCTTCGTCAACATGTCCATTGAAATCTGCACCAATCACAACTCTCTCTCTCTCTCTCCTCTCTCTCTCTCTCTCTCTCTCTCTCTCTCTCTCTCTCTCTCTCTTCTCTCTCTCTCTCTCTCTCTCTCTCTCTCTCTCTCTCTGGGATGCTCAGGAGTACTTCGTCGAGTTCCTTCCAGAATTTCTCTTTCAACTCAAGGTCACATGCTACCTGTGGGGTATAGCTGCAAATCACATTATACACAATACCCTCAACTTCAAATTTCAGCCTCATCACTTGATCTGATACTGTTTTTACCTGTAAGACATCCAGGATACTCTTTTCATCTCCAAGACATTTTTTTCCAGATTGTATGCTAAAAACAATCCATAGAAATGGTGAAGACATGTGTGGTTCAGTTTTGTAGCAATTGAAATAATTCCGGTCAGAGTATACATTTTTTTTTTTTTTTTTTATAAGACCCATGCCTCAGAAGACAGTGGGTCAGGTTTGTGCAAACGAAGAGAGTTAATTTTTCCAAACCCAGTCGGCAGTATGTTTGTGAATATTTCACACCGGACTCTTTTACTGGTGGACTCATGTCTGAGATGGGTTTTAAATGTAAAAACCTGTTAAAACCTGGATCAGTGCCTGCCACAGCCAGTTCCGACACCTGAACAGATCGGTTTTGCTAAAGGGACCAAACGCAAACTCGGATCAGCCGCTGAACCTGGACATGGTTCGACAAGCTCAGCCCCACCCCTCACCCACGGAAAGTACCAAAACTGCAAAGAGCTTTGGTTAAAAGACAAGTGGTGGAGGTATGTTGATCATCTTTTATTTCCTGAAAACTTTGAACACTGTTGACATGGTTGAATGAAAGAACATGTCATTCTTAGCACAAAATATTTTCCTACTACAAATCATTTGACCCTTCTCAACCAGAAACATTAGATAATATTGTGTACAAATGGCAGCACAGTGCAGCAGCTGGAAAAAATTGGCCTCACAGTGCTGAGGACCCGTGTTCAATCACAACCGCCCGTGTTGAGTTCTCTCCGTGCCTGTGTAGGTTTTCTCCAGGCATTGCGGTTTTCATCCCACATCCAAAAAACGTGCAACATTAATTTGACACTCTAAATTGACCCTAGGTGTGATTTAATATGTATATAAAACAGATTTATATATTTTCTTTCCCATGAGTATCAAAACAAAAGCAGTAGGGTGGTATACAAAAAGGTACAAAGTAAACGCAATTTATTTTACATCCTTACATCATGTCTATTCAAGCTCTATTTTATGGCCTTTAAATTGTTAAAGACCGATCACTGCTCTCCATCATGGGGAGATGGGACCTGAATGGACGCAGAGGATTTGTAAGTGTTGGAGAGTACGGCAATTATGTGGGGTGAGGTTATGAACAACCTTTTAATGTGAAGAACAGAATGTTAAATCGAAAGGAGAACCAGTGAAGCTGCTGTGCAAACAAGCTAATCTACCTGGAGTGTTAATTATGACATGGGTTTCAGAGTTTAGAGTAAGCAGTACTTTATGGAGTACCTTTTGAGTGACACTTTCTAGAAATTAGGTGATTGTGGGATGCCATGGGGTGGAAGCAGTTAACATTTACTATGTGGAGGTATCCATTGTACTCCAGATATGGGCCGGAAAAGAGAGCTTTTGTGAGGGATGGCACCTATACAGTAATCCTTCATTTATTTATATTTATGTTTTAAAAAAAAACTTGCAATCGACAATATCTATGTAGTTATGAGCACCTATTTACTGTATTCATATTAATTTAAAAGTTTTGTATTTGCTAATAACTGTCACTATGTGATACTTTAGAGGCTCATCGATTTGTTCACAGCTCCCTTTTAACTTTAGGAAATCAAGCAAAACATTACTCTATTTGAATTTGTTCAACATTGTTATGAGTGTGTGCATTTGTCATGATCCTGCCGCTTCAGCACGAGCTGTGCGGGTGTCCGCGTAGGTGCGCTGATTGGAAGGTGCACACCTGCGCCTCATGCTGCCTGATTATGCTGTGGATTTATATGACCGCGATGACAACTGCTCGTTTCGTTCGTATGATCTTCATGTCCCATTCGTGTGCTCCGGTATCCCTGATTGAACCTGTGTGTACCGACCTTCGTCCGTTCTCCGACCAACCTTGTAAGCCTGACTCCTTTGATACTTCTGCCTGCATTGATTGTTCTCCCGTGTACCGACTCCTGTCTGTCCGCTCATCTGCTCTCTTCGCCCGACGTCCCAACTACCGCTGCTGCACCGGACTGCCTGCTCGATCCCCGACCTCGGCATATAATAAATGTGTCTCTTCTTGAACTACCTTGCGTCTTCCAAGTTCCTGCATTTGGGTCCTACTCTCGTTCCGATGGGACGTGACAGCATTAGCTACATTGTATGTCAGGCTATGTGAATTTATTTTATGGAACTCTCACTGTGGCTTGGGAGTTAAACACCGACATTCTGGTCATTTTCATTACATTACTAAGCAACTGCGTAACTTGAAAAATGTGTGAGTTAAAATTGAACAGTAAGTTTGCTTTTTCTGCAAAGTAAAATCGCCCATTTGTCCTTATATGATTTGCGGCAGCCACATCATATCCACATATTTACTTTCTGTATCAAATATGGAGCTTCTTGTTTTGTACAGCACTGCTCAGTAGTAAAATTCATCGGCAGCCATCTTATCTCTGATAAGGTGAAACACTGGCATCAAGATCTCTCTGTATCCCCTCTCTGATTGTAATAAACATGCATGCTCTCAGAGGCAACATACCTGAAGAAAGAGGCCGATCTAAGCTGAATATCTAAAATGTGGATACACTACCAGGTCAAACAGAAATAGCTGTTATAGGGGCCTTTTCTGGAAACTCGTATGTCAAAACCAATGTATATATATAAAAAAAAAGTACAAAATCTGAGTGCAACTAAAAGTCGCATACGTTCCAACAGCTTTTTTCCTCTTGCAATTAACTTATTAAACAGCTAACTTAGAATTCCTCTCAAACATGCTGCCAAATTTTTGTCTTGAACTATAACATTTCTGGCAGGCCAATTATACATTCCTCGTGCACTCAATGTAATGGTATCACCATGCTGCAGTATTTACATCTGTTATTGGTGATGTTATCCCCCAGCCTCATATGCACCTATTCCTAAGAGCAGCCTCCCACCTGTGCCTTGTCTGCCCCAGTTATACAATGCAAAAATCTCATTCTGTCAGGTTGCCAGTTCATTGTACCTCTTTGTCACGTTCCAGCGTTCCTTGTTTCCACATCACTGACTCATAGTAAGCTTAGACCCTGCCTTGTTTTTTTACCTTGCCTTTTTTCTCACATTTCTTGATACTGTTTTGTTTTTTGTACTGCATGCCTGTGTACAATATGGCCTTGCCCATTTGCAGTTCACCGTTCACGGGTCCGCATACTTGCTGATTTCGCTCACAAAGGTTTTATTTTACCATCATGTACTGTATTTTCACAAACATAACTTGGACTTAAAAGTCTAAAATTTTCATCTCAGTAAACGGGGCCCCTTTGAATGCATGCCTTATGCGCATATCAAGTTCCAACAGCTGTAAATACTGTTGCGCAATTACTCCAATGAGCTACCTTACACAGTGGTGACATTGTTAGCACACATTCCAGTGTGTGTTTCAATGTGCAAAAAGAAACTACCATAGGATGGCACTAATGAGGCAGTGAGGAACAATGGTACTTCTTTTTTAGGAAGCAGAAGAAGCATACTTTCGCTCACACAATGACAATGTAGTCAAGCCATTAGTTAACATGTTATTCACATTCACTGTGTCATATTGAAACTTACAATAATTACACCACAGCAAACAGAATATTATAATTAGCAAATAATTAATCAAATAAAACAATGACAACTCCTCAAGCTGTCACCTTATCATGGTGGAGGGGTTTGTATGTCCCAATGATCCTAGGAGCTAAGGTGTCTGGGGCTTTGCGCCCTTGGTAGGGTCACCCATGGCAACAAGGTCCTAGGTGAGGGAACAGACTAAGTATGACTCCAAAATCCTTATGAGGAGTACAAATATGATCTTGGTTTCCCTTGACTAGACGCGGGTCACCGGGCCCCTCCTCTGGAGCCAGGCCTTGAGGTGGGCTTGAAAGTGAGCGCCTGTTGCCCGGGCCTTCACCCATGGGGCACAGGCCAAAAGGGTAACATGGGTTCCCCTTCTCATGTGTTCACCACCTGTGAGAGGGCCCATAGGGATCGGGTGTGATGTTAGCTGGGCGGCGGCCAACGGCGGGGACCTCGGCGATCCGATCCCCGGCTACAGAAACTAGCTCTAGTGACATGGAACGTCACCTCTTTGGCAGTGAAGGAGCTCGAGTTAGGTTGTGAGGTGAAGAAGTTCCGAGTAGATATAGTCGGACTCGCCTCTACGCATCGCTTGAGCTCTGGTACCACTCCTCTCGAGAGGGATTGGACTCTGTTGCACTCGGTGAGAGGCGCCGAGCAGGTGTGCGTATACCCCTGCTCGGGGACGGTACTCTGGGGTTTACCCCGGTGGATGAGAGGGTAGCCTCCCTCCGCCTTCAGGTAGGGGGACAGGTCCTGACTGTTGTTTGTGCCTATGTACCAAACAGCAGTTCAGAGTACCTGCCCTTCTTGGAGTCCTTAGCAGGAGTGCTGGAGAGCACTCCCTCTGGGGACTCCATCATTCTGCTGGGGGACTTCAATGCCCACGTGGCCAATGAAAGTGCGACTTGGAAGGGCATGATTGGAAAGACCCCTCACGAATCACAACCCAACTGGTGTTCTGTTATTGGACATGCTCATTGTCCATAATGAACACAATCTTCCGGCATACGGGTGTCCACATCTGTACTTGGCACTAGGACACCCTGGGTCACAGTTTGATGATTGACTCTGTTGTCCTGTCATCGGACTTGCGACCACATATCCTGGACACTTGGGTGAAGAGAGGAGCAGAGCTGTCAACTGATCACCACCTGATGGTGAGTTGGCTCCAATGGTGGGGGAAGATGCCGGTCCCACCTGGCAGGCCCAAGTGTATTGTGAGGGTCTGCTGGCAGATTCCCCTGTCAAAAGGATTTTCAACTCCCACCTCCGAAAGAACTTTCCCCATGTTCCGGGGGAGGATGTGGACATTGAGTCCAAATGAATGATATTCTGCACCTCCATTGCTGAGGCAGCCAACCTGAGCTGTGGCCGTAAGGTGGTCGGTGCCTCTTGTGGCAGCAACCCCCAAACGTGTTGGTTGACACCAACAGTGAGGGATGCTGTCAAACTGAAGAAGAAGTTCTTTCTCGCTTTTTTGGCCTGTGGGACTTCTGAGGCAGCTTATAGGTACTGGCTGGCCAAGCGGAATGCAGCTTCGGTGGTCGCTGAGGCAAAAAATCAGGTATGGGAGGAGTTTGGGGAGCCCATGGAAAACAACTTCAAGACAGCTTTGAGGAAATTCTGGTCCACTGTCCGGCGTCTCAGGAAAGGGAATCAGTGCACTGTCAACACTGTGTAGTGAGGATGGGACACTGCTTATTTTAACCCGGAATGTTGTGAGTCGGTGGGGAGTATCCTTCGAAGATTCGGCTGGCTGACACACCTCTGCAACATTGTGTGGACATCGGGGACAGTGTCTCTCGATTGGCAGACAGGGGTGGTGGTCCCCCTTTTTAAGAAGGGGGACAAGAGTGTGTGTTTCAACAATAGGGGGATCACCTCAGTCTCCCTGGTAAGGTCTATTCAGGGGTGCTACGGTCCACAAGGATGTCCAATCTCAGATTCAGGAGGAGCAATATGGTTTATGTCCTGGTCATGGAACAGTGGACCAGGTCAATACCCTCAGCAGGATCCTTGAGGGTGCATGGGAGTTCGCCCAACCAGTCTACATGTGTTTTGTGGACTTGCAGAGGCATTTGACCATCGGGGAGTCCTGTGGGGCTTTCTTCAGGAGTGTGGGGTACTCAACCCACTGTTACGGACTGTTCGGTCCCTGTACAATAGAGTTTGGTCTGCACTTAATGTATTATATTACTGAATAGTTACAAATCATCACTCGGACAGAATTATGCTGAAGGCGCTGGCGATGTAGCTGACTTTTTTTTTTTTTTACCAGAGATTAGAAGTTGTTTTTGTGTGTGTGTGTGTGTGTGTGTGTGTGTTTATATGGGTACCAAAATGTTTAAAATATGTCAACAATACAGTATTTATACTTTTGGCCTCTGTGCTCCACTATTTAACCTGAGTCAGTGGATCTCAGAGTTCTACTGGGTTTGTATTCTATAAGCATTTGTTTCATGTATTCAGGACCTAAATCATTTAGTGATTTATAGACCAGTAGCAGAAATTTATAATCTATTCTCAAGGTGACTGGAAACCAATGCAAGGACTTTAGGATTGGAGTTATATGCTCTGACCTCTTATTTCAAGTCAGAACCTGAGCTGCAGCATTCTGAATGAGATGCAGCTTTTTTATTCTGTTTTTGGGGAGTCCAGTCAGAAGACCATTACAATAGTCAAGTCTACTTGAGATAAAAGCATGGATGAGCTTTTCCTGGTCTGCTTGACACATACAAGCCTTCACTCTAGATATATTCTTCAGATGGTAGAAGGCAGGTTCTGTGATTGATGTGATATGACTGTTGAAAGTCAAGTCAGAATCACACTAACACACACACATTTTGTCACGCGTGCGGTCCGGTCCTTCGCCAGATCGTTGTACTTTCATGCCACGTTCCAGAAACTCCATGCCTTTGATCTTGATGCTATGTGTACTGAACCCTGCCTCGTTGATGACCTTGCCTCTCTGCCTAGTGATTCTGACACCGCTGCCTGTTTGGACATCCTGCCTGTGTTCTGACATTGGACTGAATAAGTACACTCCTCAAACTGTACCTGGTCTTGTGAGTCATGCATATTGGGTTCAGCCTTGTGTTCTGGTCATGACAAGCACACAGTCAACAGCGTCGATGAAAACATTGGAAAGGAAGGACAAAGGAAAGTGTGGAACGGAAGCGGCTCGGTGAGGCTTCGATGATGCGCAGCCAATTGGCTCACAAGATAAATCCACACGTGCGCTCATTGGTCGATGTCGTACTGGGGACCAACCACACCCCATGTATGCGTCTTCCCGCAATATGCTAATATGGCTGTATTTTTCCAAGTTTATTTTTTTATTATTTTTTGTGGGGAAGGGGCAGAAAAATGCGAAGCACTGAAGCCGATAAAGTGAAGCGCAAAGTAGCAAGGAAAGCCTGTTATTCCAAAAAGAGGGATTGTGGGAAGGATTACAACACATCACAAACTCCAAGAATAACCAGATGTGTGCCAACATGGATGCCTTGCTGCCAGAGGAACTAAACCGTTTGCTTGCCTGATTTGAGAGTCCTTTCCTGTACTCTCTGTACACACGACATCACACCAACCCATCCCAGCATCCCAGCAAATCCATCATCAAGTTTGCTGATCGGACCACTATTATTGGGCTCCTGTCACAAGGACATGAGTCTGCTTACAGAGATGAGTTTGAAAAACTGTCAAAGTGGTATTTAGCAAGCAAGAACTCTTCTACGCTGGTCACCACCCATGTATCAATCCGTCTTCCCGCAATATGCTAATATGGATGTATTTTTTCAAGTTAATTTTTTTATTATTTTTTGTGGGGAAGGAGCAGAAAAATGCGAAGCACTGAAGCCGATAAAGTGAAGCGCAAAGTAGCAAGGAAAGCCTGTAATTCCAAAAAGAGGGATTGTGGGAGGGATTACAACACATCACAAACTCCAAAAATAACCAGATGTGTGCCAACATGGATGCCTTGCTGGCAGAGGAACCAAACCGTTTGCTTGCCTGATTTGAGAGTCCTCTCCTGCACTCTCTGTACACACGACATCACACCAACCCATCCCAGCATCCCAGCAAATCCATCATCAAGTTTGCTGATCGGACCACTATTATTGGGCTCCTGTCATAAGGACATGAGTCTGCTTACAGAGATGAGTTTGAAAAACTGTCAAAGTGGTATTTAACAAGCAAGAACTCTTCTGTGCTGGTCACCACCCATTTAAGTTACTGAACTTTGGCAGGCTGTACAGGTCCCACAAAACCTGGACGAACTTTTTTTGCCCTCTCTTTTTCCCGGAGAGTAATAATCACCTTGAACTCAACACCACTGAACAGAAGCACTACCTCACCACCGTAATGAAAATTTATACAACCTCACTTTCTCTTGTTTTTGCTTTTGTTAATTCTCTGTGCAATAACGGGGTCCAGAAGTGAAATAATTTTACCAATGCCTGGACATGTGCAATAAGACTGTAGACGGCTTATTTTTAAAACATTTTTTAGCAATAATATTGCTTTGATTCGAAATATTTAATCTGTTACTTTTTCGTAGATATATGTAATATGTTTTATTCTTTTGTATTAATATTTATTTAAGCACCTTGTGGAGTAGCTCTCGTTCAGTTGTCATACACAACACATTACAATAAACGCTTTTGATTTGATTTGATATGAGTGAGAGAAGGATAGTGTTTGAGAGACTTTAATTACAGTAGATTGATCTTACCAATGTTTGTTTTTTCTTCACACATGTTTCCAACTTCTTTTTGTGGTATACGGCTCTCTCAAAGATGGACACCATGCTGTGGACCTCAACAATTTTCGGATTGGCCACTCACTTGACTTTACATCACCTAACCGTAGGAATATCTTGAAGAACCCACAAGTTGTATGTAGAGCTGACACACCCCTGGGCACATAAACATACGGGTACACACAAGCACGCACACCCGCACACACACACACACACACCACACACACACACACACACACAGCCTCTAATCCACTATCCACCAACCAACCCAACTTCACTGCTAAATCCCATTGCTAAAGCCACTGACATATTTGGTGGCAATCATGTGTGTCTCCGAATTTATGATCTCAAGTGGCCGATGTAATTATGGAGCCCAACTACACTTCAAAGTGTGTGCGTATGTGTGGGTGTGTTGATAATAATTATATGTATTTCTGATGGGAAATCAGGTTTTATTAATGGTCATGAGTGGTTCTGCAAGGCAATCTACATTTCCTTCAGTGTTTACATCAAATCTCTCAGGTACACACACAAACACATGTGCATACTGCTGTCAAACACATTCCATACAGATTGCTAAGGGATGTGGGGGATATTAGAGTGAAGGAGCTCAGGAGGTGCTTAAGTGTGAATGTGATGAAAGGCTCAGATGAGATTACAGATGCTGCAGGTTGTGTTTTATCCTTTGAGACCTGTGTCATTGAGCCACCATATTTAAAGCATTAAGCATTTATGAGTCTTTCTGTATTGTGGGACAGACACTGTCAGCAAAATTTTAATTCGACTACCTCCATGAAAAAGTGGTGAGCCTGTGTTGTGTTGTGCCTTGTTAACAAAATGTAGGAAACAGTGGAGCAACTGATTAGAGGATTTGGCTCACAATTCAGAGGGTCACTGTTCAAATCCCAGCCCTGCATGTGTGGAGTTTGCATGTTCTCCCTGTGCCTGCCTGGGTCTTTCTCTGGGCAGTCCAACCTCCTCCAACATTCCAAAAACATGCATTAATTGGAGAGTCTAAATTGTCCTTACATTGTGAGTGTGAATGGTTGTTGGTTTCTTTTTGCCATGCAAATGGCTGGCAAACAGTTCAAGGTGTTACCTGCCTCCTGCCAAAAGATAGCTGTTATAGGCACCAGTTATCATGTGACCCTTGTGAGGATAAGCGCATAATATATTAGATGGAATATTTCTGTTTTTCACTCTTACATGTAACATGCTAAATTACTTGACCCTCTAGTCCAGGGGTGCCGTACTTTTTTAAGCCAAGATCTATTTTTCAAGCAGCCAGAGATCTTGAAATCAATGGGGGGAGACTGAAATAGGAGGCCAGCTTGCTGGAACGTGTCTTTATGTTCATGTAATCGGTGTGTCTCCCCCACCTGGATCAAGCAACGAGATAGATGATAGGCTGACGTCTTTTTTTTTTTTTTTTTTTTTTTAGAATGATCAATGATGAAATAGAATGACCAAGTCACTATCTAACCAAGTCAATATCTAACCACTACAAGAATGCATGTATTTATTTTAAAATATGTTGAGGATTCTTTATGTGTAAATGTATGTTTGTGTTCCTTGCATAACCGCGTGAGCCAATATTGCACAACACAACATAATTAACTATGAACATTTTTTTTAACTAACTGAGTTCACGTTGATAATAACTTAACACCATACGAATGAAAATGCACAACTGGGCTGTGTCACTCACGTTAGTGGATTCGTCGAACTGCAGTGAGAAACACTCACAATCGCCAATGTCCTTGCACATTTGCTTGGTTAAGTTCTCAGCCATGGATCCACAGCGCTGTGTACACCTTGACAGTTGCAGAGCTTTTATTAAAGATAATATTTCTGCCTTATTTTATAAATATTATTTCTGCCTTATTTTTAAAAGAGCTGAACAATGAGTGAGCTGTGCCTCTTTACTCTTTTAAATCTCTCCATCTTGGAAGGACTTCTTGTCCTTAACAATGATGTCACTAACCCGGAACGACACTTCGGTGGCGGCTTTTGCTGTTAAACTATGTTGTGTGAAAAGTGACTGCTGTCCGGCCAATTGGGATTTTACTTAGTTAGTTATTTTATTTCGTTCACTTTTCTCATTCTCAGCTCGCATTTCGGCGGAAAGTCGGTGACGGATTTTCCATGAACAGTTCAAAAATGCCGCTCCACATTTCCCTTCTTTTGTATTACAATATTACACTGGCAGATGAGGCAAACGCACTTTGAAAATATTTTTTTTTATGAAAGTGATACATTTTTGTTTTCTTTTTTGCTCTAGCATCCATATTCATGTTTGATACGCTTTCTTAAGAAATTAAGACGTATTGTGACGTTGGCGCAATTTACAAATACAATATAAAAGCAACGTTATTTCAACGTTAGACCTGGACGTTGCTACAACGTTAAATCCATGTCTTGTGCCCGCTGGGTTTACGTTAAGAAAGAAGCGAGGACTTAAAATGGGGGGGGGGGCACTCGCTTATTTTTGCTGTACTAAGTGTTATTGTTTGCACATGCGCGGTGAGCTAAAGGTCAGAAAAATATGACGGACGTCTTTTTTTTTCGGCATGCCATCACAGTCTACCATAACTGCCTCACGATCGACTGGTTAATCGCAATCGACGCATTGAGCACCCCTGCTCTAGTCCAATGATTCCCATCAATGGTGGCATGGGAAATTAGATTACCTGTATTTCATTTTATTTGTCCAATAAAAAAAAATGATTACAGATAGGTGGAATGTGGACAAAGGTGGATAGAAAGGCTGCCTCACAGGTCGGAGGACCTGGGTTTAAATTCAGCGTTGGCAGTGTCAAGTTCGCATACTCTCCCTGTGGGTGCGTGGGAACAGAAGTTTCCTCCGACACCCCAAAAAGATCCATGTTAGGCTTAAGTGAACTCTCTCAATCACCCCTAAGTCTCAATTCGAATCAGACTGGTCATTTATTTATATGTTCCCCATGACTGGCTGGCGACCCATTCAGGGTGAACCGTACCTCTTGCTCGAGGATAGCTTTGATAGACTCCAGCATGCTTGGAACCCTGGTGAGGATAAGTAGTTCAGAAAATGAATGGTTCAATAATTACAGATATTGCATTGGTCATCTATTTGTGCCAGAGATGTATACTGAAAGGTAACAAGGTAAATTAAGGAGAGATCATTATGATTTCAGTGATTTTGTTGGATCTTATACTTTAGACTTTGTTCATGTAAAGATCTATTGTATTTCCAGGATTTTGATACATTGAAAATATCCATCCATTCATCCATCCATTATCTGAGCTGCTTATCCTCATGAGGGTGGCAGGAGTGCTGGAGCCGATCCCAGCTGTCATTGGGCAGAAGGCAGGGTACATCCTGTAATGGTTGCAAATCAATCGCAGAGCACATGGAGACATTGAACAGTTGCACTCAGAAACACAACTAGGGGAAATTGGAGTCTTCAATTAAGACATGTTTTGAAGATGTGGGAGGAAACCAGAGTGCCCAGTGAAAAAGGCACACAGGCACAAAAAGAACATGCAAATTCCACACAGGCCGGGCCAGGATTCGAACTCTGGTCGTCAGAACTGTGAATTCAATGCGCTGCAGCTGCATCATCATGCCACCCATTGTAAATATCATTTATGTTCATGTTAAACAACAGTCGTCCCACCACTGAATCCTCTGGGATACCACACATGATGTCCAATGTATGCTACATACTGTATGCTTTGGGTCACCTAAGGTTGGGAAAAACTGTATGGATCCATCCATCCATCCATCCATCCATCAATCCACTTTCTACATCATTGATCCTGGTCAGGGTTGCGGGATGGAGCCTTCAGTGCGCAACACCATATCAAATAATTCAAAGCACAAACAATTTGTGATTCCGTTTTGTCATCAATTAATTTACTTGCAAGAAGGCAAAAATGTTTATCATCATTTGAACACAATGTTTTCTGAAAGCATTTCTGAAATAATAAAGATGGGCCTTTTACATTGAATGCATTTGAAAATTATAGACTGTTCAGTTAGCCCTGGTTCAATGTTGTGATCAAATCATTAACTTTATGGAACACACAGACATTACTAAGACAAGGCTCAAAATCAGAAAGCAATTTGATAAGTAAACAGCATTTCATATCATTGATTGGCTCAGACAGCCTTCTTTCCAACGATTATGTCCTAAATAGTAATTAACAGAGCTTTAGCTGCGTGCCACAGGGGAAGCATTTAGGGACTGATATATTCTCTGATGTGATTTGGCTCCATAAGAAAATTAAAGGATGGTAACAAAGCTTTGGATAGGAAAAGTAAAGATGAAGACCAACCACCCAAAATACAGTGCAGTTATTAGTGGTTTGTATCAAAACACACAATGGCTTTCTCAGAAGACTAAACTAAAGAGAAGTATGCGGTCTAAAAGATGCTTGGTCACAGATCAATTTGGCAGCCTTCTTATAATTCAAGACTCCCCCTTAACATTCGCTATAAAAATCAATATTTGATGGATGGGACAGATTTATTACGCTATTGGAACTGAACCTGGTATGCTGGCCTATGTAGGGGCCAGTAAGATATGAAGTACATGCAAAATCTTCAGGAACTTGGACGAAACTGCTCACTCAATAATGTGGGAAAGTTGGAGAATATAGGGTGAAATGGTGGTCGACTTGTTGGATCCCAAAAACATGCATTAATTGGAGACTCTAGGTGTGATTGTGAAGGTGAATGGTTGTTTGTTTCTATGTCCCCTGCGATAGGCTGGCAACCGCTTAAGTGCATACCACGCTTCTTGATACCCCCCCTTATCAGTTGGTTAATCTAGGTTCCACTGTTTACATAACTTATTTTGATGTTTTTTAATTCATGTTTAAGAACAGTTTTTAACAAAGCCGTTTTAAATTGTGTTGCAATTTTTGAGCGGTATAAGCAACTTTCACTAAGGATGTGATACTGTTGATGTAGTTCTTTCTTTTTTCTATTGGAAATTGACAAATGAAAAATTTTACAATTGACTTTTTTAAAACTTAAGTAAACAAGATTTTGAAATTTCAACTGAATTGAAATAAATATAATTCAAATATGGGCCCTGCGATTGGCAAGCGGCCAGTTCAGGGTGTACTCTGCCTCTTGACCAGAGTCGGCTGGAATGGGGACCAGCATACTGCATGTTAGGTTAATCTAAGTTGTTAAATTGTCTGGAGGTGTGAATGTGAGTGCAAATGGCTGTTTATAAGTGCCCTGCGATTGGCCAGCGACCAGGTTTGGGTGTACCACTCCACAGAGTCACCTGGGATAGGCTCAAGCACACCCATGACAGCAGTGAGGATAACCAAAATGGAAAATTAATGGTTGGTCATATTTACATGATTCTACAGTTAGGTTACACATTTGAAAGAAAAAAAAAGTTAGATTTTTCGTAAGCCACCCGCACCACTATCAGTCAGGACCACCGGCATGATCAGTCAAATGATTAATTAGTCGTATTATATCAAGGGCTACTTGCTTATGTTTGATAGAGGCGGCATGGTGGGTCAGATGGAAAGCATTGGCCTCAGAGTTCTAAGGTCCCGGGTTCAATTCCGGACCTGCCTGTGTAGAGTTTGTATGTTCTCCCTGTGCCTGCATGGGTTTTCTCTGGGCACTGCGGTTTCCTCCCACATCCCCAAAACATGCACTGTCATTACTCACTCTCTCGCCTCTGAACATGTCCAATCCATCGAAGTCTGCTCTCTCTCACCTTGTCTCCAAAATATCAAACTTTGGCTGTCCCTCTAATGAGCTTATTTCTAATCCTATCCAACCTGTTCACACCAAGCGAGAACCTCAGTATATTCATTTCTGCTACCTCCAGTTCTGCTGTTTTGTCTTCAGAGCCACCGTCTCTACTCCGTACATCATGGCAGGCCTCACCACTGTTTTATAAACTTTGCCCTTCATCATAGCGGATACCCTTCTGTCACATAGAACACCAGACACCTTCCGCCAAATATTGCACCCAGCTTGGACCCGTTTCTTCACTTCCTTACCACACTCTCCATTGCTCTGTATCGTTGACCCCAAGTATTTGAAGTCATCCACCCTCGCTATCTCTTCTCCCTGCAGCTTCCCTCTTCCTCCTCTGCCCCTCTCATTCACACACACATATATATTCTGTTTTACTTCGGCTAATTTTCATTCCTCTCCTTTCCAGTGCATGTCTCTATCTTTCTAATTGTTCCTCCCCCTGTTCCCTGCTATCAATGCAGATCACAATATCATTTGCGAACATCATAGTCCAATGGTATTCCAGTCTAACCTCTTCTGTCAGCCTATCCATTAGTACTGCAAATAGAAAGGGGCTCAGCGCGGAACCCTGATGCAGTCCCACCTTCACCTTAAGTTCTTCTGACACACCAACGGCACATCTCACTGCTGTCCTGCTGCCCTCATACATGTTCTGTACTATTCTAATATATTTCTCTGCCACATCAGACCTGCACATGCAGTACCACACTTCCTCTCTTGGTACTCTGTCATAGGCTTTCTCTAGGTCTACAAAGGTACAATGTAGCTCCTTCTGACCTTCTCTGTACTTTTCGACGTGCATCCTCAAGGCAAATTGTGCATCTGTGGTACTCTTTCTAGCCATGAAACCATACTGTTTCTCGCAGATACTTACTTCTCTCCTGAATCTAGCCTCCACTACTCTTTCTCATAACTTCATTATGTGCCTAATCATCATTATGTGGCTACTCATCTTTATTCCTCAATAGTTTCCACAGCTCTGAACATCGCGTTTGCGCTTAAAAATGGGGACTAGCACACTTGTCCTCCATTCTTCTGGCATCTTCTCTCCCTCTAGTATTCTATTGAATAAGTTGGTCAAAAACTCCACAGCCAACTAACCAAATTGCTTCCATACCTCCACTGGTATCTCATCAGGACCAACTGTCTTTCCATTTTTTATTCTGCTCAGTGCCTTTTTAACTTCCCCCTTACTAATCATTGCCACTTCCTGGTCATTCATGCTTGCCTCTTCTAATCTACCTCCTCTCCCATTTTCTTTATTCATTAACTTCTCAATGTACTCTTTCCATCTACTTAGCACACTACTGGCGCCAGTCAACATATTTCCATCGCTATGCTTAATCACCTTTAATTGCTACACATCCTTCTCATCTCTATCTCTCTGTCTGTAAAAATCCTTTTCTGCTTCTTTTGTATCCAACCTGGTGTACATGTCGTCATATGCCTCTTCTTTAGCCTTCGCCACCTCTACCTTTTCCCTATGACACATCTCAATGTATTCCTTATGCCTCTCCTCAGTCCTCTCCATGTCCCATTTGTTCTTTGCTAATCTCTTTCCTTGGATGACTTCCTGTATTTTGGGACTCTAACACCAAGTATCCTTCTCCCCTTTCCTACCAGAAGAAACCCCAAGTACTCTCCTGCCTGCCTCTCTGAATACCTTGGCAGTAGTGTTCCAGTCTTATGGGAGCTCTTCCTGTCCAGCTAGAGCCTGTCTGATCTCTTTCTGGAAGGCCACACACCATTCCTCCTTTTTCAACTTCCACCACCTGATTCTCTGCTCTCCCTTTGTCTTCTTAGTCTTCCTACCCACTACCAGAGTCATCCTACACACCACCATCCTATGCTGTCAAGCTGCACTCTCCCCCACCACTCCCTTACAGTCGGGACCCTCCTTCAGATTACACCGTCTGCACAAAAAATAATCTATCTTTATGCTTCTACCTCCGCTCTTGTAGGCCACTCTATGTTCCTGTGCCTTCTGGAAATAAGTGCTCACCACTGCCAATTCCATCCTTTTGCGAAGCCCACTACCATCTCCCCCTCAAAGTTCCATTGCTGAATCCCATACGTTTCCTTCGCCAACATGGCCATTAAAATTTGCACCAATCAGTTGGAAAACTACATCAATTACTACATCTAGGCAGGCATGTGATTTGACTGAATTACAAAAGACTGAAAAATAGCCGGAGTCTGTGGGATCACAGGATGATCGAAGGAGGATCACCAATATTAATGTGCAAGTTTTATAAATTGTATTATGAATGAAATATTTCTCATACATCTATAAATAAATACGATTCTGTTTTCAAAATGTACACAATATGGTCGTTCATTATTTAGGTGCATACCTTTACCCCCAAAAATTATAAAGTGAAATACAAATTCAACTCAGTAAACTACTAGAAGTGAAACTAAATTGAATTCAGATTTCCGTCTTGGCATGCAAGCATGTTTCCATAGCATGTATATCGTATGCATTCAAAAATGATTTAATTTTTTGTTTTTTTAAATGATTGAAATGCAACAATTTAACAACAATTATTTACATCATGTTTTGTTGTCAGTAAATAATACAGACATTTTTTTACAATTGCTTCTGAACTCTCACCTAGTGTCCAAGCAAACACACTAAACTCGTGAGCGCTCCCTCTGATCGCTGTGAGCAACATCAGACGTATGCACTGTGGTTAGATCAATGTCATTGAAGCTCCATGGCTCATTGAAAGATTCAGATTACAGCAATTACATTCCCATCAGAACATTTTTAAGAACAATTTTGTTTTTTGCAAACTTACAAAGAAAATGTCAACAAACAAAAAAATACATTGCTAACCAAACCAAGCCAACTATGAACTATAAATTTGAAAGTTCGCTTTCTACTTTGTTTCATTTATTTATTTTTTTTAACCCACAACAATATACCTGTCTGTCTTTCTTGGTGTAAAACTGAATTATTGCTTGCAGAATATCTTTAGCAATGCATGTTGAAGGGTGAATAATGCTCCCAAACAGTTTTAAGGTTAACGTTATGTTGCCTCCCATATTTAAAGTACAGAAGTAGCTTTTTGTGCACTGTATTGTTTGTGCTTTCATACTTCTTTTTTTTTTTACTTTTACCATTATTATCGAGAGTCAACATAAGCAGCATGTCTAACTCTCTTTGCTCTACGTTGCCCAGGCTGTGTTGCTAACTAAAGCATTGGTCTTGGACAGTGTTTGTAATTATGAGTGTAGCCCTTTAAGACCGTGTGCTTCCGTCTTTAAAAAAAAAAAAAAAGACATCAGGCTGTGGTTCTCTGCACTGTATCAGTTTTCATGTGCACTGAGAATGTACAACAAGTGCACAATTGCATTGGTCAAGACTATACAAAATAAGCGACGTCTTTCAATATGTATCTGTACTCGTAACAAAGTTTATTTATGTAATTTTTCGTGCTCGACTGTGCAGATTTGCAAGTGCGTAAATCACAGAGACTGCACATACAACACAAGCGTTTTCAGCGTGTTCCACATTCAACCAAGCAACAGACACGTGTCAAAGTTTCTGCCTTGCTTGCAAAAGTCTGATCGGAAAATGAACGAGTGTGGATTCTGGCATGGGTTACTGTTCAAATATTGCAAAAAAACTGAATTTATTTTTATCCATGCAATTTAAAAAGACAGAATTTCGCCTATAAACGGAAAAATCACGTCTGATCTAGGAAGCAATGTTCCATGGTTGGCATTGTTGTTGCTTTGTTCTTTTTTCCAGAAAGGAAAATGAAAACGGCTACCGGAAATGGACAAAAAGTGTTGCGTAAATTTCAGCCATAGTGACATCCCTCAGGGAGAACATGCAAACTCCACACAGTCAGGGCTGGGATTGAACTCTGCACCTCAGAACTGTGTGGCCAATGCTTTACAGCTGAGACATCATGCTACCTATAGAGGCCAGCGACATGACGTCACAATCAGGTGATTTATAGGGCCCGCGCCGTATTGGAAGACAGGTGCACTGGCGGCCGTATCTCCACACACAAGTGACCACTGTATGTTTTCAAACTTGCACAAACCAACAGGCCTCCAGGTATGGTTAACTTCTGTGCTGTGGTTGGTTGCTCAAACAGAGTACGCCCTGACATTAAACAAGTCATTCTTCAGGATTCAAGCTGTTATAAAAAGGCAGGGAGAACATACTGAAAAACTTTGTTTTCAACGTAAAAGGGATTGGTAAGCAGCATTGTCCAGAGCAGATATAAACACTGCTAATCTGTCCGAGTATTGTGTCTGCTCAGATCATGTTGTCACTGGTAAGTGTTTTTTGTCAGTTGAGTGATAAATTTAGGTAAACGTGTGATGTAGATCTGCAAGCCCAGAAAATGGTGGGTCATGTATGGCTGCATGGTGTGTTGGCACTTGGAACATGTGAACATTGAAACTGATACTAAACAGGAAAACATGCTTCCACTTATAATGATGTTGAATGAATACTGTTCTGAAACTATTTTGAAACATTTTTTTTCTGGTGTGCTCTGAATTATATGATTATTGTTTGATATTGTACTGAGTTATATCAATTAAATTATGAAGTATTTTAGGACTGGGGACTTGTTTTAACATCAGCATCCTTTCAACAACTTATTGAAATTTGAATCTGTTTTATTAAATATGTTGGCCAGACAAAAATAAATATATCAACATTTTGTTAATTATGATTATTGTTTCAGGCAATTCAGCACAGCACAGATTCCATTAATCCGGACTGGGTTCCAACCAACAAACAATCATATGGAAATCAATGGAATGTTCCCTCTGTACAGCAAATTGAAATAAAATGTGTCCCTTTATTCATAAAATGATGTGAAGAGCATTCTTGAGTGCATGTCTTTGTGGAATTATATTGCCATGACTGTAGTTGCCCAAGCATGCTTTGTAACCTTAAGATAATGGACTTTGCATTCTTCATTGAACATTGTGGATTTTGTTATTCAAAGATAATATCAACAGCTCGAAATTCAAAATAAAGAAATCTGTTACATTTGGATTTATTTATTAACCCTTATTCATTTATTGCAATTCATGTAAATTTGTACATATATATCCACAAGGTTTTGTTTCAAATACAGTGGGTAACTGTGACAAGTAGATGTACACACAATTTTCAGGGTACACAACAGCCTGACATTTTAGATGGAGAATGAGACAATGAAATTTGGAAGTACAATTGGTTTGTTTGTTTTCTCACTTACATAACATTGGGTACAGCACATTTACATGGTCAAAACATTGTGACAAGGCCAAACAAAAAAAATTGTGTTTCCGGTAACATAGACTAAGAAGACGAGGGTCGGTAGGTAGGTAGGGATTTTTTTTTTTAATTTTGGATATTTTTTTGTATTGACTACTTTGAGGAGGTCTACAGATTGGTAAGACATAGGACACTATTGTTGCCTAGAACTTGGAAATGAATTGATCTGATTCTGAAAACGGTGAATAGCATCCACGTTGACACCAGCTTCAAGGTAGTATGCAGTTGGTGTCTTTTTGTCTTTGCTGAAGTAAAGTCCATTTCACCAATTGGACGATACTCCACATCCTGTAAAGTTGTTGGCAGCTTCCAGTATGCTTTCTCTTGTGTGACAGTCTTTGAGTCCCGTAACCTGATGTTGGCTTCAACCCAAAACAGCATTGGTGCAACATGTGAGCAAGGTTCTTCCAGGCCAGGCTTGCAGTTGCAATGTGCAGCAATAATTTCCCCGCTTTGTTCAGCAATCACCCAAGCCCAAAGGGGCTCTTCTCGCAATGCTTGGGAATGAAGAACCTGTAAAGATAATATTGGAGTTTTGAACATACATGCATGTATACATGTATTAAGTATCATGTGCATTTAGTTAATATTACTGAATATTTTCACCTATCATTATTGTATCAAATGCAAATTTCACAAAAGAATGTAGGCTAGAGAAATATATATTTTATTGAAAAAAAATTGTCTATTTCAAAAATTCTGATTGAGCGGCACAGTGGATCAGCTGGTAAAAGCGTTGGCCTCACAGATCTGACGTCCAGGGTTCGATCCCGGACCCGCCTGGTTGGCATTTGCATGTTCTCCCCAAAGAGATGGAAACATAAAAATAAAATTAATTATACTCTTGCCTGCATGGTGTTACTTAACTGTCAAATTATAAGTTGCAAATGAGCATTAAATAACTCCTGGCCTCACAAACATTACATACATTTAAATTTACATGAATTAAACAACTGGATTTGCTAAAAAGCTGTAGTGGGAATGTCTACATCAAAATGAGAAAAGTCAGAGTGTAATGAAATATAGATCATATGAAATGTAAACACTGACCTTTCCACTGACTAGGTGGTATCCATTTCTGACAACAGCTCCCACATCGCGAACCAAGCAACACAGAAACTGATTGTATGCATCCATCCCAGCTAAAAAAAAATTGTATAGAACATTTCTAAAGAATTTCTGTAGAAACATTCTATAGAAATTCTATTGATCTTTATGACCCACGTTCTAATGAAATTCTATACAAGCATTCTAGAAATGCAATATAACTTTAGGACCCAAGGGTCCTGAACTGTTCTCAAGAAATTGTTCTATAGAACTTTGTTCTGAAGTTCTACAGAACTGTTCTAAAGACTGAAACAACATTGCTTGTATATTGTATTTGTAAATTGCATTAATGTGACAATCCCACATACAATCAACGTTGCCTTACATACGTATGTACATAGAAACAACATTGCCATGCTTTGAGACATGAAAACAAAGAATTTTGACCCTCAAAGACCCAGTAGTCCGCCTTTAAAAGTTCACCTCCACTCCATGTATGATCCTGATTCAGATGCACCTGTGTGTGGTCCTTAGCTGTATAAAGACACCTGTCCACCCAATACAAACAGTAAGATTCAAACTTGTAACATGGCCAAGACCAAAGAGCTGTCCAAAGACACCAGATACAAAATTGTACAACTAAACACGGCGAGAAAGGTCTACGGAGAAATTTTCATCGAAGGTGCATGTCCACTGTGAGAGAGATAATCTAAAAAGAAAAATCCACAAATCACAATGAATGATTTTTTTTTAATGATTTATTTGTGTGATACAGCTGCAAATAAGTATTTGAATACCAGTCTATCAGTTAGAATTCTGACCCTCAAAGACCTGTGAGTCTGCCTTTAAAAGTCCACCTCCACTCCATGTATTATCTTGAATCAGATGCACCTGTGTGAGGTCATTAGCATTGCATAAAAACACCTGTCCACCCCATATAATCAGTAAGACTCAAACTTGAAACATGCCCAAGACCAAAGAGCTGTCCAAAGACACCAGAGACAAAATTGTAAAACTCCACATGTCCTGAATGGGCGATGGAGAAATTGCCAAGCAGCTCGGTGAAAAAAGGTCCACTTTTGGAGCAAACATTACAAAATGGAAGAAGCTAAAATGACGGTCAATCTCAATTCGAGTGGAGCCCCACGCAAGATATCACCTCGTGGGGTCTCAAAGATCCTTAGAAAAGTGAGTTCAATGACCTGAAAAGAGCTGGGACCACCGTTTCCAAGGTGACTGTTGGTAATACACCAAGACATCATGGTTTGAAATCCTGCATGGCACGGAAGGTTCCCCAGCTCAAATGAACACATGTCAAGGCCCGTCTCAAGTCTGCCAATGACCATTTGCATTATACAGAGGTAAAATAAGTTTCTTTCGGCTTGTCCCTTTCGGGGTCACCACAGCGTGTCATCTCAGATGAACGCACATATATGTTTGGCTCAATTTTTACGCCAGATGCCCTTCCTGACGCAACCCTTCTCAGGGAGTGGAGGCCCCAGTGGGATACGAACCCGCAACCCCTGGTTTACCAAACCACTGCTCTAACCACTGAACTATGGGAGTCATGCGAAAAAGGTTTGTGGTCAGATGAGACCAAAATTGAACTTTTTGGTCATAATTCCACTAACCCTGTTTGCAGGAAGATGAATGATGAGTTCTATCCCAAGAGCACCATCCCTACTGTTAAGCATGGGGGTGGTAGCATCATGCTTTAAGTATATATTTTTTTATCACATGTGACAGGATGACTGCACTGTATTAAGGAGAGGATGACCGCGGCCATGTATTGTGAGATTTTGGAGAACAACCTCTTTCCCTCAGTCAGAGCATTGAAGGTGGGCCATGGCTGGGTCTTTCAACATGACAATGACCCGAAGCACACAGCCAGAAAAACAAAAGAGAGGCTCCATAAGAAGCATATGAAGGTTCTGGTGTGGCCTAGCCAATCTCCAGACCTAAACCCAATAGAAAATCTTTGGAGGGAGCTGAAACTCCTTGTTTCTCAGTGACAGCCCAGAAACCTGTCTGATCTAGAGAAGATCTGTGTGGAGAAGTGGGCCAAAATCCCTCCTGCAGTGTGTGCAAACCTGGTGAACAACTAAAGGGTTTTTTTTACCTCTGTAATTGCAAACAAACGCTACCAAATATTAATGTGTCACCTTTTGTTCAAAGACAATGAAGTCGGCCAAATATTTTATCTGTATAATGTCGATGTCCTCTTCTTGTGCTGCCCTATGGTCTTGATGCCTGCCAGTGTCCCTTATCTCAGTAAGCAGCATCAGCCCTTTTTTTGGAACCCTGAACAACAAAACATGCACAATGCAAAAGCACAAATATGACAAAAAGGTCTTAAGACAAGTTATTCGTCGATATTTGGCTTATTTGCTTCTTACATGGGCCAACTCTCTTTGGAGGAATGGGAGAGGCTCATGTTTGGTGGTGGGTGGTTCGAGGTTGATGGTAGATGTCTTGGTTTTGAATGTCCGAGGGTTCTTCAGGCGACGGAGAAGCACCTGTTTCACTGCCTAAAAGAAAATATCATAGTAACCGAGTTTTTTTTTTATTGTGTTCTTTGTGCCAAATTTCTTCTTATGAAGTGCTTTAAACTGAACACGCATTTACTTTGATGGTCTTGCAGGGCGATTACAGGACTGGCATCACTTTCCGAATCCTGCAATTCAGGTGGTTTTTGAAGCTGTAAAGACATTAAACCATGACCTGCACACATCAGTGAAAAGTTGATGGATATAGTCATGACATCAATTCATTTAATTCCTGTACTCTTTGAAAAATTAAAAGAAAACACCCCAAATTATACATTTATATCAAAATTCTACATCAATTAATTACACGGTTAATATCCATGCAGTGAGAGAATTAAATGAGACACGTCAGTTGTGATTTCACCATGCAGAACTGGGGAAAAATAACTTACTGGTCACTTTTACGATATCCATCTTATTCTGCCCAAAGGAAGTTGGATGGGAACTATAACCACTTGTGTTCGCTGAAAAACAAACACCTATTTTGGATTAATTAGAAATGTAATCGGCACAGCCGGCACCCTTAATTGATGGAATATATATCCTCAATGGTGGAGGCCAGTGTTTCAGGATATTTAAAACATTTGGTTCAGTAGCAAGATTCGGACCACACTCAAGATGAACATATCTTTTCTTTGAAGGATTTGCCAAGGTAGCTTTGCCTGCAAAATAGGTTATATCTTAATATAAATACCAAATACAGCTGCTCTTCTTTTTCTTTCGGCGTGTCCCGTTACTGGTCGCTACAGCGTGTCATCTTTTTCCATTTGAGCCTATCTCATGCATCCTCCTCATGTCTTCCCTCACAACATCCATCAACCTTTTCTTTGGTCTTCCTCTCGCTATTTTGCCTGGTAGCTCCATCCTCAGCACCCTTCTACCAACATACTCAGTCTCTCGCCTCTGAACACGTCCAATCCATCAAAGTCTGCTCCCTCTCACCTTGTCTCCAAAACATCCCACTTTGGCTGTCCCTCTAATGAGCTAATTTCTAATCCTATCCAACCTGTTCACACCAAGCGAGAATCTTAACACCTTCATTTCTGCTACCTCAAGTTCTGCTTCCTGTTGTTTTTTCAGGGCCACCGTTTATAATCCATACATCATGCCCAGCCTCACTACTGTTTTATAAATTTTGCCCTTCATCCTGGGTGATACTCTTCTGTCACATGGAACACCAGACACCTTCCGCCAACTGTTCCACCCCACTTGGACGCATTTCTTCACTTCAACAAACTTCAACAGCTGATAACGACAAAATAACTTTTCGTTTGACCATTTTAATCCACTAAAATCAATAGGCCAGTAAAAGCTTCGATCAAGTTGCTGAAATTCATAGACATTGAATTTAATGCACTCAATTACTGATTGAAAAATTTCTGGATTAAGTCACTAATGGTCAAGTTGTTCACACGCCTGACTTTGGTGCTGGCAGTGTGGTAATGATTCCCACTCAGTGATGTTGAAATCTGCTCTGCGACTGACTGCCAACCTGTTTAGGGTGTAGTCTTTTTTTCACCCGAAGCTAGCTGAGATAGCCACTGGCTCCCCTGGGACCCTAAATAAATGTCTTGGTTACTGGATGGATGGATCTTTTTTGATGTTGCGATACAGATGCTATATTGTATCGTAATATCATATCACTTTGAAAACAGGCATTATTTAAAACAAGTCTAGAAGTGTTTTCCATTTTAAAAATATTCTATTATTTTAAATAATTTTCAGTAATAATAATACTTTGTGTATCATTATGTTTCTTGTAACCTTGCTTTCTAATAACCTCCTTGCTAGTCTTTTTTTCCAGAGAAAGATGGAGATAGAGCAAGAGAGAGCGAGAGAGAGAGAGAGAGAGAGAGAGAGAGAGAGAGAGAGAGAGAGAGAGAGAGATGCACCCAAAGACAGCCAGTGAGGCAAACCCCAATAAACCCCTCCTCCCCTCTCGCACACGCACACAAAGTCAGCAGTAGCGGCAGCAGACGCTCAGTACTGCTCTCATTGTGTGGAATGCAGAAACAGGAGCATTGGCTCCAGTTATGCTTCCGATCGGGGAAGATAAATCTCCCATACACCCATGAGTCTCTCTCTCTCACTTGCTCTCTCTCTCTCTCCCTCTCTCTCTCTCTCTCTCTCTCACTCATGTGCTGCTTCTTGTTGATCTCCTCCCCAAGACTTCATTTTTATTCCCCTTCTTTGTTTTTCAAGACGGTAAAGAACATCTAGTAATCCACATTTTTTTCCCCCCTTTGAGACTTTGAAAGATGCCTTTTATATAGACTAAAATCAGCTGGGTTTTTTTCCTTTGGCGGGGAGGAGGGTGGGATTTGAGAGGAGGAGAGAGAGAGAGCCTATGGCTATCCGTGTCACCCTGCGAATATTTGCTGCAGCTGCTGGTGAGCTGCTCGCCAAGGAGCCACTGAATATTTGGTCACTCTGAGCTAAACAGGGAGGGACTGAATGGATTTTCCTACGATAATTCTCTGCTTCTGACAATGTTCCAAATCCATCTTTCACAAAGGATCCTGTACATCAACAGGATTGGGCTTTTTTATGCTGAGGGATTTTGGAAATGTGTTTTCTTCCGAAGTGGAGGTCAGTCGACATCCTTTGTGTCAAGATGTCATCTTAATACTCACTCAGCTTATTATACTTGATTTTTGTTAGCTTGTTTGTATTTCAAGTACAAATGTGCACGAGATTTTATATATGTGAGGCATTTTTCTAATTTGTCAACTCTCTCCCTGACTTTTTTTTTCCATTCAACCAAAGGCTCACAGTGCATACTTAAATGACAGATCCATGTATTAGCAAGCACTTTTGCCTGTAAAAATGCTGAGTGGTGTCCTCTTTCTGAGCGTCCTCACGGTCACCAGCCTGTCGCCATCCGAGACGGAGAGTCGCAAAACTTCGGTCTCCAAAGACATCTGCAAGGTCCACTGCGCCTGTGAGGAGAGGGAGAACGTTTTGAATATTAACTGTGAGAATAAAGGATTTACCACTGTCAGCCAGTTCCAGGCACCCCCGAATAAGATCTCACAGCTTTTTCTAAATGGGAACCTCCTGTCTCGTATTAGTGCAAATGAATTTGTCAATTATGGCAATGTTACCTCTCTGCATCTAGGAAATAATGGATTACAAGAGATAAAAAACAACGCTTTTCAGGGCCTGCGTATCTTGAAGCGGTTGCACTTGAACAACAACAATCTGGAGGGGATAAAGGAGGACACATTCACAGGACTTGAAAGTATGGAGTATTTACAGGCAGATTATAATTATATCAGTACTATTGAATCGGGCGCTTTTAGTAAACTGAACAAGCTTAAAGTGTTGATACTCAATGACAACCTCCTGTTGTCTTTGCCTCCCAATATTTTCCGCTTTGTGCTCCTTACCCATTTGGATTTACGTGGCAACAGGCTTAAGACTTTGCCCTTTGCAGGGGTATTGGAGCACATTGGTGGAATCATGGAGATCCAGCTAGAAGAAAATCCATGGAATTGTACTTGTGATTTGATTCCTTTAAAATCCTGGTTGGACACTATTTCTGTCTTTGTGGGGGACATAGTATGTGAGACACCATTCAGGCTGCATGGTAAAGACATCACTCAGCTCATAAAGCAAGATCTGTGCCCGCGCAGAAATGCTGGTGAGCGTGCTCAACCTGCCTCTGACTCTCACTTTCATGGGGCGCTGCCTGCAACCCACCTCCCAGGCATGATCTCCCCCACCCGCATCCCTAAAGCTTCACGACCACCTAAAATGCGATACAGACCCACTCCTCGCATAACAAAGGACAAACACGTCTTTGGGCCTATCATGGTTTATCAGACACGCTCCCCTGTGCCTATTTTGTGTCCTAGCGTGTGTGTGTGCACATCACAAAACCCAGACAGTGGACTAAACATCAATTGTCAAGAGAGGAAGTTGCATAATATAAGTGAGTTAAGCCCCAAGCCTTCCTACCCAAAGAAAATGTACCTGACCGGTAACTACCTTCAAGTGATCTACAGATCTGATCTAACGGAGTACAGTTTACTGGAACTGCTTCATTTGGGAAATAACAGGATTGCAGTGATTTACAAAGGTGCATTTGAAAATCTGACAAATCTTAGGCGTCTCTATCTGAATGGGAATTACATTGAGTCACTTTCACAATCACTTTTTGCTGGCCTACAATCACTCCAGTATCTCTATTTGGAATATAATGTCATTAAAGATATTTTGCCACAGACATTTAACGCATTACATAACCTTCAGCTGCTTTTCCTCAACAATAATCTGCTAAAATCACTCCCTGACAATGTTTTTGGGGGCACCATGCTAACAAGGCTCAATTTACGGAATAATCATTTCTCATATCTCCCAGTTAAGGGTGTACTAGACCAGTTATCTGCATTTATCCAGATTGACCTACAGGAGAACCCCTGGGACTGCACCTGTCATATTGTGGCACTCAAAAACTGGATGGAGCTGTCCAGTACCAGTGTAGTGGTTAATGAAATCACTTGTGACTCACCCTCCAAGCATGCAGGTCGCCTACTGCGTTCACTGCGCAATGAGGCCATCTGTCCCGAGCCAATCAAGGAGCCCCCGCCTCAAAATGCCCCCCCCACCAAAGCCCCTACATTAGTGAGTTCTAGCTCTGATTCACCAACACCGTCTTCTTCCTCTTCTTTCAGCTCAGTCAGCCCCACTGAATCCCGACTCCAAACCCCTGAGCTACATCCAGAAGTTCCACTTTCAGTTCTAATTCTAGGGCTTCTTATTGTTTTCATTCTGTCTGTTTGCTTTGGAGCAGGGCTCTTTGTTTTTATTCTAAAACGACGTAAAGGTATGGAACATGTCCCAACGGGCTCTAACAATATAGATCTTAACTCGTTCCAAGTGCAGTATGGCTCCTATAATCCTGAACCAACCCAAGATAGAAATTCTGAAAAGCATGTATATAATTACATCCCCCCACCTGTGGGTACCATGTGCCAAAACCCAATTTACATTCAGAAAGATGGTGAGCAGGTGGCATATTACCAAAATCTAAAGGAGCTAAGCTTTGGGCCACTCAATGCAAAGAAGGATGATATTTTCACACGTAGCCCAGGAGCTTATACCATCAGTGCAGTGGATTTTATGGATAAATTGCCAACATCATTCCCCGAGATGTTTTATCAAAATATCGGGGAGAGGCCCAACAAGGAGCTTCCCACAGCTGCTGGCACCTCTCCTTTCAGTTATAATTTCTGCACTTTACCCAAAAGACCTTGCATCGTGCCGCCTTACGAGGCTGCCACAGCCCCGCGACATGTCACCAACCAGGACAGGTCGAACAAAACTGTGTTGTACGGAACCCCCAGGAAATGCTTTGGGGTGGAGCTCCCTTCCAAAAACAGTGAGCACCAATTTCTTCTTCACGGGAAGCTAAAAACTGAACCAGACTATCTGGAAGTTCTGGAGAAACAGACTGCTATGAGCCAGCTATAAGATGATGATGATCTATTATCGTCCCAACCTCCACCCCATTCTTCCCCCAAAGTTCTTTGCAGCATTCATAATGACTATAAAGTGTCAATCAGTAACTGTTGTAATTAGCTTATCTGTGCAGATGATTGATAGAAAACACGTTTTTTTATCTGTTACATTTCTTGTTTTCTTTCCAATATGTATAAAAAAGTTATAAGACGTATATTACAATGCTGTTCTTATTTTTTTGCTTCCTAGAAAGTATAAATTATTCCATCTATTTCCCAAAAGAAAAGCCCTATAGACATGGATGATGGCAAGACTGTGAATAAATAAGACCATGTATGTTTCTTTGATAAAACTGAATTTTATTTTCTTGAGACAAAGAAAAAGTGTGAATTGATCGGTGTTTGGAGTTGGGGGAAAGCTCCAGAATGACATTCCTCTATATACATACAGTCCAGATATAAATGACGAGTGTAAAACCATCACAAATAACCTCCTGAAATGTATTGAGCAAACTCTTACTACATTTACTCCATGAAGTGCCTTTGCACTCAGTTGTTTTGTCATTGATGCTCTCGGTACATTGATTTTTAAAAATGGAAAATGAAATGTATTTTAAGGAATCAAAACTTTATGTAAATTTATATATATATATATATATATATATATATATATATATATATATATATATATATATATATATATATGTCAGTTGATAAAAGGGAAAGATAAATGTACTTGAAAATGGGTGTGATATTCTCTCACTTTTGACAGAAGATGTGTATTTTGCTTTCAGTATTGTCTTTGGCGATGTACATTTTTTTAAAGAAACATTGTATACTATAAGGAAGTATTATAGAGTGGTACAGTTGCACCATTAAATTTTCACTGAGGCACTTTGTCAAGATCCGGAGCGTGAGGTGAATTTTGTTTAGACTGTGCATGATTATTTTTGGATGAGGCACGTGCTGTGACTTGCTCTAATGAGGGTCTGTGTGTGTGTGCGTGTTTGTGCATGTGGTGGGAGGTAGAGAAATAGAAAGTAGAGCTTGCCTGCAGCTCTTGCTTCTCTGTCTCTCAAGTGAAATGAAATGACACTTTCCTGTAGTTCAATTAAATCCCCTCTTTTCAAACCTTAGTCAGTCATTCGGGGAACAAACTGTATCATACATCAAAGAGAGAATGTACTATAAACCCTCCTTTATCACTGTGGTTACGTTCCAGAAAATCTCCACGCTAAATGAAATATGCAAAGTAGTGACAATTTTTGCATTATATCATACAATTCATTTCATTACTTCATTTATGCAATTCAATGCCAATATGTAATACTTTAGAGATGTGTGTCTGTATTTCTCCACTTGAGGTCACTATGCACACACTTTACACAAGCTCATTCCAATTAAAGGCTGCTAAGCTCATTTTGTATCACGTGATCAACAGCACACATGAACATGATGTTAGCTGGCAAGTTGCTGTCTTAAGCATTGAAATCACTCCTCACACTGATGGTCCTGGCAATTTAGTCAGTGAAAAGTGTTATCGGGACCCAGAAGTCATGATGTTTTCAATTGCAGTTCAGTGGTTTTTGAAGATCAAGCTAAACATTGCTCTTTATTTGCATTTGTTTCTATCAATATTTTTATGAATGTGTGGATTAACTAGTCATCGGGCTAAGGCTGGTGTTTAACAACTTATTTCATGAAACGCTTACAAAATGTACGACTAGAGATTAATCATTGAGGTTTCTTTTTCCACAAAGAATAACCGCCCAATTGGCCTTATATGAGTCATTGCTAAGTCATATAGCCAATAAGGATAACTGTATCACAAATGTACAGGTGGGTAACTTGAATTAACTGACCTACAAAAAAAGGAAAAAAAACCCAACAACCTGCGATGAGATTGAATCCATACTCAGCAAAGTGTGCTATACCGACTGAGTCCTGAAGTGCAATTTAATATTGATAATAATATTGATACAAATTATGGGGGGCAAAAACTGTTCAGGATTTGTCGATGTATCTTTAAGTGTTGATCTGTGGATCCATTTTTTTCTTTTAAGACCACAATAATTTCATTTTACTTGAGGAGTAAAAGAGTGTTTGAGTTTCAATAGTGCACTGAAATGCAGCAGAAAGAGGTTTCACTCTGCAGGAGTCCGTCATAAAATGGGTTTTCCACATGAGGGTGATCAAATATTACTTGTGAAAACATTCCCGATCTGATTGATTTTAAGGCTTACTGTCATCTAATGTGACATGGATGATCCGTCTTCCCGCGTGAGGTATTTTTGCTCTGTCATTGCCCTTCAACCCTTCTCCATTCCTCATGTTTTCCAGCTAAAACTCACCCCCACCTTTTCCTGTCTTTTGTCCTCATGGTTTTATCCTCCCTGGCGGATCTGTGCTTTCCATTGTGTATCTCTCCAAAGTGCTGAAATGTTGTGCAACAGAACTGCACACCAATCTGATGGCTGAGCCAAATTGCTGTCTTGTGCGTAGGTGGCAACTGTTTCAGATTCAGGTTGTAAAAAAAAAATAAATAAAAAGGTGATGGTTTGGGTCTCAAGATGTCCTGAGAAATCTGACAGTCTGTGAAGGAACCTTTCCGTGAAAATAGCTGTGGCTACAGTATTTTTTGACTGACAGAGAGATTGCATGTTAGTTGGCTCTTTTCATGAATTGATGACACGCTGTGGCGACCCCGAAAAGGACAAGCCGAAAGAAACACACACACGCTGTATTTTTTGAGGTAGTCTGTTCTTCGCTTTAGTTTACTTACTTTGAATGACCCAACATGAGTATGCCCCAACCTGCTTTAGTTTCAGTATATAAAAATGATAGTATTCCTTTTGGAATCCAGGTTAGCCTATTTTAAAGCAATGTAACTCATGGTGTCATTCCTATTTTTAGAACGTACCTATTTTACTGCATCATGGTTTGTGCTTTTGGGCAATTTATGAGTTTCTACAGCATTAAATGACCTTTAATGTGTCACATCATCTCCTCAAACTGTTTTTCAAATGTGAGCCAAAAATTTTAACACTGGGCCGACGAAACACATGAACAGGGAAGAAAATGAGTATTAGGTGGAATAATTAGTATAATTAGGTGGAAATAAATTTACACATATTTACTTCATGCACTTCCTTCTCCAAAAAAGCATTACAGATCAATTTTACAGAACAAGTACACACAAATGTATCTAACCTCAATATTTTTACTAATTATTTTGTAGACATAGGTTAACTTAAAATTGTTCATATCCTCTGAATTTCAGCCTTAACCTTAAATATTGCCAGAGTTTTCGTCCTGCATGAAAGCAGTTTAAGTTTAATCAAGAAATAAGACATTAGCAAGCATTTGCTTTTTCTTTGGAACACCCTGATTGACATTTTTGCCCATTTTCTCAAGTAACAAACCATAATAAATAACTGAATCATAACTTCTTTTTTTTATTTTCTTTTTTAAAATAAAAATAGACAGATTATTTTTTAATAAAATAATAAATGATAATGTCTATTATTGCAATGCTCCTTCTTTTAATTTTGGTACTTTGCCATGTGTTGCTCTGACCACTAAGACATAAAACATAAAATATCCACTCCCAATATTACAAAATTTCAAGCAATCCTTGCCTTCAGTTAGACTGAGACCACTGTATTCTACAGCCAATAGGAGGCAATGATTAATGGGTTGTTTCAATAAACAAGCAAGGTCTCATAGTTTCCCTTCGTAAGCAGTTTTGCACTGCGTTTTTGGGAAGGAGCAAGGCAAAAAAGCAATCTCTTCTAATGCCGCAATTAATCTTGCTGCTACATGCAGAATCTTAGTTTCTCTAAATCCTTTTCTACCTGTACGCTGTATTCTTCAAACATTTTTGCTCTTGTAGCCCCTGAGTGTTTAACTTTTATTTCTATGCCGAATTGCTTTCATTTGTGGTTTTTGGCGCAGGAGCACTGGAGATGCAGGCAAAGCTGTGAACGCTGTCATGTGGGCTTCCTTTTTTCCCCCCAGCCTCTTTTTAACAAGCATTGCCATTTCAGCTGCTTGGTGAATGAGATGGTGAAGAAAGAGAGAGCAGGAGGGTGAAGGAGAGAGGTTAGGGGAAATAAAAAGAAAGAGAACAAGAGCGAGCGAGAGAGAGGGGGGGAGCAAGGGAGGGAGAGAGTGAGAAAGTGTGTCGTTCATTCCCCTTCACTAAAAATTGAGTAATTTTCCTTCCTTGGGTACAATTGCTCCTCTGTGTCTTTTTAGTGGCAGTGAAGGAAGGGGCGAAAAAATGCTCTCTCTCTCTCTCTCTCTCTCTCTCTGTGTGTGTAGGACACACTCACACAGCAGATACACAGACACACAAGGGATATATGGGAGGCTTAGAACATGCAGCCTTGCACACCAATGAGGAGGTTTTCTCCATCAGAACACTCCCTTGTCTTATCTTGAAGCCCTGTGACTCCAGTGTATAAGTATGAGAGTGAATGAATGACTGATCGTGGTGACGATGTGTTCATATATTGATACAGTGAATGTGTGATGGATGCTATCGTCCTCAGTGCTTCCCTTCGATAAGATGAAAATGGATGAATAGGAATGTTCTGTCTAATCTGTTGTGACACTTTCTTTTATTTTCATTGCCCTGCATCTCTCTCTGCCACCCTCTCTCAGAATGATATGGTAGAGAACTATCAATTGGTATTCTTGTTGAGTGGGTCAATTTGTGGCTAAGTGATTCAGAGATGACTTTGAAGCATAAGGGCTGTTGCTTTGAAGCATGGGGGGCTGTTGCTTTGAATTGATTTATAGAAGCCATTTCCGTGTACTTTCCAGTGGATATGACTGTGGATGTTGCCTTTTTCCTTCTGGTGCATGATTGCGTTGGTTACATGTTAGAGATGTGATTTTATCACCTGCAATCTGAATCATTTTTTTCGTAACTGACTCTGCCCAGGTGGAACAGTGGCGCAGCTGTAGAGCATTGGGCTAACAGTCCTGAGGAGCGGAGTTCAAATCGTGTCCCCGCCTGTGTGGAGTTTGTTCTCCCCATGCCTGCATGGATTTTCTTCTCGTACTCCGGTTTCCACCCACATCCCAAAGACATGCATTCATTGGAAACTCTTAAATTGTCACTAGGTGTGATTGTGAGTGTGACTGTTGTCTGCCTCAATGTGCCCTGCGATTAGCTGGTAATCAGTTGGGGGTGTACCCTGCCTCCTGCCCAATGACAGAATAAGGATACATGGCTCAGAAAATGGATGGATGGCTGACTGTGCCCATTTGTTTTCCTCTCTAGACCAATGAGCATGTGCATCTTTCAGACTGCAAGAAACCACTAAGAGTGTTAGATTGTTATGAAAATACAGGTACAGTGCAACCTTGATAGAATAGCAAAGCAAAACAAATTCACGTGTATAGCACATTCTATACTCAATCTGATTTACATTATTAATGTAATATTTAAATACAAAGAAATAAAACATTGAAAAGAGTCCCAAAAAATAAAATGTATATAAAAATACAGTTAAAATCAGTGTACAATCGAAGAAATTTCATTAAAAAGTAGAACGTGTTTTTAAAAACATTCACACTTGGGGTTGATGTCCCGTCCATGAGTAACTTATTCCATTTACGTGCACCATTATAACTAAATGCTGCTTCACCATATTTGGTTTGGACTCTGCACTCCACTATTTGACTTGAATCAGTTGAACGAATGTTTCCAAGCAGGCAAGTGTTCTTTCCAACGAATATTCCAAGTGAGCGAATGTTCCTCAAATGTCCAAAGACGAAAGGCAGAAGGTGTTGGTGTAATTTGTCCCAACCACTGGTGCGGTGTGAAGAAGCCGCATTGATGGTCTTTCTCATCCTTATATAGGCAATCCTTCGGAACATTACAGAATCCTGCATCACAAAACATCCTCATCATAATAACTTCAAAGCATGAAAGGAAAATAAAGAGAATAAAGAATAAAAATACACACACACATAACACTCTCCGTCTCAAGGAAAAGAAAGTTACAGAGAAACTTTATGTTGCAATATAACTAAGCAACATTTAAAACATGTTAAAACAGAAAATACAGAAACGAAAACACAGAAAAATACAACAGAACTATCCAACATCAAACATCACTTTACACTCTGGAAAGTGCATCAGCACAAACATTGTCTCGACCTTCAATGTGCTTGATCACAAGATTGAATCCTTGGAAACACAAACTCCACCTCATCAGTCTCTGATTGTTGTTCTTCATTTTGTGAAGAAAAGTTAAGGGATTGTGATCAATAAAGACTTGAAATGTTGTAGCACCTATTTACACGTAAAAATGCTGCAAAGCCAATAAAAGACTCAGAGTTTCCTTTTCATGGGTAGAATAATTTCTTGGGTGTTTATCAAACTTTTTAGAAAAGTAGCACACTGGATGATCAAGACCTGAGTCATCCTCTTGCATCAGGACACCACCTGCACCTAGAACACTTGCATCAATTTGAAATTTGAATGCTTTCTCAAAGTTTGGTACCAGAAACACTGGAGAATTCATGACTATGGCTTTGACCTTTTCGAATACAGCTTGAAAATTGCCATCCCACCGAAATCTAACCCTTTTCCCCAAAAAAGTTAGTAAGTGGAAACACAATGTGAGAGAAATTTTGGCAAAATTTCCTGTTATAGCCAGCCATGCCAAGGAATCTCATGAGCTCTCTCTGACACTGTGAAACTGGGAAACGTGCAATAGCCTCCACCTTAGCATCAACTGGTTGTACCAGACCGTGCCCTACAACATGGCCCAAGAATTCAACTTGGGCCTCGCACTTCACAAGATTGACTGTCAGTTTCCCTGCCGACAGTCTCTCGAAGAACTCCCGAATCCTCTTCAGGTGAATCCCCCATTCCATAGCGCAAACGATGACATCCTCCATGTAGGCTTTGACACCTTCCAGACCAGATCTCATGTTGTTGACGAGCATTTGAGACGTTGCTGGGGCATTCTTCAAGCCGAACGGCATCACTTTGTATTGATATAGTCCATCAGGTGTTGCGAATGCCGCAATCTTCTTAGCACGGTCTGTGAGTGACACCTGCCAGAAACCCTTCAGAAGGTCAAACTTACTCACATATGTGGTTTGACCGATGTTATCAATGCAATCATCCACTCTCGGCAGAGGGTAGGACTCGAGTTCATGACAGGGCATTGACAGTTTTCATGTTAACACAGAAGTGCCAACCACCACCACCACTCTTGGGCACAAATACACTAGGTGAACTGCATGGACTGTCACTGGGTTCAAAAGTGTCATTGTCCAGCTTGTACTGCACCTCCTTCTGCAGAATCTCACTCTTTGTAGGATTCATTCGATATGGGTGTTGTTTCACAGGCACAGCATCACCCACATTCATATCATGACTAACCAGCCAGGTGAGGCCAGGCACATCTGGAATCAGGTGAGAAAGCTCAAAAAGCAAATGCAACATTTCAGTTTTCTGGTCAGCTGACAAATGTATCAATTTGTCATCAAGGTGAGCTAGCACATCAGGATTGCACAACTTTGGTAAAGCATTAACATTCCAATCATCAAACTTGACATCTCTAACAATATCACCAACATTGTCATTGAAGCTTGCATCACCATCAACTGTACAATCAGCAACTGGGGAGGAGAGTGTTGTAGCAATACAACTGACTTATTTGGTTTCAACCCTTTCATGATATTTCTTAATGATGTTCACATGAGATCACGTTTTGTCCTTACAATGGCCAGGAGTCAGGAGAATGTAGTCTATGTCGCTAACCTTTTTGTTTATTTGATATGGACCATGATATCTAGCTCTGAGAGATTGGCCAGGAATAGAAAGTAAGACTAACTCTTTTTCACCAGGAATGAAACGTTTTTCTTTTGAATTTTTGTCATAATAATGTATCATTTTGGCTTGAGAAGTTTTCAGGTTTTTGTCGGGCCCACTTACAAGCTTTCAAAAGCCTGTTTCAAAAGGTAGAAACATTGTCCAAAATGTTTAGCTCAGGATTGCGCCGAGCTAATGCCCTTTCAGATGCTTGAGTGGCCCGCCTACATTGTGACCAAAAACAAGCTCAAAGGGACCGAACCCTAAACTTTCCTGAATTGATTCCCTGACAGCAAACAACAACGAATCCACACGCTCATCCCAATCTTTTTCTGTTTCAAAACAATTAGTCTTGATCATATTCTTCAAAGTTTTTATGAAACCTCTTTAATGCTCCCTGTGACTCTGGATGAGTAGCACTGGACTTAACCTGTTCTATGCCCAACTGATACATTGCTTGATGAAACACCTTTGACATAAAATTTGAGCCCTGATCAGACTGGACAACTTTTGGCAACCCAACTAAGGTGAAACGCTTGATCAAAGCCTTGATGATCACAGGAGCAACAATCCGACAGATTGGAATAGCCTCCGAAATCTGGTAGAAGCACATATGATAGTGAGAAGACACTGATTACTATAAGGGGTCTGTTTTTTGGCAGTGGACCAACACAATCAATGATAACGTGACTGAAAGGTTCCTCAAAAGCAAGTATAGGCCTTAAAGGAGCAGGAGGCAACTTGGCATGCATAACAGGTTTTACAAAATTCAGCAACATTTTCCCTATGCTGGGCCAAAAGAAATGTGCTAACATTTTCTTACAAGTTTTGTCTCCCCCCCAAGATGACCTGCCAAGGGACTTTCATGCACCAAGGAAAGCACATGATCTCAAAAAACTTTTGGAACCACAATTTGATGATGTAATTTCCATTCATCCTCCACAGGAATTTCCGGCAACCTATACTTTCTGATCAAAACACCATCCTGGAAGTAATAACAAACTGGAACTTTACGAGCCTCTTCAAAAGAAACAGCATTTGTGGGGAACTTCTGCAGCTCAACATCATCATTCTGTGCACTAATGAGTTCCTTTCTTGACAAAATGTGATCACCACTGAACACATTTTCAGACTAATCAGTAGGACCTGAAGAGTTACTCCCCTTTTAAGATAAGTCAACAGCCTCAGAGGCTAAAGAATGAACGGTAAATGTATCTGATAAGTCACAAATGGAATCATTTAGCAAAGAAGTCTTGGAAAAAATGTTTTTGGACAATGAACGAGTCACTGCACAAGATGGAAATATACCCGGAAAGTCATACTCCAACTTCTCTGTACTGGGCAAACACTACGAAGAAACAGTGACAATAGGATCAGCGCCAACTCGAGCCCCTGATTACCGTTGCCGATCAACAAATCAAGACTCAGAACTGGAAGAGAGTCAAGAACACCAACCTCGATGTTGTGAAAAACCAGATCTGAAGACAAATGTACAAAATGCAAAAGAGCAAGAGAACTCCCACTTATACCCTTAACAATACCATCTGAGTTAGCTGAAGACTCTGCAGAAAAAGGCAAAACATCCTTAAAAATCAGAGATTGAAGAGCTCCAGTTTCCCTCAGAATAGTAACTGGACTTGGGGTAGAATGATCTCCCATAAGTGAAACCGAACCAGTGTGAATAAAAGGCAAAACTTCTCCGGAACTTCAGAATCTGAAAGTTTATTGGCGGGAACAAAACTCTCCTCAGAACCACCTTGCAAGGAAGACTGAGATGTGGACAGATTTTTGTACTTGAGCTTTTTGCAAGCAGAAATCAAGTGACCAGGCTTCTTACAATAAGCACAGACAGGACCAGAATCACAAGAGTCACTAGAAGACTTGGGCTTGGAAGTAGAATGTGATAGATTGTCATGAGAATTTGAACCTACCTTATCACCACTTGACCCTGTATGATAAGCAGTCTTTTGGTGAAAAAACTTGGAATTATCAGGAGACTGAAAAGAACTCTTGTGAGTCAAAAAATAATTATCTGCCTACACCGCTGCATCATGTAAGGCTTTAACATTCTGTTCATCCAAATAGGTCCTGAGATCAGAACACACTGCTTAAATTCCTCCATCAAAACTACTGTAAGTGCCTCAAACTCTGCCAAACTGAAACCTCTTTGAACTACACCACCTATCAAACTAATTTTCCTTTTCCCTAGCAAACTCTACAAAGTTCTCATTGTCCCTTTTCTGAGTATTTCTAAATTCCTGACAGTTTGCTTCGGGCACTAACTCATAAGTTTCCACTAGGGGCTTTTTGACAAAATCATAATCAGAACTTTGCTCAACAGAAAGGGCCGAGTATCCATCCTGAGCTTTTCCCTTTAAGACTATTTGCAATAGCATAGTCCATAAGTCTTAAGGCCACTTGAGGTTTACAACAACATTCTCAAAGTAGAGGAAGTACTTATCAACTTCTCTCTCTTTGAAAAGAGGGACCATTTTTGGCATACTGTGTAATATCAAAAGATGATGAACCAACTGAATAAGAGGACTTTTCAAGTTTCTTAAATTCAATCTCTTTGTCAAGTTCAAATTTTCTATGCTCTATCTCGGTCCTTCGTCTCTCTCGATCTGAAGTTGTAATTCCGGTTTCTTTAATTCCAAAACATTTGAAGTTTCCTCTTTCACCAAAAAGGGGGCAGTGTCTTGTGAAAGTATTCGGCCCTGTTGAACTTTTAAAACTTTCATCACATTTCAGGCTTCAAACATAAAGATAAATAAATAAATAAATAATATATATATATATATATATATATATATATATATATATTTTTTTTTTTTTTTTTTTTTTTTTTGCGTAGAATCAACAACAAGTGGGACACAATTGTGAAGTGGAATGGAATTTATTGGATATTTTACACTTTTTTAGACAAAAAAGAAAAACTCAAAAGTGGGGCGTGCAAAATTATTCGACTACTTGACTTTCAGTGCAACAAACTCACTGCAGAAGTTCAGTGAGGATCTCTGAATGATCCAGTGCTGACTGATGATGATAAATAGAATCCACCTGTGTGTAATCAAGTCTCCGTATAAATGTGTCAACTCTGTGATAGTCTCAGGGTTCTGTTAAAAAGCAGAGCGCATCATGAAGACCAAGGAACATAGCAGGCATGTCCGAGATAATTTCATAGAGAAGTTTAAAGATGGATTTGGATACAAAAAGATTTCCTACGCTTTAAACATCTCAAGGAGCACTGTGCAAGCAATCATATTGAAATGGAAGGAGAATCAGACAACCGCAAATCTACCAAGACCCAGCTGTCCTTCAAAACTTTCACCTCGAACAAACAAAATACTGATCAGAGATGCAGCCAAGAGGCCCATGATCACTCTGGATGAAATGCAGACATCTACAGCTAAGGTGGGTAAGTCTGTTCAGAGGACAACAATCAGTTGTACACTGCACAAATCTGGCCTTTATGGAAGAGTGGCAAGAAGAAAGCCATTGCTCAAAGATATCCATAAAAAGTCTCGTTTAAAGTTTGCCACAAGCCACCTGGGAGACACACCAAATGTGTGGAAGAAGGTGCTCTGGTCAGATGAAACCAAAATCGAACTTTTTGGCCACAGTGCAAAATGTTATGTTTGACGTAAAAGCAACACAGCTCATCACCCTGAACATACCATCCCCAATGTTAAACATGGTCGTGGCAGCCACATGGTTTGGGCCTGCTTTTCTTCTGCAGGGACAGGGAAGATGGATAAAGTTGATGGGAAGATGAATGGAGCCAAATACAGGACCATTCTGAAGAAAACATGTTGGAGTCTGCAAAAGACCTGAGACTGGGACGGAGATTTATCTTCCAACAGGACAATGATCCAAAACACAAAGGCAAATCTAATGGTTCACAAATAAATGTATCCAGGTGTTAGAATGGCTAAGTCAAAGTCCAGACCTGAATCCAATTGAGAATCTGTGGGCAGAACTGAAGACTACTGTTCACAAACACTCTCCATCCAACCTCAATGAGCTCAAGCTGTTTTGAATGGGCAAATGTCAGTCTCTCAATGGGCAAAACTGATAGAGACATACCCCAAGTGACTTGCAGCTGTAACTGGAGCAAAAGGTGACACTAGAAAGTATTAGGGGGGCGGAATTATTTTGCACGCCCCACTTTTCAGGTTTTTATTCGTTATTTTTTTTTTTAAAAAGCCAATAAATTTCCTTGCAGTTCATGATTGTGCCCCACTTGTTCATTTTTGACAAAAAAAAAAAAAAGATTTTAGATCTTTATGTTTGAAGCCTGAAATGTGGCGAAAGGTTCAAAAGTTCAAGGGGCAAAAACTTTCACAAGGCACTGAAGAAATATAAATACAATGCAGTCCGATGGGGGCATAAATCAGTGTAATTTGTAGGCCGGTCCCAAGACCAGATAAATGCAGAGGGTTGCATCAGGAAGAGCATCTGGTGTAAAACTGTGCCAAACAAATATGAGCGTTCATCAAAAGAATTCTGTACCGCATCGGTCGTGGACTGGGTTAACAACGCCCACCCCCGGCAATGCTAATCTGCGGAGCATTGGTGGACATTCAGCTACTGTGGGTCGAAGACAAAGAAGAGGAGGAAACCGGATCCATCATCAGAAGAAAAACAGGAATGCACAGAGCCTACAACTGAGTGTAGGGACTTTGAATGCTGGGACTATGACAGGAAAAGCTCAGGAGATGGTTGACGTGATGATGAGGAGAAAGGTTGATATATTGTGCATCCAAGAGAGCACGTGGAAATGTAGTAAGGCTAGAAGTTTGGGAGCAGGGTTTAAATTATTTTACAACGGAGTAGATGGGAAGAGAAATGGAGTAGGGGTTATTTTAAAGGAAGAGCTAGCTAAGAATGTCTTGGAGGTGATAAGAGTATGAGATTGAGAGATGAAGCTGAAATTTGAAATGGAGGGTGTTTTGTATAATGTGATTAGTGGCTATACCCGACATTGAGGATGTGACCTAGAGATTAAAGATAAATTTTGGAAGGAACTAGATGAAGTAGTTTTGAGCATCCCAGACGGGGAGAGTGTTGTGATTGGTGCAGATTGTAATGGACATGTTGGTGAAGGAAATAGAGGCAATGAAGAAGTGATGGGTAAGTACGTCATATAGGAAAGGAACTTTGAGGGACAGATGGTGGTGGACTTTGCAAAAAGGATGGAAACAGCTGTAGTAAACACTTTTTTCCAGAAGATGAAGGAAAATGTAATGACCTACGAGAGCGGAGGAAGAAACATGCATTGATTATATTTTGTGCAGACGATATAATCTGAAGGAGTTCACTGACTGTAAGGTAGTGGTAGGGGAGAGTGTAGCATGAGTGCATAGGATGGTTGTGTGTAGGATGACTCTGGTGGTGGGTAGGAAGATTAAGAAGACATAGGTGGAGCGGAGAACCATGTGGTGGAAGGTGAGAAAGGAAGAATGTTGTGCAGCCTTTCAGAAAGAGGTGAGACAGGCTCTCGATGGACAGGAGGAGCTCCCGGAAGATTGGACTACTATAGCCAAAGTGATCACAGAGACAGGCAGGAGAGCAATTTGGGTGTTTTCCAGTAGGAAAGGGGAGAAGAAGACTTGGTGGTGGAACCCCAAAGTACAGGAGGTCATCCAAGGAAAGAGATTAGCAAAGAAGAAGTGGGATACTGAGAGGACTGAGGAGAGGCAAAAGGAATACATTAGGATGCAACGTAGGTCAAAAGTGGAGGTGGCGAAGGATAAACAAGAGGCATATGACGATATGTAAACCAGGTTGGATACAAAAGAGGGAGAAAAGGATCCTTACAGGTTGGCCAGACAGACCAGTGGAGGTATGGAAGCAATTTGTAGAGGTGGCTGGGGAGTTTATTTTCTCTGTCCTAGTTTCTATATCTGTTTGCAGCTATTCTTGCATTGTGTGGATGCTGTTGTATTCCCTGCATAAAGGCATCACTTAACCAACTTATAACCACGGCTATTGCCCCGACAAATTCAAAATTGGCAGAAATATATCCACTATTGGCACAACAAGGTAATGACAGTGATGTTGTTGACCACAATGATGATGCTATGACTTCTCTTCCAGATCTGTTCCCCGATCCAGAAGATTACAAGTAATTAGTACTATATTTTCCTCTGAGTGTAACTATGTTTGTTTTCATAAATATGACTCTGTAGAATAAACCCGAAAGGATGATCTACTAGATGATGTGAGGATTTGAGCACATGTAGGATAAACAGGAGGATAATGTAAAAATAATTGTAAATAGTATTAAGTAACAGTTTCTGACTGCAATGAAGAAATGCTTTGCTCTGCTCCAATTCAGTTACTGTTTCTGCCTGCAATGAAGAAATCCTTTCCTCTGCTCCAATTCAGTTACTGTCTCTGCCTGCAATGAAGAATGCTTTCCTCTGCTATACAAAATGTGGTAGCAAATGTCGGATAAACGGGGGGGGGGGATGTAGGAATAATTGTGATCATAGTTATCATGCATCTGCTTCCAATAAAGAAATGTTTTGCTCTGCTCTAGATAATGTGGCAGCCTCCAAGCAGGAGATAGCAAGAACAAAAACATCTAATCATCAGAACTATTAGAACTGCTGCCTGTTAAAGAAATAATGACCGCACGTGTATTCAGCAATCTTCAACACATGCACACGCACATGAACAAACATGTACACCTTGTTTCCAACTGTTTTGCTTGCCGTCTCCTTTTTGTAACACCCATATAAATAAGGGGGGTCTTAAAACTAAATAAATAGAGGTGCTGAGGAGAGGATAATCAGAGAGTGCAGTGGTGAATTGTACGAGACAGTTCCTCTCCTCTCTCCTCACGAGACTTGAATTGGTGTCTTTGCTTCCTTTTTTTGTTCCGTTGAATGAATCTCTGATTAGTGAAACTGACATTTACTTACTTACTTACTTTACTTGACTACCACCCCCATGCTTCCCAGTAGGGATGGTGTTCTTGGGATGGAACTCATCATTTGTCTTCCTCCAAACACGGTTAGTGGAATTATGACCAAAAAGTTCTATTTTCATCTCATCTGACCACAAAACTTTCTCCCATGATTCCTCTGTATCATCCAAATGGTCAATGGCAAACTTAAGATGGGCCCTGATATGTGGTGCAGGGGAACCTTCCGTGCCATGCATGATTTCAAAACATGATGTCTTGGTGTATTAGTCAGTCACCTTGGAAACGCTGGTCCCAGCCCTTTTCAGGTCATTGACCAAGTTCTGCCGTGTAGTCTTGAGGTGATTCCTCACTTTTCCAAGGATCATTGAGACCCCACAAGGTCATATCTTGTATGGGTCTCCACTCTGATTGAGTTTGACTGTTATGTTTAGCTTCTTCCATTTTCTAATGATTCCTCCAACAGTGGCCTTTTTTACACCGAGCTGCTTGGCAATTTCTCCGCAGCCCTTTCCTGCTATGTGAAGTTGTACAATTTTGTCTCTGGTGTCTTTGGACAGCTCTTTGGTCTTGTTTCAAGTTTGTGTCTTACTGATTACAGGTGTTTTTATGCAATGCTAATGACCTCACACAGGCGCATCTGATTCAAGATAATACATGGAGTGGAGGTGGACTTTTAAAGGCAGACATACAGGTCTTTGAGGGTCAGAATTCTAACTGATAGACTGGTATTCAAATACTTATTTGCAGTAGTATCACACAAACAAATCATTAAAAAAAACATACATTGTGATTTTTGGATTTTTCTTTTTACATTATCTCTCTCACAGTGGACGTGCACCTACGATGAAAATTTCAGACCGCTCCATGATTTCCAAGTGGGAGCAGGGTGTTCAAATACTTATTTTCTTCACTGTACATAGGGTCAACATTCCAAATGAAGATTAACCGAAGTAAAACAGAATATATGTGCGTGAATGAGAAAGGTGGAGGGGGGAGAGTGAGGCTACAGGGAGAAAAGATAGCGAGGGTGGAAGACTTCAAATATTTAGGGTCAACAATCCAGAGCAATGGTGAGTGTGGTAAGGAAGTGAAGAAACGGGTCCAAGCAGGTTGGAACAGCTGGTAAAAGGTGTCTGGTGTGTTATGTGACAGAAGAGTCTCTGCTGGGATGGAGGGTAACGTTTATAAAACAGTGGTGAGGCCAGCCATAATGTATGGATTAGAGATGGTGGCACTGAAGAGACAACAAGAAGCCGAACTGGAGGTGGCAAAAAATAAAGATGTTGAGGTTCCTTCTAGGAGTGAACAGGTTGGATAGGATTAGAAATTAGCTAATTTGAGGGATACCCAAAGTTGGATGTTTTGGTGACAAGGTTGGAGAGAGCAGACTTCGATGGTTTGGACATGTCCAGAGGCGAGAGATTGAGTATATTGGTGGAAGGGTCCTGAGGATGTAGCTGCCAGGCAAAAGAACGAGAGGAAGACCAAAGAGATGGTCGATGGTTGTTGTGAGGGAAGACATGAGTGCAGTTGGGGTTCGAGAGGAAGATGCAGGAGATAGGCTCAGATGGAAAAAGATGACACACTGTGGCAAGGCCTAACGGGACAAGCCCTAAGGAATCCATCCAACTTTGGCTGTTCCTCTAATACCACCACAGCATTGGCCTAATCAAACAGGAAGACGAGTCTGTGTATCCACAGGGAGTGGCGAGATTGGAGGTTTGGTGTGGTCCACACAACCTGGCGTTGAACACTCTTAAAAACTATACAGATGATTGTGGACTTCAGAAGCCATCCTTTACCACAGCAGCCCCTGACACTGTCCAACTCTCTTGTGTCAATTGTCAAGAACTTCACGTTCTTGGGAATTACAGTCTCAAAGGACCTGAAGAGGAAGACGAACATCAACTCCATCCTCAAAAAAGCCCAGCAAACGATATACTTCCTGCGGCTTCTGAAGGAGCACGGCCTGTCACATTCTCTGAGCCACTTTGCAGGCGGCTGCAAACAGCTCAGGTGAGAGTAAGAGATCATAACTGGATGAACCCAACAGAACCACATCATCTGCAAAAAGAAGGGATACAATACTGAGGCCACCAAACCGGACCCCCACTATGCCTTAGTTGCACCTATAAAGTATGTCTATTAATGTCATGACTTGAATCGGAAACAAAGGTCAGCCTCGGCGGAGTCCAACCCTCACCGGAAATGAGTCTGACATACTGCCGGCAATGCAGCCCAAACTCTGTCATCAGTTGTATTGGGACCAAATAGCCTGTTTTAGGGGGTTCAGTACCCATACTTCCAAACCACCCCTCACAGGACTACCTATTGGAAACGGATTCCATAAGTCTACAAAACACATGTAGACTGGTTGGGTGAACTCCCATGCACCCTCGAACACCCTTCCGAGAGTGCGGAGCTGGTCCACTGTTCTACAGCCCGGACGAATATTGCACTGCTGAATTTGATATATATATTTAATATATAAGGATAAGGAGTTTGATCCCCCTGTAGTTGGAACACACTTGGCACGGTTCCCGATGCCCATGCGATGTTGCAGAGGTGCATTAATCAGGACAGCCCCACAACATCCGCAGCTTTAGGAACCCCGGATGAATCTCATTCACTGCATTCCCACTGAGCACCTCAGTGACCTCAACTACAGAAATAGGAGAGCTTGCCTCAGAGAACCCAGACTCTCCGTCCTTATGGGAAAGCATGTTGGTGGGATTGAGGAGGTCTTAGAACTATTATCCCCACGAACTCACAATGTCCATAGTCGAGCCTAACAGCACCCCATCCCCACTATACAGAGTATTGCTGATGCACTGCTTCCCCATCCTCAGATACCAGATGGTGGACCAAAATTTCCTTGAAGCCGTCCGGAAGTCTTTCTCCAGTGCCACACCACCAAAGCTACAGTCCACTTGACCAGCCAGCATACATCAGCCGGCTCCGGAGTTCCACAGGCCAAAAGGGCCTGAGAGGACATCTTCAGGTTGACGGCATCTCTCTTGCTGGTGTCTACCAACAGGATTCGGGATAACGACCACAACAAGCACTGACCACCTTATGGGCACAGCTCCCGTTGCCCACTTCCGCAAAGGTAGAGCAGAGAACTATGTTGTGGAAGCTGATAAAGGAAGAATATTTTGCGGCCTTTCACAAAGAGGTGACACAGGCTCTCGATGGACAGGAAGAGCTCCTGGAAGGCTAGACTACTACAGGCAGGGTGATCAGAGAGACAGGCAGAAGGAGACTTGGTGGTCGAACCTGAAAATACAGGAAGTCATAAAAGGAAAGAGGTTAGCGAAGAGGAGGTGGGACAATGAGAGGACTGAGGAGATGTGAAAGGAATACATTGAGATACGGCGTAGAGCAAAGGTAGAGGTGGTGAAAGCTAAACAAGAGGTATTATGACATTAGGTAGCATGCGAAATAAGGAGAAACAGATCTCTACAGGTTTGCCAGCGAGAGATAGAGATGGGAAGGATGTGCGGCAGGAATACATTGAGATACGGCGTAGGGCAAAAGTAGAGGTGGTGAAGGCTAAACAAGAGGTATATGAAGACATTAGGTAGGATGCGAAATAAGGAGAAAAGGATCTCTACAGGTTTGCCAGAGAGAGAGATAGAGATGGGAAGGATGTGCGGCAGGTAAGGGTGATTAAGGATAGAGATGGAAATATGTTGATTGGTGCCAGTAATGTGCTAAATAAATGGAAATAATACTTTGAGAAATATATGAATGAAGAAAATGAGAGAGAAGGGAGAGTTGAAGAGGCAAGTGTGATGGACGAGGAAGTGGCAATGATTAGTAAGTGGGACGTCAGAAAGGCAGTAAAGAGGATAAAAAATGGAAAAGCAGTTGGTCCAGAGAGCATCTCTCCCATTGGCTGTTGCCATAGCATTTTTTTGCCATCCAATTGACTCAGATGGATCCTTACCCATGATGCTTTTTGTTTCCCTTGGACACATCATGCTAGTGCTTTCACACACTGTGAAAGTTTTTAATTTTTTGTAAGTTTATAATTCATTATTCACCATGTTGCCCAAGAAACTTGAATGGAATTAAGTTGTGTGCATCCCTACATTTGTACCTATGTTTTGGGATGGATGAGGCAGTTTAAATGTGTAAAGCACTTCTAGTTAAAAAAAAAAAAAAAAATCAAGTTACGAAACGACTTCCAGAATGAATTAATTTTATGAGTAGGGGTACCACTTTATTAGGGTATGGAGCTGGCACAACATGGTCTTATAGTTGCATGTGACATAACGGAACAAACACAGTACTTTTAACGATTTTGCAGTCCTGGAACATATTGAAGCCAAAGATTCATACTGTAGAAAGTGAAAGTATCTGAAGTAGAGGAAATTGTATGTGACCGCGAAAGCTCGTCATGCCTGTCACGTCTTGTACGGTACCGGATAGTGTCAACTGTCAAAGTGGGAGCATCAATACACAATTTAATGACAGACCACCAAGAAAACTCACTGAAGATGTCGTTGTCTTCTTTTCTTCTACTGAGTTACCCTAGTGTGTGTGCGGGTCAGTTCAGGCAGAGGATTGGTTATTGCTCAATTTTATGACCTATTTTATGCTCCTCTACGACCTATCAACACGCAACCTGTTGCTAGCACAGATAGTACCTAAAAGTGTATGCTGATTTGCTCTTTGTGACGGTAAGATTCAAAGACTGCAACAAGAAGAAATAGAACAATGAAGAATGAAAAATTCTGTACATCAATCAAACAGAACATTTGGGTTTGATTAATCGGAGCTAATAGGGTTACCCTCTTCTGGTTACAGTGCATTAACTCGAATACCAATCATTCAATAATTGCCCTGGTTAGGGCCCTGTAGCAGTTCTCCCCCAAGTTGACTGACATAGAATTGAGTACTTCAGAGTACTTGACATTACACGAATTACTGTAAAAAAAATATTTATTAAAATAAGATTACATTCGTTGTTAAAACTTCTCCAAACATCCTGATCATATTTATGTTGAGTGTATTGTATTTTATTGTCTGAAAACCCTTAAGCATGAGAATGCATTAGGTGGGTTCATAAAATACTGTCAATGTGACTTTATAGTATTAATTGGGTATGCTTTTATGGTTTGTCAGGATAAGAGCAGATCTCTGCCTTCTGTTTGTTTAATACTACCAATGGTGCTGATGGCTGCTTAAGCATCTCTGCAATAGTGGTTATGCTTGATGGAGCAGGTGTATCAGTTTTTGTTTCTTCTATCTGCAGGTCTCACCATCCGGAAATAGGCAGCACATTCTAGCACGTGACTTTAACAATGATCGGAGTGAATTCAAGTGTTACTTTTCCTTCCAAAGCAGCAGATGGATCGATCATGTCATGCAATGTAAGGTGTTTAACCATACAATAAAACCGGGCAAGTGAGTTAATATTTGTGCAGGCATTTCATAGATTAAAAGCTTCCAGTAGGAGACAAACATTGGGTGACAAGGCTCTTTTCCCTATCAGTACACTATATTTGTTGGAACTTGGAGTTACAAACAGCAGATCCGATTCATCACTCGATTCATTCCATTTGAGCACCACTTAGAGCACTGTGTCAAACTCATGACCCATAGGACAAATGAATGAATGAATGGATTCCATTTATTATCATCGTAGTCTGTAGAATGAAAGTGGAGAGCTCCTTCTGTGTCAGTGCATACATAAAAGCAAGGTAAAAATTAATTTTAAAAAATAATAAAAATAAATAATAAAAATACTGTAGTTGCTGAAATCAGCATGCCTTCAAGTTAATAGTGCGGCTAGAGGAAAGATGAGAGTTCAGGGTGCTGATGCCTCTCAGAGAAAAATAAACTCTTCTTCAGTCTGTTGCTCCTTGCTTTTGCACATCTGTACCACCTTCCTGATGGCAAGAGCTCAAACAGTTGTGAACTGGAGTGTGTTTTGAGCTCTGCTGAGCCACCGAGAGGAGTAAATGTCTGCCATAAGGGGAGAGGGCAGCCAATGATCTTCTGTGCTGGTTTAATTTTATTTAAATGTCTTCTGAATTTTGTTTAAGTGTACTTTCGTTGACATGTTATACAGCCATATTCGCAAATATTGGAACTCAGTGTCCACATAAGATGCACCACATTGTAAAGCACCATGTCTAATGTGGCTCATTGTCTTTTAGAAGACAATTTAAGATATTTACAATTGAAAAAATCCAGTAAATAAAAAAAAAATGGAGACCAACAACCACAAATATGTGAACGGTGAATGGAAAAGGGCACACTGTATTCACTTTTCATAAATTTCAATTTAGCCGGTGGTATTACCTTTCATTTTTATACCAGGCTGATTTGTAATTCTAAAATGCAAACTGTCACCAACATTCTGAGTACCTAAATGTTGTTAAGCGTAACAAAAAAACGTTTGAAAAACTTAATGTCATAACTAGGTTTGGAAAAATTCTTCTTTATTTCCTTAAAATGTTTGATGGTTCATTGATGAGCAGCGTGGCTTTCTCTGGATTAATGTTATAATTACAGGGCAATACGTAATAACAAATACAGTAGTTATTTTACAATATGTTGAGGAATTATTTATCTTTGTTTTACAACCATTTACTGTCTTCTAACTGCCAATTCAACGGCAAATGAGTTTGACACCCCTCTTTCCAGTTCTCTTGCTGTCCTATTTTGCTACATTCTGTAGCAAGAGCGGCATGGTGATCGATCGGTTTGTACAACTGCCTCATAGTTCTGAGGAGGTTCAAATCCCATTCCCGCCTGTGTGGAGCTTACATGTTCTTCCTGTGCCTATGTGGCTTACCTCCTAGCAATCTAGTGTCCTCCCACATCCCAAACACATGCACTAATTGAAGACCCTAAATTACCCTTAGATGTGAATGTGAGCAAATGGTTGCTAGTTTATATGTGCCTTGCAGTTGGCTGGTGAACAGTTCAGGGCTTCTCTCCCGAAAATAGCTGGAACAGGTAGCCCGTGACCCCAGTAAGGATAAACGGCACGAAAGACAAATGAAAGAATGAATGATTGACAAAGGCCGAAAACAGTTTTTCCTTTTTAAAAAATTTGTTATGCTTAAAAATGTATATATGTTGGTGTTTGTATTGAGTGATATCACATTATTTAAAAGGCACTCAAGTTGAAGGTAAACTCAGCAAATTAAATTTATCTCAGTCTCCAATTTTAGGCATTAGAGCTTGACCAGTGGACACATCCTGTAACAGGAAACTGAAAAGAGAGAAGAATCAATTACTGAGTGGGAAAGAGGAAAGATGTTAAGATGAACAGTTGAGAATGAAAAAGAAAGCGAAGGCAGAGATGGAGAAGGGATAAGGAAAAAAATGGCATACAGAATCGATAAGACTCTGCTCAGTAGAACCTCCCAACCCTTTTTTTTAAAGGAATGTGTAGTGTTTAATTACTAAAGGCCAAAGCTTTGTCATCGCCTCTAAGGTCTCACAGCAGTTATTTTTTTCTATATCAGATGGAGCAAGTGCATGGCCCATAACATTCTCAACACACCAATCAATGCAACACACTCATAACCATAAGAGAGTTCTTTGTACAACCAGGGCTAATGATTTTGTTTATATGTTTATTTGTTTACAAAGGCATGATCCTTTCCTATTTTTTGTTGTCTTGACCTAACATGATTGACAATGGCTGGAAGGGTTCACTATGTGTTCAACTGGGACTGGCTCACATGGACTTGGATGATCAAATCTAATTTCAGAAGACTCTCTGTATATGTTTTGGCAAGGATTGTTGCTTAAGTTCTTCTACCGTGTTCCAAAAATATCTATACATTTTCTGAGCTTGCTTATCATCACATGGGTTGCAGGAGTGCGGGAGCCCATCCCAGATGTCTTGGGGCAGGGGGGGTACACCCTAAAAATTTATGGTTGAGTACGATAGTAAATTGGCTGTAGGCATGAATGGCTCTCTGGCTTTGTACATTTTGCAGGCTACTATTGTCAGGGGCACGGTGATCCCACTGCTGAGTTCATGGCTGCTCCTGGCAGCAGCTCATCACCTGCGCCTCATTGAGGATAATTCTGTAATGTATTTAAACTTTCTGTGTCGTGTCTTAGTTCGCCTGTTCGTTGTGAGTCTTGTGTGACTTTACGAGCTTCTTGTGACTATTTACCCTGCTACCACGTCCCAGCTTTCCTGTGCCATGGTCGAGTCAAGTCTTGTTTTTGCCCTGTAGTTATTGAACCTCATTTTCATGTTTTTGAGCCGTGCCTTGTCTGCGCCTCAGAGTCTTGCATTTAGATCCTACCTCATTCCGCTTGCTCCTGACAACTATGACGTGTTGATCAGTAATTTGTTGTGACCAGCTTGGATTTGTTGTGTTCTCTTCTGACCCCACTGTCTGTGGGGGTTGCCATTGTCATGACAGGAGTGTCAGTATTCATGCTGGTGATACTTTTTTCCAAACATGAACGTATAAGCCATGGGGAAAAAAACACATCAAAAATGACAAAGAACCATTTATCATTTACTGAAACAGCGTACCTTTCTTTTCAGCATATCTCATGTTGACTTGTCAGCTTGCAAGTCCTCAAGCACACTTACTTCTTTTGAAAGCAGCGTCATCTCACATTTGAATGGACAACCAAATTCAACTTTACTATGACATGTCACTGTCATAATTTTTAATCATCCATCAATTTTCTGAGGCACTAATCCTCACAAGGGGTGGAGGAGTACTGGAGCCTATCTCAGCAAACATCAGGTGAAAGGCTGACTACACCCTGAAATGACCGCCAGTCACTCGCAAGATGTTTTTAATCATGTTATCTAAAGTTCTTCTCTACAAGTGATGCAATTGAGGCTATAATATCCAATTTGAGAGAAAAGAGTATTTGCATCGAAGAAGCATATGCTGAAATTCAAACTGAATCAAATTTAAAAATATATATTGTGGATGTACCTGTATAGCAAATACATTTACTGGGAATGTAAGAGGGAGTCTATATTTGTCTGGATGTGACTTGTGATAGAATGGCAACAGCTCCAGGATTTTCACCCTATTTGGGCCAAAGTCACTTTAGATCGACTGCAGTTTATCTCTAACACTGGACAGGTACAAAATGGATCTGGATAGGGATCTGGATAGTGATTTGTTACAAAAATGAAATGACCTAAAATTCTTTCTTGGTAGGAGAGAGAGGGGAGTATTATATTCACAATACTACAGTCTCATGTATGCAAATGAATAATTGAAAAAAGAAACTTAGGGGAAAAAAACTGCCTCAAGCCAGTTTAGTCACAGTCATAGTTATTATCTATTATCTATTTTTTAATGGACCTTAGTCACTTAAGTGAGTCAGAATTAGTGGCTATGGAAGTTTTGCTGTTAGCTGTTTAACACAAGTTCATTGTGTATACATTTACACTGCACGACACTTATGCAAGTATCTTTAAGGCAAAACTTGATTTCTCCTTGATTGGAGAAAATTAATCAGAATCATCATTATTTGCAAATCATGTAAAAAAAAAAAAAAAAAAAACAAGGAATTTGCCTCCGGTAGTTGGAGTCACCCTACTTTGACAACAGACTTCTTTTTTTTTTTTTTTGACAAAAGTGCAAATGATGTGAGGTCCTCTAGCAATTTCGAGCAGTTTGAAATGACTGATGGAGCAATAATACAGTACATTAACTATTGTGTAAATGGTGCAGACACTAAAAGAAATTTAAGAAGTTCAAATTGACTAGTAGTATAATAATCTGGAAGTAACAAGGAAGCTAATCGTGCAGATACTTTACAAGCAAATGAGTGTCCAGTATTGGTCAACATCAGATATGTAGTAAATAGTGTAGAGTGGCAAGACTACTACAGTGAGGTTACAAATAATAAATAATTGTCCTGACAGAGATGTGACAACAATGTCAAGACAAAATTAGCACCATGTTATAAAGTTCTTATAAGTTAACTGTTTAAGAAGTTAATCTCAAGATGGAAGAAGCTGTTGGAATACTTGCTAGTTTTAGTTTGCATTGCTCAATGGTGCCTACCTAAGGAAATGACCTGGAAAAGGTGATGACCAAGATGTGGAGGCTCCAGGAGTACTTTCCATGCTCTTGTCTGAGTTCTTGTAGTGTGCAAGTCCTCAAGGGTCAGTAAGAGGGTCCAGCAGTCCTGATAGTCTGTTGAAGTTGTTTGTCCTTTTTTTATTTTTATTTTTTATTTTTTGGTGCTACCAAGCTCAGCTCCTGTGCCAGGCCTTGCTACCTCAGAAGCCACAGGAAGTACCTTTATTAGGATGAAATTGATTTTGGTCTCCTTCAGGTCATGAGAGACTGAAATTCTCAGGTACATGAAAGTCTTGATGGTTGACACAGGGCAGTTGGATACTATGAGTGGCAGCTGTGGTGAAGGGTGTTTCCTGAAGTCCTTGCTCATTTCTACAATCTTGGCCGAGTTCAGCTCCAGGTTGTGTCGGCCACACCACAGCTCCAGCCACTCCACTTCTTGCTGGTAGTAGTCACAGTCTTCGATGATGTCAATTTACCACTGATTACTGTCTTTGATGAGACTGATGACTGTGTCATCTGCTATTTTACAAGAGTTTGAGAGCTGAGTGCGTCGAGGTGCAGTCATTCATACAGGGAGAGAATAGGACCGGAGAGAGGACACATGGAGCGCCCAGTGCTAGTGGTGTGTGTAGATGTGGTGGTGTCTTACAATGTTACCTGGTGTGTCCTGCCTGTCAGTAAACTTTAAATCCACTGGCAAATGGCTGGTGAAACACTGAGCTGGAGAATGCCAGAGGGGAGGAGTTTGGAGATGATCGTGTTGAACACAGAGCTGAATTCCACAAACAGGATCCTCATGTCTGTCCTTTCGTTATGGACCACATGGTTAGGTGCTGTCCTTTCAAATCTGATTCTGGAATGGTTCTATACAAAGAGGAAGCTCTCATCAAGAAATTAAATTGCTAAATAGGACAAAGTAATTGAGAACTGAAGAAACTAAATCAAGAAGTTAACACACAAGATGATGTGATGAAAGCTAGAGGTAGTTGTGACAAGGTGTTGGCATTGAATAAATGAAGAGCAGCACTCAAAATCTAATGACCTGTAACTCAACACTGCTGCTACAGAATGAAATGCACTTATGACTTTTCATCACTGCTTTTTTCATGCCCCTAAGATGTTTCATAAAGTACAGCTTTAATATCCTTACTTTGAGTGACATGCACCATCGCTGCATGAAAGACTTTGAGATGAAAAGAGGGGTAAGGAAGGGTGGCAACAATAAGAGAATGTGACTGAAGAAATGAGGAGGGAAGGCAGGAAAAGTAAAATTTATTCATGAAATACATTTCATTTTTGGTCTGGCAAAATTGTTTAATGACTACAAACGTGCAACACAAGCAGGACATGGAATTGACCATGCTTTGGTTTTGAATAAAACACACACATATATGACAGTGAAAGCTCCAAAAATGTGAAATGAAAATATATGCCTCAAATCTCAGAAATTCAACTCTTATCAAGCGTAATATCTGAATATCACGTAACATCTGCTCAACAAGCTTCTCCAACATTCATAACTGTGGCTTTTCTTTTTTTGTGTGATGTCACTGCAAAGGGTAGTAGGTAATCATAGCAAAAGGGTAATTTCAAAGAGGTAAATATGTGTTTACCAGAGAACTGCAAAGGGTACATTGATACGTGGTATGGAAGTTAACCATGAGTGTATTATTTGTTTTTTGTACATTTTTAAGGTTAAATTGTTTCCATCATCCCTCCCTTCAAACGTTACCCCAGCTATGCATTCTTTTGACGTTTGATGTGACAGGATGGTGCTGATAATGGGCTCCATGACCCTTTCATGGTGAATGTTGTATCTGGTCTTAATACTGTACTTGTGTTTCAGTGTGAGGATGTATACATGTAAACAAAGTGACAAAACATCGTTTAATGGGCTACTGACATGTAAAACGTAATTTTTAGTATATTGTTCATAAAAAAAAAAATCAGCCACAATGGACCCATCCGTTTGTTCACAGCAGGTCAGAATCCTGCCGTATGTGGATTTTTGCATCTCGCACTATAAAAATACTCTTGATGCATTTGTGTTGGAGAAGAATCGGGAAGTGACGCACACTGGCGGTTTCGTGTCTTTATACCTGTTTTACCGGCGAGAAATTACAGGTGTTTTTTTGTGCGTGTTAACCAAAATGCCAGCTCATTGTATTGCTGGATTTTGCTCGAACACTCAGGAGGATGGATTCACGCTTCACACGTTTCCAAAAGACCCAGTCATGAAAAATGGATTGCACAGGTGCAAAGGACGAGAGCTTTGTGTGTTCCAAATGACAGGTAATTATGTATAGAGCTATTAAAAAAAAATAATAGTTGGGGGGGACTAATTTGTCTCACAGTTTATAACATATGTTATGTATGAATTTGGAACAAATCCCCTTGGTCAAACCATCAAAATATAACAAAGCACTTGTATTGAGTTTAAGACAATTTAATCACACATAATACAATAAACACAACACAAAACAATAAAATAGAAGTACAAAGATGTTTTAGTAGCGTCTAACACAAGCTAACTAGCCAAACGACGCACAGTCACCAAACTCGAACGAATGTTATTTCCAGCAGATGCTCCAGGAAGGCAGTGTGGCTGCTAGGTGGCGACCCGTCATCAGCCTCCATGGCGGCTCGCCGTTAGCTCGGTGGGCCGACGTGGAGGTGGGTCGGCGTGGAGGTGGGGGGGCGCGTGTGGGGAGGAGAGAACAACTATTGCAACCACCGACCACCGGTGTCTGGGCACCCCTGGCATACTTATTGTGCCCGGCATGAGTCCTCCTAAGTACGCTACATACACAAGTCATTTTGTTCTGTCTGTTGGGGAGTGTTGTCAGTTAGAAGTGATCTGCATAGTCTCATATGGCTAAAACGATAAGTTAATATGGCCCAAGTCACTTCACTCGCTTCTTGAGATCTTCTCTTCTTCATAAAAGAGCTTCAGTCTCAGAAGGGACGTCAGAAAAGTCTGACAATCTCTCTTGTTCATCTGTCACAGCAGGCAGCACAGCATGTTGTCAATGGCGACTGTCCCAGTGTGACATCTGCAAATGACATTGCAGGCAATATGGCTGCCACTGGGATGTTGAGTGAGACTTCCGCAACTTTGCACATGAATGACACGCTCTCCGCTCATTTTTTTTTTCCATATAGACATTGAAGTGAATAATAGTATATGTTGTTTAAAAACAATATTTATTTTAAAATGTATATTTGGGTGACAGTGGCACTTTAAAGTGGGCCTGTCATAAAATGGATGATTTTTTGTATATTATTAATAAAAAACCCATGGCCAATATGGTCCCATGTGTTTTTTCACCACAAAACATGATTTTGACGTATACAGCTTTTTGTAACTCCCGCCATGAAAATCCTCTCAGGGATTTGTTTTCGAGAAGAAGCAGGAAGTGACATAAAGGACAGCGGCGCCCCCGAGTGGACTCATTTGTATCCATTAGTTTTACCTCCGGGAAGGTAGCTCGTTGTTCCTTCGTCATACCCAAAATGCCGGCTCATTGCATTGCTGGACATTGCTTGAACACACGGGAGAATGGAATTACCCTTCATAAATTTGAAAGAGACCCTGTTCGTTGTGAAAAATGGATTGCACAGGTGCAGAGGACGAGAGCTTTGTGGGTTCCAAATAATAGGTAGGTGTGTGTACAGCTACTAGAAAAAATAATAGTTTGGGGTGGACCACGTAATCGGTCTCTCTCATAACGTAACAAAAGATCCGCATATGAAATGTGTTGATGTGCGCGTCACCAGGCCAACAATGTCTCACTCAGCCTTGTCTCAATAGTGTTCATCGCGTACTGCAGCGGCTTTGAACATACCCCTAAAAGCAGCATGGCTTGGCTCCACCTCCTCCTTATATGCCACCACGGCACAGAAAATCAGCCACACTGGCTGAGGCATCACATTCGGCGGTCACAGCTTCTGCGAAGGATGCGTGTTGGGCTTTGCGACGGGGGCAGCTCTGGGTAACCCGAGTCGCGTGCGCGCATGAAGCACCCCAGCTTGACTGAGTTGCTCAGTACTGTGGCGTCTGTGAGCACCCCCCTAAAGCAGCAATGCTCGGCTCTGTCATAAGGCACACTGGCCGGCTGTGATGAGCCATGATGGCTCATCTCCGCCGCGGAAGTGGATCGGACGGGGATCCGGTTTGGCCGTGATTGCATATCATCTGAATATGGCTCATAACAATAGTGTAATATTGCCCTGAGGGCTCGAAACAATAGTGTAATATTGCCACGGTAACTTTACTCGGTTGTGTGGTGTTGTCCTTTTTGAAAAGAGATTCCGTGTGAAAAATCTGAATATCTCTGTTGTTCAGCTTCCATAGTAGCAGGATCTGCGCGTTTTCAACTGCGGAAGTGACGATGACGTCAAGGACAGAGGACGCGACTAATATGGCGACCACTTGGATGTCGAGGGATACTCAATTGTGCAACTTTGCGCATGGTTTCTCACACAATTGTCACGTCCCATTGGAACGGGAGTAGGACCCAAATGCAGGACTCGGACGATGCAAGGTAGTTCAAGGAGAAACTTTTATTATATGCCGAGGTCGGGGATCGAGCAGGCAGTCCGGTGCAGCAGCGGTAGTTGGGACGTCGGCCGAAGAGAGCAGGTGAGCAGGCAGGCAGGATTCAGTACACAGGAGAACAATCAAAGCACGCAGAAGTAACGAAGGAGTCAAACTTACAAGGTTGATCGGAGAACAGGCGAAGGTCAGTACACATGGGTTGTCGATCAGGAATACGAGTGCTGGAACGGGACATGACTTCAGGTGTGTGCCCCAATCAGCGCAGGCACCCGACCAGCTCATGCTGGAGCGGCAGGATCATGACAGTACCCCCCCTCAAAGGCACGGCTCCCAGACGTGCCTAAACGAAAAAACACAAACAATAATTAACACAGGCAGGGGTGGGCGGAAGAGGGGTTCGGGGGGGGGGGGGGGGGGCGTGCCCTCCTCCATCCAGGCCACCAAACGCCAGGCGTCCAGGTGGACAGGTCAGGAGGACGACCCGGACGCCAAGCACCAGGGTCCCCACGGAGCGATTCGGGCGGACGACCTCTGTGAGGAACCAAACGACGAAGCAGGAACCAGGCCGAGGCAGGCAACTGCTCTGGACGAGAACCTCCCACGCCGTGGTTGCGAGATGACCCGGGACTGGTCGTCACCGAGGCTTGGTCAGGAGGCAGGCATGGATTGGTCACCAACGAGGTCCTGAAGCAGCTGGGCGCCCTCAGGATCGAAGAGGATGATGGAGCGCAGGAGCCATGACCGCCACCATCACAGCCATCCCGAAGTCTCTCCAGCTCCAGGGTGGCTCCACAGAACTCCCCAGCTCCTCCTGGACAGGAACGTGAGAAGGCGGCGACACCATCGCCATCGCCACCTCCTGGACAGGAACGTGAGAAGGCGGCGACACCATCGCTATCGCCACCTCCTGGACAGCAACGTGAGAAGGCGGCGACACCATCGCCATCGCCACATTCTGGACAGCAACGTGAGAAGGCGGCGACACCATCGCCACCTCCTGGACAGCAACGTGAGAAGGCGGCGCCAGTGCCACCTCCTCCTGGACAGGAACGTGAGAAGGTGGAGGCAGCATCACCAACTCCACCTCCTGGACAGGAACGTGAGAAGGCGGTGACACCATCGCTATCGCCACCTCCTGGACAGCAACGTGAGAAGGCGTCGACACCATCGCCATCGCCACATCCTGGACAGCAACGTGAGAAGGCGGCGACACCATCGCCACCTCCTGGACAGCAACGTGAGAAGGCGGCGCCAGTGCCACCTCCTCCTGGACAGGAACGTGAGAAATTGGAGGCAGCATCACCAACTCCACCTCCTCCTGGGCGGGAACGTGAGGCGGCTGGGGAACCGTCGCCACCTCCTGGACAGGAACGTGAGAAGGCAGCGTCAGTGTCACCGTCGCCACCTCCTGGACGGGAACGTATGGGCGTGCCCGTCGCCGACAGAGCAGGAACGGGGAGCGACCGCGGGCCGGTCGCCGACAGAGCAGGAACGGGGAGTGACCGCAGGCTGGTCGACGACGAAGCAAGAGTGTGGAGCGTCCACGGGCCGGTCGCCACTGGTACTCCAGAGCACGGACGAGAACCGGCTGTGGAGACGTCCCCACCTCCTGGACAGCAACGTGAGGCGGCATCGGGTCGGTCCCCACTGCCACGTGAGCTTGCAGTGCATCCGTTGAAACAGCAACGTGGGCGTGGCGTGGTGGCGAATCCGTTTCCAGGTCAACGTGAACAAGAGTCGGCAGAGAGTCAGTCGAAACTGACACGTGGGCGTGTCTCGGGAGCGGGTCAGTTCCAACTGCCGCGTGAACTCTGCTCGGAATAGCCAAAACCTCGACGTGGGAATGGGGAGGAGGTGGGTCAGTTTCCACAGCTACGTGTGCTTGGCGAGGTGGGGAGTCCGTTTCCACTGCGACGTGCACTTGGCAAGGTGGCGAGTCCGTTTCCACTGCAGCGTGCGCTTGGCGAGGGAGCGGGTCTGTTTCCACGGCAACATGAACGAGAGTAGGCAGAGAGTCAGTCAAAACTGACACGTGGGCGTGTCTCGGGAGCGGGTCAGTTCCAATTGCCACGTGAACCTGCGTCAGCAGCGAGTCCATCGCCGTTGCGACGTCAGCATAGCTCGGCTGGTTCGCCAATCCATGCTGGACCTGGGTCGTGAGAGCCGCCAATTCAGCGCTCTGCCGCTCTATCTCCGCCCGTATTTCACAGTAGAACGCATCGCAATTTGGCGGCTCCTCCTCCCTCTGGGCTGGAAGCTTCGCCACCAGCTGCGGGTCTGCCGGTCTCACCGTTGCCGGCGAGGAGTGGGAGGACAGTGTCTTCTTTGCCGCACAGCGAGAGACACCAGGGAGCGCCCGGCCGGGGCGTCTCCTCTGGCCGCCACGCGGAGGTCCTGGGTAGATGGCCAAGCGGGTTCACTCAAATGGATTGGTGTATTTGTATCCACCGGGCAAAGACGTTCGGGTGCTGGGAACGCGGGGAGGTGGAGCAAACTGACTCGGATGAAAAGCCGGGCAAAGAGATTCAAAGTCAAAGTCATCGGAGTCGTACTCAGGCAGCCGGACATACAAATCACGGTCCTCCTCATATTCTGAAAAGTCAGAGTCCAGAAGAATATGAGGAGCAGGACGAGTCCTGGTCGGGACGTATTCATAGCTTGCTGGCGGGGCGTGTGACACGGAAGCGGAGGACATCAGGGAGCCTACCTGGATCGGACAGGCTTGGTCCTCCGGCAGACGGTGTACCTTGCGTCGGTCACAGCGACGCCGGGTCTTTCCTGCTGGGTCCTGTGTTGGCCAGTTCGTTTTGACACGTCCCATCAGAACGGGAGTAGGACCCAAATGCATGACTCGGACGATGCAAGGTAGTTCAAGGAGAAACGTTTCTTATATGCCGAGGTCGGGGATCGAGCAGGCAGTCCGGTGCAGCAGTGGTAGTTGGGACGTCGGGCGAAGAGAGCAGGTGAGCGGGCAGGCAGGAGTCGGTACACAGGAGAACAATGAAAGCAGGCAGAAGTAACGAAGGAGTCAGGCTTACAAGGTTGGTCGGAGAACAGGCGAAGGTCAGTACACACGGGTTGTCGATCAGGGATATGAGCGCTGGAACGGGACATGAAGCTCAACGAACTGGCGGGGACCAATCGTCATCGGGGTGTTATAAATACACATTGTAATCAGCCCGCATGAGACGCAGGTGTGCGCCCCAATCAGCGCAGGCACCCGCACAGCTCGTGCTGAAGCGGCAGGATCATGACAACAATCTGCTCAGATTTATTTTTTCGTATAGATATTGAAGTGAATACTGTTATATGTATTTTTCATTACAATATCTCATTTAGAATGTTTATAGGGATGACAGTCCCACTTTAAGATACACTCATGTCAGTTAACAATATTAAAGGGAAACTAAAGCCTCCCATTTTTTTCAAAGAATGTTTCTAGCCCCACTAGTTTTAAGGTCCAAAGACAGATTTTATGGGCTCAGTTAAAATTCATATTTGCGGATAAATGCAAAGGGGTTCCGCCAGGAAGGGCATCCGGTGTAAAATCTGTGCCAAACAAGTAGAACAAATATGAGAGTATAGCCGAAAGAAATACATACATTGTTTTGTATATGTTATGTAACGCATGGATTCCATTTCCAGCATGTTATCAACTATAATTTAGCTAAAAATGAGATTTTTATTCTGTGTGTTGAGCACTCCTCAAACATACCGGAAACAGTTGTGGGTATACTTATCACCCCCGTTCGGTGCCTGTATGTTTGGGTAGCTTTCTTACCCCTTCAGGTGTGGAATGGGTCCTGAATGTTGTTTGTGCTGATGCAACAAACAACAATTCAGAGTACCCACCCTTTTTAGAGTCCTTAGAGCGAGTGCTGGAGAGTGATCCCACTGGGGACTCCATAGTTCTGCTGGGGGATTCACATGGGCAATGAGAGTGAGACCTGGAAGGGCATGATTGGGAAGAATGCACCACGCCCCCGGATCAGAACCTGATCACTGTTCTGTTATTGGCTGTGCCACTATGCCACCAAGTTTCGCATACTGCTGATGAAATGTGAGTGGAGTTGTAACATTAATTTCGGTGGACAACAGAGGGGGACATTTCCTAACATGTGGTGACCTCCTGAAATGGATAACAACTGATGAATTAATCAGTTTTTATTCTTATTCCATCCATCCATCAATTTTCTGAGCCGCTTATCCTCACAAGGGTTGTGGTAGTGCTGGAGCCTATCCGAGTTGTCATGGGCCAGAAGGCATGTTACACCCTGAACTGGTTGCTAGCCATTCATAGGGCACATGGAGACAGACAAAAGTCGCACTCACAATTACACCTAAGGGAAATTTAGCGTCTCCAGTTAATGCATGTTTTAGGGATGTGAGAGGAAACCGGATTGCCTGGAGAAAACCCATGCCGGCATGGAGAGAACATGCAAAGTCCACACTGGGGGATGCCGGGATTTGAAACCCGGTTTTCAGAACTGTGACACCAGCAGTCAACATCTGCCCCACAGTGCCGCCTTATTCTTTTTTCCGTGAACATGATATTAATTAAGATTTATTTACAGAAAATGAAGATGAATCACAATACAGTGCTTATACTAGTAGGGTACATATAAACATATTCCTGTAAAAATGTATTATTTTTTTTTAGTTCTACATTAATGCTTGATATGCATGCAGTTGACTTGCCCTTAGGAATATATAACTCCCCATTGCAAATCAGTTGATGAGTGTGTAAACAACGTCAGTTTTCCAACCTCACACCACTTCAGTTTGTTTTCATTTTGATAAAATAGGCAAATGTACCAAATGATTCACAAATTATTTTACTAGTCAACATGTAAAAGTGATTTTTGATGAGAAGAGTGAAGCAGAGCAATTAAATTCAAATGCAAGCTGAAAAGAGGACCTGCTGATATCAGACTGGCTTTAGTAGTTAAATGACTTAAATGATTTTCAAGTGAAATTGTAAGATGTTTCTTTATATACTTAGTTTACTGCATTTTCCTGGAAAATATGAATTCAATCACACTTCCATGCATGGTGGGATCCTCGCAATTGTACCTCAGTTTATCCTGTTAGCAACCACTGCACTCGAAATAGATGATGTTTGACCTTGGAGGTTACACTGTAATAACAAATCATGATAGATCTGTCTTCTGGCTTAGTGATGAATGTATGTTGAAAACAAGACAAGCACTAAGCCTGATAGCTTATTTATTAAAGTTTTACCCCAGGATTTCACAGGGGCAGCAGTCTAATCAAGGAAGGGGAGATTTACCGGCGACCTCCTCCAGTTTGTCTGGAGAGGTCCGAAGGCATTGCCAAGCTAGATGTGAGAAATGGTCCTTCCAGTGTGTCCTCGGTCTGCCCCAGGAGGCATCTGAAAAATATACCCAAGCCAACTCAAATGGAGAAGAAAAGAGAAGCACCGCTACTTGTGTCCCTTTAAAATGACCAAGCTTGTCATTCTTTCCTGTGCCTCCACCCTTTACCTGGAGAGGAAACACATTTTCACTGCTTCTGTTTATGTAAACATCTGTCATTTTATATTATTATTTTTCATCCAGATTCTGAACTGCGTATCCTCACAAGGGTCATAGAAATGCTGGAGGCTAACCCAGCTAACTTCGGGCAGAAGGCGCAGTACACCCTGAACTGGTTCCCAGCCATTTGCAGGGCACATTGAAACAAACAACCATTTGCACTCACAATAACACCTAAGGACAATATAGTCTATAATTAATGCATGTTTTTCAGATGTGGGAGGAAACCAGAGTGCCCAGAGCAAACCCACGCAAGCAAGGGGAGAACATTAAAACTCCAGACAGGCGGGGCCAGGATTTGACCCCAGTCCTCAGAACTGTTAGGCTAACGTTCTAATGGGCCGTGCCACTGTTGCACTTATTATTATTATTGGCAATATGTTGAAGATCATAAAACGGTGGTAAATCTTAAAACTTTTAGCAAGGAAGTTATACTGTAAATAAGAAAATTAACAATATACCTAGTCATACAAGTTGAGGAAGCGGAAATTTTGCTATGCCAACGCTTTCCCAATAGATGGGGCACTGAACATTGGTGGACTTTGTTGGAGTGTAGTGTTCTTTCACTCTGATTTTCCCATTACCATCTGATCCCTTCTGTAAAAATGAGCAGACGATACAAAAGAAAAAAGGACAGTGAGTGCCAAGTATTTATTAAAGAGTGAACAACTAAATATTTTTTCACTAAAGTCCAATCAACAACTGTGAGTGTCATTTGCCAAGAAGTTGTTACGGTTGGTAAAGAGTACAATATCAGCTGTCAGTTCGCAACGAAGCATACACATTATGCTTGCAGTCAATGGAAACAGTAGCCTACTACTTCACATAGGAGAGTATTTGAACGAGTGTGGGAGCTCAAAGAGGAGATAAGCGCGTTTTTGGAGATAATGGGGAAATCCGATGAATTTCCCGACCTGATATACTTGAACTGGCTTTGAGATTTTGCCTTTGCCGTGGACATATTTTCACATATGAACTGAACTGAACGTGAAGCTGTAGTTGAAGATCCGTTTGTGCATGACATTTACGCAAATGTGAGAGCCTCCACACCCAAGCTGATTTTATTCTCCAGACAAATGTCAAACAAATCTTTTGCTCAATTTCCCACACTAGCCATGCAGAAAGAGGCCACCCGAAACACAAAGAAATACTACACATCACTGGACGACCTGCACAGAGACTTCTGCCGTCTATTCTTTGATTTTGATCAAATTGAGACGGTACTTCAATTGGTGTCATGTCCGTTGTCACAAGATCCTGAAATAGCACTGCTGGAGCTGCAATTGGAACTGATCGATCTCCAGTCCGACTCTGCCTTAAAGGAGAAGTTCAAGTCTCTTAAACTGAATGACTTTTAGACTTCACTCAACAAAGGCATGTTTCAAAACCTCCGGAGAACGGCACAGATGATGTTGGTGTTGTTTGGCTCGACCTACATGTGTGAGCAGATTTTCAGCGTTATGAACATCAACAAACCCTGTCACAGATGCAGGTTAAATGACGAACACCTCAGATCTATCCCGAGAACTGTCACGACAAAGCTAACTCAAAACTTTGAAAAAAACAGCCAACATTGTTCGCACTGAAATTGGTGAGTTTTTCTACTGTGTTAATAATAAAAAAAATGCTTATGGAATGAAATGTTTGAAAGTGCATCTTTTAATTTCATGTGCATTTCTGCACAGTAGCAGAACAGTAGAAAGAAGAAGAAAGAAGAAGAAATGATTGAGTAGTTCGTTGATGAATCTTTTGGATGATCGAAATTACATCTTTTTTGAAACAATATTGATTTCTTGGGTGGAACGCTGGTGCAGCTGGGTTCAATCCCGGACCTGCCTGTGTGGAGTTTGCATGTTCTCCCCGTGCCTGCGTGGGTTTTCTCTGGGCAGTCCGGTTTCCTCCCACATCCCAGAAACATGCAACATTAATTAGACACTCTAAAGTGTGATTGTGAGAGCGGCTGTTTGTCTTTATGTGCCCTGCGATTGGGTGGCAACCAGTTCAGGGAGTACCCTGGCTGCTGCCCGTTGATAGCTGGCATAGGCTCCAGCACTCCTGCAACCCTTGTGGGGAGAAGCAGCAAAGAAAATAGATGTTTGCATGGATGGATATCGATTTCTTTAACTTTGAGTATTCACTTGAAACATACTACATGCTATTTTAATCTACAATATTAAGATTTCTCATCTCAGTATTGTGCCAAATAGTGCGGAAAAGCCACATTTTGCATATTCATTGAGACAAACATACTACCTGGATGAGGGCTATTTTGCACTTTAGAAATACATGCACAAATACAGACACATTCCCCAGTGCACACTGTTTGTTAATGAGGTTGTACATTTATTTGTATGTGCATACTGTGCTACTGTGCTCAAATTTTAGAATGCAATGTGGCCCCCTGGCTTAGATCATGTTTTAATATCAAGCCTTATGATAGGTTTATGATGGAGTGAGGACCAGTTTGTGATTAATGTAATCCGGCTGCATTGACGATAACCAAGAGGCTTCGGTGAAATCTCTGAAACTGAAGAAGCTTGAATGATCATCCATTTCAAACTTTATAGCAATAATTATGTACTATTAAAGAGCTGCCAACATATTTCAGATTGATAACACAAAAAAATAGCCTCCAATTAATGCGTGTTTTTGGGATGTGGGAGAAAACCAGAGTCCCCGAAGAAAACCCACACAGGTGCAGATTCAACATGCAAACTCAACACAGGTGGGGCTGGGATTGAACCCAAGTCCTAAGAACTGTGAGGCCAATGCTTTCCATCTGATCCACCATGCCAAACTGAGGACTTAACCCAACAAATGTGGAAGGACATCAGAGATTGTGAGTATTTCTCACTGCAGTTGGACGAATCTACTGATGTGTGTGACACGGCCCAGGTGTGCATTTTCATTTATATGGTATTTAGTGATGTCACTGTAAAAGACGAGCTATTAAAATAATTTCCCATTAAAGAACACACACCAGGAGTAGACATATTTCAGTCGTTTAAAAACTTAATTGAGAAAACGTAGCTCCCAGTATACAAACCTATTACCACGGATGGAGCATCCGCAATCGTTGGCCGGATGCGTTCAGATGGGGAAAGTCTCACAAGTCAAAGAGCCGATAGGCTGTAAACCCCTCACCTCCTGGTTGATTGTGAAAGGCTGGCTGCTCGAAAAGTAGATCTTGGGGTAAAAAAGACATGGGACCCCTCGTATAAAGGATAAAAGAATAAAAAAGAATAGGTCCAAGTCCAACAATTTTTTGAGCCTTGTGGGGCCAACTCATCACCACAAACACGAAACATTTCATACATCAATGAGCGAGATACATACAGAATGACAATCACAATGACAACAAACCCCAAGACGAGACACCAAAAGCTGGAGAGAGCTGATATAAGGGGAGCAGCTCTCACTGGACCAGGAAGAAACAAATAACTGATGGACAGAGAAAAAGGGAAGGAGCTCAGGTATGCAAAGCCAAAGCCAAGACCTCTCAAATAAGTCAAATGATCTTTTTTTCTCAAATTATCTTCTTCAGAATCAAATCTAACACTAAAAGATAAACAAATAAACAGATTATGACAAGGAAAACAGCAAAACTGAGTATTTGCCGACTTGTGACTGAACCAGACAAGTGCTGGAAAAAAAAAAAAGTTGAGAACTTCCCACCTCAGATCAGACATTGAACACTGCACTGATAATCAACTGATGTCAACAGAAAAACAGCTACCCCTAATGTTTTTATTTGGGGGAGGAGTGGTTTTTTTAGGTGCTCCATCCACTGTGTTCTAACATTTTTGTTTTGTACCACGAACAACATGCCAAGAAGATAAAGAAGATGAAGATTGCCCTGGCCAAGAGTATGTTCATTGACTGTATTCACTTTTTCAGTCACGTCCAGAGTTAGTGGAGTTACAGTGGAAAGAAAAAGTAATTGCCTCCCTCGTGATTTGTCTTTTATTTTCTTTTTGCACATCTATCACACCGGTTTCAAATCAATTTCAATATCACTCAGAGAGAACACAAAGAAATACATAATAAATGCATATTTCATATGAGAATTCAATTTATTAAGGCAAAAAAAATCCAAACGTTTCTGACCCTCCGTGAAAAAGTTTGTTGTATCACAAAGTCACTGTATAACCATAAATATGGGACATGTGAATTAAATTACACAACCCACAACCAAACCTGATTACCACCATACTCGTTGAATCAAGAAATCACTTCAATCAAATCTGTCAGAGAATGTGAAGTAGGCTAGAAGATCTCAACAATCAAAGAATCAAAGAAATTGAAGAAGAAATGAAGAAAAAAAAGTGATTGAAATTCAGCAGTGTGGAAATGGTTACAAAGTAATTTCTAAGGCTTTGAGGCTCCAGCAAACCACTATCAGCCATTATCCACTAATGCAGAAAATTGAGAACAGTGGTAAAACTTCCCAGGAGTGGAGAACCAAATAAAATTACTCAAAGAATGCAGCGATTACTCATTCACTAGGTCACAAAAGAATCTCAAACAACATCTAAAGACCTACAGAGCTCACTGGCTTTAGTTACGGTCAGTGCTCATGACTCTCACGTAAGAAAGACACTTGCCTAAAATGGCCATCCATGGTAGAGTTCCAAGGTGAAAACGCCTGCTGTCAACAAAGACTACATCTGAAGGAGAACATCTGGGTATCAGTTCATCCCTCAAACTCAATCGCTCTTGGATCATGCAACAGGACAACAATCCATCAAGTCCACCTCTGAAGGGCTCAACAAAACACATAATTAAGGTTGAGGAGTGGCCAAGTAAAAGTCTGGATTTAAATCCAATTGAGATACTGTGCTGTGGCCTTAAATGGGCAGGTCATGCAAGAAAACCTTCCGATATGATGGAGTTGAAACAATTCTGCAAAGAAATGTTGGACAAAATACCTTCAGAGCAATCTGAAAGACTCACCACCAATTATTGCAAACGCTTGATTTCAGTTATTGCTGCTAAAGGTGGCACAACACAGACGCTAGAATGAGGGGAATCACGTTTTCACAGAGGGTCTGAAAAGCGTGTATTTTTTTTGTGCCTGAAGAAGTTGAATTATCGGTTGAAAACTGCATTTTGTAGTTCCTTGGATCATGTCTGAATGATATTAAAATTGGTTTGATGAATTGAAACCTTTGTGTGTGATAGATGTGCAAAATAATAGGAAGTCAGGAAGGTAGCAAATGCTTTTTCACAGCACTGCACTTTGAAAATGTATTTCACTACATTTACTAATTATCGGTTGAAAAATGTGCCGGTAGTTAGTAACATAATCCATGTATGATAATATTAAAAGAATTCCAATTGATTACTTTTAATTACTTTTGATGATTTGGAAACCAGAGTACCCAGAGAAAACGCAGATTAGCAAGGGAAGGAGCATCTTCCTCCAAATTCTTCACAGGTGGTGCCAAGATTTAAACCCTGGTTCTTAAAACTGTGAGGCAGACATGCTAACCAGTTGCTTACCATACCACCAGATGTTATCCACAATGAATAAATCCTCCTGAATATTTGATGAAAAACATGTATTCTCTTCGCCTTTCAAACCGGAAAAGTTGAGGGGACCGACACATCCAGTCAGCTGTGTTCTTCAACTGTTGCTCAATTAAAAACATACCGTAATTTCTCAAGTATAATGCGTCCTAAAGTATAATGCGCACCCCTAAAATTGATGTAAAAAATCGTGAAATCCCTTCTATCGATGTACAATGTACATGACCAATTTGCTGCTACCCATATGCTAAAAATATTAGGAATTGTCTGGATTAATATTTTGTTAGGTTTGTACTTGTATTGTTTTTCAGAAACTGTCTGTACAGCAATCATCGATTATAATCATTGTGCATGTGCTGATGTAGTGGTAATATATAACTCAGGACAGGCCACAGGACACGCTTGTCTTGGTCCTTGTAATTGTCAGAACAGAATCCCTCAACCAACTAAAATAAATGCTCAATGATGGCATAACATTTTATTAATATTGTTAATAACACATAATACAGTCTTTAATTAGTAAATTATTTAACACTGTTTAACAAACATTTTTTGCATTAAATATTTGTGCATAAAACATTTGTGCATAGTGCAGTTTATCCTCTACATTACAGATCCTCGGCCAAGACTTCAAAAGAAGTATCTGACTCTTCTCCAATCTGAAAAATATCCATCGTAGCTACCTTTGGTGCATCACTGTCAAACTCATCATTGATGACCAGTGCCGGTGCCTCCTGCATTGCATCATGAACATCCCATCTTGCTCCCACAGCATATCATCCTCTGTGCCACCCATAGCGTTTGTAAGGAAACATGTTTTAAAACCCAAGAGTTTTGGTTCACCAGCGCAGTCTCTTGTCCTCCATTCGGCTACAATCTGTAGCAGCTTTCCTACAGCGTCTAGTGGCTATCAAAACAACGTGAGCTCAAATTACGTAGAAAAGAGCGGAATGGGCACATTAAAAAAACTGTGAGCATTTCAATTGTGTGTGCTCTCCCATTTTTTTTATGTAGTAATTACATTCGTACTACATAGTTTGAGCTCACGTTGTTTTGATAAGGACCCGAAGCCACTGAGCACTCATTGTTTGTGACTGCTGCACTGCTTCTGGGTTCCTTGCGTCAGCGATGACACGTTTCTTTTAAAAGCGGCTGGACAACTAGTTGTGGTAGTCGACATTTTTTTTTTTTTTTCGTTTTTTAAGTTAAAACAAACTCATGGGCAGTTGTTTCAGATTTTTGGGGCAGTAGCAACAAATATGATACACTAACAATCGTAAAATGCGAAGCATCCTGGAAAATGAATCAAAAGTTGTTTTTAAATGTTGAGATTGTTTTATTTTCTGTAACTGTATCAGATTATAGAATAAAAAAAGTATTCTGAATATGATATGATATATATGAATATAATATACACTACACAATTCCATAACTCCCCAAGCCTGGCCATGTCTTCCTATGAAATTCTACATGTAGTCAGTATTACTGTAAAACAAAATATTAATACTGCATATATTGTTATGGCTTGGTGGTGTCACCAAGATGTTGATGGCCAGCTGGATGTCACTTCATATGCTTGCATGCATTTAGTGGAGGAAACTCTCCAAGCTTCGTATTTTTTGTCCAAAGCTAGGAATGGTCGGCGATCAGTCAGACATACAAAATAGTTTCATTGATCCAACATGATACAACATGATAGAAATTCTTTCATCTAAATTTTACACTTTAAAATCTCAACCAGATTCTGACAGCCGATGTGTCATCACTGAACACGGGACTGAACCCAAATGCACGACTCACACGAGACTTAGGAGCAGTTCGGGAAGCATCTTTATTCAGTCCGACATCAAAATACCAGCAGCAGTCCACAAGGACAACAGTAGTAGAATCGGCAGGCGTAAGAGACAGGTCAGGAGCGAGGTAGGGTTCGTTACACGGGTGGGCAGAAGCATTAACAAGAAGTTGCGAGAAAACAGGAACACCAATTATCAATTCAATAATACTACCCATTTATCAGATCCATTTTCTGTCAGCCGATTATCCTCACCAGGGTCACAGGATAAATAATGCTAATAATGTAATTATTTAATATACAAGTTCAACAATTGTGATGATTCAGTAAATACCAGGACAAGGAGACAAGAGCCAGTCATGTCACTTTGCTTTCTACATACAAACTAATTGCTTTTACGTCAAACAGCCAACCACTTCCTTTGGTGCCTGTCAGCTTTTTTTCTTCTTCCATGTACTGCTCCTCCCTTGAAGATAAATAACGCTGGGAATTGTCTCCCTCTCCTCTCCACAAAGGGAGTCATCTCTCTGATAATATATCATTAATACTCTGTTGAAACAGCAATGATTTAGCTAATTAGCACAGAAAAACATGCAAAGCAACTGGACACATTTGCACATCAGAAAGCAGCAGTACCAATACCTGAATTTAGGTGATTAGTGTGAACTGTGAACAACACGATGCGATCACCAGTGTTGCATTATCTATCCCAGTGTATTATACGGAGGAAGCAAGGGATTGTTAGTCATGGAGAGTAATTAATCACGACCCACATCAATTTGTGGTAATTGGTTGGGTAAGTTTTACTTGGTGCTCATAACAAATGAATATTCGAAGATAAAGAAAATAAAGCATGCAATATCCCATTAGTGAGTTTGCTATCACTGGGGCTGAAACAGATGTAACTATTGCCAGATGCCCATCTGTGTCTTAAAGCAGCTCCAGTTTGTCACTCCGAAAATGACACTCAATTTTCTATTAGTATGTATACAATGAACTATCATTCAGACACAAGTGCAGTGGGAACAAAATTAGTGCTTTGGATGCTGTTTGGATGCTGTCCATGATGTTGTTTGAGCTTGCCAGGATTAAAACATGCAAGCAAAGCAAATTTTGATAAAAGCCTTACACAGCCTTTTCACAGGTGTTGGTTGTGGCTTGTTTGCTCAATGTTGGTACATTTCCAACCAATTTTTTTGTCTTTTAAACTCAAAGCACAAGAAAAAGAAGGTCCATTTTAAAATACCCTAAATACAATTGTTTTTTTGGATGGACTATGAATGCCATATATGACATACTGTATGGACATGGTGTTCAATTGTATGGCCTGTATAGAAAATCACCTCCAAACGTTTCAGGCCCTCAGTAAAATTTGAAGTGCAGTCACGCATTTTCTCCTTTCAAACTCTTTCATTCAAAATCTACTAAACCTGCAACTCTGCTGCATCCGACCATGTTGTCCAATCTAATGCAGCATGTCAAAGTTTTATGATTTATTCAAGTCGAACGGACACCAAAAGCATGATTTTTAGTATATCTTTAATTTTTGAAAAAAAGGCAGCCGGAATGGACCCATCCGTTTTTTTACTGCTCAACATGATTTTGACATATATGGATTTTTGTTACTCCCGCATGAAAATTGTCTTGAGGGATTTGTTTTGGAGAAGAAGCAGGAAGTGACGTTATTTGCAGACGCCCACACAGGCGCGTCCGTCTCTTCATGACAGTTTTACCTGCGGGAAGGTAGTTCTTTGTTCCTTCATGTTAGACAATTTGCCAGCTTGTTGTATTGCTGGATATTGCTTGAACACTCTGGAGGATGGATTCATTCTTCACACTTTTCCAAAAGACCAGGTTCGTGGTGAGAAATGGATTGCACAGGTGCAAAGGACAAGAGTTTTGTGGGTTCAAATGACAGGTTGGTGTGTATAGAGATTTAAAAAAATAATAATTGTTTGGGGGGGACGACGTAATCCTTCTTTCAGCGAAAGTCGCTCGCGGCTGAGTACGCTACATACTGTCATACATACAGTCGGGGATTCTGTTGTTAGTTAGAAGTGATCCGCATGTCATTAAGGTACACAGACATGAACCGGTTTAACATGTCACAGAGAGTCATTAATGAAGGCTTGAAAAACTGCAGTGTTGTTGATTCATCCTAATGGCATGACTGAGTATTCAAAGTGTCCGAGAGGGGTATTAAAAGCTGTCTTCCATTCATCCTGCTCCCAGACACAGATGAGGTGGTCGGCATTACGTATGTCAAATTTGGTGAATATTTAGGCAGTGCAGAGGGGTTACAATGATGGGTGAACAGGGGTGGTGCTCAGCGTGAAAGGGACCCCCTCTCTCATGCTTTCTCTTAGCCCATTAATCAGACAGATGGAAAGGGAGCTGAGATCCTTGAGAGGGGAGGGCTCATCCCGGACCAAAAGCTCAACCTAAAGTTTTTCAGAGACCATTTAAAAAAATCCTCTCAAGTGCAGCCTCATCCTACCTGCATTCCCTTCCAAACATCCATCCATCCATTTTCTTTGCAGCTTATCCTCACGATGGGTTGTGGGGAGCTCTGGAGCCTATCCCAACTGTCAACGGGCAGGAGGCGGGGTACACCCTGAACTGGTTGCCAGCCAATCGCAGGTTGCATCGAGACAGACACCCACACTCATAATCATACCTAGGGACAATTTAGAGTGTCCAATTAATGTTGCATGTTTTTGGGATGCGGGAAGAAACCGGAGTGCCGGGAGAAAACCCATGCAGGCATGGGGAGAACATGCAAACTCCACACTAGCAGGTCTGGGATTGAACCCGTTACCTCAGAACTGTGCGGCCAATGCTTTACCAGCTGACTCACCGTGCAGCTCCTTCCAAACATACGGCACTCAATTAATTTTGCTATGGATTTGGGCCACTTAGTGAGTGTGAGGTGGTGATGGGTGGCTTCTTGGCCCTGAACAGGGTGGTGGTGGAATACATTGTAGAGTTCAGAGGAAAAAGAAGATAAATGAATGGAGTAAAGGGACAAGCCGAAAGGAAAATAAGAAGAAGAACTGTCTGTGAGACCACAGAGGTGTCTATGATTTTTGATTGAATGAGTGAGCTGCCGGATGAGGCCAAATTGGTAAATTTACTTTTTAATTGGATTCTGGAGCGGCTTCCCAGCCATCATCGGTAAAATATAATCAGAAAATAAATTTATTGATGCCCATCCGAATATCTGTCTGACGATTCTGAATTGCGATGCATTATGAGATCATAATGCTTCTCCAATATTTCTTCCCAGGCAGAACACTATGTACTCACCTGACCCAAATCGCTCAAATATACTGCATTTCTAGCATAGTAATCCATAAAGTCTTTTCTCTTAAATCAAGCTGTACATTACTTCAAAAGCTACACAATTTCTTTACTTAAAGCATTTTATTTAATATTTTGTCCCCACCACCAATGCTGGAAGTTAATGTTAGCTTAAGGGAAAGTAGTCACAAATTATTGAAATTAAAGTGAGCATGTGTGTGATCTTGCAGGAAGGGTTGCTGACCTGGAGATCTCTTGACTTCTAGGCATCATACCAAGTTGATGTACTGCTACATGCATTCCGGTGATCATAACAGAGAGCAACTATTATGTGATACAATTTATAAAGATCTTAAAGTCATGGAGAAGCTTAGAATGTAACAATCCCTCATGTACTTACTGTACTAGAGGTCATTTCTAGGGCAAATGCCATGGTATTAACTTGTTTTTGATTGACAGTGTGCCTGTGTATTTCCTTTTATTGTATGATGTGACCAACTACCTTAAAGATCATTGGTTAATCGATGTCCTCCCTGTTGGAACGTCTACCACTGATGCCAAGGATTCAGAGAAATGACTTTGCTTTGAGTGCAGGATAATTAAATTGCATTGTTTATGCACTACTTCTCCAATAGGCATATCTCAAGGGAAATGTGATTTAAGACGAGAAATAAGGTTCGTTGGGACAGGATTTCGGTCTTTCAAATAAATTGAGGAAACCGATTGGATATAACTCATTCCCATCTCAAACCCATTTTGTCTTCTTCTTTTGAAATGCAAGAGATGTAACGTTTGGCCCCTATCTGGTGGTGAGACTCAATTCCAAGCATCTGGTGGCCTCACCTGGACCCATGGGTCCTGGCCGGGCACAGCCTGAGAGGGTAGCGTGAGTCCTCCGTCTAACACCATTGACACCACTCCTGCAGCCAGTAGCTGCTGAGGCGGAGGAAGGGGAGCTTCCTGCTGCTGATGAGAACTGGAAAGGTGAGCCTGGTGCAGCTGCAAAGGAGCAAGAACGGAACTGTGCTGCAGCTGCTGAGGAACAGAAACAGGAGCCTGCAACTGCTGAGGAGCAGGCATGGGGTCTGCATAAATACTGGACTCTTGTCTTCATGAGATTAAATAGTGAATCTACTGTAATATTTTGCTCCTTAACCTTGAGAAAACTGAGCTGAGCTGGTTGACGAGTTCACAACCCGCCCGAGTAAAATAGCTGTGAATCTCTGAACAGCAGATAAATGCAATAAATAATTTTTAGCGAAAAATACCTTGCATCAGTAAAACTATGTTCACCTTTTCTTTTTAAAGGTTTAGACATCCAGAGAATGACTCTCTAACATACACTTCATATAAAATTGTTAATTTCATTAAAAAAAAAAAAACACCTTGGTTTGTAAAACTACTGTCCACTCTGACAGCGACTGCTGTGTGATCTAGTTTTGTATCCGATTTGTTTATATTTTTCTTTGATTGGTTGCCTCCATGCAGAAGATCCACTTGTGAGACCACATGTTGTTTTCACATTGCTGGCATAGGAGTAGAGAGGTAGCCAGAGATCTTGGCTAGAGATGTAGATAATCTTGAGAAACTCAGTTGACTAAATTTCAGCTTCCTCAGGAGAAAAATGTCTGGACCTCAGGAATACATGGACAATTTTATTTCAAATTTAACGTTAACTGAGGCACCATAAAGACAATATTACATCTCGATTACAAGAAAAGTGGTTTGGCTAAATATGTTCCCTTTAAAGGGATTCTTTTGTCATCTTAACTGACTGAACATTGTATGGCATCATCGCCTCATAATGAACATTCTCAAGTAGGTAATGTATAGTGTGTGTGTGTGCATGTGTGGGTATACAGTACATAATCTCAGAAGTCTCTGTGTATTGAGACCAGAACCCTAGGACACCTCACCAGGAAGCCGTCCAAGAGGCATCCTAGATAAAAGCCCAAGGTTGTCATGTGGCTCCTCTCAATCTGGAGGAGCAAAGGTTCTACTCTGAGCCCCTCCAGAATGACCGAGCTTCTCACCCTACCACTAAAGGAGAGCAGTTACTGTGGAGGAAACACATTTCAGTACTTATATCTGGGATATCTTATATATCTTGTTCTTTCAGTCATGACCCACAGCTCATGACCATAGGTGAGGTTAGGAACATAGCTTGACTGGTAAATAAAGAGCTTCAGCTTTTCACTTAGCTCCTTCTGGACAACGGATCAACACAAAGTCTGCATTAATGCTGATGCTGCACCGATCCACCTGTCGATATCCTGTTCCATTCTTTTCTCAGTGGTGAACAAGACCCCAAGATATTTCAACTCCTCCACTTGGGGATGGATCTCATTCCTGACCTGGAGAGCACACTCCACCCTATTTTGACTGAGGACCATGGTCTCTGATTCAGAGGTATTTATTCTCCTCCAGCTGCTTCTGACTCAACTCTGAACTGCTCCAGTGAGAGTTGTGGATCATGCCTTGATGATGTAGCATATATAATTGGTACAGTAAATAAATTTAGCAGAGTTGACAACTTGCATCCCAATTTTATATTAGCTTTTGTCTCAAAAAGGGGCACCGCGTCCCTTTTCTCGATGTTTTATGTGTACATTTACATAGGAAAAAAAGGAACAAAAATATTTTATTGATCACTCTCAAAAACTGGAAGGATGCTACATGTTAAACAGAGTTTTCGATGTACAGAGGTGGTACTCAAATAAACTTAGAAACACATCAAAACAGGCAGAGAAATTTTACATGGAATTTAATAGAATCTACATCAAACACTTCTATGACAACAAATTACAAAAAAAGAATGAAACTCATGATTCAAGAAAGAACGCCAGGCTTAAGAAAATGAAAAAAGGACATGGGGTGGCTGCTGGGTGGGGATAAATGTGTATTGGGTGTTAATGCATTTAGTCCAAGCAAGAAAAACAATATTGCAGCTTTGTGTAAAGCCAGTAATTTCCCCAAAATTATTATGCACTGTTTTTTTCCCTTTAGCTACCATTGCATTGTGTGACTGATGCTCACAGATGGAGTGGCCTTCCCTGGACCTCACGAAGGCAGCTTTGGTTGAAAGAGGAAGAATAATGGCGAAGAAAAAAAAAACACAAAAATAGGCAGAGGAAAATTTGTTGTCCCACCTTCCCGGGTGAGTTATTGTCAGGTTCATGCAACCTAGAATATTTAATAAATACACACGGAAGGAAGCCAAAAGATTTAGATTTTTTTTAGTTGCAAGGAGACCGACTGCTCAATTATAATATCCTACTGTTCTGAAAGCACACATCGAACTTCCTCTTTTTATTTAATCAAGGTGTATACATTAGTTGTTTACAGTCATTGACCTCAACTCTGCAATCAACACCATGTTCCCCGAAACCCTCTCCTCCGAGTCTTGGTTTCAATTTTTTTAAATTGATGTCCAAAATATATGTAATAATAATATTACTTCCCATTGGAGGGTTTATTGTTCATATGAATTTTGGGGAGTCTTCCTTTAACATCATAGGAAAAAAAAAACACAAAGGAAGGCTTAACACCAATGGACATAAAGAATTAGGGGTTCAGTCGGATGACCGTGGTGATTATTATTAAGCACAAAGCCTGTATTTTAGTGCACATGAAGGGTTTCACCCCAATGAGGGATACTTTGATCATGAAGCAACGTTTTTGTGAAGTAAAAAAAAACGAGCTATGTTCTTCGATCGTTGCCTAGATGGAAAGATTACTTACATTATTATACATTACATCGAGGCTCAGAATCAACATAGGCTTAATATCAACCTCATATTCATTAAGGGAAAAGGCACGGCATATTTTCCTAACTTTGAAAAACCAGAAAAGAGAGGACGCCGAGGAGTAATTTACCGCTGGCAACGACTACCTGCATTTACTTACTTAGCAATAGCTGAGCGCAGCCTCCCTTCATTCTTCACCATCCCACCCTCCCTTCCCAAAATGTAAGTGAAGCATCTTATAATTTTGACTATAATGTAATTTGTTTTTTTTATATGAAGTACCCACACCCACCCATTTTCCGAGCCGTTTATCCTCAGAGGGTCGTGGGAATGCTGAAGCCAATCCAAGCGGTCATCGTAAATTTTGACTTTAACGGTGAAATCCAACTTAAATCGAAATTCGAGTTTAGTCTCTACTGTAGGAACGGATCTCAGTAGTAGACCAAGGACTCCCGGTATTTCTATTTTGACTGGTTTTTACGTTTATTGTTTGTACTCGTAATGTTTTTCAAAAAATTGTCTGTACAACAATTATTAATAATAATCTTTGTGCATGTGCTGATGTAGCCGTAATATATATCTTGGGACAGGCCACACGATACTCTTGTCCTGGTCCCTGTAATTGTCAGAACAGAATTCCTCAACCAACTAAAATAAATGCTCAACGACAGCATAATATTTTATCAATATTGTTGATAACACATATTACAGTCTGAAATAAATAAACTATTTAACACTGTTTAACATAAACGTTTAAAATATTTGTGCATAGTGCAGTTTATCCACTACATTACACATCCTTGGCCAAGACTTCAAAAGAAGCATCTTATTCATCTCAAATCTAAAAAATATCCATCATAGCTACCTTTGGTGCATCAGTGTGAAACTCATCGATTACTTGGTCCAGTTCCGTGGCCTCCTGCATTGCATCATGAATATCTTATCTTCCTACCCAGCATGTCATCATCTGTGCCATCCATCGCATTTGTAAGGAAACATTTTTTGAATCCCAAGTGCTTGGATTCCGCAGCGTTACCTCTCGCCCTCCATTTGGCCTGCAATCTGTAGCAGCTTTCACTATGGTGTCTAGTGGCTATCGAAACAACGTGAGCTCAAACTACGCAGAAACGAGCGTAATGGGCACAGTTAAAATAAAGTCCTCATTCTTTTGAACTGCCTCGCTGCTTCCGGGTTGGTTGCGTCATCGGCAGGAGTGACGACACTTTTTTTTTTTAAAACAGCTCCACAACTCGCCGTTGTAGTCAACATTTTTGGTCGTAGTTTCAGGAAATTTCAAACTCATGGGCAATCGTTTCTAATGTTTGGTGCAGAAGTAGCACTAACAATCGTAAATTGGCAAGCTCCCACGAAGAGGTCAAAGTTCAGGTGGTGGCGCACATTACCGTACTATATAAAAATGTGTAACATTAGACACAGAATATCATTGCAAAATGTATATGTATACCTTTTTTACCACTCTATGTACCTGTATACGACTATACAATGTGATTATATTTTTCATTTTTTCATTCATACTTAAATATAATGCATTCTATTGACTTAAATATTTTTGGAAAATTTTGTACATTATTTTCAAGAAATTACAGTACAATATAATTTGTACTGTCATGAGTAATGGTGGAACACTTTTTGTCAGACACTTTCGTTGCTGCGATCACAATGCAGTGATCCAATACAGCAGACAGTATAATTCATTTAAGATCTTAGCTCTTTAGTCATGTCTGCAAACGTCTCCACCTTTTTTATTCCATCTCCACAACACTTCAGCATTCAGAGGATGAATTACGTACTGTATATTTATATATATATTCAAGCCCTACTTTCTGCTCTGGAATATATGAGCGAAATAGAGAAAAAGAGTATTATCATAAGTAAAGCAAGGGTAATTTATCTGTGCAGTGCATTTCATATACAAGGGAACTCAATGTGCTTTACATGATTAAAAACATTTAAATACAAAGAAAATTTAAAACGGAGAAAAAAATACAAGTACATTAAAACTGTATGCAGTTCAACAAATATTATTGAAGAGTGGAAATACTCTAAAAAACATCAGAAAAACAGAAGAGTTTTCAACCTGGATTTTAAAACATTCACACTTGGACTGACGTCATCTCTGTTGGCAACTTATTCCATTTGTGTGCGGCAAAAGAACTAAATGCTGCTCCACCATAGTACTCTAACTGGTCATTATTTTTTTTCAGGTAGTACATGGTGTATCCATTCAAATGAAGAAGGAAGGAAAAGATTTGGATCACTGTGCCACAGTAAAAGAACAAAATTGTAGACTGCAATCAACATTTGTGCTGTGGTATCTATTTCTATTGACTGTGTACAAACATCGTTCAACAATTGCAATAAATTTAGCCAAACATCACTATGTTCGAAAAATAAACTCATAACCGCCTCCTGGAATGGACTGAGCTGAGCTCCATGAGCCTTAAACTGGGACCAAGAACAGTTTTCTGTTGTTGCCTTTATACCAATGGAGAACATATCCCTTGCTTAGCTCGTCAAAGCCAGAGAAAACTTGGAAGAAAAAAGATGTCTTTTTCCTTCCACGGAGAATAATATTCACTCTGATCACGTTTTGCACTTGTGGATCTCATCACAAAGAAGTTTGATGTGTCTAGCTCAGTGGCTTTGTTGTATTGTGGAAGGTTATTATATGAGGAACTTCTATGTTGTCGTAGAAGATTTGATCATAATCTTGCTTATTGTTTGACTCACATGCTCTGATGACTAATGCAGCTTTTCAGTTGGAATACAAAAATTATTTAATCTTTATTATGCTCACTCCATACGTAAACAATAATCAGAGTGCAAAATAAATGAGCAAATAATGCATAGTTTCAGCATTGGTTAATCCAAAACTTGCCATCCATATTTTGTTGCCACAGTGAACACATGTGATGTATAAACCTTTTGGATTATATATGTGTGGTGGAATATCAATTCTAAGAGAATGAAAGAGTAAGAGAAAAAAAGAAAATAAATCAGTGAAAAGGTCATGAAGAGCAATGTGTTTATGGAAATGGTGAGAGAAAGAACATAAAAGGTATACTCATTACTGTGTATATTCATATTCCTTTCTCCTCCCGCACGCGGCCAAACCACCTCCGCGTCTGGGCAAACGCAGAAGCCGTCGTCAGCGAACAAACCGTCGGTGGCTAGCGCGTGAGCCGAATATGTAACCGGCGAGCTGACGAGCAAAGTGGGGTCCCCAGACACTAGTGTTTGGTGGGGGGAGAGCCCGGCCATATCACCTCCTCACCCAATTCACCTTTGTGTTGGGGATAACATCAGGCCCGGCCTAGTTGCGTACCCCAAGCTGGCTCGGCCATCTTGTTTACAGTTAATGTTTCATTTTTTGTTGTCTTCTTTTTCTCACTCTACTTCTCAATAAATATCCACAATGATCGTAAGGAAACCACAGTAGTAGCTTAAAAAAATGCATAAAAGGCATAAAGATTCTTATTTCTGCTTGACCGAAATATAGGAGAAGACAAAAAAAAAGTTAGACAACAAAGAAAAATTCAGCACAGACCCTTCCCTACCGAAATCAATACACCTGTGTGCCACTGAAATGTGTGGGGAAAATGGAGATGTATACAGGTATGTAGAGGAAGAGCACAACTTTTGCTGTAGAAGAATCTGATAAGTATTAGAAATCCTTTTTATGGTACTGGTAGTACTCATAGTTTCAGAGCTACTGTATGTTCCAACTGCTTGTTTGTAACACTGGCCATCTGCATGTTTTAACACTGGCTTAAATAAAAATATACCGCAACCATAAGAAACACCTTAACTTGGCTGAGTGCTTCATTCAATTGCTTGTGTGAATAATGAATGATGTCTAAAGTGATAAATGGAGTAAGGCAGACTTCTTTTACAATGATGAATGTGGTGATAGTAGAAGTAATAAACTCTACAGCATGCACAGCAGCTTAATATTCAGATCTTTTAGTCACTGTTGTAAATGGCGGCAGTTCCATGGACCAAAAGACAATCTGTATTCTATGGACATGGAGTAGCAGGCTTGTTCTAAGTTCCTGTGGGAGTACACAGCATGAATTGTTCACTGAGACACAGGATCACACCAGGTGCTCATTGTGGTGCCAGCAAGAAGTGTTCTCTATCTCTGCAGCTGACTGTCTCATCTGGTAAAGGAAAAAAGAAATTACACACCAGGTTTAATTCCCAGACCACATGGAAGAACATAACCGCATCACATATTGTAAGTGTATGGGTTATTTTCAAATAAATTGATCAATAATGGTGAAGCCATAGCTCACTTGAATTTCCTTTTGAAAATCAATAAATGTTAATGATATGAGTATTTTCTCCACCAAAGGGTCATAATTGTAAGTAGAAGAAAATAATTTTCATATTTTTGTTATGCTTTTTCTATTTTATGGTCATCACATATGTCGCTTGACATGGTTGGGCCTTTCATGTGGTTGCTCTTTAGAGTTTTTAAGGGATATGGACAAGATGAAGGACACGGTCCACCACAGGACTGCATCCAGTATTTTAAAGAGGGCCACTTGTATGCTGTGATTGTGGACATTTCATGTTTACATGGTATAGAGATTATCATGAGGTCTTTGAAAAGCAAATTGAAAGAAGCCGGGGTTCTATCACAGAAAGAATTCTTCTTCTGAAAACATCATAATTCGAGCCATTCCATTGGAACTTCTCCAACCTGGACAGCTGTTTGGCTTCTGAATGATATGGCAAGTATAGTGGAACCTCGGAATTTGAACATAATTCATTCTTGTGAAGCATTCAAAATCGGGGAACGAGGAAGTGTTACGCCAAAGTCACTCTCCAAGATTTGACTGCGTAATTCTCCAATAGCATCTCCATTTCTTCTATTTTCTGTGGACTTTGCTTTGTAATGTTAATCACTCCTTTGGCAACACTTGCTATATTTTATTACATTTTTATTCTTTGGGATAGTTGAAATAGTCGACTAAGCCATAGGCTGTTTGCGAGAAAGAGCGGTAAAAATCATGCACTTAGCCTACTTAGATCCTATGTGGTTAGCTCAGCTTTCCATTTCTTTTGCTGCTTGTAGCACCACTGTCTTTTTTCATCCCCATGGGAAAGAAAACACTTTAAAAATAACGAAAAACAATACCACGTGTTTGGGTCATCAACAACCATCAGCGGATTGAGTGATGGTGGTCTACATTGTGAAAGTGGAGATAAGAGTGCTTCACAATGTATTGATGAGTAACCTTCAATTCATTCTTCACTCATTTGTTTACCACATGCATAATAACAGCTTTTTAATATCTATAGTTGTCAGTTCTGCATTGAGCTGTTTACAGATCTTCAAGAAGTTGGATACTTCAACAAGAGTCATGAGCATCAGTGTGTGTATGTACAGTGCCTAGTGAAAGTATTTGCCCCCCTTGAACTTTTCAACCTTTCACCAAATTTCAGGCTCCAAAAATAAAGATATATATAAATATTTTTGTCAGGAATCAACCACAAGTGGGACACAATCATGAAGTGGAATTAAATTTATTGGGTATTTTATACTTTTTTAACAAATAAAAAACTGAAAAGTGGGCAAGCAATATTATTCGCCCCCTTTACTTTCAGTGCAGCAAACTCACTCCAGAAGTTCTTTGAGGATCTCTGAATGATCCAATATTGACTGATGATGTTAAATAAAAGCCACCTGTGTGTAATCAAGTCTATGAATAAATGCACCTGCTGTGTGATAGTTTCAGGGTTCTGTTTAATGTGCAGAGAGCATCATGAAGACCAAGGAAAACACCAGGCAGGCCCGAGATACTGTTGTGGAGAAGTTTAAAGCCAGATTTGGATACAAAACGATTTCCCAAGCTTTGAACATCTCAAGGAGCACTGTGCAAGCAATCATACTGTATGAAAAATGGAAGGAATATCAGACAACTGCAAATCTACCAAGACCCAGCCCTCCCTCTAAACTTTCACCTCGAACAAGGAGAAGACTGATCAGAGATGCAGCCAAGAGGCCCATGATCACTCTGGATGAACTGCAGAGATCTACTGCTAAGGTGGGAGAGTCCGTCCATAGGACAGCAACCATCATTCAATCAAACATGTGGAAGAAGGTGCTTTAGTCAGATGAAACCAAAATCTAACTTTTTGGCCACAATGCAAAATGATATGTTTGGCGTAAAAGCAACAAAGCTCATCACCCTGAACACTCCATCCCCACTGTCACCCATTGTGGGGGGAGCCTTATGGTTTAGGCCTGCTTTTCTTTAGCAGGTGACTGGTAAGATGGTTAAAACTGATGGGAAGATGAATGGAGCCAAATACCAGACCACTCTGGAAGAAAACCTGTAGGAATCTTCAAAAGACCCAAGACTGGGACGGAGATTTATATTACAACAGGAAAATGATCCAAACCATAAAGCCATATATACAATGGAATGGTTAAAAAATAAACGTATCCAGGCATTAGAATGGCCAAGTCAAAGTTCATATGGGTATCCAATCGAGAATCTGTGGGCAGAACTGAAGACTGCTGTTCACAAACGCTCTCCATCCAACCTCACTGAGCTCGAGCTGTTTTGCAAGGAAGAATGGGCAATAATTTCAGTCTCTCGATGTGCAAAGCTGATAATGACAAACCCCAAGCAACTTGCAGCTGTAATTGCAGCAAAAGGTGGCGCTACAAAGTATTAACAGGGCCAAATAATATTGCACGCCAAACTTTTCAGGTTTTTATTTGCTAAAAAAGTTTAAAATATCCAATAAATTTTGTTCCACTTTACTATTGTGTCCCACTTGTTGTTGCTATCTTTATGTTTGAAGCCTGAAATGTGGCGAAAGGTTGAAAAGTTCAAAAGCGCCCGAATACTTTCACAAGGCACTGTATATATCTATTGTTTTCATGAAGTTATTCAAAAGGATTTGAATGAGTGTGTGAGACTGTGGAATAGCCACAGGGGTCACCCTTGCAGAAAAGCATGCGCTCCAGGAAGTATCCCCAATGAACTTTACTACCTAACACACAGGTAATAAATATATGATAGATTAAACAGTGTCTTTGCTTTTAACTTGCATTTAATTAATGCAATTATTGTGTTCAATACAATGCAGCCCTATGTGGGCAGATGCAGCCCTATCGGGGCACAAACCAGTGCAATCTGTAGCCCGGTCCCAAGCCCGGATAAATGCAGAGGGTTGTGTCAGGAAGAGCATCCGGCGTAAAAACTGTGCCAAACAAATATGAGCGTTCATCTAAAGAATCCCATACCGGATCGGTCGTGGCCCGGGTTAACAACGCCCGCCCCCGGCACTGCTAACTTGCAGGGCGTCGATGGAAATTCAGCTACTGTGGGTCGAAGACAAAGAAGAGGAGGAAACCGGATCCATCGTCAGAAGAAAAACAGGAATGCACACAGCCTACAACTGAGTGTAGGGACTTTGAATGTTGGGACTATGACAGGAAAAGCTCAGGAGTTGGTTGACATGATGATTAGGAGAAAGGTTGATATTCTGTCCATCCAAGAGAGCAGGTGGAAAGGTAGTAAGGCTAGAAGTTTAGGAACGGGGTTTAAATTATTCTACCACGGAGTAGATGGGAAGAGAAATGGAGTAGGGGTTATTTTAAAGGAACAGCTAGCTAAGAATGTCTTGGAGGTGAAAAGAGTATCAATCGAGTGATGAGACTAAAATTTGAAATTGAGGGTGTTATGTATAATGTGGTTAGCGGCTATGCCCCACAGGTAGGATGTGACCTAGAGTTGAAAGAGAAATTCTGGAAGGAACTAGATGAAGTAGTTCTGAGCATCCCAGACAGCGAGAGAGTTGTGATTGGTGCAGATTGTAATGGACATATTGGTAAAGGAAACAGGGGCGATGAAGAAGTGATGGGTAAGTATGGCATCCAGGAAAGTAACTTTGAGGGACAGATGGCGGTGGACTTTGCAAAAAGGATGGAGATGGCTGTAGTGAATACTTATTTCCAGAAGAGGGAGGAACATAAAGTGACCTACAAGAGCGGCGGTAAAAGCATGCAGGTGGATTATATTTTGTGCAGACGATGTAATCTGAAGGAGATTACTGACTGTAAAGTGGAGGTAGGGGAGAGTGTAGCTCAACAGCATAGGATGGTGGTGTGTAGGATGTCTCTGGTGGTGGGTAGGAAGATTAAGAAGACAAAGGTAGAGCAGAGAACCATGTGGTGGAAGCTGAGAAAGGAAGAATGTTGTGGGGCCTTTCGGAAAGAGGTGAGACAGGCTCTCGATGGACAGCAGAAGCTCCCAGAAGACTGGACTACGACAGCTAAGGTAATCAGAGAGACAGGCAGGAGGGTACTTGGTGTGTCTTTTGGTAGGAAAGGGGAGAAGGAGACTTGGTGGTGGAACCCCAAAATACAGGGAGTCATACAAGGAAAGAGATTAGTGAAGAAGAAGTGGGACACTGAGAGGACTGAGGAGAGGCGAAAGGAGTACATCGAGATGCGACGTAGGACAAAGGTAGAGGTAGCAAAGGCTAAACAAGAGGCGCATGAAGACATGTACTCCAGGTTGGACACAAAAGAAGGAGAAAAGGATCTCTACAGGTTGGCCAGACAGAGGGATAGAGATGGGAAGGATGTACAGCAGGTAAGGGTGATTAAGGATAGAGATGGAAATGTGTTGACTGGTGCCAGTAGTGTGCTAAATAGATGGAAAGAGAAGTTGATGAATGAAGAAAAAGACAGAAGGAAGAGTTGAAGAGGCAAGTGTGAAGGACCCGGAAGTGGCAATGATTACTCAGGTGGAAGTCAGAAAGGCACTACAAAGGATGAAAAATGGAAAGGCAGTTGGTCCTGATGACATACCGGTAGAGGTATGGAAGCAATTTGGAGAGATGGCTGTGGAGTTTTTGACCAACTTACTCAACAGAATACAAGCGGGCGAAAAGATGCCTGAAGAATGGAGGAAAAGTGTTCTAGTTCCCATTTTTAAGAACAAAGGGGATGTTCAGAGCTGTGGGAATTATAGAGGAATAAAGTTGATGAGCCACACAATGAAGTTATGGGAAAGAGTAGTGGAGGCTAGACTCAGGACAGAAGTAAGTATCTGCGAGCAACAGTATGGTTTCATGCTTAGAAAGAATGCCACAGATGCATTATTTGCCTTGAGGATGCTCGTGGAAAAGTACAGAGAAGGTCAGAAGGAGCTACATTGTGTCTTTGTGGATCTAGAGAAAGCCTATGACAGAGTACCAAGAGAGGAACTGTGGTACTGCATGCGTAAGTCTGGTGTGTCAGAGAAGTATGTTAAAATAGTACAGGACATGTATGATGGCAGCAGAACAATGGTGAGGTGTGCCCTAGGTGTGACAGAAAAATTTAAGGTGGAGGTGGGACTGCATCAGGGATCAGCTCTGAGCCCCTTCCTGTTTGCAGTGGTAATGGAAAGGCTGACAGATGAGGTTAGACTGGAATCCCCTTGGACCATGATGTTCGCAGATGATATTGTGATATGCAGTGAAAGCAGGGAGCATGCAGAGGAGCAATTAGAAAGATGGAGACATGCACTGGAAAGGAGAGGAATGAAGATTAGCCGAAGTAAAACAGAATATATGTGCGTGAATGAGAAAGGTGGAGGGGGGAGAGTGAGGCTACAGGGAGAAGAGATAGCGAGGGTGGAAGACTTCAAATATTTAGGGTCAACAATCCAGAGCAATGGTGAGTGTGGTAAGGAAGTGAAGAAATGGGTCCAAGAGGGTTGGAACTGCTGGTGGAAGCTGTCTGGTGTGTTTTGTGACAGAAGAGTCTCTGCTCGGATGAAGGGCAAAGTTTACAAAACAGTGGTGAGCCCGCCCATGATGTATGGATTAGAGACGGTGGCACTGAAGAAACGACAGGAAGCAGAACTGGAGGAAGCAGAAGTGAAGATGTTGAGGTTCTCGCTCGGAGTGAGCAGGTTGGATAGGATTAGAAATTAGCTCATTAGAGGGACAGCCAAAGTTGGATGTTTTGGAGACAATATTCGAGAGAGCAGACTTCGATGGTTTGGACATGTTCAGAGGCGAGAGAGTGAGTATATTGGTGGAAGGGTGCTGAGGATGGAGCTGCCAGGCAAAAGATCTAGAGGAAGACCAAAGAGAAGGTTTATGGATGTGGTGAGGGAAGACATAAGGGCAGTTGGGGTTAGAGAGCAAGATGCAGAAGATAGGCTAGATGGTAAAAGATGACTCGCTGTGGTGACCCCTAACGGGACAAGCCGAAAGGAAAAGAAGAAGAAGAAGAGGCTAGCCTTGTCAGTGACTCCTTGTGGTGACCCAAACATGAAGGAGTACTTGGAGTTTGCCATGGCACACAATATGTTGCAGAAGTCAATGGACTGTATTTGAGACTCATGTGTTGTTCAGTTGTGTGTTAAAAATGGTTTATAGTCATGCTAATGATTTTTTCTCAACCTTTATACCTTCAGAAATAAATTGATAAAATAGATAAATAAATTTACCAAACATATCAGGATCTTTCAATTAGCATTCCCAAGCAATTTTTTTTTTAATGTGTGTGCATGTTTTTATTTAGACATTGTCGTAATTTCTAATAATAAAAAACAAAACAACATGCAGCAATACTTGGTGTCCTCAATTTTTGCTTCTATACCCCTTGGTGACAGTCTCCAAATCTTTCTTGTATCCATTTATAAGGTTTTTGTAGGAAGCTGGGTTCTCCGCCGTCAGTCTTTTGGACAAGAAGGTGCAAGGGTGTTGTCTCCCATCCCTCGCGCTTCTCTGGGAGAGCATCGCCCCCATCCCCAAGTCCGACGCGTCCACCTCTACAACAAATTGTCCCTCCGGATCAGGCAGGATGAGGACCAGAGCTGACGTAAAGCTAGATCTGAGCCTACTGAAGGCCGCCTGCCAGGCTGTGTCCCACTGAAATGGGTTGTGAGGTGAGTTGAGTGCGTACAATGGTGCGGCTATGGAACTGAAGTTCCAGATGAACTTAGGTAAAAGTTGGCAAAACTGATGAACCTTGGAACCTTTGTGCAGTTGGTAGGAGTAAGCCACTGGAGGACAGAATCGACCTTGCTGCGGTCCATGGGAATTTCTCCTGCTAAAATGAAGCCCAAGAACGTGACGGAAAGCCGATGAAACTCACACTTCTCCACCTTGACATAAAGGTCGTGCCGCAGCAGTTGCTGTAACACGTCTCGAACGTGCTTGACACAGGGAGCCTCGTCTGGGAAAAAAAATCAAAATGAGGTAGACGAACACGTGTTTGTTCAGCATTTCGTACAGTACATAATTAATGAAATTTTGGAACACAGCCGGCGCATTGGTCAGATCAAACGGCATCACCAAATATTTGTAGTGACCCATTGGTGTGTTGAAGGCTGTCTTCCAGTCATCCCCTTTCCTGATGCTCACCAAGTGGTACGCATTTCATAGATCCAGTTTGCTGAAAATCCAGGCTCCTTGCAACAACTTAAACATCGTGGCGATCAGTGGAAGAGGGTATCTATATTTGACGATGATGTCGTTCAATCCCCGGTAGTGGACACAGGGACATAAAGTGGCATCCTTTTTGTTGACAAAGAAGAAGCCAGCTCCAGTGGGCAAAGACGACGGTCAAATGAGACCTGCCGCCAGCTACTCCTCCACTTATGTCCTCATGGCTTGGTGCTCCGGGCCTGTTAACGAAATAAGCATCCCACGTGGGGTAGAGGTGCTGGGCAATAACTCGATGGCGCAGTCATCAGGGCAGTGACGTGGAAGGGACTTTGCCTTTGGTTTAGAAAAGACTTATTTTAAGTCCCAGTAGCAAGACAGAACTAGTGACAGGCCCGATTCTGGCTGTGGCTACCACAGCTCTACCAGGGCGACCTGCGGATTCCCCTCTTCTGGAGCCCCGCCACACTCCACACCCCATGCTTTGATTTGGCCAGTGGACCAATCGATGTGTAGATTGTGTCTCTCTAGCCAGGGGCCTCCCCGAATAATGTCACTGTTTCAGGAGTCAAAAATGTGAAAACTTATGCGTTTGGGATGTGTGTCCGGAAAAGTCATGTTCAGGAATTGTGTGTGGTGCATGACATGGCACAAGAATTTCTCTTTAGCCGCACAAGCGTTGCAGAGTCATGTCTGGAATGTCTCTGTGTCCAACAAGTGGACTCCATGAGGATTTAGCAGGTTCACGTCTGACCCAGACTCTATGAACGCAGTAGCCTGCAGGTACGTCCACTTGTGCTCAGCGTAATCTGAAGCAAAGACCGATTCAAGCCAGCCCCAGTGTAGTTGACACTCACCGGTGTAGATATCTTGAGAGTGGCGCGCATTGTCCTGACAGGGCAATGGGCCACTAGGTGACCCAACCGTCTACAGGAGGAGCATCGACCGTCTCGTCGGCGTCGTTGCAGCTCCTCAGCTGGACCATTGAGCCTCCTCGACTTGCATAGGCTCTGTGTCGGGTACTGAATGTGGTGCGAGGGCTCCTTGCTCCCCCTCCTGTAATGTGTCAACCCTTCCCTGGATCACTAGCCTCTGATCGATCCTGAGGGTCAGGGCAATGAGCGACTCCAGGGTAGTGGGCAGTTACACTGCGATGAGATGGTTACGAATCCGCTGTAAGAGTCCCTGAAGGAAGGCGTCGAGAAGAGCCTCCTCATTCCATCGACTCTCTGCTGCTGAAATGCGCAGTTCGATAGCATAGTCTGCTACATGACGATGCCCCTGCCGAAGCGTGATCAATGCCACCTCCCATTCCGGGGAAGCATACTGGAAGACCTGCATCATTGAGCACACAAAGGAGGTCCGGGTGACGCAGGTGTCGGAATTGCGGCTCAGTTTGGCAGTAGCCCAAGCCTCCCCCCTGCCCGTCAGGTGGGATATCACATAGGCAATCCGAGCACGGGCGGTACGGAAGGCGGAAGCCTGTAATTCAAAATGGAGGCCACACTGAGGGAGGAGGGGCTTAACATTACCAGTGTCTCTGGAGAAACGCTCGAGCCAAGAGAGTGGGTTGCACCCCGACCGCTGGACATCAGTGACCGGCGGGAAAGCGGGCGCGGACAGGCCTGTAATCAGATCGGCAGTGGGCATTGTTGGACTGAGGTTGGAAGCGCTGGTCCTGGACGTGAGCCACAGTTCCAACCAAGTGCATATTTCGAGTCGTCTCTGATTCATTACCGGAAGAGCAGCCAACTGTTCGGCCAGGCATCTGCCCTGGATCTGTAGGGAGCGACGGATCGCCACTGAGTCGGCTGGGTTCATGTCTTGGCCAGATCGTTTTGTCGTGACCTGAACACGGAGTTGGACCTAAATGCACGACTCAGAAAACATGGAGGCAGTTCGGGAAATATCTTTATTCAGTCCAGAGTCGGTAACCAGGCAGACAGTCCACGAAAGCAGCACTGATAATGACATCAGGCTTACAGGGCAGGTCGGGAGACAGGCAGGGGTTGGTACGCCGGGAGTCGAGATCAGTGTCGAAGAAGCGCAGGAACGAGGCATCAATGGCAAAGATCTGGCAATACCAGAACCTCCGCTGGTTCCCATAAGTACTGCAGGTAATTACTGGGGATGAGGCGCAGGTGTGCGCCTCCTGATGAATCCCGGTGTATCGGGGGACCTGCACAGCCAGGGATAAGACTGGCAGGATCATGAGATAATGTGCAACGGATACTGCAATCATCTTTCGTGCAAGGCAGGATCCACCCTTCCTTATAAATGCTGTAAATTAATTTCTATAGCAAAATTAAAATGCATTATACACACAGACGTTTGGAGTTTGCATGTTCTGCTCGTGCCTGTGTGGGTTATCCTCCCACATCCCAAAAGCCTGCATTAATTGCTCTAAATTACCCCTAGGTGTGAATGTGAGTGTGACTGTTGCCTGTCTTCATGTACCCTGCCTCCTGCCCAATGACAGCTGGGGTAGGGTCCAGCACTCCCGTGACCCTCGTGAGGATAAGCGGCTAAGACTTAAACTCTTACCAGAAATTAGTCTAATTTACTTCTGACAATGTGAATCAAACTCTGACACTGGTCATGCAGGGACTAAACAGCCCATGTCAGGCGGCTCGGTACTCCATACTCCAAAAGAACTTCTCACAGGACTCCATGAGAAACATTCAAATGCCTTCTCCATGTCATCAAATCATCTGTAGACTGGTTGGCGAACTCTCATACAGCCTTGAGGACCCTGCTGAGGGCGTCAAACTGGTCCACTGAAAACCACATTGCTCCTCCTGAATCTGAGATTCGACATCCCAAACGATCTCCTCTCCAGCAACCCTAAAAAGATCTTATCACAGAGGATGAGGAGTGTGATTCCCCTGTAGTTGGAACACACCATCCATTTCACCTTCTCCAACCACTCCATTCTGACACTCCAAAAATCATTGTCCCTAATGTCCATTCAATATTGCAGAGGCATGCAAAAAGGAGAGCCTCACAAGATTCAGTGCTTTTAGAAACACTGGGCAAATCTCATCTACCCCAGGGGCCGCGCCACCGGGGAGCTTTTTCACCACCTCGGGGACCTCAACCCCAGAGTTATGAGAGCCGCCTGAGAGAACCCAGACTCTTCTCACTATGGGAAAGCATGTCATTGGAATTGAGGATATAATTGAGATACCAAATCTTCTTACTGGCATGACCACCTCTCCTAAATAAATGCATCACATTCTTATACAAAGGTTACTACGTAACAATCATCTGCAGGGTCAAGTTTGGAGTGCTTTGGTTATATGGTTCAAAAACCTGAATGTAAATGAATCAATTTCTTAACAATTTGGAACAGTTTCCATGATTGTTTTGTAATCATACACAGTCCATACCAGGCGTGCCCGACGGCGTCTTCCCTCCTGGGTTCTGTTCTGGCCAGTTCGTTCTGTCATAAACCAGTGGCATGGGGCTTGACCTAAATGCAGGACTTCATTTTCAGAGTGTTTTTTATTCCAAAAACAGGTCAATACCAAAAGACAGTCCAAAACAAGGCAGAGACACCAAAACGCTAGGCTAAGCAAGATAAAAAAAAAACGTGAAACAATGTCCGATGACTAAGAGGCAAACCAAGAAGCATAACAAGATGTGATCAAACTAAATGGCACAGACTCTCTGTGACAAAGTATCGCTCTACACTAACTTTACGCACAGCAGCGGAGTATCCCAGACTGCAGTGAAGCATGTGCAATGAACTTGCAACTGCTGATTACACATTTACCATATATGTGCTTAGTTCATTAGTGTCCCATATGTGACACAGCTGGACAGCTGTCCGAGGTGGCACCGCCCAGAGCAGTGGCGTGGCCACGCCCCTCACAGGAAGCGCCACCCACGGTAGTAGGCAGACCATGCCCATGACAGTACCCTTCAAACACTCTACAGTGCAACCACATGGACAAGCAAAAAACACATCAAGCAGCTCAGGTGTTGACTGTAAAATGGACAAAACAGCACCTTAACAAAGCAGGATGGGTCTTTCTGAGAAAGGCTGTGAGATTTCCAAGAATGTCGTAAAATGGGCTCTTCCTTTTCCAATCTTCTAGAATTATAATTTGTTTCGTATTGTTTTTCTGCAGTTTTTTACATTTTAAAGTGTTTCCTGGTTTTGTTTTGTTTTATGAAATGTCATTTTTGTCTTTTTTGTGAAAATATTAGCGTTTTATCTTTTGTTTCATGCTTTCTGAAATGTTTAAGTGTTTCACAATTTGTTATACTGTTTTCACTTCTAGGCCACCGTTTGATGCTCTCTCCACCATGCTTCACAATTGGGATTTGGGCTAGTTTTAAAATCAACTACACTTGGGAGTGGCAATGAAAAGCTGGATAAACTACATATTTGCTGTCTGCCAAATGGCAAATGGCATGCTTCTGAAGGAAACAGTAGACACAACAGAAAGAAGCTCACTTGTAAGACGTTTTTTTGTTCACAATACAAAGCAAAAATACAAATGAGCAATAGCTCATGACAGAAAAGCCTGCAAGTTGGGGTACCAACTCGTCAAGGTACCACTGGATATGAATTTCATGAGTAAGCAAGTGGGTTTGTGGCTGTTGCACTGATTTCCCACATGAAAAGTAAACATTTTGAGACATGAAAACATAATGAAACTGGAACCTACGATAAATCCTCAATTCATTAGTATGTTTTCAAAGTAACAACATAAGCTGAAAGCAATATCAAATTGTTGGGATTGGGGGGAGTAGGGCAGTTTCATCGCTGAGATCAGCAGGCAAATGATGGAGGAGCTGACCAGCAGAAAATGTCGCTGCAGCAGTTTTTTTGTCCTTTAGAAAAAAAATAACTGCTGTTGCTGTTATTTCCTTATTTTCTGTCCTTTACCCAGCTTTATTCACTGAAAACAGTGAATATGGCTTTTGTGAGTTTGCTCTGCTTCTGCTTTTAGTTTATGAACACTGGAAGAAGTGACTTACTTAACTTACTTTTAGGGATTTTTTCATGTTTTTAAACCACATTGTATAACTCAGTAAATCAATTAATCAATAAATTCTTGAAACTTTGTCATGATGTGAGAAAATTACCCCCCACCCCCCATGTCAACACACACATTTTTCAAAACTTTTGGGGCTGACTCATTCCCAGAGTCCTCCCTGGTCAATCTCCCTTAAATATTGTCCCTCATCAGGCACTGTGACTGAGGTGAGTTGTTGAATTCAATCACAGGAATTATTAGTGCTGAAAGGCCAGTACTCTGTGACAGCTGATTTAGGTTAACAAGGCATGACATGCACAGATTTGCAAGAAAAGTAATTACATGTAAATGACTCACATGCACATTCACACAAAGGATGTAGCTATGATTGAAATCTAGTATATTATGTAATAACTACAAAAATATGTCATTGTAAATGACGCAATGGCAAATACTCTTAGGTAATCATTTTCATGTCAGGAAGCTTTATTAGCTAACCTCTTTTCAAGGGATGTAACACAGGATTAAGCTTCAAAGCAGGAATATTTGATTCATCCATCCATTTTCCTTACGGCCTATCCTCACTAAAGTCTCAGGCATGCAGGCGCCTATCTCAGCTCATTGTAGTCCTGTCCAGGGGTTCACGGCTGCTCCTGACAGCAGCTCCTCACCTACGCCTCATTGAGGATAATTATATCAAGTATTTTAGTGTTTCGTATCATTAGTGACCAGTTGATTCCGTTACGAGCAGGCGGCATGGGGTAGGACCCAAATGCAGAGTGACATGGTTTTTGAGGGTGGTTTAATTCCAGGCAGAGGTCATACACAGCAGTCCAACAAAGGTAAAGGCACAAAAACATGTGGCAGAACGCAAGGTCCAAAAACATAAAAATGAGGTTGGAAAACTATAAGGCAAAAAACTTGAACAACAAAACAAGACTTGACTAAACTTGGCTGTGGTGGCACAGGAATGTTGGGACATGGGCATACAGTAGGCAAATACTTACAAGAAGGTTGTAAACTCATGGTAGACACGCATGATGAACTGACAATTAATGATACAAGACATGGGGCTTAATTACATGACATAATTATCCTCAATGAAGGCCCCATAGTTCAGTGGTTAGAGCACTGATTTGGTAAACCAGGGGTTGTGGGTTCGTATCCCACTGGGGGCTCCACTCCCTGAGAAGGGTTGCGTCAGGAAGGGCATCCGGCGTAAAAATTCATCTGAGATGATACGCTGTGGTGACCACGAAAGGGACAAGCCGAAAGGAAAACAACAACAAACAACATTTATCCTCAATGAGGTGCAGTTGAGAAGCTTCTGTCAGTAGCAGCCGTGCACAAAACGTGGCATGACCACAGCCCTGATAAAATTGCCTTTCGCCTGGATTCAGCGAGGCAGTTGCTCTGCGACCCTGAACAGGAGATGGACTATTATGAATGAATGGATGGACGGATACATATCCTGATGTAGAACCCTGGTGCACTCCAGCTTCAGGTTACCAACTGATGTGTGAAAATTAGCCTTGAGGATTTTGTGGGAAAGAGCAGAATTCCGGTTTCCATCAATCAAAGAAAGTCATGCAGGACCTGAAGCAGCAGCAGCCAGAGAACATCTCACTGCCACCACCATGTTTGATTGTTGGGATGATGTTTTTTTTTCCGAAATGATGTACAGTACGGGTTACATTTACCTGTGATGTAACAACACAATACTTTGCAAAAATGTAATCTTTCATCTTGTCGGTCTCCTGAATGTATTTGAAGTTATTCAAATGCCCCCTTCATCCCCACAAAAAAAGAAGATGAGCCTTTATGTTCTTTTGGTCACCAATATTTTTTGGCATTGGAACCACCAACCATGAATGCCTTTTTTGGCCACCCTCTTCTTTATTCTCAAATCATGAACACTAACCTTGTCCAGGGTTCCTTTGTGAGATCATGGATGAGTCGTTGCTGTGATGTTGGGGTAAATTTTGTAGGATGTGCGGTCTGGCCAAGGTTCACCAGACTTCCATGTTTGCTCTGTTTGAGGATAATGGCTCTTACCATGGGTGGCTGGAATCATCAAGCATGACAAGCACTAAAAAATGCTTTTGTTGCCTTTTCAATGCTGATCCATATCAGTGATTTTATTTCTATTATTTCTGTACTGTTCTCTTCATGTGTTTTACTTCCAAAGTGCTAACATGAATAAACAGCCAGCCAAACTCCTTTTTAAGAGCCAGGAAGTGAGCATGCTTGCTCCTTTAATGACTTCTTAACAGGTCAAGTCGGGTGACACAATGAAAATGGAGTGAAACTAGAAAAAGAAATACAAAACATACTAGATAGACTGCAATGTCAAATCAGTATGGAGTATAAACATCTTCCATTAGTATATGAATTAAACATTCACATTCAGTAAGTCTAAGCACAAACAGCAACAGCATTCTAGTGAAGTGAGTAGCAGATACACATACTGCTGCTCGCTATCTCATGAGAATGAACACAACATGTAAAGTTACTAAATCAGTGCAGCTCACAAATATGCACGAAGATACTGTTAAAGTTACTAACAATACTTCTGAAACATGTAAAGAACATAAATTACTCACAGCCATTGCTTTCTAACGGATTCATGCACAGGAATAAGCTGATTTCAACGTGCTACATCTTTCAACTGTTGACATGCTTTTTTTTCATTTTTCGCTCTGCTCAGCGCTTCCTACTTCCTGTATTCTGCAGTTTCAAAATAAAAGCTCAGCAATGCACTCTCAAAATTAACAACACAAACAGATCTTTTCTAATAAAATCGATCTTCTTAACATATTAGACACTTGGGGCAGAACAATTTGTATTCTTGTATTCTATTCTTATTTCTATTATTCCATTATTCTATATTTTATTTCTCATCTGCTCTTGAATTTCTTTCATGGCATTTTGCTGCAATTTTTTTCAAACAGGTTCTGTTTTGGGGATTTCTTGATTTAACTTCCCTAGAGATAGTTAGGATTGACTGTGTGTGTGTGTGTGTGTTTCTTTCGGCTTATCCCTTTCGGGGTCTCACAGCGTGTCATCTCAGATGAACGCATATATATGAAGTTAAAAAAAACAAAACTGATTGGCCACAATTATTTCATGACTGAACAATGGCGGGGAGGATCATTACATTTTGTTACCTGGCCATAAAGCTTTAAATAAGGGGTGTCAAACTCATTTTAGTCCGAGGGCCACATTCACCAACCTTAAATCCCAACTGTGCTGGACCACAATATAAGTGGCTTAAAAATCAAAAATATTCATTCATTCATTTCTGTTTCGCTTATCCTCACTAGGGTCACAAGAGAGTCACAGCCTATCCCAGCTAACTTCGGGCATGAGGCAGGGTACACCCTGAAGTGGTTGCCAGCATATCACAGGACACATAGACGCAAAAAAGCACCCACACCCACAATCACACCTAAGGGTAATTAAATCTTCATCCATCCATTTTCTGAGGTGCTTATCCTCACAAGGGACACCTTAGGAGTGCTGGAGCCTATCCCACCTGTCAACGGGCAGTAGGCACGGTACACCCTGAACTAGTTGCTAGCCAATCGCAGGGCACATGGAGACAGACAACAGTCACACTCACAATCACACCTTAGGGCAATTTAGTCTCCAAATAATACATGTATTTGAAGAGTGGTGATCTACAATATCGCCACTCTAATGAGCAGAATATGTTTTACAAACAGTTCTCTATGTTTTTGTCATGGTATTCAATAAATAATAATTGTGAACAGCTGTAGTGTAGAAATTTGGTGTCAGAACCACAGTAGTACTATTGCCCACTAAAACAGGACACTTAACTTGAGTGAGCCTGATTTATTCAAAATGGATCAGTAGAATGTGCGACTTTGTCATGCCTAAGTGTGGAGATTCAATTTCACCGAAGAAACTGTCTTTGAAAAGGTCTCGTGGGTGCAGCTGCTATTGCTCAGACAATGAATATCATAATTAGTTATCATTGTAAGTTTGAAACACAAATGAATATTGGTTATGGAAGACATGGTTTGACATGAACTTATTTTGTCACCAACTACAGTGGGGTTGGAGCGTTGTGATGGAACTTCTTCCCCATTGATGTCCACACCCAATTCCAATTAATTTGGGATGTTGTCAATCATGTTCAACTATATTAAGTTGGGTGCGTGACAACGACCAGATATTTTATGTGCAAACTGATAAACTTCATCGTTTTTAGCAAATAATCATTGACTTCGGATATTATGGCTGCAAGATGTCCCACAAAAAGTTGGGACAGGGTCATGTTTACCACTGTGTTTCATCACCTTTTCTTTTAACATTTAATTGCCATGACCCAGCGACGCGGGGGCAGACCCAAATGCAGGAGTTCCAGGCAACAACATGATATTCAAAGTGGCCCTATTCCGGAAACAGGTCAAAACCAGGTCTAGCAGTCCGACAAGGCTGAGGCACAAAAATGCTAGACTAAAAGCAGGATGCAAAAACAGGAAACGAGGTCTAATGACTATAGAGCAAACTAAGAACTTGACAAGACGTGGATAAACGAAAGGGCACAGATTCACTGTGACAAGGATAGCGCTAATCTAGACTTGCTTTCTATGGATAGGTTTCCAATGACGTCGCTACCACCCTTAGACCAATTGGATAAATTAACGATAGAAAAATACTTCACGCTTCACCTATCTGTATTCTCTGACCTCTTTGACACACAAGATGGCATAATTGTAAACCTATCCATAGTGGACAATCCAACTTGCAGTAATTGCAACGAAAACGAACCGCTAGATGCCAGTGAAAAATTCCAAACTTAAATGCCTAGTCAATTAGAGTGGCGAATGCGAAACAGCTGGGAGCGGTGTCAGAGGTGGCACCACCCAGAGTAGTGGGCTCATGAAATTAATAGACATTTGGGAACTGAGGACACAAATTTTGGAACTTCGGAGGTGGAATTCATTCCCATTTTTGGTTGATATGCAGCTTCATCTATTCAACCGTATGGGGTCTCCACTTTCGTATTTTACGTTTCATAATACACTACACATTTTAAATGGGAGGCAGGTCTGAACTGCAGGCAGACCATTCAAGTAGCCCCACTCTTTTATAATGAAGACATACTGTTGTAACACACGCAGAATGTTGTTTGTCATTGTCTTGCTGAAATAATGTGGGACATCCATGAAAATGATGTTGCTCAAATGGCAGCATGTGTTTCTCCAAAACCTGTATCTACCTTTCAGCATGAATAGATACAATCTTTCGTTAAAGCTGTTGCTGCTTGTTCCACCATAAGAAGCCAATTATTATTCTGTCCAAAATGACTGTCGTTTCATGAAACCACTCATCAACCTTTAGCTTTTGGATCACCCTTACCTTTTCCAATGTTGGTCTAGGAGAAAGGGTGCTAGCTGTTACCTCTGTACTTTTCGCAAAGCATCAAAGTGAAGCATAGATTACCGCAGATGTAGACTCAGAGGAAACAGCCCCAACATGGATTTGCGCCTTCATTATTTTCATCAGTCACCAAAGTGTCCCAACTCAAGTGCATCAGATTATTCATCATAATTTGACTAAACACTGGTTCTTGTTCCCCTATCTGTTGGACTTGACCATGGGATTATTATAAATTAAAATTTGGATCATCATCGCACACATGAGAACCCAATTGTGGATCATTTAGGTTTTGGATTGCCATAGCTTTTTCGTGCACGGCATGACATTACATCCCACAGATATCTCAAAAGCAGGAAGAATGTTAAGATGGTTACGACCACTCCACAGCATCCCATTTTGGGACCTGACCACTTTATGGTAGGTATTTCATCTAGGTATCCCTATAGGTTCGGTGTCTTTACATTTCTTCACTGGCTGTCAGCTATTTTGAGATACTATAAATCTCCACCAAGCAAGTTAAGCAGTCTTTTTGCTCACCTCCCCAATTCAATCCTAGACTGAAATTATCTTTCTGGAATGTACCAAATGAATCCAAGTCAGCCTAATTTTTACAGCTGTGAGTGTTCAACAAAACCTGAAATGGATATTCCCACCTGGGCAAATACCAATGCTTCTTTATGCCTCTCATCAGGATCCAGTCTCCTGGTTCCACCAATGTGGTGTCCTACTACACTAGCATTATTTATTTATATATTTTTCTTTCCCAAATTTTGACAATCATGTTTTGTTCCATCTCCCGGAAATAGCAACATTTGCTGGATTAAGAGTTGTACATCTTTCTATTGGGATAGAAATATCATGTTTAGCAAAAGGTTGAACAAAACAGTTAATGCACTTATTTCTATGAAGTCATGAAGTGACCTTTGAAAGTCATAATCTTATTAGAATTTGGCAAAATCAAGACTACGCTTGTCACCAATGCTTGCTTTATGTTGCAAAAAGCTTTTTTTTTTGCTTTGGCCCTCCATTTTAACAATGATGTCATTTTTAAGTCTTCCTTATTGCATCATTTTGTGTAAAGGAGCTGTTAATTTGGCTAATTTGGTACCCAAATTCAGCATTAATTTGTCAGTCCCAAAGAGGACAAATTGTTAATTTATTTGCGGCTTTCGAGTTTGTAAAATGTTTAACCTGTTATTGGCAAATTTGGAGTTTCTTTTTGCTTTGTGCACGTCCTCAGCCAGATGCTTTAAAAGAGCCACTGTCTTTCACGTTTCCTGATCACGGGACGCTATCGCTACATCATTTAAATAAACCATGGATTTGAAATTTTGACTCCAAATGAAAATGCAAACCAAATTTGGCATTCTTTACCCACTGGGGTTACTTATATCTATTAGGATTAATAGTATTGCGTCTGGTCTGAGGGAATTAAAGTGTCAAGGTCAGGCACACAAGGTACTCTTATTTTGTATGTCCTGAGGTGCAGTCGGCACACTCCCCTTAAAGTTTTGTCCAAGTCCAGTCTGTCTCAGTTGGTCATTATTTTATGATGTCATGTCATATTGTGAAAAAGGCAGTTGGGGGTAGAGAGGCACGTGCACTCACCTCTCTGTTCTTACTTTTCAACTTTCCTTTGTTGTCCTGATGTCAGTCCTGTCTCGTCATCATCTCTTCTATGAAACATCATTTAATTTTCTTTCTCTCATCGTTCTCATCTCTATCTCATGCTATTTTCATTCAATATTCTATATATCTCTTTATTACAACTTATTATTATTACTTATTTTATTATATACTCTTCCAAGGTTGCTATTTAACTGACCAGTGAAATTGTGTTGGATATCCATTTATATAAATATGAGTTTTGTGTTGGATTTAATTTTTCTGACATATTTCCAATCTTTACACTGCAGTGTGTCCCTAAGGTTTTTTATTTTCCCCATTTCAGTCAATTGAACCAGTCAACAACTCCTAAGCAATTCTAAGTGGCTTTTTTCTGGAGTTCTAAGTGGATTTGTTCTATAACTCTTTCAAGTGGAGAATTGTTGCCTTTATTTTCCATAGTGGCATGTTAAGTTTATAACTGAGGCTACACTTCCTTCACACAATTTTCTCTCGCACGCGGGATTAGGGGTGTTATGGAATTTATTGCAAAGCTATTTATACACAGAATTTAAGTGCGCGACAGGGCTCCGCCACCCTTGGAATGTAAGGGAATTTTAGGGGCAAAGCTATTTACACACGGAATTTAAGTGCACGACAGGGCTCCGCCACCTTCAGGATGTTCCGGGAATTTTAGGAGCAAAAGCTATTTACACACGGAATTTAAGTGGGCGACAGGGCTCTCCCACCCTCAGGGTGTTTCCACCCTCAAACTGCTTGACATTGACTAGTATCGACAAGGATTGATCGTGTCTCCTTACACGCTTTAATGACTCCCTGTCATTTACTTTTTTAACCGGTTTCACTCTTTTTAAACCAAAATTGGACTCACCCTGTTGTCTTCTGTCTATCTCTGGATCCCGTCAACCGCTGGATATTAGCCGGCGGGCTGTACACGAGTCCTGGAAAGGGTCTTTAGACTCATAAGGTGTCTGCCATAGCCACAGTCTTTCTGGTATTCAACACACCCGCTGGAATCCTCAGGCATCCTGGGATCTGGCTCGAAGGACCAATTTAATGACAGGTTTAAGCAGCCTAGGACATTTAAAGTACAATTCTCAATCAAGTAAGACAAGAGAAACTTCTGGCTCGTGAGGAAACTGTGGGATGTGTCTCTTTCACAATCTCCAACCCGTTTTAATCACATCTCCACATCTCCACTTTTTTTTTCCTTAGCGTGGTCCGCATCACAACAAAGCAAATGTGACAAACAAAGCAACCGTGATCAAAAATAGTCCATGTGAGTCTTTCCAATGTCTTCACCATCCTCTTGAGATCGTCAGTCTTTATGTTGTCTTTTGGATCACTGTCTGGTGTTTCTAATGCACCCAATGTAACTTGATTGCATAACATTGTTTAAGTACATCATAGCAAAGTTTCCATGGCACCCAATGGGCCTCTCGATTACATCACATCACATAAGCAATGAATCATTAAAAACCAAGAAAGCAAATGTGCAATAACGTTATATCCAACATTAGTTACCCATGTCATTAGCACTAACACAGCCCCATACCCTCACAAATGCTGGCTTTTGAACTTTGCGTCCATTACATCCAAGTGGTTTTTTTTTCTCTTTGGCCTGGAGGACCCAACGTCCACAACTTTCAAAAGCAATTTAAAATACGGACTTGTGAAAGGATAGAACATTTTTCCACTTTGTCTCAGTCCATTTTAGATGAGCTTGGCCCAAGGGATGATTGTTGGAAAATGGATGCATGGACAATGTCCTGACTTCATTGGAATTTTGCTTTGTACATCCATTTGGGCAGAGTTTGGCTCACATCCATAATGGACCGCCTGCTACTGTAAGAATATAATTTTTGTTTCAAGAAATTAGCCAGACCATTGGTGAAAAACCGAATGTGACTTTTTATTCCCTAGCTTTGAGCATTAGCAGCATCTATTGTATGGTGGAAGAGTGTCTGGATCAAAATCCTTCTCCTAAGCACTTACCGGTATATGTCATACAGCAAGCTTGGCATTCTCCCTAGAGTTACCAGGTAAATTCTTAATCTTTGGGGTCAAATTGACAAATTGAAAAAAATTTGAATGACTGGGACTTAGATCTGGAGGGATTTTTTAAATGTAAAGCAAAACAGGTCCCCTTTTCCTTCCCCAAAGCAACTGTTTATACAAAATAAATATGCTAAGTTAAAATTAAAAATTAAGTTAAAAGTGCTTGGCCTTGGTCCATCAACAACGTGAGATACAAAGCCAGCCTCATTTAAAAATTTGCTTTTCCTCATAAGGGTCACTGGTGCAAACAAGACTGTTTACCAATAAACAGTAGGGCACATACATGATATGAACTGATGTAGAGGGTTCAGAAACTGCATCTAGTCAAAAGTTTATAATAAACAGATAGCCCCCACCCCCATTTTTTAAAGATGATAACTACTTTCTGACAGTGACTGACACTTTTCATTGTAATATGAGTTATTTGGCTAAGTAGTCAGCACATGGCACTCCTGCGCCGCTCCCTCTGAATTGAAGCGTGAGGAAGGTCGAGCCTCTGCCCACACATGCTCAGTTAATAAAAACTCGAGTGGCATAGCAAGACATACGGGCTAATTTGTCTATTCGTCACTGTTCACAGGTATCAATAACTGAAAGCTCTAAACATTTCTATAAAATGTTAAAATGATTGTTGATTGAATTGTAAGTTATATGCTTGACACTTTGTCGCGATGTGATTTAGATAAGTATTTATGTTGGTTCGATAAGTTGAGTAATGGCGGAAGCTAACTTCTTCTTTTCTTCTTGTCCTTTCGGGTTTTCCCATTAGGGGTCGCCGTAGCATGTCATGATGATCCACAAAGACACAATGTAGCTCCTTCTGACCTTCTCTGTACTTTTCCACTAGCATTTTCAAGGCATATAATGCATCTGTGGTACTCTTTCTAGGCGTAAAACCACACTGTTCCTCAAAGATACTTAGGTCTGTCGTGAGTCTAGCCTCCATTACTCTTTCCCATAACTTCATTGTGTGGCTCATCAACTTTATTCCTTTGGAGTTCCCACAGCTCTGCACATCGTCTTTGTTCTTAAAAATGGGAACTAGCACACTTTCCCTCCATTCCTCAGGTATCTTCTCACCCGCTAGTATTTTCTTCCTTCATCACCTTCTCAAAGTATTCTTTCCATCTATTTAGCTCACGACGGGCACCAGTCAACATATTTCCATCTCTATCCTTAATCACCCTTACCTGCTGCATGCCTTTCCCATCTCTATCCTTCTGTCTCACCAACCTGTAGGGATCCTTTTCTCCTTCTTTTGTGTCCAACCTGGTGTACATGTCATCATATGCTTCTTGTTTAGTCTTTGCCACCTCTACTTTGCCCTACATCGCATCATAATGTATCCCTTTCATCTCTCCTCGGGCCTCTCAGTGTCACACTTCTGCTTCATTAAACTCTTTCCTTGTATGACTCCCTGTATTTTGGGGTTCCACCACCAATTCTCCTTCTTCCTTTTCCTACCAGAAGACACACCAAGTACTCCCCTGCCTGTCTCTCTGACCACCTTGACTGTAGTAGACCACTCTTCTGGGAGCTCCTATTGTCCATCGAGAGCCTATCTCACCTATTTCCAAAAGGCCACACAATATTCTTCCTTTCTCAACTTCGACCACATGGTTCTCTGCTCTACCATTGTCTTCCCAATCTTCCTACCCACCACCAGAGTCATCCTACACACCACCACCATATGCTGTCAAACTACACTCTCCCCTACCCTCCCCTACCACTACCTTAGAGTCAGTAACCCCCTTCAGATTATTGTCTGCACAAAATAAAATCCACCTGCGTGCTTCTACCTGTGCTCTTGTAGGTCATTACATGTTCCTACCTGTTCTGGGAAAAAAAGTGTTCACGACTGCCATTTCCATCATTTTTGCAAAGTCCACCACCATCTGTCCTTGAAAGTTCCTTTCCTGGATGCCATACTTGCCCACCACTTTTTCATCACCCCTATTTCCTTCACCAACATGTCCATTACAATCTGCACTAATCACAACTCTCTCTCTTTCTGGGATGCTCAGAACTACTTCATCTTGTTCCTTACATTATCTCTCTTTCAACTCTAAGTCACATCCTAACTGTGCCACTATGATATAATACATAACACCCTCAATTTAAAATTTCAGCCTCGATCTGATACTCTTTTCAACTCCAAGACATTCTTAGCCAGCTCTTCCTCCAAAATAACCCCTACTCCATTTCTCTTCCCATCTACTCCATGGTAAAATAATTTAAACCCTACCCCAAGACTTCTAGCCTTCTACCTTTCCACCTGGTCTCTTGAATGCACAATATAGCAACTTCTTCTTCTTCTTTTCCTTTCGGCTTGTCCTGTTAGGGGTCGCCACAACGTGTCATCTTTTTCCATCTAAGCCTATCTCGTGCATCTTCTTCTTTACCACCTACTGTTCTCATGTGCTCCCTCACAACATCAATCAACCTTTTCTTTGGTCTTTCTCTCGCTCTTTTGCCTGGCAGCTCCATCCTCAGCACACTTTTACCAACATACTCACTCTCTCGTCTCTGAACATGTCCAAACCATCTAAGTCTGCTCTCTCTAACCCTGTCTCCAAAACATTCAACTTTGGCTGTCCCTCTAATGAGCTTGTTTCTAATCCTATCCAACATGTTCACTGCAAGCGATAACCTCAGCATCTTCATTTCTTCTACCTCAAGTTCTGCTTCCTGTTGTTTCTTTTGTGCCACCGTCTGTTATCTGTACATCATGGCCGGCCTCACCACTGTTTTCTAAACTTTGCCCTTCATCCTAGTGGAGACTCTTCTGTCGCATAGAACACCTGACACCTTCCACCAAATGTTCCACCCCGCTTGGACCCGTTTGATGGTGGTGTGTAGGATGACTCTGGTAGCGGTAGAAAGATTAAGAAGACAAAGGTGGAGCAGAGAATCAGGTGGTGGAAGTTGAGGAAGGAAGAATGTCGTGCGCCCTTTCAGAAAGAGGTGATACAGGCTCTAGTTGGACAGGAAGACCTCCCGGAAGACTGGAATACTACTGCCAGGGTACTCAGAGAGGCAGGCAGGAGGGTACTTGGAGTGCCTTCTGGTAGGAAAGAGGCGAAAGAGGAGACTTGGTGGTGGAACCCCAAAATACAAGAAGTCATCCAAGGAAAGAGATTAGCGAAGAAGAAGTGGGACATGGAGAAGACAGAGGAGAGGCGGAAGGAATACATTAGGATGCAAAGTAGGGCAAAAGTAGAGGTGGCGAAGGCTAAACAAGAGGCATATGACGATATGTACACCAGGTTGGATACAAAAGAGGGAGAAAAGGATCCCTACAGGTTGGACAGACAGTCCAGTGGAGGTATGGAAGCAATTTGTAGAGGTGGCTGTGGAGTTTTTGACCAACTCATTCAATAGAATACTAGCAGGAGAGAAGATGCTAGAAGAATGACGGAAAAGTGTACTACTCCCCATTTTTAAGACCAAAGGCAATGTTCAGAGCTGTGGAAACTATATAGGAATAAATATGATGAGCCACACAATGAACTTATGGGAAAGAGGAGTGGAGGCTAGACTCAGGACAGAAGTAAGTATCTGTGAGCAACAGTATGGTTCCATGAAAAGAAAGAGACCACAGATAGATTATTTGCCATGAGGATGCTTGTGGAAAAGTACAGCGAATGTCAGAAGGAGCTACATTGTATCTTTGTAGACCTTGAGAAAGCCTATGACAGAGTACCAAGAGAGGAACTGTGGTACTGCATGCGCAAGTCTGGTGTAGCGGAGAAATATGTTAGAATAGTACAGGACATGTATGAGGGCAGCAGAACAGCGATGAGGTGTGTCGTTGGTGTGTCAGAAAAATTTAAAGTGGAAGTGGGACTCCATCAGGGATCCGCGCTGAGCCCCTTCCTGTTTGCGGTAGTAATGGATAGGCTGACAAATGAGATTAAATTGGAATCCCCTTGGACTATGATGTTCACAGATGATATTGTGATCTGCAGTGAAAGCAGGGAGAACACGGAGGAACAATTAGAAAGATGGAGGCACGCACTAGAAAGGATAGGAATGAAGATTAGCCTAAGTAAAACAGAATATATGTGTATGAATGTGAGGGGCGGAGCAGGAGGAGTGAAGCTTGTCAGTCAAGTAATAGTTTGGGGAGAGTCATCTGTTCTAAATGTATCGTGTCTTGTGAGTTCAGTCGGAGGTTGGTCAAAGTTCGTCAAGTCAGTCGGTGTCGGCCAAATCCTGTGCACTACCAAATCAGCTGTTACATGTCTAACAAGTCCATACAGTTGGGCTGGGGTAGTAATAGATGTCGGACAGGGTTTGTTGAGGGGCAATGTGATACGGGACATTTGTGAACATCTCACATATCAACCTTTCTCCTAATTATCATGTCAACCATCTACTGAGTTTTTCCTGTCATAGTCCCAACATTCAAAGTCCCTACACTCAGTTGTAGGCTTTGTGCATTCCTCTTCTGCCAACGAATCCGCTTTCCTCCTCTTCTTTGTCTTCGACCCGCAGTTTTTGAATTTCCACCGATGCCTTGCAGGTTTGGGACCAGCCTACAGATTGCACTGACTTGTGCCCCCATAGGTCTGCAGTAATGGCGGAAGCTAACTAATTGCCCTAAACATTTCTTTAAAATCTTACAGGCTTACAGGACCGCCACAGAGAACAGCCAAACAAACTCAGTAAAAGGAAAAAAATACTACGATTGTGGTGTCACAGGGATTTCACTCCAGCGAGGAGATTACGTGGTTGTCAGGAACCTGTCAGAGAGGGGCAGCCCAGTCAAGCTCCGTATTTACCGGGAGGAGAGAGTACACAGAGTTATTGAACAGATCAGAGATGGCCCTGTGTACAAAGTTCAAGCCAAAAATGGAGACAAAACTATCAGTGTGCTATACGGTAACCTCCTGTGATCTGTAAATGACTTGCCATTTGAACAAGAAGAGCAGCCCTGTCATGCACACAAGAAACAACAACAACAACAAAACAACCCATGATGGAAGAACATGAAGATGATACAGGTCCCATGATCCCAGAGAAGATAGCTGAACCTGTACCAGGACCACAAGGTGGAGAGCCCACAAGTCCACCAGAACTGTGAAGTCCAGAGAAAGATTCACATGTGAACAATTTGATCAACCATCTTACCAGCCCTGGAGACCTTGGAGCAAATGCCATGTTCGCAAATGTGCCTTATTACCCCTCACCCAACCCTGTCCAACATATATTACTACCCCAGCCCAACTCTATGGATTTGTTAGACATATAACAGCTGATTTGCTAATGCACAGGATTTGTCAGACACCGACTGACTTGATGAACTTTGACTAACCTCCGACTGAACTCACAAGACACGATACATTTAGAACAGATGACTTTCCCCAAACTATTACTTGACTGACGGCTTATTGTTAAGCTAGTTAGTTCTAGATGAGCGGAGATATCTCTTAAAGCAGACGAGAGTGTAAAGGGTTCAGAAACCGGCTCTAGTAAAAATTTTAGAATAAACAGACACCCCCGCCCCATTTTTTTACGATGATAACTACTTGCTGACCGTGACTGACACATTTCATTGTGATGTTAGTTATTTGGCAAACTAGTCAGTAGATGGCACTCCTGGGATGCTCCCTATGAATTGAAGAGTGAGAAAGGTCAGTCCTCTGCCCACACATGCGCAGTTAATAAAAACTCAAGTGGCAGAGCAAGACATACGAGGTAATTTGTGTGTTCCTCACTGTTCACAGGTATCAAAAACTAATAGCACTAAACATTTCGATAAAATGTTAAACCGACAGTTGATTGTTTGACATTTTAGTAAGTATTTTAGTTGTTTCCATGAGCTGAGAAATGGTGAAAGCTAACTAAAAGCTCTAAACATTTCTATAAAATCCTAAATCGATTGTTGAATGAACTGCTAGTTATATGTTTGACAATTTGTGTGATCGCGATGTGAATTTAGATATTTTTTGTTTGTCTCAGTGAGTTGAGTAATGGCAGAGGCCACTAGTTTTCCCATTGTGTTACAGCAGAGTACACACGTAGTGCGACTATGTGTATGTTCGAGCATGTTGCCATGCATTTGCGAATGAGAGCGTAGTGTCAATGTTACTTTCAGACAATGTTTTGGATCTAATGACAAATGATACAAATTTACTGTATTATTGTTTTTTTTTTTAAGAAAGACACTTACTCTGTATTAAGTATTAACTTTGAACACACACACGCACACACACACACAGATATCTACATAAGGGTTATTATTTGGCATTTTATTGTATTTTCGTTTTACTAAAGAACACGTTTGGATGATTGTGTGTTCAATTATTTCTGTATTTTTGAGCCATCTGAACTAAGTGTCCATTGGACTGTTTTGTATTGTTTTGGTGAAATGTTGTATATGTGAATATTTTTGATGATGTGGAGTTACAGTAATAAAAACTCCAGTGGCAGAGCAAGACATATGAGCTAATTCGTATGTTCCTCAATGTTCACAGTTCACAGATCAACAGTGCCTACCGCCTGTTTATCGCTTGTGTCAACTCAGATTCCCCTAGGTCTGAGGGTGGCGACATTAACACCCATTATTACACATTTACATTCCAACTTACAACTCCGATATTGATTTTGGTTTTACTGGTTCCTTCCCTAGTTTTAGTCCAAGTCCATTTGCATAACCTCTCCCCGTCTGCAGCCCCCATGTTTCTAAACCCAAGTCCTTTTCCTCCGACCTTTTCTGGGGTACTTGTTTGGCCATTTATCCAGGACCACCGTGTCATGGCCAGCGGAGTTGTCAAAAGTAGACCTCAGCTTTTTTGCTTCCCATTTCACGCCGCCCAAGTCACACCAAACAAATTCAGCTCCTGAGTCAACTCGTTCCATACCACCCATGTTCCCCAGTTCACCTTTCCGAGTCCCCGTGTACTCTGCCCCTCCTACCAATCCTTGATGGCAGTAGGCTCAGGAGGCAGCTGCAGACCCCATGCCTGTTAACCTGCAGCACAGCCTGCCACAGGAGCTGTTGAGGCAGTTCAACACAACGGTCATTGCATCAGTGATGTTTTCTTTCATCACAGTCTGGTTTGGTGCTGCTCTACAAAAGGACAAACTCCGACTGCAGGGGACGATCAAAACTGCTGAAAAGATTGTCGGTACGCCTCTACTCACCCTTGAGGACGTGCCTGGTGCCAGAAATAAGAAAAAAGCATGCAAAATCCTTTGGACCCGAGTGGCCGGAGAAGACCCACGCAGGTACGGTGAGAACATTTAGATTCCACAAAGCCAGGAGCGGGATTTGAACCCCGGTGGTCAGAACTGTGAGACCAAAGATCTAACGTCATCATGCTTTCTCGATGGTTCTAATAGTTCTCAAAAAATGTTGTGTTGTCTAACAGAAGCAAATAGTTTGCATATGTTAACCAGTTAACAGCAGGTGTTTTATTCAATTTACATTTGTGCATCCACACATGCAATAACGAGGGTCAATTATGAAATAATTTATCGTACTGTAATTTTCGGCCTACAGAACGCACCTTATAAGACTCACCCAGTACATTTGTAAAGCAAAGGGCCCACATTGAAACCCACATTGAAACACAAGATATTTACAAAGAAAGACGGTACACAGAAAGAGTTTTCAAAGTTTTAATACCATAGCTTCGCTTAACATAGCAACAACACTGTAGCACGAACAGGGCTGGTAAAAAAATAAATAAATAAATAACATAACGTTAAAAAAACAGCCACAGCAGCTACACAGTAGGAACACGGTAGCACAGCACTAACAGGGCCGGTAAAAAAAACATTCTGAAATTACTGAGACATTGGCGTCACACAGCAGCAACATGCTACCACAGTGCTAAGGCTACTGCAGTGATAACAGAGCCGGGTAAAATAATCATACCGGTAAAAGTCCCTTCTTTGGTGTATATATTCCATAGGTCTCACTTCTTACCTTTTCCGCTCGAGGCCCCCCTTCCGGTCATTAGCAAAAACACACCGCATCACCGCATAAGCCGCAGGGTTAAAGCGTGTGAAAAAAATTGCGCCTTATAGGCCGGAAATTACGATAATTGTCGTTTTGATTTAGGATAAGAACAATGAACAATCCGAAGCTGTCAAAAAGTTTTTAATTTGTGAAGTTGTGCCAAAGAAAACACACTGAAGTTGACTTTGTTATTATTATAATGATTTTTTTTACATGAAATAGCAAGCCTTCATTTTTCCATAAATTGATACAATAGGTCGGTCCTCACGTGGGTCTTAATGAACAACCCCAAGTGTAGAAAATGGTCTGCTGTCTTCAATGATGCAATTTTAATGGTTCAACATTTTTGTTTTTCTTTCTGAAAAGTGATGGTTTTGGAGAGGATTCCGGCACGACACCAGCCAAATAAGGACATCAGAAAGTGTGCACTCCATTGTAATGCAACCGGGTCTTGACAAATTGAACTGTTTCCCTATTAAAGTCAATTATTTTTATAAGGTCTAAAAAAAAAAAAGTGGTTCTGATTTCCTACATTTCAAAACTAGGGTTGGTAGGTAGGTTTTTTATTTATTTTTTTAACAAAATAATTTTACTCCAGGCGGCACAGTGGTTCAGGTGGAAATTGTTCTGAGATCCCAGGTTCAAATCTGGACATGCCTGCATGGGTTTTCTCTACGCACTCCGTTTTCCTCCCACATCCCAAAATCATGCAACATTAATTGGACACTAATTTGCTACTAGGTGTGATTTTGAGTGTGGCTGTTTGTCTTGATGTGCCCTGTGATTGCCTGGCAACCAATTCAGGGTGTCCAATGCCTCCTGCCCGTTGACAGCTGGGATAGGTTCCAGCACGTTCCACGACCCTTGTAAGGATAACCGGCTAAGAAAATCGATGGATAGATGAATTTTAATCCATCTACAGCACATGGTCCTGCCATTTTCTTGTTAGTTCTCGTTAATCACACAATTATATTATGTCACGGTCTGTGCCCTGCAGTTCCTGTTTGGAACTTGGGTGGTGCTTTGTGCCTCAATTTTCCCTCTCTATTGTTCTCCAGCAATCACCACCCCCTCGCCTCCACAACTGTTTGCAATCAGCACTCATCACTGCCTTCATATAAGCTTGCCTGATCTAGGAATCCAACGTCAGAGTATCAACACTCCTCTGGGGTGCAGAGGCTGACTCTACCTGCTCCAGCCACACCATCAAGCTCTTCCACCTGCCCACACTCCAGCTTCCTGCATATTCATTGTTCCAATGGACCACCATCATGTCTCGGATATACAAACCGATGTACCCCAAAATAAACCATGTTCATCTACTTTCTCTGCTTCCGTCTAGTTTTGGGTCCAGTCCAATATTGGACGATTGTTAATTGTTACATCTTGTTGTGTTTTACCTTACTATTGCAGGTGCATGGAAGGAATGCATCTACTTTATGAATAAGTAAATAATAACATACTGAATACAATTGTTAGTCCCAATACTTTTATGTGCAGATTGGGGAGGGAAAATATCTCTACTAACACATGCGACACCTCAGAAAAACGAATCGGGAAAATCTTTTGCATGCAATCTGATAGTCAGGCTTTGGCTAACCTTGATTGTAAAGAAGTTAGATATACAATTTAACTGCAAATCTTAACTGCATTGGGGACAAACAGGGGAGTACTGTCCACTCTTTACTGAATACAAAAATGCTACGTAGAACGATATTGGTTCCAACTGAGAAATGCTGTTTAGACAATAAAGCTTATGACAATAGGACCAAGATTTACTTTCAGTGAAACTCCACTGCAAATTCAAGAGTACTCCCTTAGGAATTGAAATCCAATCTTGTTCAGTAGTCCTCATCCATAAAATGTAACCTTTTTCTGTCATGATTGTTCCAGGTGAGAGAGCTGTCATGATATCACATAATTGTCCACTTAACTTAAAAACCTCCAACAGATGTTAAAGGGGATGAGGTTCTGAGCAGATGTTTCGCCATACTGAAGTCGGCTCCTGCCTCCAGATGCCCTCCCAGAGATGTAATTGAAAAGTCCCATCTTAAACCATTTCTCCTCAGGGACATTCATCTTTCCAATTTTTAAGAATTTGAAGCTGCAAAACAGAACGGGAGTTTTTCAATTTATAGATGGGAAAAAGAAAAAAAATGTATTGTGATTTTTTTTTCATGATTTTCTCATGGCCACCTGGCTGCATAAAAAAAGTCAAATAAGGCAAAGTCAAAAGTTGACTAATACAGTAAAGCTCTTGCGAAAGCATCTCACAACATACAGACCGTTTCTCATAGATTACAATATCTTGGAAAACCGCATTTCCATAATTACATTTAAAAAGATTTCATAGATCAACAATTCATCACACACAATTTAAATATTTTTTATAATTTTTTTAAACTGAATGTCGCACACACATCTACACTCAAGAGACTTTCACAGGTTTCCCCAGGTGTTATTAAATTGCTTCAGTTTAGTTCAACTTTCTCAGTCGGATTTAATATGGGGGAGACTGAAGACTTGATAATTGTCTTGACGACCATCACTGATGCACTCAATCAGATGGATAAGCCACAAAAATTCAAAGTTAGGGAGGTTACCTAATCACAGAGGGCTGTGTCCAAGCAAATCAATGGAAACTTGAGTGAAAGGACAAAATGTAGCAGGAGTAGATGGATCAGCAAATGAGATGATTGTGAGTTTCTCTGGATTAACATAAAATATCCAAGAATGAAGCAGAGATCCAGAAAGACTGGAATTAGGCTGGAATCACAGCTTCAAAAAGCAAAGCAAATTTATTTGTAGAGCGCATTTAATACACGAGGTAACTCAATGTGCTTTACATGATTAAAGGCATTTGAAAACAAAGACATAAAACATTTAAAATGGGATAAAAAAAAATTAAAAAATGACCAAAAAATATAAAAAAAAGAAAATTAAAAGCGCATACAGTGCAAGTAATATGATCAAAAAGTGGATATATTCTAAAAAGCATGAAAAAAAGAAGAGTTTTCAACCTGGATTTAAAAACATTCACACTTGGGGCTAACCACCTTTGCTGGAAACTTATTCCATTTGTCCGCAGCATAATACAGTAGCTAAATGCTGCTTCACCATGTTTGCTTTGGACTCTGCGCTCCACTATTTGACCTGAAGTCAGTCAATCTCAGAGGTCTACTGGGTTTGTATTCCATAAGGATTGCTTTCATGTATTCAGGACCTAAATCAATTAGTGATTTATAGAACAGAACCACAACTTTAAGATCAATTCCAAACCTGACTGAAAGGCAGTGCAAGGACTTTAGTATTGGAGTTATATACTCTGACCGGTTTATTTTGGTCAGAATGCGAGCTGCAGCATTCTGAATGAGCTGCAGCTGTTTAATAGTCACTTGGGGAGTGACCACCAAAGAGAACCCCCTCAATGTTGGGTTCTGTCCGTTGCACCTTGAAATTCGATCTATAAAAGTTATGAACTGAATTAGTGACAAAGGGCAGACTTGGCAGAGTCCAACCCTGATGGAAGTCCGATTTACTGCCGGCAATATGGGGCAAATTCTGACAGGGACCTAACAGTCTGTGTCAGGGGGTTTGTGACTCCATATTCCGAAGCACCTGCCACAGGACTCTCCAAAGGACATGGTCGAATGCCTTCTCCAACTCCACAATACACATGTAATCTGTTTGGGTGAACTCCCATGCACCCTAGATGACACTGCCGAGGGAGTAGAGCTGGTCCACTGTTACACAGCCAGGACAAAAATCTCACTGCTCCTACTGAATATGAGATTCAACTTCCAGACAGACCATCTTCTCCAGCACTCCTGAATAGACTGTGCTAGGGAGGCTGAGGATTGGGATTCCCCCTGTAGTTGGAACACACTCTTTTTTCCTGTTTCTTAGAAAGGGAAACCACCACCCCAGTCTGCCGATCCAAAGGCACTTCCATGCAATATTGCACAGGCATGTCAACCAGGATAGCCCTACAACATCCAGAACCTGAAAGAACTCCGGGAAAATCCCATCCACCCATAGGGCCTTTTCAGCAAGGGGATTTTTAACCACCTCAATGACCTACCCAGAGATAAAAGAGCCCGCCTTAGAGAACCCTGACTCTACTTTCTCATGGGAAGGCGTGTCGGTGGAATTGAAGAGGTGTTCAAAGTATTCTCCCCACGACTCACAACATCCCGAGTCAAGGTCAGCAGCACCCTCTCCCCACTATACACAGTGTTGATGGTGCACTGCTTCCCCCTCCTGAGATACCGGATTATGGACCAGAATTTCCTCGAATCGTTCTGGAAGTCTTATCCTTATCCTCACAGAACTCGAGTTTTTGTTTCAGTGACCACCAAAGCTGAAATTCACTTTGCCAACCAGTACCTGTCATCTTCCTCAAGTGTCAAACAGGCCTTAAAGACATGATGGGAATTCATCAGCTTGATGGCATTCCTTACTGTTGCCATCCACCAACAAGTTCGGGGATTGTCACAATGACAGGCATCGACTCCCTTGCGGCCACAACTTCTATCTGCCACCTCAGCCATGGAGGCACGGAACATGGTCGACTCGAACTCATTGTCCTCTGCATCCCCTGGAACATGAGCAAAGTTCTGTAAGAGGTGGGAGTTGAAACTCATTATGACAGAGGATTCTTCCAGATGTTCCCAGCAGACCCTCACAATAAGCCACATTGGACGGGCATCTTCCTCCACCATTGCAGCCAACTCACCACTAGGTGGTGATCAGTAGACAGCTCCGCGTCTCTCTTCACCCAAGTGTCCAAGCCATGTAGCCACAAATCCAATTACACGATCACAAAGTCAGTCATCGTCCAGCGACCTAGGGTGTCCTGGTGCCAAGTGCACATGTGGACACCCTGATGCTTGAACGTGGTGTTTATTATAGACAACTTGTGGTGAGCACAGAAGTCCAAACACAGAACACCATTCAGATTCTGATCGGGGTGGGGGAGGGGGGGTCCTCCCAATCACACACTTTCAGGAAGTAAAATTTTGGTGAATGGCTACTGTATGGAAATAGGGCACTTGGTGTTTATGTGGGCTAGACATCTCAGCCCTGTCACATCACAGGACTACTTTTAAGCCCTGCACACAAAATCAGGAAATTTTAGATTCATTATAGATGAAATTTTGGTGACAACAATTCCGTAGCATATCGATCTTGAACTTTGCATTATTTTCAGCACATATCTTCAAACATATTTAATATATTTAGAAATAAAACACAACATTTTGTTTGGTTGCACTTTCACACAATCTGAGTACTCCTCAAATGAGAGCGAAGGCATTGGTTTGCGTCAAATAAACTGTATTCTCTAATTGGGGAAATTGGGGAATCCTGCGTCCAAATCACTCATGCATAAAAAATAAATAGCAGTACAATATTCATACAATCGGTAGTTTATGAGAACTAAGATTATCCTATTGACAGGTATAGTTGCCACAGCACGAGTATTAATACATACACTCGATCTGTATTATTGTATGTATTAACCATAAACTGTCCATGTATTGGTGTCAAAATAAAAAGCACAAAATAATTCCTTTAAAATTGAAAAGATAACATATTGGCCTGAAATTACATCACAGAATATGAAAAGAGAATACATTATCCTTTGTCCAAAAAGCTACAAAATGATTTATGTGGGTGGCACGGTGGTTCAGTGGAAAGCATTGGCTTCAACTGGCTGCAACTGGCTTCTTGTGCGTGCAGAAGGGATCACACAGGTTTCTGTAGCAATGAGTGTTTATTGACCTCCAAGGACATGTAACGCAGTGAGTGGCTCCAGTAGACTGCCGCAGGCAATAATAGAACAACATAGATAACACAGATCAGGGACCCAGCCCATCACACCAAGGAGAGGTGATACCCCTACTGGGCATAATGACAAACAACCAATAATCTACATCCCCTTCCTTTAGCTCGCATCCCCGAACATAAACAAACAGCACAAGGTAAGTAGAGCACTCTAAATATCCTTTATGTAACCAACACTTTAGCAGTAGTTCTCGTAGTACCTCTGAAATATAAATAATCCCTCATACATGAAGACAGACAAACGTAACTTCAGAAAAATGTCGTCATGATGAATTTTAAGAAAAAGAACATAGATGATATGATGAATCAATTACAACTACTTAATCAAACATATACTCATTTTAACCATTCATAAACACAATAAACAGATTTTTTTTTTCATCTGTATTTAGGATTTGGTCTGCAGATGCAATCTGAGCGTGTCACGTAGTGTGCACTGCTGCTGTTCTCTTTGGGCCAGTGTGTAGTGCATGCTGAGTAGGGGGCGGATGTCTGTTGTGGTTACAAGGAGGTTAGATTGGGTGTGCGTGATATGAGTGGTGTGAGAGTGGGGCTGTTCAGAATGTGGTGAGTGGTGTGTAAATCCTGATTATCTGTCTAGAGCTGTGGTGGTTGCTCCGCCAGAGGAAGAATGTGTCGGCAGTTCCTCCTGTAAGTTGTCCCATTTGATTGGATGATGTAGGAGTGGGGCTCCTTGCTTTTCTCCTTGACAACCCCCAGCTGATCAAATCACTTGAGTTTTTGCATCCGAACTACATGTCCTTCTGTTAAAGGCTGCAGTGGATGACTTGACTTGTCATGCTAGTATTTCAAAGTGAGCCTTTTGTTGAGGAGCTGGGCACTGACCTAGCACCTTGGTCCAGACAGGGACAGCTGTGCATGTTTGACGCGACATGAGGCACTCTGCTGGTGAACCCAGTGTTGAATTTCGAGAGACGTTCCTGAGATTCAAGATGCTGAGGAAGACGTCTGATCCATCTCTGTGAGACTTTTCCATCACGTCTTTGGCGCTGTGTACCGCTCTCTCTGCGAGGCTGTTGGATTGTGGGAATTCAGGACTGTGGGTAGTGTGGATGAAATCTCATTGTTTGGCGAAATCTTTGAAGCGCTGACTGCTGTTCTGTCTGGCATTATCGGAGATGAGGACGTGTGGCATGCCATGGACAGAAAAATGTCTGTTTAGTTTGGTTATCACAGCTGCTGATGTTTGCTGGTGGAGAAGGTTGATCTCAAACCAGCTAGAGTATGTATCAACTAGTACCTGATAGTGTTTGTCGTGCCATTCAAACATGTCTGTGGCTACTGTGGACAATGGGAGATCTGGGACTGGATGAAGTTGTAGAGGCTTTTTTTGTTGGTGGGACTTGGTACTGTTACACAGAGAGCAGGTAAGCACCTCTTCAGAAATGTCTTTTGACATTGCAGGCCAGAATATGATGCCTCTGGCTCTGCCCTTGGTTGCTTCAACACCTGGGTGGCCTCTGTGCATGATGGTGGCATACTCCTTGCATAACGAGCGAGGGGTGCTGCTGGAGCCAGACATCTGGACAGCCACCTCCACAACAGAGTGCATTGGATAGTGAGGTCTCTTGAGTGGCGTGTTGAGATCTTTTGGATTGATGCAGTGTTGTATTTCACTCATGTTCTTCTTGTGAGCTACCGCCATAGAGGAAACCCAGTCTGTGGGCTCTGTGACAGGCGTGATAACTCCCATGTTTTGCATGCTCTGCTTTCATTCTTTCTTTGACTGCTACAGGAGTGTGGTGAGCTGGTCGGACCACAGGTTGTGTATTGGGGTCCAGTGTCATCAAGGATGTGACTGGAAGTTTTCCGAGTTCGTCATCAAAAACATCCTTGTATTGTCTCAGGTGCTGTGTTCTGACATCTGCGTTGCTGTCCATAGTGACCTGGTGAACATCGGGGCTCATCCTGACAACTCCCATCTCCACACACGAAATCCGAGAAGTGGCTGCACATCAGAGTCCACGATGAAAAAATGTAAAGTGTGATTTTGTTCCTTCAGGCAGCATGACAGCGTGGCGAGGCCCATTGTTCCAATCCTGGTGCCTCCGTAGGCGATGAGGTTTGCATCAGTCTTTTGTAGTGTGATTTCCTTTCTTGTAGACACCTGCATGAAAGTCTTTTGTGGAAGCACATTACACTTCACTCCACTGTCCACATTGAGTTCCAGAGTTTTTCCATTCAGTTTCACAGTTACAGGATGATCAAAACAGTCTGGAGTATTGTAAGTACTGTGACAATGAGAAGACATCTGTGTGAGTTAAGGTAATCCATGTACAAGAGTCCCCCGTAAAGTCTCTCTGTTAAAAAAAATGCATGTGCAGAAGAGGCTAAAATTTGTCAAAGAATAAATCAACTGACCTAAAAAGAAATATGAGGGACATTTTGTGGACGGATGAGAGTAAAATTGTTCTTTTTGGGTCAAGGGGCTGTAGACAGTTTGCGAGACAACCCCCAAACTCTGAATTCAAGCCACAGTACGCGGGAGAGACAGTGAAGCAAAGTGGTGCAAGCATCATGATCTGGGGGTTTATTTCTCCTACGTTGGGGCTATTTATTTCATACAAAGGATCATGGATCAGTTTGCAAATGTCACAATACTTAAACAGGTCATGTTGTCTTATGCTGAAGAGGACTTCCCCTTGAAATGGGGATTTCAACAAGAAGACCCCAAACACACTAGTAAAAACGCAAAGTCTTGGTTCCAAACCAACAAAGTTAATGTCATGGAGTTGCCAGCCCAATCCCCAGACTTTCATCTAATCGTGGACTTGTGGAGGTGACATTAAAAATCCTGTTTCTGAACTTTAAATGAATTGTGGATTGTCGGTAAGGAATCTTGGAGTAGAATAACAGCTGAAAGGTGCCACAAGTTGGTTGTCTCCATGTCTCACATATGTGGAGCAGTTATACACACAACTATTAGTTTCCTGATTCAAAGGATTGGTAAATCCAAGAAACAAAAAAATATTGATTATTATTTATTCAAATAATTTTGAGTTTGTAAAATCAGTGGCACAATTTTTTTTGACACACCCATTTCAATAAATTGTCCAATTACACAGGCTTAGGGGTGTGTGTATATCATGAATGCTGGTTGGTGATGGATTTCTGAGACCGACTGCACCTACTGGTAACTTGTTTGACATGTAGCAATAAAAAATATCCTGAAAATGTGGATAAATTTGGTTATTGTCACATTGGACTGGAATTATTTTGAACAATCCTGTACTGTCCTGGTGGCATGGTGGTGCAGCTGTAGTGTTGCCCTCACAGTTCTGAGGACTCTCTGTGTGCTCTGCAATTCGCTGGCAACCACTTCAGGGGGTACCCCGTCTCCTGCCTGAAGAATGCAGGGATAGGCTCCAGCACCCACACAACCTTTGTGAGGATAAATAGCTCAGAAAACGGATGGCTGGACAATAAAGTTGATGAGTTTGAACATTAAATATTTTGTTTTTGCTGTGAGTTCAATTAAATATAGGTTGAACGTGATTTGCAAATTACAGTGTTCTATTTGTTTAAGACAACATCCCAACTTAATTGTAAATGAGATTGTATTGTATTGTATTGTAGTTAGCATCTTACATTTGGTGAGAGTCATTTTCTAGAAAGTACACTACAATAAAAAAAATATATATATCTATGCTGGTGGAGACTTTCAATTTAAGTTCTCTGTATTTAATTTAACAGCAAATCTCACTTATTAAATGTAAATGTTGATGAATAATTTGCAAACTATGTGATACCATACTGACTGCTAATTTAAATACTTTAACACCCCCCCCCCTCCCCTAATGCTGTGTATTTGGTAGGATTAACATTTGGTTACTGCTTTAAAACTACAGGGCATGGTGGTGAATTTTTAGATCAATACATGAAAATATTGGGTCCTGTAATATGTATGTATTATTGAGTTACTTAGTTTTTCATTGTGCACCTCGAGGCACCCGGCTGTCATAGTACTGAAGTTTGCAGATGACACCACAGTGACCGGGATAATCAAAGACAGTGACGATTATGCATATCGACAAGAAGTGGCGGGACTGGCGCTCTGGTGTGGCCAACACAACCTGGCATTGAATACTAAAGGCTGTATCAATGACTTCAGGAGGCATCCTCCACCAAAGCTTGTCCAAACGCTGTCCAACTGTCTTGAGTAAACCGTCTATACCTTCAACTTCTTGGGAATTACAGTCTCACATGACCTGAAGAGGGAGACCAACATCAACTCCATTCTCGAATAAAATCCTGCAGAGGATGTACTTCTTGTGGCTTCTGAGGGAGCATGGCCTGTCACAAGAGCTGCTGAGACAGTTCTACACAGCGGTCATGTAATCAGTACTGTGTACCTTCATCATAGCCTGGTTTGGGGCTGCCACAAAAAAGGACAAACTAACAACTGCTACGGACACTCAAACCGCTGAATGGATTGTCAGCACCTGTATAATTTCTGTATAATTTTGCTGTGTAATCGAGTGAGTGGCAGGTGTCCAGCCAATCATATGATATGATGCAATTGCGCAACACAGCCAATTATGGCATTCACAGTACTTGTGCATGTGCTCTGCTCTTAAACACGCGATAACGTTCGTCGGAGTGAAGTAACGCTAATACTAACCCCTTAACATGCCGAAACGAACGGGCAGTGAATGTGATACGTCAACTGTCTATGTGCCAATAGAAGAACAAGCAGTGAAACTGGGTGAAAACTTTTCTGTTTCAAGTGAGAAAGATCTGCTCTGCAAAATATGCAGCGAAGATTAAGTTATGAGTTTTCCAATTGAAACATATGGACTAAATGGAAGCTGGAGGACCTCAAGGGACACATTCAGCAGAAAAGTCATTTGAATGCTGTTGGAATTATACAAAGACTCAAGATGGGATTGGTACATTATTGCAGGAGAGTTCAAACTGGGAGAAAAAGAACGAGCTGTCACACGTAAAAAAATCGGAACCTAAGGAAGTTAAAGTTGTCAATGACAATATTTTACTTGCCATGAAAATGAATGCATCAATGCTGTCAGTTCAACAAATCCTCACCCACATGGCAAAGTATGTGAGTATAACAGAAAGCTAGCTAAGCATAAACTATGCCTGTGAATTTGTGAATTCAATCATTGAGATGATCAATGCATAATGAGACTATTGTAAGATTAAAAATGCACCCTGGCATACTCTAATAGTAAATGCACCCAGGCATACTCTAATAGTAGATGAGAGCACAGACACAATAGTACACAAAATGCTAGTCATATATCTTGAATTCAGGGAGGAAAATTATGTCTGTTATAAAACTGGAAATTGGTCAAATGAATTATACTGTGTTAAAAGTAAACTAATGGAAGTTGCTGTTGTAATTTGATTGTTTTAATAAGCCATTCAACTTTCTATGATCCCAGGTGTGATATTGGTGTGTGGCCACAATGAGGACTGATGTTGCTCACAGTGGTCCTCAGTGTGCTCAGGGAGCTTGTCTGCTTGCCCAGACATAAGAAAAAATAGAGGGAACTTTGATCCAGAGGCTTGACGATCACACATAAACTGCACAAGACCATCCTCCACACATTCCTTTTTAAAACAATGTACACGGAATAGGTCAATTCTGAATAACGACTTGGCAGTTCATGAGAAAGTTTGTACTAGAGTCATTTAAAGTGACTATGTCTAAAAGGCTTTTTATACTCGGGCATGTGGCAACTGTGATGATGTCACTGTGGCTCTCCCACGCAACCAACTTGGGCATTTCTGAAAATGTTCTGCAGATCAAAGGTGTTGTCTATGGCTGGTATTGCCTAGATGACTCAGGAAGGAGTTTCCACTGCACATTTTGGTTATAGCTGGTAGTCGTTTTTACTAACAAGGAACAAGCCAAAAACAATGGCGATCATGGAATAGGGTCTGCTTTAACAAATGGACCTAAATGACTGGATCATACCTTTAATTATGCTGCAAAATTGATTAAGAATGTGGTGTTATAGCTAAGCTAGTATAACAACTACATTACCCTACATGGTCAGTAGCCAGATATAGGAGATGTGGGAGTAACCCAAGAGTGGTTAACTGGTACATGTTCGACAACTTGGACGTAAAGATTGAATCCTTGGAAATACGCCTCATCTATCTGTTATATAATATAACAAGACAACACATAGTGTCAGAAGTGGCCGTGAGCAGCTTTGGAAGGAAATGTTGCCACGGGGGAGCCACGAAAGAGAGAGAGACGGAAAAAGAAGAGTCTCTGCTAGCGTGGGTGAGACGTATTAGCGAAGCGGCACATTAAAAAAAAAGGTTCGCTGTGGTGTGTGGTAGCTACAAGCGGCGGAAAAGTGAAGCAGAGGATGGCAACAGATTAGAAAAGCTGAAAAGGATCCCATTCCCGAATTGGAAATTAATGAACAACAAAAAACTGGGGAGTTTAGGTAACTTACCTCAACTATGAACATGCATAAACTCAGTCCACCTCGCGCCATGCAGCTGACTGGTAATCTTACTGATAACCGGAAACGTTTCAAGCAAAGATTTAATATATGCTTGGCAGCAAATGTAGCAGGGGGAGATGATGAGAAACTGAAAGCTCACATTCTTTTACATGTCATAGGGGAAGTTACCTTGAATATATACAACTTGCTGAAACTAATTTGACTCTGGCACAGCTAATGACAAAGTTTGAAGAATACTTTGTACCAAAACAAAAGGTGTCCTTTGAGTGGTACGAGTTTTTCCACACATGAGCAAAAGCAAGGATTACCTTTTGACCAGTACTTGGCAGAGCTTCACACAGACCAATGATGACTTCCAGAAGAGTCCACTGCTCTACCGGAGTGGATCTTTGCAAAATGCGCTTTCGTCAGCTGAAATGCTGATTGGGTAGGCACATCCATTCTAACCTGCCAGTAAATGAAGACCTGTTGACACCCGAAGGCGCATCCAGAATCAGGAGGGAAAAGGAGGACCAAAAGGTGAAACACAGACAATGGCATGATTAAATGGTGAAACATCTGACCATGCTGAAGCCTAGAGATGTTGTGCGTTTCAGGGATTGTTCCACTGGCACATGTAAGTAAACTGGACACGAGAAGGAGGAAGTCGCTCCATGTTCTTACAGAGTCCAGATGGACAGTGCATCGACACTGAGAAGGAACCGCATGGACCTTCAGAGCGGTTCAGCAGGACACAGCCAGATTTACCTAGCTGGCTGGCAGTGGTCTGACATGTTTATAAGCTGTTGTCCAGATACCTTGAGAACTTGTAACTGTATTTTATTGTCTTATTCAATGGAAAAAAACATTTTACACAGATTTTTGTTACTTGTTTACAATCAGCTACAAAGCTAAGATGAGTAAAGTTAAAACAGGAACCATATGTTAATGTTAAAGTGTCACTGACATCCTTATACGTATTGTAAAATAGATATCGTGATGAAAATTACATATAATATTATTCACTTCAACAGAGGCCCCGTAGCTCAGGGGTTGTGGGTTCGTATCCCACTGGGGCCTCCACTCCCTGAGAAGGGTTGCGTCAGGAAGGGCATCCGGCGTAAAAAATATATGCGTTCATCTGAGATGACACGCTGTGGTGACCCCGAAAGGGACAAGCCGAAAGAAGCACACATTATTCACTTCAATGTCTGTATGAAAAAATACATATGAGCGGACAGAGTGTCATTCGTGCCCAAAGTTGCGGAAGACTCACTCGACACCCAAACGGTAGCCATATTGCCTGCCACATCATTTGCAGCTGTCACACTGGGACAGTCGTCATTGAGAAGACACTGTGCCACCTGCTATGGGAGGGGAACAACAGAGTTTTTGGGATTTTTCCGACACCCCTTCTGACACGGAAGCTCTTTTCAAAGAGAACATTTCACAAACGAGTGAAATGACTGGGGCAATATTACTCTATTCTATTGAGCCATATTTAAATGATATGCGGATCACTTCTAACTAATAACAGACTCCCTGAAAGTATGTATGAGATGTAAGAAGGATTATGTCATCTCCCCAACATTTTTTTTAATCGCTTTATACACACCTGTCATTTAGAACCCATGAAGCTCTCGTCCTTTGCAACTGTGCAATCCATTATTCAAGACGAACTAGGTCTTTTGGAAAAATGTGAAGTGTGAATCCAACCTCCCGAGTGTTCGAGCAATCTCCAGCAATACAAAGAGATAGCATTTTGACTAACATGCTGGAAGAAACAGCTACTTTTGCCCCAGTAAAACAGCTATAAACACCCAAAACCGCCAGTGTGGGTTCTTGAAAATATGTCACTTCCCACTTCTTCTCCAAAACGAATGCCTCGAGAGGATTTTCATGGCGGGAGATACAAAAATCCATATACGACGACATCATGACGTGTGGTGAAAAAATGGATGGGTCCATTCTGGCTGCCTTCTTTTCATTAAAAACATACTAAAAATCATGCTTCAGGTGTCAGTAGCCCTTTACGTTTTTGTTTAAGTGGTAGCTATGTCTTTATAGGGGAGAGGATGTGGTGCTATAACTTAGATAGGATAACAACTACATTACCTGGCATGCTCAGTAGCTGGATACAGGAGATGTGGGAGTAGCCCAAGAGTGGTTAAATGGTACGTGTTTGACAACTTGAAAGTAAAGATTGAATCCTTGGAAATACACCTCGTCTATCTGTTATAAAATATAACAAGACATCAGAAAGAAGACAGCGGCGTAGGTGGTACGACGAGCAGGGGCCACGGTTGAGTATGTTGTGGGGCTGTCCTGGTTGACAAGCCTCTGCAACATCATGTGGACATCGGGGACAGTGCTACACTACACTGGCAGATGAGGCAAACACACTTCGAAAATGAAATCGTGAAAAAGCCTCCCATTCCACATGAAAGTGATACATTTTTATCTTCTTTACTGCAGCATCCATACTCATGTTTGTTCAGATTTCTTAAGCAAGAGCTTAAAATAGGGGGAACTCCCTAACTAGCGTTTTTTCCTGTACGCTCATTGTTTGCACACGCACGGTGAGCTAAAGTTAAAAAAAAAGATACGATGGGAAAGAATAGTGGAGGCTAGACTGAGGACAGAAGTAAGAATCTGCGAGCAACAGTATGGTTTTATGCAGAGAAATAATCCCACAGATGCATTATTTGCCTTGAAGATGCTATTGGAAAAGTACAGAGAAGGTCAGAAGGAGCTACAATGTGTCTTTGTGGATCTAGAGAAAGCCTGTGGCAGAGTACCAAGAGAGGAACTGTAGTACTACATGTGTAAGTCTGGTGTGGCTGAGAAATATGTTAGAATAGTACAGGACATGTATGAGGGCAGCAAAATTATGGTGAGGTGTGCCATTGCTGTGTCAGAAGAATTTAAGGTGGAGGTGGATCAGGGATCAGCTCTGAGCCCCTTCCTGTTTGCAGTAGTAAGGGATAGGGTGACACGCTGTGGCAACCCCTAATGGGACAAGCCGAAACGAAAAGAAGATGTCTTATTTATTTTTTTTCTTGGCATGCTGTTGCGATCGACTAGATCATTCATTCATTCATTCATTCATTCATTTTTCCACATATCCTCACAAGGGATGTGGGAGTGTGCTGGGGCCTTTCCCAGCTCTCTTCGGGCAGGAGGCAGGTTACACCCTGTCAGCCAATTGCAGAGTACATAGAAGTGAACACTCAAAATCACACCTAAGGGCAGTTTAGAGTTTCCAATTAATACATGTTTTTGGGACATAGAAGGAAACTGGAGTGCCCGGAGAAAACCCACACACGCATGGGGAGAAAATGCAAACTCCACACAGGTGGGGCTGGGATTTGAAACCCCATCCTCAGAACGCTCAAACCAGTGCCGCCGCAGCTACATCAGTCAGTCAAAATATGTCTTTACATGAAATCAATCTGTGGTGCAAAAAAAAATTTGGGACTGCTGCGACAGAGAACTGTGCAAGATTAGTTGATTCCATGGTCTCATCGCGTTTATCCAGTGTGGTCAGTGGGTTGGAAAAGATGGCAACCCACATTGCACGCAGTGGCTAATAGCTCTCCCGATCAGTGCTTCAATTCATATTTTGTCTTAGTTTTGGGAAAAGTTTGCTCAAGTATGCCTCAGCACTACACAGCTACAGAAACATTTGGATTTCAGATACAGACACAAAATAGCAATTTTAAGCTACTTTCAACACAAACACAACATTTCAGACGAGCTAGCAAAGCTGTCGGGCTCGCCGTGGATTACGGTGGGGCCATTGAAGCGATGCAGGTGGAGGAGGGAGAGGAAGCAGATGCGGTTGGTCTGCCTTCCTGCTAAAGAATAACCCAGATAGACCACCTCTTCCAAGTCTGTAACGCACACACACTAGATCTATTGTCTCCTCATCATAACAAGTCAACAAAATAGAAGAGTAGGAATCACAATTTGCGTATCATCACTGTGTTTGCTATTGCTATTCCCCTCATCATAACAAAGACCTGATTTCACCAGAACATTCCTGATGCTAGTGTGCAGCTTGCAGGCCGCACCCTCCACAGGGATCCCACTGACAAATTCGGTAAATATAGAAGCAGGGGCCTCTGAATGTTCATGCATGATGGCTGGTGCAACAAGCACATGATTATTGGGAGACATTGCTCACGCGACATTGAGTACATATCCGTTAAATGTCGGCCATTTTTCATCCTGAATGAGCAAATTGTAGTTATCATCATGGCTGTTTGCAATGCATCACATCACACTGCTAATGCTAATGTTGCACTCTGCTGAATGTCATCAATGAACAGCAGCGGACCCACACTGAGCACGTTGACATTATAGTTGGGGACTTTACAAGACCAATCTGAAGTTCCACCAGCATGTCAAATGTCCAACAAGAGGTGGAAAAGCTTTAGACCACATGTGCTACAAAATTAAGCATGGCTGCAGAACCACACCCCTCCTCCACAATTGACCCCTCCGTAGAAATTGCGTCATCCGCGTCGCTGACCAATCAGAGGCCAGATATGTGCATAAACCACGCCCCTTCCCTCAGACAACGTTGCATGGTCCAGTATAGCTTTTGTTAGCGTTTTATCGTGTATTTGGGTTCTTTAACAAAAGATATGGTTAAGAGGTGTAGTCACGGACTTTATAATAGTGACGACAGGTATCCTGAAAGGCTAGTTGGTGGAGTTCAATTCGTACCCTTTCCAAAACCGAAGACCCAGTACGAAAAATGTCTTTGATGGATCAAACTTTGTGGAAGACCGCATCATCAACTGAATCCATCTAAAATCAACCGGAACAGAAGACCGAGTACGAAAATGTCTTCGATGGATCAAACTTTGTGGAAGACTGCATGATCAACTGAATCCATCAACCGGAACAGATATGTTTGCACGAAGGTAAGCCCTATATTTGATTTTCAATACATCTCATATAAATGAATTAGCAGTTCTTCGCTTGCATAACATAGCTAAGTGTGAATGATTGACACACTTGATCTGTGTTGAGCGATATTTTGCGATGATCTGACTGCACAAACGTGTCTCTGTTCGGCGCTCCCGAGCGAAGCTAAACCGGACTTTGTTTGCACGGAGGTATGCCCTATATTTGATTTTCAATACATGTCTCATATAAATGAATTAGCAGTTCTTCGCTTGCATAACATAGCTAAATGTGAATGATAGACACACTTGATCTGTGTTGAGCGATATTTTGCGTTGATCTGACTGCACAAATGTGTCTCTTTGTTGGCGGTGAGCTAAGCTAAACCGGACTAGCAGTCCTAAAAGCCTTCGACGTGCACTGAGACACCAAGACTGAAGGAATGATGATTGAGGACACTAAAGTAGTGATTTTTGTACTCGGTCGGGACTTACGTATGTTCGGCACTAATTCAAGAATAATTATTGAGGGGAGCGCGTGACGTTACACAAAGAAAATGAGAGAAACAACTCATAAATCAAGCCTCGCCTTCTTTTCTTTCATACGGCGGTTCAGAAACGGCTATACAGATACACATACAGATTCTGCACACAAGTGTGATAGGCAACACGAAAATAGGAAACTGTCAATGGGTTTGGGTTATCTTCTTCTTTTCCTTTCGGCTTGTCCCGTTAGGGGTCGCCACAGCGTGTCATCTTTTGCCATCTTAGCCTATCTCCTGCATCTTCCTCTCTAACCCCAACTGCCCTCATGTCTTCCCTCACCACATCCATAAACCTTCTCTTTGGTCTTCCTCTCGCTCTTTTGCCTGGCAGCTCCATCCTCAGCATCCTTCTACCAATATACTCACTCTCTCGCCTCTGAACATGTCCAAACCATCGAAGTCTGTTCTCTCGAATCTTGTCTCCAAAACATCCAGCTTTGGCTGTCCCTCTAATGAGCTCATTTCTAATCCTATCCAACCTGGTCACTCCGAGCGAGAACCTCAACATCTTCATTTCTGCCACCTCCAGTTCAGCTTCCTGTTGTTTCTTCAGTGCCACCGTCTCTAATCCGTACATCATGGCCGGCCTCACCACTGTTTTGTAAACTTTGCCCTTCATCCTAGCAGACACTCTTCTGTCACATAACACACAAGACACCTTTTGCCAGCTGTTCCAACCTGCTTGGACCCGTTTCTTCACTTCCTGACCACACTCTCCATTGCTCTGTATTGTTGACCCCAAGTATTTGAAGTCGTCCACCCTCGCTATCTCTTCTCCCTGTAGCCTCACTCTTCCCCCTCTACTTTTCTCATTCACGCACATATATTGTTTTACTTCGGCTAATCTTCATTCCTCTACTTTCCAGTGCATGTCTCCATCTTTCCAATTGTTCCTCTGCATGCTCCCTGCTTTCACTGCATATGACAATATCATCTGCGAACATCATGGTCCGAGGGGATTCCAGTCTAACCTCATCTGTCAGCCTATCCATTATAATATATTATATTATGTGGCTTCTCGGTCTTCCTCTGACTCCGGAAAGATCTTGCGCTAATATCAATGGTTTCTCCGTCGATATGCACGTAAATACCATTAAAATACCCCTTGCTGAAATACTTGAAGCCCTGCTGTCTGCTTTTCAAGGATATTTCACTGTTAGCTAAGAATGCGAGTGAGAAATCAGCCGGTAAATTGGACAGTTTTGCTCTATTCTTTTCTTGCTGCGCCGCCATTTTTGCTAATTGTCTGACGTTAGCGCACGTGGCGTGACGTCAATTCGGGAGGCGTGGTTCAGTGTCTTGTACAGAGGGGTCAATTGTGAGTGAGACCGTATCTCCCTGATCCTCATCCCTTCATACACTGCCCTCAGAAGCAGATCCAGACCCACCACAAAGACTCTAATAACCTAGCCAGAGACTGCACTCCATGAACTTTAGGAGTGTTTCCAACACAGAGACTGGGAACTTTTAGTTCACCAGAATCTGGACAGGTTTACAGGGGCTGTACTGGACAAAATAAAGTTCTGTAAAGAAATTGTGTGTGTGTGTGAAGAAAAGCATCACATTTTTTCTAAACCAGAAACCCTGAATGACCAGCCAGCTTTGCTCACTCCTGAGGGCCCATGACGCTGCTTTCATGTCATGTGGCAGAGCTCTTCACAGCAGGGCTCGAGCTGTACTGGAAAAAAAAAAAAAGTCATAGTAAAGTAAAATGCTAAATTGTACTATGCTAAAACTACAAGGGGATGTTAGAGTCCGATCTTGGCAGCAACAGACCTCGGGGTGTGTGGCAAGGTCTACAGAGTCTCATATGAGCCCGATGACCGTGGTGTCATCTGAGAACTTCAGGAGTTTGACAGTCGGATGCCACAAGGTGCAGTTGTTCATGTAGAGCGAGAAGAGCAGAGGGGAGAGGACACAGCCTTGGGTGCTGATAGAGCACTTGGATGAGGTGGTGTCCCCCAGCCTTACCTGCTGTGTCGTGCCCATCAGGAAGTTGTAGATCCACAGGGAGATGGCAGGCAAGATGCTAAGCTGGAGAAGTTTGGAGGAGAGTACCTCAGGGATGATGGTGTTAAATGCAGAACTGAAGTCCACGAACAGGATCCTCCCATTGGTTCCCTTGCTGTCAAATGTTCAAGGATGAAGTGCAGACCCATGTTCCAGAGAGTCCTTGGGAAAAACAACATGGACACTAAGTTGGTTGCCAGCCAATCACAAGACACATAGAAATAAACAGCCACACTCACAATCACACCTAGGGGCAATTTAGAGTGTCCAATTAATATTGCATGTTTTGGGGATGTGGGAGGAAACCAGAGTGCCCGAGGAAATCCCACACAGGTACAGGGAGAACATACAAACTCCACACAGGCGGATCTGGGATTGAATCTGGGACCTCAGAACTGTGAGGCCAATGATTCCCAGTTGAGCCCCTGTGCCGCCATCTATTTTTATTTTTATTTATTTTTCTTGTTTTTATTTATTTTGGATAATCTATGACAATTTGGCTGATAGTGGTTCACAAAATTGCAAATATATTGTTCAAGTCTTGAGTAAAGCTGCAGAATCCCAAAGATGCACCACTGAGCAAATCACCCATTCACCATGCCGAGGAAATGTGATTTCTGCAAAAGGAAGGTCAATGCTTGGTTTATTACTCATTTTGATTTTTAGGAAGTTGAATTGCATTATATTTCTTCCCCATTGAAAAACACCACAAGACAAGAAAACAACAAGGCTTATAAACAGCTCCTACCACCAAGCTGTGAAATGCATCAGCCCCCACTGCCTGAGCAAGAAATAATGACTACACCACCACCCCCTCTTCACACATATTAAATGCAATGTGATCAACAACTGTGCAGAAGTGTCTGATCATAATCTGTCTGATAGTCGAATACCATTTCATATGGCCAGTCTCCTAAATTTGAACAATTGGAAATTCGATACATAAGGGACTTTTGAAAAATGTGTTTATAAATCTACTTCCTTGTTTACCTCAATACTGAAAATTGAGAGATACCTACCTGATTTTCATTGTTTGTGTGACAGAATTAAAGATCTTTTCTCTATTTTGTCATGGTCTCCGCTTTTGTTGGGTTGGGTTGGTATTGTTTTTTTTCCTGTGTTCCATGTCTTGTGTGCTTGTTTTATTAGCTGTGTCTACTGTACCTGTTCATGTTTAGCCTCCTTCATTGTGTTAACCAATTACCTCCTGCCAGCCCCTCGTGTCTTGTACAGGTTTTTCTCATTGTCTTGTTAAACTCTATGTACTGTATTTAACTTCCTAGTTTCTTTTGGTTCTTGTAGGTCCATTGGGTTGTTGAAGTCATGTCTGTCCTTTCCCATTCCATTATATCTGTGTGTCAGATCTTGTCGAGTTTAGGCTTGTTTCAGATTTACTTCGTTACTTTGAGTATTTTGTTGTGACTTTGTTTGTCTTTTCTTGAAAAGGAGACCTGACTGTCACATAATCTCAAAAGTCTCTGTACATTGAGACCGGAATTTTTTATTCCCTCATAAATCTGATCAACTACAAATCATATATTACATCCATCCATCAATTTTCTTAGCCGCCTATCCTCACAAGCGTCACAGGAGTACTCAAATCAACCCAGCTATCAACGGTAGGAGGCGGGGTACACCTGAACTGGTTGCCAGCCAATCATAGGGGACATGGAGACAGACCACAGCCACAGTCACAATCACACCTAGGGAATATTTAGAGTGTCCAATTAATTAATGCATGTTTTCGGGATGAGGGAGAAAACCGGAATGTCTGGAGAAAATTCACACAGGCATGGCGAGAACATGCAAACTCCACACTGGTGGGGCTGGGATTTGAACCCCAGTCCTCAGAACTCTCTACAGCTGCGCCACCGTACCATGCATACATTCCATATAATGGAATATATATCTATAATATGTAAATAAACAATATTTATGATAAAACACCATCTCCCCTCCATGGCAGACATTTACCCCTCTGGGTACCACAGCAGAGCTCAGAACATTATTAAGGACACTAGACACCCCAGTTCTTAATCAACTGTTTGAGCACCTGCCATCTGGAAGGCAGTACAGATGCACAAAAACAAGGACCAAAAGACAGTGTTTTCCCAAGAGCCATCATCACCCGGGTTTCTCATTTTTCCTCAAGTCGTGCTATTAATCAATATATGAAGGGATCCTGATTTCAACATCTTGTGCAATACTTTTACTTTAATACATTAATCTTATGCATTCCATTTTACATATTGATTTTTATCTTTGTGCCCTGTGATTGGCTGTTAGCCAGTCGAGGGTTTACCTTGCCTCCTACCCAATGACAGCTGGGATTGGCTCCAGAACTCCCGTAGTCCTTAAAACTGGTATTGTTTAAGGATTTTATAATTACAGTACATGTAATATCTGGGAAAACAAAGGGACAAAGGGGCCTTTATGACCCAGGCTGTACTGAAAAAGTATCTAGTTAAATATCAATAAATGGCTGTTCCTCTCCAAAGAGGATTGATGAAAAGATACTGTGCATTCTGGTCACAGTTGCTGGTATGAATGTATAATGATTTGTTCCGTCACAGGTTTTAGATGTTTGGTTACAAATGTCAAGGCAGCATTCAGATGTAATGTGGATTGATACTTAAACACTTCAGCCTTTTGGCCCCGTCACAGCATGATGTTCTGGCCAGCGTCCTATAGCGTTTGAGGAAACGTTGGTAGTCGCCCATGGTCGGCGGGATAGCTCCACAGTAGTGTTGTTTCCATGCCAGTGAACGTCAATGATTGCTGGGAATCGGTGGAGAACGCCGGTCCGGAAAAAAAGTTTTGAACATGCACAAAAGTTCTCACCAAGCCCACGTTCATCAACGTTTAATTTTAAACGCTGCAGAACGTTCAAGAACATCTGTGGAACATTTCACTAAGGTTTGCCGAGAGTTGCACGCGTTTGCTTATCGTTAGTCAGTCGTAACTCTAGCTTTACTTGTTTGCTACTTAATCGTTTTCTTTGCAGTGAACGACTCACTTGCAACCTGTCAACGCCCACTGAACAATCCCCTAGCGCACACAGTGTGTAACCAAAGTGAAACAAACGTCATTTGGTGTCCATTGAGCGTCATTCGAGCATTTCCCTGCACTTCCATGCATATGGGTATATAAACCGATGCTTTGCCATTTAATATTAAGCTACAGTAGAGAGCACCTACTATGGAAGATCCAGAAAGCAGCAGTTCGTTTTCGCGGAAAAACTCCACCAGACTATCCTCAACAGCTCGGTCCAGGATCCTGCAATTCTTTCTCTGCTTCTTTTGTCTCTTTGTCGGACCGTCTTCACTGGGGTTTGCAATGTGTTTAGGGACCCAGGGGCTGTCATATGCTGCGTGATTTCGCGGACGTGCTCTTCCTCCTGCTGTTGTTTTTCCTACAAACAAATTGTTCGTGATAAAAGAAGCTTAGCTTTCTTACTAGCAGCGCTAGTTGCTGAAGTCCGTGCCCTAATTTTTTTTCTTCTCGGCGGCATGATGCTCACTGTTCTAACTCACGACAATAACTGAAGTGAACTTTCCAACGTTTTAGTGCCGGTTCCACTGTAAAAATTACATGTAGCAAAACGCTTTTCTGTCGTTATTCACCCATTGGTCACATGCTCAACACACTCGTCTTACATTGACAATTCGCTCGTAGCGCCCCAATGACGCGTTTGCACATGCTAATGGTTTTTATGGGTATCTTATTTGGTCGCTGTTACACGCTTTTCGTGCGTTAGACACACTTTTCGTGCGTTGGACACACGTTAATCACACGCCACATGTGTCATCCGCGTTTGAGAATGCTGAAAAATAGAACGATTGAAATGTTCAGAGGATGTTGACCAGAACGTCATGGTGTGACAGAGCCTTTTGTTGCTTGCGAGAAATTTGCTCGATAACTTACTGTATTACATATGAATTGATTTTTAATTGGAAATTCAATTGGAACTCTTACCCCTGTAAGTGACACTGATTAAAGAATTATATATATTTTAATTATTTTCTCTTAATGAACTGTGTTTGAGTACACCAGCATCTGTCTTTCCATGTTCCATGACAGTGTTATCTTACCAGAAATTGACCCAGTAGATGAAGTAGTCTGGACTGTTGTGGGAACAAATAAGATAAAAAAGTGGTTCAATTATCTGGACCACTGAACCACCATGTTAGTTTGTGCCCATTCCCTTATAACTCCATTTCAGATGTGGTCTGTTGACTTTTTGTTTGCCTGTTTGTATTTATTAGCATAATGCATTTGTCATTCCCCATGCAGAGTACCAATTGGAGATGAGTTACAGAAAGGATGTAAAAATATTTGTTGTCAAGATTGTGAGACAATAGTTTTGGTTATACCCCCCCGTAGATTGCATGGGTAAATCAGGGGAGAGGTGTTGTATCCCCCTGTAATTTTCTGCTTCAGTCAACCACTACACAATCTTCATTGTGTATCTCTTGCTCTTTCGATGCCACTGTCTCATTGGCAGTATTTTATATTGCTCCTCTTTCACCCTTGCAATCCAGAAGGGTTGTATGAATATGAATTGTTTACAGATTATTTAATTTCGAAAAAGACACCGTAAGTGCTTATGTAAGTACAAGCAGCAAAGACTCGCCATAATGTCTATGAATAATTCAGACTACACTTAGCTCCCCACAGCTATACATTCAAGTTGTTATCCAGAAAGGGATGCTGCTTTCTCTTTGCCAGTTTTGGTGCGGTCTTTGGGTGTTACAAAAAGAGCCCCAAAATTTCCTGAGACTCAGCAATTTGGTGAGTTATTTGATGAATAGCTGAGGATAGTTTGCACAGAAATTATGTGAATGGCTGAATTTGTGAATAGCAAATCAAATTTTGTGGGAAAATACTTTTTAACGTTTTGAAGTCTGTTTCTTTATGTGTGTGTCTGCTTGATATTCTTGTCATTTCTCTCGTATAAAGGGAACCCATAATGTTTTTTTCAGTGTGAAATTGGATTTGAACCCTTGTACATCATTTTACCTTTTATGGTCCTTAACTGCACACATCCATTGATTTATTAATTCACAAAAATATACTTGATGATAACTTATTACACACAAGTTACTCAGCAGTTAATAAGAGTTTGGGAATTCTGAATCTCTTTTTTTTAACTTTTGTAATTTTGTCATTTACTCATGAAAGATTTGATTCCATTTCTCATTCTTTCATTCTTTCATTCTCCCTTTTCCAACAGCTGCATATGTGCATCACTGTTTAGTAACAGGTTGGAGGTGCATCAGCGAGTAGTTCTAGTTTGCCTTATGTGGTACTGTCCTTCATGCTCATGCCAGATCAAATTTGTCATATACTGTAAATAGCTATGTCTGTCTAATTTTCTTAGTAATTATATTTTTAGTAGTAGTAGTTTAATATGAGATTTTATCTTGTCTGCAGACTGTATTTCTCTAATGTTCACCTTTCCATAGTTCATCGGACACAAGGGGAAAAAAATCATACAGTGCATACTCTTTAGCAGATGTCCAGACTGTCGTGGTTAATTTTATCACAACAAGTACTTCCACCTGAGTAGTGGAGAGACATAAAAGAACTGAGGCCAATGCCAGCCAGATGGGCTGGGGGACATATATTGAGAGAGAGAGAGAGAGAGAGCAAGAGAGAGAGAGAGAGAGAGAGAGAAGAGAGAGAGAGAGAGAGAGAGAGAGAGAGAGAGGAGAGAGAGAGAGACAGAGAGAGAGAGAGAGAGAGAGACAGAGAGAGAGACAGAGACAGAGACAGAGACAAAGACAGAGCAGAGACAGCAGAGAGATTCCTGTTGAGGATTCAAAACAAGTTAAAGGATGAATGAATTACAAGTTAAAGTAGCATTTCAGGGGTCAGGTTCAGAGCAGATGTTTAAAACACTCTGTGGAACTTAACTTCTTTACCGCTTTTCTGGTTAGAGTTCTGGGAGCAGTAACTTTAGCAGGGATTCCTAGACTTTCCTTTCACCAGCCTCTTCATCGAGCTCTTCCGGTGGGATCCCGAGGTGTTCCCAGGCCAGCCGAGAAACATAAGCTCTCCAGCGTGGCCTTGGTCCTTCCTGGTGTCTCTCTCCGGTGGGACATGCCTGGAATGCCTCACCAGGGAGGCGTATAGGAAGGCATCCAAATTAGATACCAGCGTGTCCTTGGTCCTTCCTGGTGTCTCTCTCCGGTGGGACATGCCTGGAATACCTCACCAGGGAGGCGTATAGGAAGTCATCCAAATTAGATACCCATCCACCTCATCTGGCTCCTCTCAATGTGGAGGACCAGTGACTTGACAATTAAACCCTCCGGTTGACCAATCTTATCATGCTATCTCTGAGGGAGAGCCCGGACACCCTGCGGAAGGAAATTCATTTTGGCCCCTTGTATCTGTGATCTTATTCTTTTGGTCATGATCCACAGATCAGGAACATAGATCGACTGGTAAATTGAGAGCTTCATCTTCCAACTGAGCTCCCTCTTTACCACAATGTACCGATACAAAGTCTGCATCGTTGTAGATGCTGCACCGAATCCGCCTGTCGATCTCCCGTTCCATTCTTCCCTCACTCGTGAACAAGACTGCAAGATACTTGAAGTGGGGATGCCACCCTTTTCCGACTGAGTACTGTCATGGGCAAGATGCATGGGGCTAGACCCAAATATAGAACTCCTAGGCAAAGGCATGGTGTTGAGGGTGGTTTTATTTCAGGCTAAATTCATACACACATAAGCAGTTCAAAATAGGCAGAGGCACAAAAACGCAAGGCTAGAGACAATGTCTAAAAACATGAAATGAGGTCTGATGACTATGAGCCAAAACTTGATAACATAAACAAAAATGTAACAAGACTATGAAGGAACAGATATGGTGTAACAACATGCAGTAATGCAATGCAACAAACTGGCAAATGGCAATGACACATTCAAGGCTTAAATGCCTGGTCTAATTAGTGTCAAATGCAGGGCAACTGTGTGACAGCTGCCAGAGGTGGTTTGGCCCAGGGCAGTGGTTTGGCCATGCCCCTCACAGGCAGAACTGCCCAGGGCAGTGGCTTGACCATGCCCCTGACAGAGGACCATGGTCTCAGATTGGAAGTTGATGATTCTCATCCCAGCCGCTTAACCCTCAGCTGCGAAACGTTCAAGTGAGCATTGGAGATCATGGCTTGATGAAACTAGCATAACCACACCATCTGCAAAGAGTAGAGATGCAATGCTGAGGACACCAAACCAGACTCACTCTGTGCCTCGCTTGGAACTAGAGATTCTGTCCATGAAAGTTATGAACAAAATCAGTGACAAAGGGCAGCCAAGGTGGAGTCTAACTCTCATTGAAAACGTGTCTAAATTTCTGCCAGCAATGAGGACCAAACTCTCACACTACTCATACAGGGACCAAACAGCCCATTTCAGGGTGTTCGGTACCCCATACTCTCGAAAAACAGAAGTCCGATAACAGAACACTGCTTGGGTTTGATCAGGGATCTGTTCTACCCAATCAAGCCCTTTCAGGTCTTACTGTCATTGAACATGTGAGCATTGACGTTCCCAAGAATGATGAAGTGCCCAGAGGGATCACTCTCTGGCACTCCCTCTAATGACTCAAAAAAGGGCGGGTACTCTGAACTGTTACAAACAACAGTCAGCAACCATTCCCCCACCTGAAAGCGGCAGGAGGCTACCCTCTCATTCACCAGGGTGAACCCCGAGGAACAGACTCAAGCCGGGGGGCAACAAGTATACCCACACCTGCTCAGCGCCTCTCACCGTGGAGAACTCCAGGGTGGATCAGAGTCCAACCCTTCTAAAGAGAATTGGCACCAGAGCCCAAGCGGTGTGTTGAGGCGAGTCCGACTATATCTCGTTGGAACTTCTTGACCTCACACCTCTGCCAGAGTGATGTCATTCCATGTCCCGATAGCCAGTCTTTGTAGTCGGGGATCATATCGCCAAAGTTTCCCCCTTTGGCTCCTGCCCAGTTCACATTGCACCCGACCCCTATGGCCTCTCTCACAGGTAGTGAGCCCATGGGATAGGGGACCTGTGTTACTCTTTCGAGCTGTGCCCGGCCCAGCCCCACGGGTGCAAGCCTGGCCACCAAGCACTCGCCATCAAGCCCCACCTCCAGGCCTGGCTACAGTAGGGGCCCCCGATGACCCGCGTACAGACAAGGGAAACATGAATCCATTTCTGTATACCATCATGGGGGTCTTTTTTTGACATGCTTTTTTCTGGTCCCTCACTCAGAACCTGTTTGCCAAGGGTGACCCTTCCAGGGGCATGAAGCCCCAGACTTAGCTCCAAGAATCATTGGGTAACACAAACCCCTCCACGACAGTAAATTGACGGCTCAAGGAGGGTCTGGATCTTATCATACTGATTAAAACTAGCATATTGGACACTTAACAAACTCCTCCAGTGAGAAAAACTCAGTGTGATGAGAATACAATGCACCAGTTGCACTTCTTGATTTGTAGTGATGAACTTTTAACCACCTTGTGTTTACAACGTTTTTACAAGTGATTGATGAATCTAAAATCTGATATGAGACTCAGATATAAAGCTGAATGCTAACTAGGAAATAATTGTGTGATTTTTTTTCATGCCAAGTTGCCAAAAAAAAAGAGCTGAGGGATTCAACATTTTTTCTTTTTCAATTTATTACCATAATCACCATAATTTCTCAGACATAATGCACATTATCTTCTACCAAAAACTAATCAAAACTCAGTCGAGCTCATTATGCATACTGTCGGCCTCGGGAACGTTTCTTTTTTACATTTTATAAATGTATTTAGGTACCTAAGTGTTGCAAAAAAAGGTGTACTTTCATTCCGACATGGTGTGTAATGTCTAATTTTAGAAATATATATAGTAGTATACATTTTCACCACTTAGTATGAGAATCATGACATCCTTATGAAGGTCTATACCCTACAGTTCCTCTATAAAGGTTGGACAGTGTTTTGTGCCTCCCTCTTCCCTTTTCTCTCTATCTCCAGCAATCACCACTGACTTGCCCACAAACCTGTGAAGTGATCATTTCATTTCAGATAGGAATTATTCTTTTCAATATCAAATTATCAAGAAGTATTTATAACGCCATGTCGACTCATTTGACAACAATGCATATTTAAAAAAATAAGAAACCGTCTGTCACAGAGACGTTTACGGAGGTTAACGTGTGGCAGCAATACGCTTCATTATACAGAGGTGACGACTTTCTGTCCTAATTTTTTTTTTTTCCAATCATGGTTAATGATTGTGAGTTTGTCAAACAAGGGTTAATTTATTTAAATATTGGTATTTGTATTGAAAAAATGTGAGTGGGTCCATCACTCTGTGGGATTTATTCCTGATTGAACAGATCCAGCAACAAAGTATTTGTATACATCCAGACTTTTACACACTTTCAAACATTTCCATGTAAATCTCCACTACTTATTCACCAGATACATGTGTAGATCCAGTTGCCCAAGACAAGCAGAAGTGGGTTAACAGTCCACTTTCTTATGGGTGAAAACATCGAGTTGGGCATTACATATGGGTCCTGTATCCCAAGTGTCTCTCATTTTTCCACGTACCTTCATCTATTATCACCTTCTAAATGTTTTACAGTATTGGACAAAACTCTGGGTGTCGTGCTATAAGACATATTTTCGTTTCGCCTCAACGAAATTAACTTTCAACAATGCTTTGTTTGACCGCCAATATGGCAATGTAAACAAAAATCATGTCATTACATGACATAGGTGCACGATCTCTCGAGCATCTGACATGGTCTGAGCTTCAGCCTACACTGTGCAGCGGCAGTAACGACAACTCCCAGTCAACTTGTGAGTGAAACAATAAAATGTTTATAACAACAATTAGATAGCTAACAAGGTAAACAGTTGGTTGCATTTTTGCACTGATAATTTTTAGCCCTTATTTTAGTCTTCAAAGCAAGACAAGAGCCACAACTTGACAAAAGGTGAAACTATCAACTTTAAACTTCACAATGAATTTGGAAAAAATTCCCAGAAATGTTAGTCTCACATTATCACATGCGCTGAACTTGTGTCTCCTCTGTGGTTAGGTAAAGAAATCAAGAATGTATATAATTTGGTTTTATGCATCCCAAAAAATAACAAACAAACAAAAAAACCTATTTGGGCTGTGGGAAGTTACTTTTTGTTCCAAAATGACACAATTCTGAGTTGTGGTCCACACCCTTCAAAATAAAAGGCTACAACGTTAAAACAGGAATTCAAGTTAAAACCTGTACTGTACAGACAACCCATTTGACGTGTTAAAACAGACCCAGATAATGATTTTAACAATGCAATATTTAACTTTTATCTGAAACATTAATTGATAAATATTCAATTGGAAAATAGGGCAGCACCGTGGAACAGCTGTAGAGCATTTGCCTCACACTTCTGAGAACCGGGGTTCAAATCCCGGCTCGATTCAACCCTCATTAGCATCAGCTCTGATTCAGTCAATGTCTGTGTATCTATTAAGGGCAGCCAGGCCAGTTCAACAACATAAATGGGTTCCCCATGAACCGAGAGCGCCGCACCAAATCCTGTCCACAATCTTCTTCTGCATGACCATTCTCTATTTCATTCTTGGTTCTGATTGTAATAGCACTCATCGAATTTGGTGTAGACGACAACTTTATTCACATATTTCATTAATCACCCCTGTTACTCATAAGATGGCACCGTTTACCCTGGTCATCTCAAGAAATAACTGGGAAACCTACCAACTTCTCATCATTCCCTCCCCTCAGATTCCACAACCAGGCCGCGATGAGCCGCCGCTGCAGCCCGGTTGCGGCGTTGTCACTCGCAGTTGAGTACGCTACATACTCTCGTACATACCGTCAGGAGCCTGTTGTTAGTTGGAAGTGATCCACATATCATTTAAATATGGCTTGAAACAATACGGTGATATCGCCTCGGTCACTTCACTCGATTCTGAGATGTTCTTTTCTTTGAAAAGAGCTTCCGTGTCAGAAGGGGCATCAGAAAAATCCGAAAATCTCTGTTGTCTCCCATAGCAGGTGGCACAGCATCTTCTCAATGGCAACTGTCCCAGTGTGACAGCTGTAAATGACGTAGCAGGCAATATGGCTGCCACTTGGATGTCAAGTGAGACTTCCGCAACTTTATGCATGAAAGACATGCTCTCTGCTCATATTTATTTTTTCAGATAGACATTGAAGTGAATAATCCATCCATCCGTTTTCTTTGCTGCTTATCCTCATGAGGGCCGCGGGGAGTCCTGGAGCCTATTCCAGCTGTCAACAGGCAAGAGGCGGGGTACACCCTGAACTGGTTGCCAGCCAATCGCAGGGCACATACAGAGGGACAGTCGTACTCACGATCACACCTAGGGGCAATTTAGTCTCCAATTAATGTTTCATGTTTTTGGGATGTGGGAGGAAACTGGACTGCCCGGAGAAAACCCACGCAGGCACGGGGAGAACATGCAAACTCCACACAGGGGGGGTCGGGATTGAACCCCGGTCTTCAGAACTGTGAGGCCAATGCTTTACCAGCTGAGCCAGTGCGCTGCCTTGAAGTGAATAATATTATATATAATTTTCATAACAATATCTATTTAACAATGTATATAGACCCTAACCCTAACCCAAATTGCGACAGTTCTTGCAGACTCAAAATCCCAAATCTACAAAATATTGGGCATTTCATTTAATATTGTTCATACAGGAAGGGTGCATGATTAGAGATCCAGCCATCCATCCATTTTCTGAACTTCTAATCCTCACAAGGGTCACAGGAGTGTGCTAGCCTATCTCAGCTGTCATTCGGTCGGAGGTTGGGTACACCCTGGACTGGTTGCCAGCCAATTGCAGGGCACATAAAGAGAAACAACGGTTGCATTCACAAGCACACTTATGGGCAATTTAGACTCTCCAATTAATGCATATTGTTGGGATGTGGGAGGAAACCGGAGTGCCCAGAAAAAAACCCATGCAGACACAGGGAGAACATGCAAACACCACACAGGCAGAATCGGAATTGAGAACTGTGACTCCAATGCTCTAACCAGTTGCATTGCCTTGCTATTATTAGATATGTTACCTTTAATTTATGCGATGACCGGTTGTAGTTTTTTTTTTTTTACCTTTTTTTTACTGTGAATGTACATGGACAGGAAAATGCTTAATACCGATAAAATACAAAATGTCATGGGTATTTTTCAGATATTTTATATTGGGTTGGGAGCATAATTTCACATACATTATCCATTTACATTTTGATGCTTGGTCGGAATTTTGTGACTTTAGCTTTTTTATGTTGAGCGGGGACTGTCCTAAAGAAATAACAGAATTAAGTTGGTGCACAGACGTAGAGCAAAATAGCGATCCATCCATCCACCCATCCATCCATTTTCTTAGCTGCTTATCCTCACAAGGGTCGCAGGGACTGCTGGAGCCTATCCCACCTGTAAAAGAAGAAGGGGGGGTACACCCTGAACTGGTTGCCAGACATTTGCAGGGCACATAGAGACAAACACCTGCAGTCACAATCACACCTAGGGGCAATTTAGTCTCCAATTAATGTTTCATGTTTTTGGGATGTGGGAGGAAACTGGACTGCCCGGAGAAAACCCACGCAGGCACGGGGAGAACATGCAAACTCCACACAGGGAGGGCAGGGATTGAACACTGGTCCTAAGAACTGTGAGGCCAATGCTTTCCAGCTGACCCACCGTGCTGCCAGAGCAAAATATATTTGTGTAAAACCTTAATAAAATACAGCTGTTTTGAGCATATGGATAGCAGCAAATTGATGCACATTATAAAGGTTTTCTTGATTTCTGGGTCATTTTTAGAAGTCCCCATTAAGATCATATTATACAGGAGAAATTACAGAATGTGAAAAATAAATTGCTAAATAAAAAATACATTGCAAGGAATATGCATTATTTGTAATGGTTTATTATTTATTATAGGCAGTGTGCATCACAAAAAGGTGTCAAATCTAAACAAAATCATGCCTTCGTGGAAAAAAATAGATGGTTGTGAGACAACACGGTGAATGGGCATATTTGTCACGTCGTGAAATCCGTAGATGGCAAGTGAAATGGTGAAAATTTGAAATCATTTGTCGCAGTGCGGATGCAAACCTAGTTGGCCATATTAAAATCGAGTGCATGCTACTCAACCTGACAGTATTAGTGTTTAATCCAGTTTGGAAGCTGTTCCTGTTAAGTCTGCAAGTGCCAGTGTGGTGTGAGGATTTAACTCAGGAGTTCAGTGTTTGTCTCCCAGTTGATCATGAGTTGGAATCCATTTTTTTTTTCAATTAATTGTTTGTGGCTTTCTCAGACAGTAGTATGCCTGTCATCTGACCTGATCAACTAAAAATCATATACTACATCCATCCATCCATTTTCTGAGCCACTTATCCTCACAAGGGTCAAGAGAATGCTTCAATTTCAAGTAACTTCATTGTCAGATGTGTTATATTGTACATATGTGACGTACAACATATCTGAAATAGCATTCCTCTCAGACGTGGTGTTCTATAATCAACCAAATAGTTAAAAATAAATGATAAAAACTATTAAACTGGTCTGTCTAAAATTAGTAAATTGTGCCATATACTATAGACCAGGGTGCCTAGTGTTTTTTACCCCAAATTCTACTTTTCAGGCAGCTAGCCTCTCGCGATCTATCACCCGGGGATACAAGAACGTTGTCGTTATAAACCACATTGTTACATTGTTGGGCTTCGTAAGTACTGTAACATTTACAAGTATGAATGTACCCCTTTAAGCATGGAGGGGAGCGATGTGAGGCCGAGCAGCAGGTCGTTGTTAGAGAAAGTTGTATGACTTCCTGTATTATGGGGTTCCACCACCAGGGCTCAGTCATTAAGGGACATTTGCCTCTGTTGATTCTTGTTCAATGCTGCAATGGAGATTGTCCTTCAGCAGATACATGCGAGCCTACAAAATTACATCCAGCCGCATCTTGATGACACCATCAAGCCATAACAAAATATTCACCATTAATATTGAGTTTTACAGTTACACTTATGACAGAAAACTTCATATGTACACGTGGCCAGTCTTGGGGAGTAATGTAACTGTGGATATTATATTCATATTGCCAACTACTCATGTTCTTAGCTGTTTATCCTCACAAGGGTTGCGTGAGTGCTGGAGCCTAACCCAGCTGTGTTCGGGCAAGGGGCGGGGTAACACCTCAACTGGTTGGCAGCCAGTAACAGGGCATATATAAAGAGACAACCATTTGCTCTCACAATAACACCCAAGGGAAATTTGAAGTCTCCAATTAGCATGTTTTTGGAATCTGTCATGACCAGAACACGAGACTAAACCCAAATTGCACGACTCACAAGACTAAGTACAGTCCGGGAGACATTTTTATTCAATCCACAGTCCTTACATTGGCAGACAGTCCAATGAGGCAGCAGTAACAGAATCAGTGGGCGTAAGAAGAAGGTCGAGAACAAGGCAGGGTTCGGTACATGGAATAGCAAGTATGTAGACAAAGGGTTGCGAGAATGTGACACGAGTCCATCGATCTGGCAAAGACCAGACCACACGTGTGGCAATATATATATACGTGAGCCGTAATCACTAAAACAAGATGCAGGTGTGCGCATCTGCTGATTGGAGCAGGTGCATGCCGCATCGGGGACAGACACACACATGACAGAATCTGGGAGGAAACTGGAGTGCCCATTTGCCGCCACGTTATCTAGAGCAGAGCAAAGCAAGTCATAACGTCATCATCGTGGTCAACAATATCTTTGTCATTACCCTGTTGTGCCAATAGTGGATATATTTCTGACACTTTTGAATTTATCGGGGCAATAGCAGTCGTTATAAGTTGGTTAAGTGATACCCTTATGAAGGGAATACAACTACATCCACACAATGTAAGAATGGCTGCAAACACAGCTATAGAAACAAGGAAAGAGAACACAATGTTTTTAGATTTGCCAAACTTTTTTTGCCACCATTCAGACCAGGCTGATGTGTTCACACCAGAGTGCTCCTTCATCTTAGGGTGGAGAGGCCTTGAATGGCCCTTGTGAGTGACCCATCAGGTGCTGTGTTATTTGGAATAAATGTACACCACTGGTCACCGAACATCTAGCATCTCACCCAGGAGCATGTCGACCGCTATGCAGTTCTGGATCGCCATGAGTGAGGTTGTTCCCTTGGTTAGCCAATTTATACTCATCTGGTACACATAGTGGGTTGCCAGTGGCATCTTTGTATGTTGGATCTCCATCTTTCCAAGAAGGACCTTCGCTTTCAGGAGAAACCGAGGAGAGGTCCAATGTGGCCAATTGTATATCCTCTGCTGTAGATGACACATTTCTGATGCATTTATCAGTGTGTCATACAACTTTTGACCAACACACCACCACCACACATCACTGTGTGCGAGCAGGGGGGCAGCTTGCCAATGGATCACATGACACCATGTTTTGTTTAGACTTCCCACCTTAACACCTGTCCCTGTAAAGCTAACACAGGAGAAGTTAGTCAATGCAACATTCGTCGAAAATATCAGTTTATCATTTACCGCCTTAGTTGTTGGATAAGCACTGTTGCATTTCTGAAAAGTGGTGTTGGGAGTTGTTTTAGTCATTACCTCCAGGGTACACTGTGTTGGGATTTCTGCTGGAATGACACATAGTATTGCCTAGGGCCCATGCAGGTAATATAACTCTAGTTTTACCATATTAGTTACATTTTACATTAATAACAACCACTTGTTTCCTATTTGTGAAATACCTGTCACTGCCAAAAAAAAAAAAAAAAAAATCCTCACACTTTTTCGGTTAAAAATACTTCAACTCCCTCCATAGTATACAGACTCTTTTGTATGGCATCCGGGTTTAAGGTAGAATTAAATTGGCAAATTGTGATTGGAAAATACGGGTTTCCTTTAGTATAAGCCCAAAGATTGAATCCCTAGGAAGATGTGGTACAAGGCTTAAAAGCCGTGGGAATACTATAACCTTTAGTTACATTTACCTGTATTGTAAGGCCTATTTCTGTCTTAAGCAAGGTCATTAGGTGCTTGTGATGCCGAGAATGTGATGATGTTCCCCAGGAGGGGGTCCATCTGTTACTTTCATCCACAGTCTCATATATTTTTTTGTCAGATACCATTTATTTGATCTATACTGTACCTCATTCCTTGTAGAGTCCCTTTGTTTGAGTGTTCAATTAGACTCAGCCAAGGAATTAAAATAGTGCTTAACTGATTCATTGGAAGGCAAACATGGAGTCCTCCCCTCATGGCTCAGTGACTGCCAGATAGTTACTGTATTTATCAGTGTTATTTGAAACAAGGTTGCACCTCTTTATCTTGTGTGTAGTCGCCATAGTTGACTGAGTAGAATTATCGGTTCTGTTGTTATGTTATTTTCAGCTTTACAGGTGCCCAAACGTACCATATGAACAAAAATATCATTACGGCTGTCAACATTGCAGCCCAACATGCTATCATATTATTTAGCCATTTTGAAGTCATGTCGACCAAATCACCCCAAATGAGTCAGGTGTCTTTTAAATCTCCAACCTTCGGGTATTTTCAGATACTATAAATCTGCACATACCTTATGCTAGACTTTGCTCGCCTTTCCCTTTAGGTGACTCAGCTGGGATGACCTTTTTATACTGTATACAGTGTATCCACATGTTTCTTTCTGCTATTTTATCCATGTCATTGAGCTCCTCCTCAGTCTATGCCAGTGTCCAGGTAAAACTGCAAGTACAGTACATAACAGACAGGATGAATAGACAAATCGCAAGAATGAAGTTATTAAAGCACAGTAACTTGTTACATTTTTTACAATCTGATGATATTGTGGTACATACGTGCAGGCAGCGTGGGATTGAATCCAGTGATGGTGTCAATATCTGCCCTGGGGACCAGTTCTGGGTATAGTCTGCCTTCCCCTGAAGTTAGTCATCATTTCTTTAACAGACAATAGGTTCTGGTTCAAACAGTTCTGATTAATAGATGTTCTTGTTCTTGTGCTATCTTATCTTAAGCGGCTGCCACGTTATCGAAACCAGAGCAAAGTATTCCGTTATTGGAAGCAGATGTATGATAATTATATTCACAATTATTCCTACAAACGTTAGGCAAATCCTTCATGGGAATATAACACTAAAATGAACATGATGAACAAATCCAATGATTATTCCAAACCTGAATGTCTGTTGTTTAATCAAATCAATCTGTCAACATCATATACACGCGAATGCCGTTGGATACAGTGAGTTACTAGTTTCAGTCTACAATTATAATAAATGTACTTTCAACACGAGATTTAGAGTTGAGTGTGGAATTGACTTTTGAATTTATTGCGCAGTGATCAAACATTATTTAGCAGCGTTATGAAGATAGGTCCCCTTCTGGAAACCTTAATGTGGTGGAGGGGTTTGTGTGTTTCAATGATCCTGGGAGCTAAGGCCTTCTTACGACTGTGAAAGTCACCCATGACAAACAGATCCTAGGTGAGGGAAACAGAACAGGACTGTGAGACTCCAATGATGATAAACTTAAATGAATCAAGGCTTGAAGGCGAGTACCCGGTGGCCAGGCCTGCACCCATGGGCCTCGCCCGAGCATAGCCCAAAAGGGTAATGTGCATCTCACTTCCCATGGGCTCACTACTTATGGAAGGGTCCAAAGTGGTCGGGTGCAGTGCAAGCTTGGCTGTAGCTGAAGGAAAGACCTTAGTGATCTAATCGACAGAAACTGGCTCAAGGGATGTGGAATGTGACCTCTCTGGCAGGGAAGGAGCCCAAGGTGGTGTGTGAGGTCGTGAAGATATAGTCGGATTTGCCTCTACACACCGCTTGGGTTCAGGTATCAGTCTTCTTGAGAGTAATTGGACTCTAGTCCACGCTGCAGTTACCCAGGGTGAGAGACACTGAGTAGGTGTGGGTATACTTATTGCACACTGGCTCAACGCCTGTATGTTGAAGGTTCACCCCTGTGGACGAGAAGGTAGCCACCCTCTGCCTTTTGGGGGGGGGGGGGGGCAGGCACAGCCTTGACTGTGGTTTGTAGCTCTGCACCAAACAGCATTTCAGTGTGCCAACAATTTTTGAAGTCCTGAGGAGGAGGCTAGACAGCGTTCCCACTTTCAATGTTCTTCTGGGGCACTTTCATGCTCATGTAGGCAATGACAGTGAGACCTGGTCGTGTTGGATTGGGAGGAACAGCCCCCCACTCTGAACCCAAGTGGTGTTCTGTTATTAGACTGCTATCCTCATCACGGATTGTCCATAACGAACACCATGTTCAAGCATAAGGTTGTCCACACCTGCACTTGGCACCAGGACACCTTAGGTGGCCTTTCAATGATCAACGGTGCGATTGTGTCATTGAACTTACAGCCTCTTATCTTCGTCACTTGGGTGAAGAGAGGGGTGGAGCTGTCAAATGATCACAACGTGGTGGTGAACTGGCTCTGATGAGGAAGATGGCGGCCTTTTTGGCCTGTAGGACTCCAGAGACAACTTATGGGTACCAGTTGGTCAAGTAAAATGAAGCTTTGGTGGTCACTGAAGCAAAAACCTGGGGCCGGGAGAAAGTCAGGACGAAAAAATTCCAGACGGCTTCGGGGTCTACCATCCAGTGTCTCAAAACGGGCAAGCAGTGTACTATCAACACTTTGTATTGTGAGGATGTGAGACATTGTGAATAGGTGGGCAGGATTCTTCCAAGATCTCAATACCACCATCAAGCCTTCCCATGATTAAGCAGCGTCTAGGCTTTCTGAGGCAGGCTATCCAATCTCTGGGGTTGAGGTCACCAATGTGTTTAAAATGCTCCTGGTAGCAAGGCCCCAGGGGTGAATAAAATTTGCATAGAGTTCCTAAAGGCACTGGATTTTGTGGGGCTCTCCTGTTTGACACGCTTCTCCAACATCTTGTGGACATCGGGGACAGTGCCTCTGGATTGGCAGACTGGGATGGTGGTCCACTTTTTTAAAAGTGGTATAGGAGGGTATGTTCCAACTACAGGGGTACCACACTCCTCAACCTTACTGATAAGTTCTATGTAGGTGTACTGTTCTTTCTACACGTTAACGTGCTCAGTGCAGAACGCAGAATTAACAGCCAGCCAAACTCTGTTCAAGAGCCAGGAGATGGGTGTTCTATAGCTCCTTTATTGAAGAATTGAAGCAGAGTGAAACTGTAAAACAGCGAGAAAAAATATACAGTACTTGGTGAGTTGTCAATTAAGCCTGTACTGTACATCAATAAAATGTCTGAAAATACCAACCTAAACCAAGAGTGTTAACCAGATGAAAATCCTTCCACTAATGAGCAGGTATTGCAATAGGTAGGTTAACATAAAAATCTATACTCATAGCTAAACAGCCAGCCTGACATCTGACATACAATGAGCAGAGAGTAGCTAATTAGCAAGGATATGCGCGAAATCAAAGTGAACACATTTGCATTCCCTCACAACGGCCGCCAACATAAAAATCAAAGATTGGGCTAGTGCATTACAACAAATTTACAGCCAATGATTTCTGAAGTCTGGCATACACTAAATGATAAATAACACGACGATGAACTACATGTACGTTCTGTGGCAGATTTGTGTACACAAGGGAAAGTTCGATCTTCTCTGTAATTGTACTAAGCATGAACGAATGGGTGCTGCCACCCGGAGGTCAGATTGTTTACACAAAAGCATTAAATTAACAAGTCCGTGTTAAAAAGTGTTACTGATTAACACGTGAAAATGATAATAAGATATGCAAAACAGAAAAATACCACATGACATCTTGCCGGACAGAACAGTAGGGGTGCGGGAGAAGTGGTGTGCTTGCAGATTTATGTTTTACATATAATAATAATTGTTTTATTAGTTCTACCTTCAAATTTTGCAGGTTTTGTCCTGTTGTGGCTTATAGTTTTCCCGGTCAGGGTCTTCCTCATGTGATATTACAACCGGCTCCATGTGTATACAGTTGGACATAGATAACATGTTTTGTGTGTGTATCTCTCTCTCTCTCTTCTCTCTTTCTCCCTCACTCTCTCTTGCTCTCTCTTTTCTCTTTCTCCCTCACTCTCTCTTGCTCTCTCTTTTTCTCTCACACTCTTTAACAAAAGGAAATTATGTTTAGTCTGATTTTTCACAAGGGTTGACAACTCGTCAGACTCGTACCTTTTTCTCTCTTTGCAAAGACTTTCTTTCATAATAAAATTCCACAAAAACAAAAACTCTTTGCTTAATATGTCAGAAAAAGATTTGTGAAGTCAAATATCAGATTCAGGAGGAGAAAAGTGGTTTTCGTTCTGGCTGTGGAACAGCGGACAAGCTCTACACCCTCATTACTGGTCTACAGGATGCATGGGAGTTCGCTCAGTCGATATCTAATTTGTGGACTTGAAGAAGGCATTCGACCGTGTCCCTCAGGGAATATTATGGGAGCTCTTTCAGGAGGATGGGGTACCGAACGCTCTGATAAGAGCTGTTCAGTCCTTGCATAACCGGTGTCAAACTTTGGTCTTCATTGCCGATAATAAGTTAGACTTGTTTCCAGTGATGGTTGGACTATGCCAAGGCTGCTCTTTGCGTGGGAGGTTCTCGTCCAGAGCAGTTGCCTGCCTCGACCTGGTTCCTGCTTCGTCGTTTGGTTCCTCACAGAGGTCGTCCTCCCGAATCGCCTAGTGGGGACCCTGGTGCTTGGCTCCTGAACTGTCCACCCGGATGCCTTGCGTGTGGTGGCCTGGATGGCCACCAGACTGGGGTTCGGGGGGGGGGGGTAGATGCCCGATCCCCGACCTCGGCATATAATAAACGTTTCTCCCTGAACTACCTTGCATCATCCGAGTCCTGCATTTGGGCCCGACTCCCGTTCCGATGGGACGTGACAGTGAGGAAAGAATGGGATGCAAGTTGGACAGGTGGATGAGTGCAGTGTCTGCAGTGATACGGACTTTGTATCGGTCTGGTATGTTAAAGAAGGAGCTAAGTCAAAGGTGAAACTCTCTATTTATCTGGTGATCTACAATCCTATGCTCACCTATGGTCACGAGCTGTGGGTGATAACCGCACGAAGATCCCGGCTGGATATAAGCAGCCGAAATGAGTTTCCTCAGCAGAGTGTCTGGTTTCTCCCTTACAGATAGGGTGAGAAGCTTGGTTATTTGGGAGGAGCTCAAAGTAGATTCACTCCTCCTCCAGATTGGAGGAGCCAGATGAGGTGGCTCGGCCATCTGATTCCAATTATACCCGGAGCCCTCCCAAATGAGGTGTTCCCGGTATGTCTCACTGTAAAAAGAATGTTAACATAAAAACCAATTATAAAATTAACATTAGTCCTGCATGATGTTGGAAGAAATCTTATATTACATTTTTTAACTCCAATACATCCATCCATCCATTATCCAAGCTGCTTATCCTTACAATTGTCACTGGAGAGTATTAGTCTATTCTAGCTAGCTTCGGGCAAAAAGCAGACTACACCCTGAATTGGTCGGCATTCAGCTGCAGGGCAGACATCGACACGGGAATCGATGCCACGCTGCCAGGACCAAAGTCAGGCATGTACCACTACACCATGAGCGACTAGCTGTGAAATAATTTGATGTGAATTATAGAGAATCAGTTTCAGAAAAGTTTCTACACATCGCAGCAGAAACTGCAAAGTGATTATGAAATAATATCGTGCAGCACTAATTAACATTACTATCTATACAAAACACTGTAAATACTAAATATTGTAAAATACAGAGGCGGCTCAGTGCAGCAATTGGTTAGATCGTTGGCCTCACTTGTGGAGTTTGCGTCTTCTTCCCATGTCTGCGTGGGTTTTCCCTGGGCACTCCGGTTTCCTCCAACATCCCACAAACATGCATTGATTGGGGACTCTAAATTGACCTTAGGTGTGATTGTGAGTATAACCCTTTCTCTCTATGTGCCCTGCGATTGTCTGGCAACTAGTTGAGGATGAACCCTGCCTCTTCCCTAGAGATAACTGGGAGAGGCTCCAGCACTCCCGCGACCGTTGTGAGGATAACTCACTGCGAGGACAATTAACTTCAGAAGGGTGAGGCAAATAGTGAAATTATCCATTGTACCTGCCATATGCACAAAGTGTAATTCTCTTTGCTTTATGTTTAGTTGGTAAACAGGCAGATTGAAAGCTATTTTTGAAAAACCATGGGAATGATTCCCACTCAGCGATGGTGTTGATATGTGCCCTGTGAGTGAAACCCCCACCCCATACTATCTAGTGGCCACCCAAGACGAGGCACTTAGCTGAGGAGGTCAGGACATTGGCTATGACGCCAAGCACCAGGGTCCCTATGGGGTGACACAGGCCATGAGCGGGGTCGCAATGGCAAAGCAGAAACCAAACAGGAGCAAGTGACAGCTAAGGACGAAGCCCCGTCAAGGCGTGATCGAGAGGCTGCGGCTGCCGATGCTGGGAGAGGGCCGTCGAGGCTTGGGCAAGAGGTCGCTGTGGATCGAGGGCCACCGAGGCATGGGCAAGAGGCAGCTGTGGATCGAGGACCACCGAGGCGTGGGCGAGAGGCCGCTGTGGATTGAGCGCGCCGAGACATAGGCGAGAGGCTGCTGTGGTTCAGGTGGCGCTGAGACATGGGTGCGAGGCGGCTTGGGGTTGAGGGCTGCTGAGGTGTGGGTGAGAAGCTGCTGTGGGTCGGGGGCTGGAGAGGCTTGGGTGAGAGGCTGCTGGCGGCTGTGGTTCAGGCACCGCTGAGACATGGGCGAGAGGTGGCTCAGGGTCGAGGGGCACCGAGGCTTGAGCGAGAGGTGGCTTGGGGTCGAGAGCGAGAGGCGGCCGGGGTCCATACGTCGCCAAGACGTGGGCGAAAGGCGGCCAGGGTTCAGTTCACTCCAAATTTCCCCTACCTGTGATTGTGAGTGCGGCTGTTTGTCTCTATGTGCCCTGCAATTTGCTGACAACCAGTTCAGGGTGTACCTGGCCTCCTGCCCGTTGACAGCTGGGATCGACTCCAGCACTCCCGCGACCCTCGTGAGTATAAGCGGCTAAGAAAATGTATGGATAGATGGCTAATACTAAATAGTAAATACTATAGTACGGACCTGTATATAAATTATTTTTGTGCATAAAACCTGGCAGACTAGACCAATCACTGGTCCAGAGAGCCTCTGGATTGGTGATAAATCCTGGAATCCCACTTCTGACATCAACTGTCTTGGCAAAATCTTTTTCCGACACCATAACGAAGGAGACAATCTTGTCTTTGTGGATTTTGATTACAAACAGAAAGGAAAGTCTTTGCAAAGAGAGAAAAGGGTACAAGTCTCGTGAGTTGTCAACCCTTACACTGAAGTTCAGACTAGAAGTCCTTTTGTTTTATTAAAGTGTGAGAGACAGAGAGACAAAACAAGAGTGTTAACTATGTCCAGCTGTATAGACTTGGAGCCTGTAAAAACAACATCCCATGAGGAACAGCCTGGCTGGTATCACTCAAATCCGCAACGGGACAAAACCTGTTAAAGTTGAAGGTAGAACTAATAGAACTAGTATTTGGTATATATGTCAAACATAAATCTACCAACACACTACCATCTGTCTGAAGCTGTGGCGCCACTGATTAGCTACATCTGGGACTGGTATCATGAAATCAGAAAATTATCACGCGATTGAGAGTGAAATGACTTGAATTTTGGCCTCAACTGTGTGGAGTTTGCATGTTATCCCTGAGCCAGCATGATTTTTTTTCATGGTAGTCCGGTATGCCACATCCTCAAAACATGCGTGATTGGTTGATTGAAGACTCTAAAGTGCCCATAGTTGTGATTGTGAGCAGGAATGATTGTTTTTATTTTTCCTTGAATTGGTTGCCAACAATTTCAGGGTGTACACCATCTCTCGCCCAGAGTTAGCTGAGATAGGCTCCAGCACGGCCGCAAAACCTTTGATGATAAGCAGTATGGGGAAAAAAATGAATATCTCTGGCAAGAAAAAGACCCAAAACACACATCCATAAGCATACAAAAATGGTGGTATATAATTTTTTTTTTTTTTTAATAATTTTAAAATGACCATCAATGAGTACTGATCTTAGTCCAACTGAAAATCTTTGAAGAACATTGAAATCTGCCATTGGGGAAAAGAACCAAATGTTCAAGAGGCTGAACAAATTAAAAAGGGAAGAATAGAAAATACTACATGAGAAGTGTAGAAAGCTTATAAAAGGACAGAAGAAACATTTGGAGGCTTTCATCACTGCTAAAAGTTCTGCAACCAAATGTTAAGGACGAGTGCCCATATTGCTCCACACGGAGTTATCTTTCTTTCATATATATATATATAATTTGGGCCTCCAAATAAAAAATTCTGATGATATATGTTTGGTACATTTCCCTTTATTTCTGTCTATATTATAAAGGGTGCCAAAATGGTGAGCAGGGCTGTATAGTGAAATGGAAATACATTTTGCTCCACAAAGCCACTTTAATCAGCCAATACATTTGGTGGCCGGATTCCAATGCAGATCTATTCCAATTTCCGACCATTTAAGAAGCGTGAATGTATATAATGTATCAAATGGTGGGGAAAGGCTTTCTGTGACTACACTTGCATACAAACAGATTTTTTAATAGCCATTTTTCATTTCCATGTATTATTTCAGTTTAATCATTCTTTGACCAGTTTCTGAATTACAGTTCTTTATTATCTGAGTCTCAATTAATGAACCATGTCAGTCAAAATGTGCATGTATGCATGTGTGTGGATCCATGCCCGTGTGATTATGTTCAATTAATTGAACCAATTAAAAAATACTTAGAAAGGTTACCATGTAATGAATGTGGAATCAGCAGTCATCTCATGGGTTTGGGGTTCTGTTGTTTTGACATTTTTAGTATTACACCGTGGGAGTGTTTCAATAGCATAGATTTACATTTATTTTAAGTGAAGAATAATCAAAGCTTTCTTCTATGTGTTGCATATTAGGGTGGGATTTTGAGCATGTGCCTTTGCAAAGGTATCTAATTGCTAGGTTATATATATATATATATATATATATTATATATATATATATATATATATATATATTTGTCCGTGTGCAATTGTATTCATCACTACTTTACACTTCACTTCACTACTACTAGATTTTTCCAATTAGCTATTGAAAAAAATGTTTTAATTACAGGATTTTATTTTATCATATCAGAGCAAAGGCACAAAAATGCAAGGCTATAGGCAAGGTCCAATAACATGAAAAAGCGTCCCATTACTACGAGGCAAAACTTGAAAACATGAACAAAAATGTGACTTGACTATGGTGACACAGGAAGGCTCTAACGAGGGGAATACACAACAATACGCTTGCGTACTCATGGATCATGATGCAGTGTCCAGAACACACCAACACAACAAACTGACAAATGCAAGAGACAATCTCAAGGCTTAAATGCCTGGTCTAATAGCGTCCACACGGCACAGGTGTGGGGCTTCTGCCAGGGGCAGCTCCACCCAGAGCAGTGGCTTGGCCATGCCCCTGACAATTTGTTGAATTTGCAAGTGATTCTCTTATCAATTCTATTTGATATGATAACATGTGGCTTAAGTAATATTTATATAATTCCACGCCTGGAAGTGGTATTCGTAGGCTACATCACTCCATTTGCACGAAACAGCAGTAAACACATTACTAACAACACCAATAATAAGACCAGTTACTAAAAATAACTAAAAATGACACCACTTCAACTAGAAACAGTGTCTCAACAATATTAATTAATTCAATATTCTTATACATTATATATATTATATATTCAATACTAATGTCATATTAATAACAATTAAAGATGCATTTAATTCATTCAAACTATGATCGAGTAATTTTAGGTAAACCAATGCATTCTCTAAGACATCAAACGCTGAGTACGTGGGTGTGATGTTCCCTGTGATGGCTGCGTTCATCACGTGACCAAACTGTAAAGCATACACGAGAATTTGCAACTTTTGCAAAGTTTTTCCTTCAGCTCTTTATTTCTGTTGTGTGTATAAACACTCAGGGTCTCACCCACTTTACTTGTGTAACTGTATGATGTTGTACAAAGGCTCCATTATATCTCACCTGACACCCGACTTCTTATAAGAATCAGAATCAGATTTATTGGCCAAGTGAGTAAAAACATACAATAAATTTTTCTCCGGCAATTGGTGCTGTCCTGGTATGACATTCACAACAAAGAACAACAACGTAACTTTCTAGTTACGTACAACAAGTACGAACAAGAGACATTCCTGTTTCTACGAAGTATTCCTTATAAGTGTCACAGATGTGCAAGATGTAAAGACTTCTTCATTTAGAACAGGTATGAGATATGAGTGTGTCAGCGTCCCACATTGTGTTAAGCTTGTACAGAATGCCTTTACCTGTTCGCGGTTCACATTATGGACCAGTGCAAAGAACTACATGACATGAATGATATCAACCAATCATTCCTAACTTTCACTAATAAGTGATCTGTTCCGCAAAGCATTTTTTTTAATATAGTGAGTGGATTTCATACACGAGGTAATTTACACAATGTGCTTTACATGAATAAAAGCATTTAGATAAAGAGAAATAAAACATTTAAAATGGGGGAAAAAATAAAAATGACAAAATCAAATAAAAAAATGAAAATAAAATTACAGTGGGACCACTACTTACGAAATGAATCCATTCTGGAAGTCGTTTCGGCGCGTGACACTTTCGTAAGTAGAAGTGCTTTTTACATGTAAGTAGCCTAATACGTTCAGAGCCTCCCGAACCCCCCCACTGCCAAAAATAAACATTCAAAGTGAACATAATCTAAAGGTTAATACACAATTACATTCATTTACCTTAAATATAAGTATTTAAAGTTTACATAATGTCAGGTATAATAAAACTGTACTGGAAGCCAGTGTAAAGACTTTAGTATTCAGGTTATATGATCTAACGTTTTTGTTCTGGTCAGAACCCGAGCGACAGCATTCTGAATGAGCTGCGGCTGTTTAATGCTGTTTGTGGGGACTCCAGTCAGGAGACCATTAAAATAGTCAAGAGAGATAAAAGCTTTTGCTGGTCTGCTTGACAGTTCAGTCTTCACTCTGGATCTGTTCTTCAGATGGTTAAAGGTAGTTTTACTAATTGATTTGATATGACTTTTGAAAGTCAGGTCGGAATCTATAAGAATACAAAGGTGTCAGACTTGGTCTTTGGATTTTTAAGATAGTTAGTGTCCGGTTTACCAGTTAGGCATTTATTAAACACGACACAAAAAGAAGAGAAGAAACTCAGTTCAAGTTTGACAGCTCGCAAAGAGGAGAGGAACTGAGTTGGAACACAGTGTACCTGTTAGTTTGATTGTGTGTGCATGTGTGTGGAAGATTGCTGAGTATATGTATGGTCAAGTTTGCAATCATTTCTTTAACATACAACAGGGGCTCCTGGTTCTAACAGTTGTGCTGATTAGATGTTCTTTTTCTTGTGCTATCTCCTGTTAAGTAGCTGCCACGCTGTCTGGAGCAGGGCAAAGCATTCTTCATTACAAACAGAAGCAGTTTTTTTCATTGCAGCAAATGTATGATAATTTTATTTTCAATTATTCCTACAGTTAATCCCCATATTTATTAACAGAAATCCTCTTTTTTTAATAGCCAAAAACATTTATCTCAGTTTTGTTGTGGTTTAGTTGAAGAATTCTTTTTACTCATCCCATTATTTATCTGCTTTAGAGAGTGGCACAACACCTCAACTGAACTGATGTCATCTGGAGACACTCCAAAATATAACTGTCATCTTCAAAGCTATGATACTCAAAATTAAAGTTTTGAAAATTTTGACCCAAAAGTAAATATTGAGGCTGAGCAGGAGGGTTCCAAGTACTCTGCGTTTAGGGACCCCAGTGGTCATTGCCATTTGTTGAGATTTAGCACTTGCAATGGTTACAAAGTAGCTCCTTTCCTCCAAGTAGGACCTAAACGATTTAAAGACCTTTTCCATTTACTCCTACTCATGTTTCCAACCTTTTCACCAGTATATTATAATTTACCATATCAAAAGCCACACTGAGATCCAACAACAACAAAATTGTCACCGTTCCCGAGTCAGTATTCAACCTGATATAACACTTCGATAAGAGCATATTCTGTATTGTGATGAGTTTCGAAACCCGATTGAAATTTGTCAAAAAGTTCATTTAAACTGAAAATTGCTGAGTTAATGAAAAATAGCTTTCTCAACAATCTTTGCTTTGAAAGGGTGATTCGAGATCGGTCTCTAGCTTGCTAATATGTAATATGAAAGCGTCAAGGCTCTGTTTTGTAGAAGAGACTTAAGATACTTTAACACTTTTAGCTTTACAATTTGGAAGAAAAACATGATCAAGAAATCCTAAAAGGCATCATATAGATGCCTCAGAGGCTTCTACTTAAGGTTAACCATCCATCCATCCATCCATCCATTTACTTAGTCGGTTATCCTCACAAGGGTCCTATCCCAGTTGTCAACGGGCAGGAGGCAGGGTACACATTGAACTAGTTGCCAGCCAATTGCAGGGCACATCGAGACAAACAGCAGCACTCACAATCACACCTAGAGGCAATTTGGAGTGAACTGAACTTTCTCCTCCCCACCCCCGGTCTGACCCACCTCCCCGCCTGACCCACCTCCGCGTAGGGGGTATCGGCGTCCCGCGCCACCGTTAACGGCGGGCATCGACACATTGAGCACCACTGACTTGTGTACTTTGTGAAGTTACTATGACACGGGTCTTTTGTTACGTTCTGGGAGAAAGACTCCATTACAAACATTCGCTGGAAATAACATTCGCCTATTTGAAACATTCGTACGAGTTTTGTGACTATACGTCATTTGGCTAGTTAGCTCGTGTTACACACTCCTAAACTGTCTTTGTACTTCTATTTTGTCTTTGTTTTTGTGTTGTCTTGTAATGTGTGTGATTAAATTGTCTTAAAGGTCTAATCCAGAAGAAATGTATTTTATTTGTCTAATATACAAATGTAGCTAAAATTAAAAAAAAAAAAAATCCATAGAAAAATCCATGCACCAATCCAAAAGTCCTAATCCATCCACATGGGGTCCGAAAGATCCAGAATGCGTACTCCGAGAAAAACAAAATATCTTCCAGTATTCTGCAACAACCACTATATATTAACAAATAGATATTGAAGAAAACAACATATGGAGGCCAGTCATGTCCACAGGTTTGGAACACTGCAGTGGGGGAAGTTGTTTAACTATAGTGGCTAAAATAAATGTTCATTGGCTCAATCCCACTTGCATAGGGTTAGGTTAGGGTTAGAGTTAGCTAACCTTAACCCTTAGTTCCCCCTACAAACAATACACAAATTTCACAGTGGATATGTATCAAGTACAATGGTCTCCATTATCATTTCCTCATCATTAAAGTCATATCCCTCTGTAACACTGATAATTATGCTTTGTCTCAAGGCATTACAACACCAATCCATCTAAGGATCATGGTCTTTGCAAATGTGAGCAACGTTGTGCAAAATAAAATAAAATAAAAAAAACATTACACACAATGACACTCCTAGTACTCCTCACAGTTGAAATAGCATTGCCCCAACGGGGCCAAATTGATCTTATAACCAGGGGTTGGCTGACCAGCAGGCTTCAGCAGACAGGCTAAAATCACCCTTAATAGCCTTTAACACTTCCACGACACTGGTAATGTTATCTGAATTATCTGCTAGCAAAGTGTCGTACGCATATTCTGTCAGGTTCAGAGAAACACATAAACCATCTTGCTGGGTCAGAAAGTAGTCCAATGCCATGTCATGTTTAGGTAGTTAGTCGATAGCTTCTTTGAGTGTTAGATTAGAGCTTGAACCCTTGATTGTTTCATTAGCAAATCCCTGCAAAGTATATGTTATAATATCAATGTGATCTGCCAAAAATGTCACACCGTACCATGGGAAAAATCCAATAACCCATTTCTCTCCTGAAGTAATTCACCAATAACAAGCTTCCAAAAAATGGAACTGTGCAATTTCTCGTTTGATTCTGGAGTTTTGCACTCCCATATGATGCTCTCTCCTTGGCCCTTTTTTTAACTGTTACAACATCATAAGGAAGCTGTAATGTTGCTGAAAGGCAACAACCAGTCCAGCCATGAGGCCAAAATATATAAGCCTTATCCCCACAGACCCACCAAATATACAGTATTTGAAATTTCGAAAAGTACGGTTTCCTACAAATGTACAATTCCTTACTTACAATGTCACCTACTGGGCCCTGTCCCGCAAATGGAATGTCACTAAATATGTCTAAAGCCGTTCTCCAAATGGGTGTACCTAAAACCTTCATTAGGTAATATAGACACTCGGAAATTCCCATTATTCTTTGAGTAACGCTGGGTCTCATTTGAACAAAAACATATGGTTGATTCCACTGGCCTCACCACTATAGAAACAGGTACAGCGGATTGGAGATCCCCATGTTTTCCTAGTAAGTTCAGGTATTGTAAATCCCACACCCAATCACATTCTTCACCGTGCATTCTGATGTTCTTGTCATTCCATATCAGATAATGTGCTGTAGGATTGCCTTGCATGAAATCCAACCTCTTGCAATGACATTGCAATGGAATTGGTAACGTTTTGAAAATTAACTGAGATGTACTGGGAGACCCTGACTAAACATAGTTCTTTGCCTTTATTTTATTTTATTTTATTTTATTTTATTTTATTGGTTCAAGCACCTTGTGGAGATGTGCTCATTATCTTGTCATATGCCCAGTCATAAGGACAATAAGACCATTGATTGATTGATTGATTGATTGATTGATTGATAAATTGATTTTTTTTCTTGTTCCTCACTGTAGCAACTGTCCATGGCCGCTATCCATTATTGTTTCCATAGTCCACTTCTGTCCTCATTGTTGACCTAAGTGGCTGTCAATTAACACACTTCTGCTTACCATTTTCAGACATCGGTAGAGTGGGTACACCCCCTGACTGTCCATTAACATCCACATACACTTCAAGACGGTGGATTTTTCATTTCCCGGTATAACATCGTCTGCAATAGTCCGTGACTGTGCTCAACGGAAAACGGAGGCTGGTGTTGTTGCTAACACCAGGCTTGTGCTAATGTGCCATGCCTACGTAATGATGGTAGGGTATCCGATAATATTGGGAATATGGCAACAAGTGATGATTTACAAAAAGTACAGTTTTACAGGTTTAAAAGTATCCATTAGCCAGTGCTTGTACTTTTTTTTTTTGAAGAAGAAGAAAAACAATCTTATAACCAAGAAAAATGTAAAAATGGACAAAGCAAGCAGAGCAAGGAAAATAGCATCGCACTGTATGAGAGGAAGTGACAAGACAATACTCTTAAACATTGCTATTGGTTAGTAAGGAACACAATATCTGTTCCCTCCTCTGGGCTATGGATATCTCATACCCAAATGCAAAACTGTTTTGAAGAGAGAAAGGGTATATACAACAAAAACAAATAATTTATAAGTGTAAAATATAAAAGCTGTACACAAATATATCTCACACAGTTTTCTTTCCTTTTTATTATCAAATGTACAAATATCATAACCACAATCGTCTTTATTGGCCATGTGTGTAAAAACACACAAGGGATTTTTCTCCGGCAGTCGGTGCTTCCCTGGTACGTTATACAGAACAAGAACAACAAAGCAACAGCAACAAAGACCAAGAGACATTTCTATTTATAGGAACTATTCCGTATAAGAGTGATGCAAGATGTAAAATCTTCTTCATTTAGAACAGGTCAGAGATAAGTATGTCAACGTCCCACATTGTGTAAAGCTTGAACAGAGTCCCTTTACCCTTTCGCGGTTCCCGTTATAGTGTAATGACGATGGTGCAAAAGGGAGCAGTTTAAAGTGACGAATCGTGCGATAGTCTACAAAATATATTACTAATACTAATATTGATTGGACCAGCAGGATGTGAGTGAGTATCCCAACAATAGCACAAGGCAGAAAATTGTAAATTTGCTAATCAAGAATTTAATGACTTAATTGCCAAACGGAAATAAACTGGAGGAGCTGGAAGAGCTGGTGGCCAGGATATGGAGGATCAGAATGGATCCTGCCTGCTTTGGACCTAGTTTGCGTGTCTGACGGAGTGCATTCGTTAGTGTAGAGCAAGAAGAGCAGAGGGGAGAGGACACAACCTTGGGGTGCCCCGGTGCTGATAGTGCGCATGGATCAGGTGTTGTCCTCGGCCTCTCCTCCTGTGTCCTGGCCGTCAGGAAGTTTACACCTTACTTTACCCTTTAAAACCTTTCCAGTGTCAGCGTTTCATAATCCATTCTTCCATTCGCTGAACCGCTTAACCTCACGAGGGTTGCAAGTGGGCTGCTGTTGATGACAGTTGACTTTGGGCAAAAGATAGAGTACATCCTGAACGAGACACTAACCAATCCCAGGGCAAATACAGTATAGATAAATAACCATTCTCGTTCACATTCTCATTGACACTTTTGTCTTCAATTAAATTACTGACCATATTTTGTTTTTATTTACTTATTTTGTTAGATCAAGCAGAATAGTGAATCTGCATCTCCTTTATGCCAGAACAGTTTTACTGTGTCACAGTGGCTTTATTTATTTTTTTTGCTTCATCTGTGATTTCTTAGTATTTAAGGTTTTATTCCCAAGAAAACAGTCCCAGTGGTATGTGCCTACGTACATATTCAAGTGAATTGACAACATTTTTTTTTTTTATGAGGCAGAAAACCAGAGTATCTGGAGAAAACCCACACACACACATGGAGATTATGCTAACTCCACACAGGGAGGAGGGATTTGAACCTTGGATCTCAGAACTGTGAGCAGATGTGCTCACCAGTCATTCATTGTACCTTTCCAAATAAAAAAATAATACAAAAATCCAATTTCGAATGTGATTCTAATTCTTGAAATTTTTTTTGACTAGGTGTCTGTCTCTCTTGCTTTTACTGCCAATGTTGTATTGACTAGATTTAATGCAGCCCTATGGGGGCACAAACCAGTGCAATCTGTAGGCCGGTCCCAAGCCCGGATAAATGCAGAGGGTTGCGTCAGGAAGGGCATCCGGCGTAAAAACTGTGCCAAACAAATATGAGCGTTCATCTAAAGAATCCCATACCGGATCGGTCGTGGCCCGGGTTAACAACGCCCGCCCCCGGCACTGCTAACCTGCAGGGCGTCGGTGGAAATTCAGCTACTGTGGGTCGAAGACAAAGAAGAGGAGGAAACCGGATCCAGCGTCAGAAGAAAAAGAGGAATGCACAGAGCCTACAACTGAGTGTAGGGACTTTGAATGTTGGGACTATGACAGGAAAAGCTCAGGAGTTGGTTGACATGATGATTAGGAGAAAGGTTGATATTCTGTGCATCCAAGAGAGCAGGTGGAAAGGTAGTAAGGCTAGAAGTTTGGGAGCAGGGTTTAAATTATTCTACCACGGAGTAGATGGGAAGAGAAATGGAGTAGGGGTTATTTTAAAGGAAGAGCTGGCTAAGAATGTCTTGGAAGTGAAAAGAGTATCAGATCGAGTGATGAGACTAAAATTTGAAATTGAGGGTGTTATGTATAATGTGGTTAGCGGCTATGCACCACAGGTAGGATGTGACCTAGAGTTGAAAGAGAAATTCTGGAAGGAACTAGATGAAGTAGTTCTGAGCATCCCAGACAGTGAGAGAGTTGTGATTGGTGCAGATTGTAATGGACATATTGGTAAAGGAAACAGGGGCGATGAAGAAGTGATGGGTAAGTACGGCATCCAGGAAAGGAACTTTGAAGGGCAGATGGTGGTGGACTTTGCAAAAAGGATGGAGATGGCTGTAGTGAACACTTATTTCCAAAAGAGGGAGGAACATATAATGACCTACAAGAGCGGCGGTAGAACCACGCAGGTAGATTATATTTTGTGCAGACGATGTAATCTGAAGGAGGTTACTGACTGTAAAGTAGTGGTAGGGGAGAGTGTAGCTCAATAGCATAGGATGGTAGTATGTAGGATGATTCTGGTGGTGGGTAGGAAGATTAAGAAGACAAAGGTAGAGCAGAGAACCATGTGGTGGAAGCTGAGAAAGGAAGAATGTTGTGCGGCCTTCCGGAAAGAGGTGAGACAGACTCTCGATGGACAACCGAAGCTCCCGGAAGACTGGACGACGACAGCCAAGATGATCAGAGAGACAGGCAGGAGAGTACTTGGTGTGTCATCTGGTAGGAAAGGGGAGAAGGAGACTTGGTGGTGGAACCCCATAATACAGGGAGTCATACAAGGAAAGAGATTAGCGAAGAAGAAGTGGGATACTGAGAGGACTGAGGAGAGGCGAAAGGAGTACATCGAGATGCGACGTAGGGCAAAGGTAGAGGTGGCAAAGGCTAAACAAGAGGCATATGAAGACATGTACACCAGGTTGGACACGAAAGAAGGAGAAAAGGATCTCTACAGGTTGGCCAGACAGAGGGATAGAGATGGGAAGGATGTGCAGAAGGTTAGGGTGATTAAGGATAGAGATGGAAATGTGTTGACTGGTGCCGGTAGTGTGCTAAATAGATGGAAAGAATACTTTGAGAAGTTGATGAATGAAGAAAATGAGAGAGAAGGAAGAGTTGAAGAGGCAAGAGTGAAGGACCAGGAAGTGGAAATGATTACTAAGGGGGAAGTCAGAAAGGCATTACAAAGGATGAAAAATGGGAAGGCAGTTGGTCCTGATGACATACCGGTAGAGGTATGGAAGCAATTTGGAGAGATGGCTGTGGAGTTTTTGACCAACTTATTCAACAGAATACTAGCGGGCGAAAAGATGCCTGAAGAATGGAGGAAAAGTGTTCTAGTTCCCATTTTTAAGAACAAAGGGGATGTTCAGAGCTGTGGGAACTATAGAGGAATAAAGTTGATGAGCCACACAATGAAGTTATGGGAAAGAGTAGTGGAGGCTAGACTCAGGACAGAAGTAAGTATCTGCGAGCAACAGTATGGTTTCATGCCTAGAAAGAGTACCACAGATGCATTGTTTGCCTTGAGGATGCTCGTGGAAAAGTACAGAGAAGGTCAGAAGGAGCTACATTGTGTCTTTGTGGATCTAGAGAAAGCCTATGACAGAGTACCAAGAGAGGAACTGTGGTACTGCATGCGTAAGTCTGGTGTGGCAGAGAAGTATCTTAAAATAGTACAGGACATGTATGATGGCAGCAGAACAATGGTGAGGAGTGCCTTAGGTGTGACAGAGGAATTTAAGGTGGAGGTGGGACTGCATCAGGGATCAGCTCTGAGCCCCTTCCTGTTTGCAGTGGTAATGGATAGGCTGACAGATGAGGTTAGACTGGAATCCCCTTGGACCATGATGTTCGCAGATGATATTGTCATATGCAGTGAAACCAGGGAGCATGCAGAGGAACAATTAGAAAGATGGAGACATGCACTGGAAAGGAGTGGAATGAAGATTAGCCGAAGTAAAACAGAATATATGTGCGTGAATGAGAAAAGTGGAGGGGGAAGAGTGAGGCTACAGGGAGAAGAGAAAGCGAGGGTGGAGGACTTCAAATACTTGGGGTCAATAATACAGAGCAATGGAGAGTGTGGTCAGGAAGTGAAGAAACGGGTCCAAGCAGGTTGGAACAGCTGACGAAAGTTGTCTGGTGTGTTATGTGACAGAAGAGTGTCTGCTAGGATGAAGGGTAAAGTTTACAAAACAGCAGTGAGGCCGGCCGTGATGTACGGATTAGAGACGGTGGCACTGAAGAAACAACAGGAAGCTGAACTGGAGGTGGCAGAAATGAAGATGTTGAGGTTCTCGCTCGGAGTGACCAGGTTGGATAGGATTAGAAATGAGCTCATTAGAGGGACAGCCAAAGCTGGATGTTTTGGAGACAAGATTCGAGAGAGCAGACTTCGATGGTTTGGACATGTTCAGAGGCAAGAGAGTGAGTATATTGGTAGAAGGATGGTGAGGATGGAGCTCCCAGGCAAAAGAGCGAGAGGAAGACCAAAGAGAAGGTTTATGGATGTGGTGAGGGAAGACATGAGGGCAGTTGGGGTTAGAGAGGAAGATGCAGGAGATAGGCTAAGATGGCAAAAGATGGCAAAAGATGACACGCTGTGGCGACCCCTAACGGGACAAGCCGAAAGGAAAAGAAGAAGAAGAAGAAGTTGTATTGACTAGATTTATGCTACCCATAGAAGTGCCATGGGGGATATCTGTGGTTATGTGAACCTTAACCCGCTTTTTACAGATAGAACTGTTACGAGTGACCCAACATCACCACGATCCTATAAAACTAAATTCAAATTTTCTTGAATATCTTCATGACGCCATCAATCATCATTTGACTCTACGCAATTATCGGAATTCTCAAAAATAAGCAACAATTCGATCAATCCCTCAAAGTGTTAGAAAGTGTCGTCATTCAAGACATTTATTGACATTTGCTTAATATACTGTATTATAGAACCTCAGAAGTTGAACATGACTCTGCTCCTACAAAAAATGTCCTAAACCACTAAGAAATCTCTAGATTGTGTTGTATTAAGAAATGGTAGAAGGAGACCAACAAACTCAATGGAACATTAAATGTTGTGCGTTTGTATTGCAGTTTTGATGACGTTACAATAAAACCAGGATGGTAATAACAGTGATGAGAGATTTCTGTCTGAGTCGCTCAGAATGGGGCTTTGACCAAGGGGCAGATGTGAATGAGGAACACGTGGCCTCCCGCCATTTTACCCAGTGCCCTGAAGCATTGCAGCACAAAGCACCCTGAATTGCTTCTAAGGTATTGGAAAGCTCCGGTTTGTCACTAATAGACTACTTGCTGTGTACACGACTACTAAATGCAAAAATAAAAAATAGAATCTCATTACAATAAATCATTATCCCTTCAGGGGTGGAAATATTTCACAATATTTTATAAGAGTGTAGGTGGTGTGTCAGTCATTTCCTTCCAAGTCTATGGGAATTTATGCATGTGCATAAGTGCCAATCCATCAGCATGCCTGCTAACGATTTTGCTGCTGAAGAGAGATACAAGCAGGTTAAGTAATTCCCTCTTAGCTGGTTCCATACCGCGCCTGCTGGGTCATGAAAGTCACTTTGTGTCGAACTAATTGGCAGGATGATCTGCTGCATGGTAATTAGGAAGTTTGTAGACACTAAAGAAGTTAGTGGAGTAATCCCAAAAGGTGACAGTGGAGAAAGATGGTAGATTTTTAGGGAACCTGTTTGTGGGTACCAAAAACATAAAAGGTTTTCCCACATACTGTTTCGAGAGAGAAAACCATGCTGAATGCCCAATGTAGGACAAGTGGACTGGAGATGGCTGGATTAAAAAAAAAATACAATGAAACTAAACTACGAGTCCACCTAGTCATCCATTTTCCAAGCTGCTTATCCTCACAAGTGTCATGGGAGAACATGCCCGCCTATCCCAGTCAACTTTGAGCAAAGGGCAGAAAACACCCAAAACTGGTTGCCACTCAATCACAGGTCACATATTGCCACTATCACTGAGCAGGAATCTGCTTGGGATGTACGATAGGAGGGACCGGAGTGCCCAGAGAAAACCCACACAGGCACGGGGAGAACATGCAAAACCCACATAGGTGGGGGGTGGGATTTGAAACCCAGTCCTCAGAACTGTGAGGCCAACTCTTTCCAGCTGCTCCACTGGCTTGGCACCTCTGTCAAATTTTAGAATCCAATGTGGCCCATGAGTCAAAAAATGTGCCACCCCTAGGCTAAGAAAAGGGATGGATGGATAAATAATGAATTAATTCAGTGAATTTCATTTCATTAATATAACTTTTATTCCGATAGACACATCATAATTGTTCCTGTTGGCTGTTACAGCATACAAATCAATAATAAGTCTATGGTTGTTTAATCTTACAAGAAAGTTCACCAACACTTGTACAAATGGGCCTGGTCTGCTCAGAACTCAACAAAATGAGGAATTTGGAGGTATATAGACATTGACTAGTGACATTAACCACATGGATCACTTTAACGTTGTCTTTAACTTCTGACGTGACTAACGATGTTTTGCATAATTAATGGTCAGTTACCTAACACTCGGTTCATAATTTAGCCAGTTGTTAAAATAACCATGTTTTAAACAACCGGGCCCTGCTTTATTGTCTTATGTTCAATTAACATTTTTTTATGTAATTGTTTCCTCTTATGTCAGGTAAATTGCCCTTACCCTGACTGTTGTGTTGTGTTGTCCGTTGAGTCAGTGGTTAGCCTTGTTTTCTGTGACATGCTCTAATTAAGCCAAGATTACATTAAGGTTAACTGTTTTGTTTAGTTGTATAATTTTTTACAAACATTAATGAGACTGTACAATTACTAGTGGTGAGTTTATTTAGGAATGGGTGGAGTGGGGGGACATTTGGTTTATTAACCCTTGAACTCCCTGCTGCTGTGAGAAAGTACTTTACTGTCATCCAAATTTGTTGTACTTCCACACCATTTAAAGGCTTCCGTTCCCTGGACGAATCATGTTACATCAACTTTATGAGATGTTATATCTTTTATGGCCCTTTTCACATCATCTTGAGTCCATTTTGTGTGTGTGTTTCTCTCTTATTTTATTCTGCAGGTTAACTATATATATTTTTTTTGTGTCTGTGATGAGCTGGCCAGCAAAGCCATATTGTGTTATCCACAAATTTAGATGTTTTATTGTAGTAGGACATTGGCTTTCTCCAAACTTCTAGTCCTTACATTTTTTTTTTTCAGATGTTCTGTATCAACTATTTTGCTATTTGTTTTTCCCCTGTTGGAGTCAGTGGTTCGTGACTCGTTCATAGTGGGTGACTAAACTGACTTCCCCCTGAACAGGGTGACAATTACTTTCTGTTTGAGGTCATTCTCAAGCTTCTATCACAAGTGGTGGAGAATTCTTACCTCCGCATCCTCAAACAGTTGTCACTCAATTTCCTGTTCAAATGAGGGACGAAACCTCCACTCACACTTTTACACATGCACATGTTTCACGGAGTTCAAGTACGTACAGGACACACATTGCCCTTTTCTCAGTTTTATAGACTAATTTGTCGACTCGATTGGGACTAGAATTCTCGAGGTTTGGTTCTGCCTCAGTCACCCAGATGCGCATTCCCTCATTCCTCACTAGTGTGTGAGTTTCCTACTCACCAGAGATGTCTTTACTTCCTTCGGCTTCTCATCAACCCACAGCCTCCAGACACAAAGTTGAGGCCCCGTTCCAGAAAGGGTCTCTAGTGCCGTGGCCATGGTCTTTGCCTAGACGTCGACTCAGCCCCTGGCAACTTCAGGTATCTTGAGATTTGGGTCGAAGGACCAAGTAAATGTCAGGTTTACCAATTAGACATTCATTAAAATGGACCAAAAATGAAGCAAAGACACCAGTTCAAGTTTGACAGCTCGCGAGGAGAGAGGAGAGGAACTGTCTCGTACAATTCGCCACTGCACACTCTGATTATCCTCTCCTCAGCACCTCTATTTATTTAGTTTCAATACGCCCCTTATTTACATGGATGTTACAAAAAGGAGACGGCAAGCAAAACATAGTTGGAAACAAGGTGTACATGTTTGTTCATGTGTGTGTGCATGTGTGTGGAAGATTACTGAGTACATGTGTGGTCATCATTTCTTTAACAGGTAGCAGGTGCTCCTGGTTCTAACAGTTCTGATGATTAGATGTTTTTGTTCTTGATATCTCCTGCTAGGCGGCTGCCACGTTATCAAGAACAGAGCAAAGCATTTCTTTATTGGAAGCAGATGTATGATAATTATATTCACAATTTATTCCTACACTAATGGACTTTTATGATGGCGATCTTAACCCCCCCACCCCACCCCTGACCCATGTCCCACAAGCTTCCAAAATGGCAACTCAACAGAACATGTTTAAAGTCGATTCTCTAACGTGTATTCTTGATAATATTGGGGTATTTTTTTTTACCAAAAGCATCAGACGTGTCCAAGAGAGATTTACAGCGAGGTCTTAACAATTTCACGCAAGGAATTAAGATTTTGGAAGGAGCAGGACGCAATGTCAGAGTTACAGCGAAATGTTGGCAATGGATGCAAAAAAGTTTGCCACCTCACAAATGTCATATTAAAATCCAGCAGGATGAAATAGTGGAATCATACTGCACATACAAAGCAGGGTGAGTACTTTTTACTTGGAAAGATCACAAGTAATATCATTGTAGTCTTTATAATTGAGTGGGTGTATTCATTTGACCTGGCTTGTAATCGAACGTCTTAAAAGTCTGATGTGATACAAATGGGCAAATAGACATTCCTACTGCTTGACATTGTGCATACATGTATCACTAATCCAACTCTTTGGCATAAAACATTGCACATTTCATTCAGCAAGTCAGTGATACACAAACAAAGTAAAAGGTGTTCTCCTGCAATGTATAAAGCACTGATAATAGTTCAATCAAACTCAGAGAAGATACTTCTCCCTCACTTACCTTCAAACATACAGCCTTGTGTTTGTTGGTATTGTTCACATTTAGTTGTACATGCGGTCTTCCACAGGCCTTAATCCATTGTAGATACTTGGTCAGCTGTGTTTTAGGCTTTGGAAAATATACAAACCGGGCCCCTTGTAACCTAGCAGGATATCGATCAGGATATGATTGACAGGTCGGAAAGGTCCATTGCTGGTGGATTATAAGCATCCTACCTTATGTGTACTGCGTCACTTTGAGCCTCCCTGGGAAAAGAAGCAAAAATGCAATGTGAGAAAACTATCCAAATTAAAGACTAATGAAGACAGTGGCATAAAATAGTAAGATATAAATCAGTGACAAGCCACTGAAGATGAAACGGAGCAAGGAATAAAAAGAACTAAGGAATTCACATTCAAAGTGGGAGAACATAAGGAAGAAAGGAGGAATATTAATGGCAAAAAGAAAAGTCATTGGAGTCTTTGTTCAGTGCCGAGTTGTTTTAACCTTGTGTCCAAGGGACATCGAGAACCTTCAAAAATTTATCACAACTCTGGGAAGAAAGCGACACAGTGGTTGTGGAGCATAACAGAAGTTCTCCTCAAAAACAACATCCAGATGTCGCCTACATATTTCATCTGTTTTTTATCTTTAATGTTTTGTTGTTTCTTTTTTTATTACTATTTTTTTTCCTCAGTTCAATTATTCAGTCAGCCTCATTAATACATACGCAGTAGAATGTAATCCCTGTGCCAAACATTTGATCTGTTCTAGCTCCAGGCTTCAGTGGGTGTTCTTTCTTTCTTTCTTCTTTCTTTCTTTCTTTCTTTCTTTCTTTCTTTCTTTCATGATGTCCAGAGATTGAGATCAACAGCTCCCAACCTCATTATGTTATCAGAGAGAGGTTTGCAGACAAGCTTGTGTTGCCAGTTTTTTTTTTTTTTTTTTTTTTAGTTTATTACCTTTCTTTTCTGTCGCAGAAACCTCCATGTTCAAACGATAGTCATCAAGATAGCGTGTACTGTTTTGTACACTTATGATGTGTTTATGTACAAAACTTCTATCTTTATCTTTAGGAATGTCTGAATCCACCAATTTACTCTTAGTCTTAAAAAGTTGGAATGCACTGATATGTCCAACACCAGAGGGACAGGAAGACATCCATCCATCTATCCATTTTCTGAGCTGCTTATCCTCATGAGGGTAGCGGGAGGGCTGGAGCCATTCTCAGCTGTCATTGGTGGCAGGGTACACCCTGAACTGGTTGCCAGCCAATCGTAGGCATATGAAGACGGGCAACAATCACACTCACAATCACACCTGGAGGCAATTTAGAGTCTTACATCTTATTATGCTTCTTGGTTTGCCTCATAGTCATCGGACCCTGATTCTAATGGCGATGGCGAAGGACGAGTTGGTCGAAGCCGGATTACATGGGACGTGGGATGAACCTTCATCGATCTGGGAAGTTTCAAGGAAACAGCGACAGGGTTAACGATGTTCGTGAAAGGGACCCACAAACTTGGGAATGAGCAAAGAGAGGGAATTGGTAGCGGCCGTAGCTCACCCATAGGTCGCAGGCGAGAGGTCTTATTGGCCATACAGATCGGGCACGCGTTGACATACTCCCCACATCCTTTCCCAGGTTTGGCCACCAAAACCATTGTTCGACTACTGAGTGGGTCTTCACCATGCCGGGGTGGCAGATGGTCTTGTTTGTGTGGGCCCAATTGACGACATCTCCTCGTAGCGGGGGTCCCACGAACAGACGGCCGGGAGGACACTCGGCTGGGCCCGGAGAGTCCCTTAAAGCCTCCTTTACCCGTGTCTCGATCTCAAAGCCAGACCGTCCGCAGGGTCCTATATATACTGGGGTTAATTATCAACAATGAGGCGCAGGTGTGTGCCTCCCAATCAACACAGGTGTGTAGGGGACCTGCACACGTAGTGCTGGGACTGGCAGGACCGCAACATACCCTGGCGTCATTCCCGGCGATGCTGAGTCTTTCCTGGTGGGTCCTGTAATGGCTAGATCGTTCTGTCACGACCCATCGATGCGAGAGAGGACCCAAATGCAGGACTCCAGAGATGCAGAGGCAGTTTGGGAAAATCGTTTATCCCCTTCCAAGGTCGGGGATCAGGCAGACAGTCAACTGGAGTTGGAGTACCCAGGATGTCAGGCGTAGAAGGCAGGTCAGCGGGCAAGCAGGGATCGGTACACCGGAGATCATTCGGAGAGAGCAGCAGTCTCAAGGACGTCAAGCTTATGGGGTTGGTCGGAGGACAGGCAGAGGTCGGTACACAAGGGTTCAGGATCAGGAATGTGGATATGCAGGAACGAGGCATGAATGGCAACGATCTGGCAAAGCCAAACCGTCCGCTGAGTATACTGAGTTTCATTATCACTGATGAGACACAGGTGTGCAGGGGTCCTGCACTGCCAGGGCTAGGACCGGGAGGACCATGACAATTTCTCAGTGTAAAATCCTCCATTCCAAGCACCCCCCCCACCCCGTCCCCCCACCAAAAATAAGCATTCAAAGTACATAATGTAAAGAATAATAACATTTTTGTTCATTTACATTTGCCGTTGGGGAACTATGCAAAGAGAAGGGTGAGTGACAAGCAAAAAGTATTGCGGGGGACAGAGGAGAAAGCAAACGTGTACGAATTTACCCCCAAACACACTTCGGTATGGTATTTCTTGTTCTTTTTCTGGGGTTTATTGGTGGTTGGAAAAGCATCTTCACAGTACTTTACGACCACCAACTATTGTCCAACATTGTATGTCAAGACAAAGAAATCAGTCACTTGTATCTAAGTCAAGATATTATAACAGTATACGTTAACATGAACTGTTTTTGAAAACTTGGTCATGTCAGCTACAGTGCCATGAAGAGGTTTTTGCAACCTCCTGATTTCAAGGTTTTATGTTTTTTTTGCATATCTATCACATTTTATTTTATTTCAAATCACTAAACCAATTTTAATATCAGTCAGAGACAAACCAAGGAAATTCAAAATGGTTTTCAAATGGCAATTCAATTAATAAAGTAAAAAAAAAAATATATCCAAACCTTTCTGACCCTCTGTGAAAATGCAATTGCACACTGAACCTCTGAATGGGTTTTGTCACCTTTAGCACCAATAACTGAAATCCACCTTTGCGATAATTTGTGATGATTCTTCTGCATTACTCTGGAGGAATTTTGTACCTCTCTTCTTCCCAGAATTGTTTCAACTCTCCCATATTGGAGGGTATGAACTGCCCGTTTGGAGTCCCACTGACACAAAAAATTCAATTTTAAAATAGGTATTGTTTTCAAAACTACAAATAATATAAAATACTTTAATGATAATAGCAGTAAAAAAAGGTGAGCCTGGAGCGTTTTATAAAAGCGCAAAATTGTGTAAATCTGAAACGACACAATGCGCATCCCAGTGGCGGCCATATTTGCCTGTGACATCATGTGAAGGCATCACAGTGGATCCCTGGCATTCAAAACAAGTTGTGCCGAATGCAATGGCAGATGAATGAGAGCGATTTTTTGATTTTTCTGATAACCCTTCAGAAACTGAAGCTCTTTTTGAGGAAGAAAAGATCTCAGAAGCAAGTGAAGCGACTGGGGCCATTTTATCATATCGTTTCAAGCCATATTTAGACGATATACGGATAACTTCTCCACAAACAACAGACTCCCCTACAGACACAGTCGAGTGAGGAGACGAAGACAATGAAATATTCTAAATGACTGGCCCATAATTGTTCAATTTCCTAACCCATTTACAAGTCTTGTGCATGTAGCTTACTGGAGGACCCATGCCGGGCGAAGTAAATATCATGGATGTTATCAAAATTAATCTTGAGTATGTGTTATGTGTGTATTGTTGTTGTAGTTATTCATTATTTATTCTTTTTATTTTCCTTTCTTGCGTACTTTATTACTTAAGTCACGGGTGCCCAGACACTGGTGGCCAGTGGGGGGGGAGTGCTCCTTTCTCCTCCCTGCCCCCCATGCCACCGCACCCAACCGCCCGCACGCCTCACTGCCAGACCCATCTCCGTATTGGGGAGAACGGCAGCCCGCGCCACCGCTAATGATGGCCCGCGGCACTGCTAACAGCACCCCGCGCACATCAACGCCTTGAGCTCCAGTGACTTACGTACTTTATTAAGTGATTATGACACTGATCTTTTGTTAGGTTCTGGGAAGAAGGACTCTATTATGTCGTCGGATCCGGATTTCTACAATGTTCCTATAATGACGAGGATGGCTGTCGATGGGGCTTTTTATTAATACTGTTGCTTTCGGACAAGTACACAAGTACACGGACACCACAGTGCCTTCTGTCTTTTCTGGAACATTTGCTGGAAATAACATTCATCCATTTGGAACATTTGTTCGACGATGGTGACTATACGTCATTTGGCTAGTTAGCTCGTGTTACACTCTACTATACTATCTTTGTTTTTCTATTTTGTTATTGTTTTGTGTTGTATTGTATTGTGCGTGATTAAATTGTCTTAAATGCAATAGAAGTGCTTTGTTATATTTTGCTGGTTTGACCAAGGGGATTTATTCTAAATTCATACATAACAAATGCTATAAACTGTGAGTTAGTCCCTCCCAACTATTATTTTTTTTAATAGCTCTATACACACCTGTCATTTGGAACCCACAAGGCTCTTGTCCTTTGCAGCTGTGCAATCAATTTTTCACAACAAATTGGGTCTTTTGGAATTGTGTGATAAGTGTCCATCCTGCTCAGTATTTGAGCAATATCCAGCAACACGAGCGGCATTTTGGCTAACATGCAGAAAAAATGCTAATTTCTTGTCTGTACAAGAGGTAAATGCACTTGACTCCATGGTTGTAGGTGTCTGCAAAATACGTCACTTTCAGCTTCTTCTTCAACCCAACACAGTCAACAGATTTTTCATGGCAGGAGATTAAAAAAAAAAAAAAAAAAAATATACAGGAAAATTCTGACATGCCATGAACAAACGGATGTTTCCATTTTGGTTGATTTTATTTATTTTTTTTGGTTAACAACCTACTAAATTTCATTTTTTAGGTGTCAGTGGCACTTTAAGGTCACACACCACAGCATCTCAATTGGATTTAAATCGGTGCCTTGACTTGGCCACTACAAAAACGTAATTTTCTTTTTTAAAGGCCATTCAGAGGTGGACTTGCTGGTGTGTTTCGGATCGTTTTCCTGGTGCATGATCCAAGAAGACTTGAGTTTGAGGGCACAGACTGATGGCCGGATGTTCTTCTTCAGAATTTTATTGTCCACAGCAGAATTCAATCTTCCATCAATCACATCAAGTTGTTCTGGTCCAAAGCCATAAAATCAGCCCCAGACCATCACACTTCCACCACCATGATTCACTGTTAGCATAATGTTATTTTTATCAAGTTCGGTGCCATTTTTATGGCAGATATAATTAGCCACACAACTTTCAAAATGTTCAATGTTTGACTCATCAGTCTACAGAATTTTTTCTACAAGTCTTGACGATCACCAAAATTTTGTTTGGGAAATTTGAGACGAGTCTTTATTTTCTTTGCTGACAACAGTTTTTTTTTTTTTTTTCTTCCTGGGAACTCTCCCATAGATGCCGTTTTTGACTGGTCTCTTCTCATTGTAGCGTCATGCACATTGACCATAACTGAGGTCAGCGAGGCCTGCAGGTCTTCAAATGATGTTTGAGGTTCTTTTGTGATCTTCTAGAAGAGTAATCATTGCACTGATGGAGTAATTTTTGTTGGTCGTCCACTCCTGGTAAGTGCTGCCACTGTTCCCAGTTTTCTCAATTTTTGGATAATGGCTGTGATAGAGGTTGGCTGGACCCCCAAGCCTTGGAAATGGCTTTGTAATCTTTTCCAGACTTGTCTTTCCTTTGTGGTTAGTCAAATTGACTGTGTAATTTAAGCAAGTTGGGCAATTACCTTTTCACAGAGCGTCATAAAGTTTGGGATTTTTTTTTTTGCCTAAATAAATTCAATTGTCATTTGAAACTGCCATTCTGTATTTCCTTGGGTTTTCTCTGAGTGATATTAAAATTGGTATGATGATTGGAAACCTTTGTGTATGATTTATATAAAAAAAAAAACAACCTGAAATTGGGAGGTGGATGAATACTTTTTCACGGCACTGTACCTTTACTTAAAGCAGGAATTTGTAGTTTTCAAAGAATAACACGGTCATATATGTTAAATGTTTGTCTATGACCTGACAGCAGATTATTATTAAAATGACATTTTGAATGTAATTTGAATCATTATTTTACAATTGTGCACAGCCTGACAAAAACATACTATCAGGAGTAGAGCCAGAAGGTGTGACCACATAATTTGACAATCATTTGGTCATGCACATCTCATACTCTAGGGCCTCGCAGGAGGACAAGCAACTCTGTGTGAGAGAAGACTATAATGCAACTTCTTGGCTGGATTGTGAACCTCCCATTATAAACAAAAGTTAAAATAGGATTTAGACATTTTTCTAATTCAAATCAAGATAAAACATCCATAACAATGATGCATGTCCTATACATGGACAGTTGAAAATTGCTGGTTTTTGAAAACAACCATCGCTGATAACCTGTGACATCACTGTGTTGTTGGGTAAGTTTATCATCTCTTTTATCCTTTTAAATGGATTGCTCATTCCAAAAAATAAATCACAAAACTGGTAACATGTCGTGTAATGTTAAGCGTTCACTCTGAGTGAGGCAGCCGCTGCACATGAGAAAGATGCAGGTCCCATCCTTGTTCCTCCAAACATTTGCATCACACTGACATCCACAATTTACAATTTGTTTTCACTTGACCTACCATTCATGCTTTTGGAGTGTGCGAGAAAATAAGGCATCTCAAGTAACAGTGAACAGTCAAAGGATCCCTATTCAAGTAAATCATACACATGGACAAAGAAAAAAAAAAAAGATTACCTTTGAGTATTTCATTGACATTCTCTTGCAGCCAAAACATCACAATGCTCCTGTATGTTGCCTCCAAATTCATGGTATATGGAGAGAACCTTCATTTTTTCAAATGAGTCATGGCGGCCCTGCTATTCTGGGCTCTCACTTTGGTAAATTAGAATAAGTCAAAAGATTACCAATATGAGAACTGCAACTTGATTGAAGGATTCAGTTTTTTATTTTGAAAATGGTCGTTAACGGTCCCACTTTCTACTGAAGCCAGAGTCTCACAGAATAAGTCCTTCACGTCCTTGCTGAGGTTGGGCCACCAGAACCTCTGTTCGACCACTGAACGCGTTTTTGCCATACCCGGGTGGCAGACCGTGAGAGTGCGTCCGGCTTGCCATTCTTGGAGCCTGGGCAGAAGGACAGAGTAAAGTGGAAGCGGGTGAAGAACAGGGCCCACCTGGCCTGGTGGGCGTTCAACCCCTTCGCGGAATTCAGGTAGTCGAGGTTCTTGTGGTCAGTGAAGACCATGAATGGCACTTGCGAGCCCTCCAGCCAGTGCCGCCACTCCTCCAACGCAGTCTTGACCGCCAGCAGTTCCCGATCTCCCACGTCGTAGTTCCTCTCTGCCGGGGTCAGCTTCCTAGACAGGAACGCGCACGGGTGGATCCTAGTCTGGACTGCCATATATGGCATGCAGGAGAGAAGGAAGAAAGAACCACACTGCCGCATCGATTGATGTGGTAGGGTTAATTTGCATATATTAACACAAACAGGATCAAACAGAGGTGACATAAGCCATAAAACCTAATCACACCTGGTTCAGCCACGTTGTGATGGAATATAAAAAGCTAAATCGAGCATCCAGTACGCAGACCAAAAATATTACCTAAATGAAGATCACTTCTGGTACAGAGAGAGAAACAATGGTCAAGAATTCCAACAATGGGCAAGGGGGAAGTCACTCCTTTAATACACATACTCCTTATGATTACCTGTAGGTGATAACTATTGGGCTTGTCCCTGAGCACAGAGAATTGTCATTCTCTCTGCTGCCACATATACAAGTGAAGTGGAGACATGGATTGAGGCTAGATTTGACTCTTACTAACATTTTGGGGAAAAAATGCATTTGAAATGTGAAGTACTTTGACATAACATTTGTAAAAGGATAACACTACAATAACAAACAAAATAGGAGTTTAGAAAAGATAGAAGAAAATGGGGTGTATAAAAACTTTATCAGGTAATCAAGAATATTTGAATCCTATTGATAAGGAAACAGGTGAAACTGTGGTGCAATGGCTTAGCTCCTTGGCCTCAAACTTCTGAGATCTGGGGTTCAAATCCTGGACTCGCCTGTGTGGGGTTTGCATGTTCTCCCCATGCCTGCATGCACTCTCCAGGCACTCCGGTTTCCTTCAACACCCCAAAAACATGGATCCATTGGGGACTCTAAATTGCCCGTAGATGTGATTTTGAGTGGGGCTGTTGTCTGTCTCTATGTGTCCTGCAATTGGCTGACAACCAGTTCAGGGTTTGTTCGACAGAATTTTAGCAGGTGAGAAGATGCCTGCAGAATGGAGAAAACGTGTGCTGGTGGTTATTTTTAAGAACAAAGGGGATGGGCAGAGCTGTGAAAATTGCAGAGGAATAAATTGGTTGAGCCACACAATCATAATATGGGAAAGAGTAATTGAGGCTAGACTTTAGACAGAAGTGAGTATTTGGAAGCAAGATTATGGTTTCATGCTGAGAAAGAGTACCACAAATCCATGATTAACCTTAAGGATTTTAATGGAAAAGCAAGGTGCCTCCGCTGGAAAGTGTTGGCCTCACAGTTCTGAGGTCTGGGTTTTTTCCAGGCACTCCGGTTTCCTCTCACATCCCAAAAACATGCAACATGAATTGGACACTAAATTGCTCCTAGGTGTGATTGTCAGTGTGACTGTTTGTCTTTATGTGCCCTGTGATTGGCTGGCATCCAGTTCAAGGTGTAGCCTGGCTCCTGCCCGTTGACAGCTGGGATTGGCTTCAGCACTCCTGTGAACCCCGTGAGGATAAGCGGCTAAGAAAATGGATGGATGAACTTAAAGTAATAACATATATATTATATATCCATTTTCTTAGCACATCAAAATACATAAACCGTGAGATCCTCGACAGAATACCATAGAACATTTACACTGATAAAGCGTATGCAAATGTGGTATCATCTCTGATCGATAAGCACCCATGTCTCCAAGAAAAAGGTATGTACAATAAGTCAAGGCAATAGTCGCAAAAATAGTTTATAACTCAATATGGAAAATGATAGAACAAAACGAAGAAAATTAGAATGTCTGGACATTGTAATCTATGGTAGTAAACAGGGAGGACATTACATAGAAAACGAGCCAATGGACAAGAATATTAAAAAAAGCACGTGGGAATTGAACTACTTGGCCAACTTTCCTGTTGGGTGTGATCTGGCAAATCTTGATGAGATGGGGAAAAGAAACCCAATGGGCAACTTATAAAGCAGAAAATGGACCTGTCTTTTTCAATGAAAAGAGGTGGTGCAATTTAAACCTGAAATATACCATTTGAAAGAGTGGCCTGTGTTAAAATAATCATCCATATGTTCTCATTTTGTTCATACTGTAGCTGGTTACACATCAACACCAAGCTTGTACCTTTGAACTCATTGTCTTGGAAACAGATGTCATCAATCGAACTTGATGTAATCAGTCTAACAAATGTAATCAATCAAACAGTCTCACACACTCACACACACTCATCATGTGATTCACTGAATAAAAAGAAGCTGCAAGGGGACACAAGTTGGGAGTTGGTTGTCCTGTCGCTCCCCTTGCAGCAAGTAAAACTTGAAGCCTTGTCTGTTTGCCTTCTTTTAATAGAGTCAAGCTTTTTAAACCTGACAGCCTGCCCTTTCACTGAGGACCACGTGTGTACAATGGATGTAGAAAGCAAATGTTTGATTTTTGTCTCTGCATAATACACGAGTTCATAGAAAACTATTATGTTTGTATGTAGGGCAGGGATCATAATCTATTTTGATTGCTCATCTCATCAGGTTTCCCAATGCACTTTATTTTTGTTTGTTTTGAAATGTAATCCTGTTCTTTCTCTTTAATTAATATTTTTCAGCTGCACTTTGAGTTCCAAATGAATGTGAGGAAGAACCATGAACAGGTACCGTAATTTCTCGTTTACAATGCGTCCTGAAGTATAATGCGCACCCCCAAAGTTGACCTAAAAAAATCAGGAAAACCATTCTACCAATGTACAATGGGCACCACCAATTTGCTGCTACCCATATCCCCAAAATAGGAATTATCTGTATTTCTATTTTACTAGGTTTGTAATTTCATTGTTTGTACTTGTATTGTTTAAAAAAAAATGTCTGTACAACAATCCTGAATGATAATCTTTTCGCATATGCTGATGTAGCAGTAATAATTATCTCGCGGCAGGCCACAGGACACGCTTGTCCTGGTCCCTGTAATTGTCAAAACAGAATTCTTCAACCAACTAAAATAAATGCTCAATGATGGAATAACATTCTATTAATACTGTTGATAACACATGTTAGAGTCTTAAATAAATAACCTATTCAACACTGTTTCACTTAAACATTTTTTACATGAAATATTTGTGGATAAAACGTTTCTGCATAGTGTAGTTGACTCATTTCCAAAATGAAAAATATCCATCGTACCTGCCTTTGGCGCATCAATGTCAAACTCATCGATGACTTGGTCCAGTTCCAGTGCCTCTTCCAATGACTCATGAACAGTGATCCTATTTTGCTCCCATACCACATCATCCTCTGTGACATCCATGACATTTCTGAGGAAACATTTTTTGAATCTCAAGAGTTTGGTTTCCTTCCATTCGGCTCAAACCTGGAGCAGCTTGCACAATGGCATCAGGTCGCTATCAAAATAACAAGAGCTGAAACTACGTAGAAACGAGTGTAATGGACACATTTTTAAAAAAGCAAGCATTTCAATTGTGCGCCATCCCGTCTATGTTTTTTTTTTTTTTTATGTGGCCATTACTCTCATACTACATAGTTTCAGCTCACTTTGTTTTGATAGCGACCTGAAGCCATTGAGCTCTTGTTGTTTTGGACTGCCGCGCTGCTTCCGGGTACCTCGCGTCGTCAGCAGGAGAGATGACATGTTTTTTAAAAGCGGCTGCACAACTAGCCCTTGTAGTCAACATTTTATGTCTTTGTTTTAGTTAAGACAAAGTCACAGGCAGTTTTTCCTGATGGTTGGTGCAGTAGCAACAAATATGCTACGCTAACGATCATAAAAGGCCAAGCTCCCATGACGAGGTCAGAGAGTATAGTTTATTATTCTCTTCTTCTTTATCGTCGACCCACAGTATTTGATTTTCCACCAATACCCTGTAGGTCCATGTAGGATTGGGCGGGTGTTGTTAACCTGGGCCAAAACCGATCTGGTATGGTATTCTTTAGATGAATGCTCATTTTTGTTTGGCACAGTTTTATGATGGATAGCCTCCCTGACGCAACCTTGTGTATTTATCAAGGCTTGGGACCAGCCTACACATTGCACTTGTGCTCCCGTAAGGCTGCATTGGAAGACTGGACTACTACAGCCAATGTAATGAGAGAGACAGGCAGGAGGGTACTTGGTGTGTCTTCTGGTAGGAAAGGGAAGAAGGAGAATTGGTGGTGGAATCTCAGATTACAGGAAGTCATACAAGGAAATAGTTTAATGAAGCAGAAGTGTGACACTGAGAGGCCTGAGGAGAGATGAAAGGAATACATTGAGATGCAACATAGGGCAAAGCAAAAGGTGGCGAAGGCTAAACAAGAGACATATGATGACGTGTATACCAGGTTGGACACAAAAAAAGGAGAAAAGGATCTCTACAGGTTGGCCACACAGAAGGATACGGATGGAAAGGATGTGTACAAGGCATAGCATTTCTTTTTCACCTCCCATTAAAAAAAAAAAGCCAGATCAGCATCCAGTATGTACGATGTTACGGGAAGGCGTATTGATCGACGGAGATATCCTCAGTGGGCATGGACCAATGCAGCAAAAAAATAAATAAATAGCCAGATCGGCTTTTTTGAGTTGATTCGCTGCACATCATTGAAGCCCCTCTCAGCATTTCTCTTTCCCTCTCTCCACCTTCCTTTCCACCATTTTCTATCCTGTTAGACTGTGTGTGCATAACCTCTCTATTTGACAATGCCTCTAAAGCCCTGTGCTGATGTTAAAGCTTCCCCCAAAGCACCCAAGTGGAAGAGGAAGATGCAAAATAAGATTGACTGAAATGGGAGCAGCGTTCACTTTGTGTAAAGCGGGTTGCAGAAAAACTGCCTTGTGACAATGAGGAAAGGGAAGATGGATCGGTGAATAAGTAAAATTTTGGATATGATTAAAGATACCATGCCAATTTTGGCACATTTGTGGTGCCATTATGGCGTGAATGAATCAGCAGTGCACTACACAAAGAATGAGATAAACATCCATAAAACTGCTTCAGTAACTCTCAATAAGGAAGTGAAATGTGTGATGATGAATCTCTAGCTCCAAAGAGGGATTCACCCCCTCAAGGAAGAGACTTTTCATCAAGCAAAGGTTGGTTATCGACTCAAGGTTCCCTGGTTTATCACGTTTGCTGTGTTTGTTACATTTTTGGGCTGCCCTAATATACGGTATACCCGCACCTCCTCAGCGCCTGTTATCATGTGTACCTCCAGAATGAAGAAGAGACCAATCCCTATCAAGAGAACTGATACAAAAGCCCAAGTTTTTATCAACTTGGTGGTAAAATCCTCTGTCTGACGATACAGGCACAACAATTTCTTTTTAATCATACATTTTGTGGTGGTTTTCAGCTTCATTAAACAGAATTGCTTGTTCTCTGCACTGTATTGCATCACACCATCACTCTCTTATTTGCATTTTGTTGTTGTTTGTCATCGGACACATGGACTTCATGTACATTAAGTCTGTAGTGACTGCTTCATAAGGACAAGGCTCCCTATTCTCCCTCTTGTAAAACTAACTGTAGAATTGCTTACTCAAGAGCCCCTTATCAGCAGTTGCTGATATATTCACCCTTATGGTGTAGTCTTTCAATGTGAGGTTTGTTCATTACACTCATCATGAAATTAAAGTTCAAGGCATGTGATGACAAATAAAAGGAGTATTATAGAGCTCATCTTGGACTTAAATTACTGATAACAATTGAAAATTAATTTACGACAAGCTAGTTTGTTTTGATATATTTTTGTAAACATATAATACCTGCATAACAAAATAAATAAAACTCGTGTGAGATCTAGACAGGTATATACTGTGACAAGGAACAGAAAAGATTGATTATATTCACAAGCCCAAGATATTTGTCTGTTCCTACTTCTGGACATAAGGAGAGGATGACCACGGCCATGTATTGTGAGGGGAACAACCTCTTTCCCTCAGTCAGAGCATTGAAGATGGGTCGGGGCTGGGTCTTTCAACATGACAATGACCCGAAGGACACAGCCAGGAAAACCAAGGAATGGCTCCGTAAGAAGCATAGCAAGGTTCTGGTGTGTCCTAGCCAGTCTCAAGGCTCAAACCCAATAGAAAATCTTTGAAGGGAGCTGAAACTCCGTGTTTCTCAGCAACAGCCCAGAAACCTGTCTGATCTAGAGAAGATCTGTGGGGAGGAGTGCGCCAAAATCCCTCCTGCAGTTTGTGCAAACCTGATGAACAACTACAGGAAACGTTTGATGTCTGTAATTGCAAACAAATGGTACTGTAACAAATATTCACATTGGTTTTCTCAGCTGTTTAAATACTTATTTGCAGCTATATCACACAAATAAATCATTAAAAATCATACATTGTGATTTCTGGATTTTTCTCTTTAGATTATCTCTCTCTCAGTGGACATTCACCTACGATGAAAATGTCCGACCACTCCATGATTTCTAAGTGGGAGAACTTGCAAAATAGCCGGGTGTTCAAATATTTATTTTCTTCACTGTTTGCCTTGTGTCATGCATGTCATTCGTTGCTAGTTCGTTGTACCTCAATGTTACATTCCCGCATTCCTCGTGCCACATTTTTAACTCTTGGTAATCTGACGCTCCTTGTGTTTTTTACCTTGCCTTTTGCCTCACGTTTTGGATCCTTTTACCTTTGAACTCATCGGCTGTGTACCAACCTTTTCCCTGCCATTAAAACCTCTGATCACACTACAACCTGTCACAAGTCACTCCCACTTTCTTGCAGAGAACTGAATGGACAATCTACCCAGCCGGCTGGCTAATGTAGGAAAATTTTCGGTCTGTGTACTTGTTGTACATTTAGTATTCCATCTGTAATTAATTCTATCATAATTAACGGTCTGATCAATTGGAAAACCTGTATACAATTTGTAATTTTTCTGTGGAAGTATTCGTGAGAAGAAGATTAGCATTATTTGCTGTTTTCCAGTGTTGCCAATGTAAGGAGGGAAAAAGAGGGTGCCACCTAAGGTGAAAACGCTGTGTTCTATTGGAAGGAATGGGTAAAAACCCGTATCATTATCAATGTTATTCCAGCCATCCATTTTCTTAGCTGGTTATCCTCATAAGGATCACGGGAGTGTTTGAGCCTATCCCAGGTATCAACGGGCAGGAGGCAGGGTACACCCTGAAGTGAATGATGGCCAATCGCAGGGCACAAGAGCTAAACCATCTCATTCACAATCATACCTCGGGGCAATTGAGAATGTCCAATTAATGTTGCATGTTTTTGGGATGTGGGAGGAAGTGTCCGGAGAAAACTAAACAAATCAGTGGAGACATCCTTGGTTGCAAGCAACGTACGGGGGTTAGTCTAATAAGGGGGACAAGATCCAGGCCATCCCTACGTAGGTTTAATTAGGCTCGTTTTTTTTTTTTTTTTTTTTGTATATTATATCCAGAAATCTTTTTTTTAAATTCAATTCAAAACAATGCATTTGTTGCCACAGGCCTATTAAAAGGGAATAAAGAGTAGCATTAGGGCAGTCAGACTTCAGACAGCATAGGACATAAAAACAACATAAAATCAAAAATAGGGAATACTCTAAAGCTGTCAATACTGTGTGCATTTCGTCCGTTGAGGGGCCTGACAATGATGTTGAGACTGGAAGGGGTCAATGTTCAGCATGCAGACCACTGTGCAAAAAAAGTGGATCTCCTCCTTTCTGTCCTCCAGCATGAACAGCACAGTCTTTGTCCTGATGGAAGCCACGCCAACATTGAATGTAATGTGTGTGACCGGTCATGTAAGGTCCTGTAAGCAATGCAGATGTTTTGCTGGTCACAAAAGCAGAGAGAGCCCGAACAAGAAGTCCAATGATTTTTTTAAAAGACTTTGGTGATGGAGAGTAGTCGTGACTGATCTTGTAGGCTGGTGAAGCCAGGAGATAAATGAAAACGTTAATACACCCTCAATAAGGGAGTGCTAATAAGACAAGAGAATGTCTTAATTTACTCCAAATGATCTCAGTTTACTCTGAAGGTATTGGCTCTGGTGGGACTTCTTCAGGATCCCCTAAATGTTAGCAGAAAACCTCAGAACGCTGTCAAATATTGTGCCCAAGTACTTGTAGGCCTCCTCCGGCTCCCCCAGATGGTGGTCATGTGAGTTTATGCTAATTATCTCTGCTTGATGGAAAATGTCACAATCAACTCTTTGGTCTTGTTCGATCAAACTAATAGTTGTATCAGTAACTACACTCCTCCCTCACAGTGAGTCAGACCACATTTTCCTGATGCTTATCCTTTCATATGTCCTGCTCAGACACAGATCCAAGCCCACTAGAAAGACTGTAACAACCTGGCCAGAGACTGAACTCAATCTCTGAGTCTCTTCAGGATGGCTTTCAACAATCAGAATTGTATCTTTTTGTACACCAGGACCTGCAGAGATACAGAGGGGCTGTACTAGACAAGGTCAACTTCTGTATGGAACCTGTGTAAGTGAGGAAAAATATCAGGGTCTTTCCAAATCAAACCCTGGATGACCAGCCAGGACAATTCACGCCTCAAGGACCACGACACTGCTTTCAGGTCAGGTGACAGGGCTCTTTACTGCACAGATCGTGCTCAAGTGAAAAATGTATTAAAAATATAAAAAAGAAGTACAAGAGAATGATAGAGTCCGAGCTTGCAAGCCACAGACCTCAGGAGGTGTTGCAGGACCTACAGAGTCTCACGAACTTCAGAGACTGTGAAGTGACACCAGGTGACACAAGCAAGTCCTTAGTATAGGAGGTCAATGGCTTCTTTGCTCGCTTTGTATGATCTTGGTGCCATTCAGCTGCTACAGTGACATCCCCACCCCCCACCTCACACCCTCATCACTCCACGAGGCTCCAGTAACTCACACTTACTGTACAGGCGCTTGATGTGAGGCGTCTGTTCCTCGCCGAGAAATATCAGGAAAGGCTGCTTGTCCGAATGGAGTACCAGGCAACGTGTTCAACAAATGTGCCCAACAGCTGTCCAGCATTTTGTGCAAGATCTTCAAACTCCCACTTGTCCAAGTTGTCATCCTCACTTGTTTGAAATATATGACCTTCAATACCATCCCCAAAAATAAATACTTAACAAGCCTGAATGACTATCGCCTGTTAACCTCACACGTCTTTATGAGGTGCTTTGAGAGAATGGTTCTCAAGTACATGAAATACTGCCTCACCCACCCCAATTTCAATTGCCACCACTTTGGAGACGGAACAAATAGATCAAGAGGATGCCATCAGCATATGTCTGCATGCTGTGTTTAGTGGCCTGGACAACCATAGACCTATGCTAGGATGTTTTTTTTTTTTTTTTTTTTTTTTATATATTATAGCTAGGGCTTTAACACAATCATTCCAGACATTCTGATGATCAAACTGGACATCTTGGTTCTCCCTTTCCCATATGACCCAGTTCAAGGACTTTTTGACCAACAGACACCAGACTGTGAGAATAGGCAGAAAACCTTCCACCATCCATACACCGCTCACCACAGGGCTGCGAACTGAGCCCCTTCCTGTACTGTCTCGACCCCTTTGGATGCAATTCCCTGACGATAACAGTGGTCGGCTGATCTCAAAGGGAGACAAGGCACCCTACAGAGAGGAAGTTCAGAAATTCACAACCTGGTGCACATACAACAATCTGGTACTAAACACTAACTGAACACGCGCTGACTTTCATCAATAGTGAGTGTGTGGAAAGAGTTCACAAATTCAGGTTCCTGGAGTCCTAACTTCTGAATACTTCTCCAGGACAGAAAAAAAAATGTCAGTGGTCATCAAGAAGGTTCAACAGCATCTGCACTTCTTGAGAGTCCTCAGGAAAAACAACCTGGGCACAATGTTATGGCTGGCTTTGTACCACTCATCCATCTAGAGCCTGCTGACATACTGTGTCTCCATTTGATAAGGGAGCAGCACTGAGGCAGACAGAGCAAGGCTTTAGAGGATAATGAAAGAAGCATCTGCCCTCTCCTGCCTCCAACCAACTTTGACTCCGACCAGTTCGCATACCAGGCAAACAGAGGAAGTCATCGGCATAGCATTGCATGCTGTTGAGTCACCTGGACAACTGCAGAGCTACACTAGGATGCAATTTGGTGATTATAGCTCAGTTTTTAAACACAATTATTCTGGACGTTCTGATATCAAACTGAACATCGTGGGCCTCCGTCCTCTACACATGCACCTAGATCAAAGAATTTTTGACCAACAGACCCCAGACTGTAAGAATCAACTCCCACCTTTCCTCCACCAGTTCACTGAGCAGTGGGTCACCACAGCGTTGCATGCTGAGCCCACTCCTGTACTCTTTCCAGACCACCAACTGCAGCCTAGTCCACAAAAATAACATCATCGTCAAATTCCCTGACGACACAACAGTGGTCGGGGTGATCTCAAAGGGAGATGAATTACCCTACAGAGAGGAGGTCCTGAAGCTCACAACCTGGTGAACAGACAACAATCTGGCAATGAACTCTATAAAAAAAAGGTGATAATTGTGGACTTCAAGAGGAACAGAACTGAACCAGCTCTGCTCTTCATCAACGGTGAGTGTGTAGAGACAGACGACACATTCAGGTTCCAAAAGAAAACCCAAGGAAATACAAAATGCAGTTTTGACAATTCAATGTATTCAGGCACAAAAAATAATCCAAACTTTTCTGAGCCTCTTTGAAAAAGTAAGTGCCCCATTAACCTAATAATGGGTTGTGCCACCCTTGGCAGCAATAACTGAAATCATGTGTTTGCAATTATTGGTGATGAGTCTGTCCCATTGCTCAAGAGAAATTTTGTCCCAGTCTTCTTTGCAGACTTATTTGCTAGGGTTTTCTAGCACGAAATGGCTCTTTCAGGTCACACCACTCCATCTCAATTGGATTTAAATCGTGAGTTTAACTTGACCACTGCAAAACCTTAATTTAGGGTGTAGTTGTTTTTTTGGCCATTCAGAGGTGGACTTTCTGGTGTTTCAGATCATTGACCTGCTGCATGATCCAAGAATGCTTGAGTTTCAGGGCACACAGTGATGGCCAGACGTTCTGTTTCAGAATTTTCTTGTACACAGCAGAATTAATTGGTCCATCAATCACAGCAACTTGTCCCTGTCCTGAGGCAGAAAAGCAGCCACAGACCACGACACTGCCACCTCCATGTTTCACTGTTGGCATAATGTTATTTTTATCAAATGTTTTGCCATTTTTACATCTGATGTAACAGGCCGCACACCTTCCAAAAAGTTATATTTTTGACTCATCAGTCCACAGAATGTTTCTCCAAAAGTCTTGAGGATCATCAAGATGTTTTTTTGGCAAATGTGAGACGAGCCTTTGTGTTCATTGCTGACAGGAGGTGTTTTCACCTGGGGACTGTTCCATGGATGCTATTTTTGGCCGGTGTCATTCTGATTGTAGAGTATATGTGCATATCCATTTAAAAATAATTTAAACCTGCCCTTCAACTTGTAGGCTTATGACCTTTCCATCTGCACTCTTGGATGCACAATATATCAACCTTTCTCCTAACCATCATGTCAACCAACTCCTGAGCTTTTCCTGTCATAGTCCCAACATTCAAAGTCCCTACACTCACTTCTCGCTCTGTCAATTCCTCTTCACCTTCTGCCGACAAATCCCCTTTCCTCCTCTTCTTTGCCTTCAACCCACAGGAGCTGAATTTCCACTGACGCCCTGCAGGTTAACAGTGCTGGGGGGCCATGACCGGTCCTATATGGGATACTTTAGATGAATGCTCATTATTTGTTTGGCAAAATTTTAAGCCAGATGCCCTTCCTGACGCAACCCTCTGCATCGTATTATGTATATATGTAGAACATAAATATGACAACACAGTTTACTCCCTTTTGATTAATGCAATCTAATCAATTCAGTACTAGTACTATATTCATCAGTAAAGTCGACTGATGAAAATCTAAACATTAAAAACAAAGTAAAGTGTCGCTCAACTATCCATCCATCCAGCCAGCCATCCATTTTCTTAGCCACTTTATCCTCACGAGGGTCGCGGGAAGTGCTGTCAATGGACAAGAGGTAGGGTACACCCTGAACTAGTTGCCAGTCAATCGCAGGGCGCATAGAGACAAACAGCCAGACTCACAATGTGTGATTGTCCAATTAATGTTACATGTTTTTGGGATGTTGGAGGAGATCGGAGTGCCCGGAGGAAACCCATGCAGGAACAGGGATAATATGCAAACTCCAGGCAGGGCTGGTATTGAACCCAGGTCCTCAGAACTGTGAGGCCAATAATTTACCAGCTGATCCACTGTTCCGCCGGCACAAGATCAAGAACATCTACAGTGAAAAAAAAAAAGTATTTGAACAACGTGCTATATTACAAGTTCTCCCGATTAGAAATCATGGACGGGTCTGAAATTTTCATCGTAGGTACATGTCCAATGTGAGAGAGATAATCCAAAAAGAAAAATCCAGAAATCACAATGTATGATTTTTTAAATGATTTATATGTATGATACAGCTGCAAAAAAGTATTTGAAAACCTATCATCTAGAATTCTGACCCTCAAAGACCTGTTAGTCTGCCTTTAAAAGTCCACCTCCACTTCATGTATTATCCTGAATCAGATGCACCTGTGTGAGGTCGTTGGCTGCATAAAGACACATATCCACCCCATACAATCAGTTAGACCCAAACTTGTGACATGGCCAAGACCAAAGAGCTGTCCAAAGACACCAGAGACAAAATTGTACAACTCCACATGGCTGGAAAGTGCTAACGAGAAATTGCCAAGCAGCTTGGTAAAAAAGGTCCACTGTTGGAGCAATCATTAGAAAATGGAAGAAGCTAAACATGATGGTCAATCTCAATCAGAGTAGAGCCCCATGCAAGATATCACTTCATGGGGTCTCAATGATACTTAGAAAGGTTAGGAATCAGCCCAGGACTACACGACAGGACTTGGTCAATGACCTGAATAGAGCTGGGACCACCGTTTCCAAGGTAACTGTTGGTGATACACTAAGACGTCATGGTTTGAAATCATGCATGGCACGGAAGGTTCCCCTGCTTAAACCAACACATGTCAAGGCCCGTCTTAAGTTTATCAATGACCATTTGGATGATGCAGAGGAGACATGGGAGAAAGTTTTCTGGTCAGATGAGACCAAAATAGAACTTTTTGGTCATAATTCCACTAACTGTGTATGGAGGAAGACGAATGATGAGTTCTATCCCAAGAACACCATCTCTACTATGAAGCATAGGGGTGGTAGCATCATGCTTTGGGGGTGTTTTTCTGCACGTGGGACAGGATGACTGCGCTGTATTAAAGAGAGAATGAATGCGGCCATGTATTGTGAGATTTTTGGGAATAACCTCTTTCTCTCAGTCAGAGCATTGAAGATGGGTCCTGGCTAGGTCTTTCAACATGACAATAACCTGAAGCACACACCCAAGAAAAACAAGGAGTGGCTCCGTAAGAAGCATATCAAGGTTCTGCCATGGCCCAGCCAGTCTCAAGAGCTAAATCCAATAGAAATTCTTTGGAGGGATCTGAAACTCAGTGTTTCTCAGTAAGAGCCCAGAAACCTGTCTGATCTAGAGAAGATCAGTGTGGAGGAGTGGGCCAAAATCCCTCCTGCAGTGTGTGCAAACGTGATGAACAACTACAGGAAATGTTTGACCTTTGTAACTGCAAACAAAAGCAACTGTACCAAACATTAACATTGGTTTTCTCAGGTGTTCAAATACATATTTACAGATGTATCACACAAATAAATTGTTAAAAAATTATACATTGTGATTTCTGGATTTTTTTTTTTTTTTTTTTTTTTTTTTTTTTTTTTAGATGATCTCTCTCTCGGTGGACATGCACCTACAATGCAAATTTCAGACCCCTCCATGATTTCTAAGTGGGAGAACTTGCAATATAGCACGGTGCTCAAATACTTGTTTTCTTCACTGTAATCATCAGAACTGTTAGAACCAGGAGCACCTGTTGTCTCTTAAAGAAATGATTACAACTCGACTACGCATGTACTCAGCAATCTTCCACACACAGAGATGAACAAAGTATACTTTGCATCCATCTACATTTTAGCTCCCTTGTTTGCTTTTTGCAACATCCATGTAAATAAGGGGCATTTGAATCCAAATAAATAGAGGTGCTGAGGAGACCATAATCAAAGAGTGCAGTGGTGAATCATACGACAGTTCCTCTCCTCTATCCTTGCAAGCTGTCAAACTTGAACTGGTGTCTTTGCTGATTTTTTGTCCTGTTTAATGAATTTCTAACATGAAAAGAATCAGCTTTAATGGCCAAGTATGTAACAACACACAAAGAATTTAGTGGCGCCCTGGTAGGATGTGGAGTACTAAGAAGAGCAAGCAAACTAAAAAGAAAGAAAAACAATAGACCTTCAATTAATGGTGAACTATTTATTATAAGAGCCACAGTTGTGTAAAGATGCAGTTTTCTAGCATTAGAGCAGTTAGAGTGTGTCATCCCTCCATATTATGTAAAGATTTTACAGAGACTCCTTCAACTTGATGGCAATCCTCATCATTGGTCTCACCAGATGGTTTGGGGTATGCCGCCACGACAGGCCACAGCTATGGTCAGGTGCCTCAGAATGGAGGTGCGGAACATGGTCCACTCAGACTCGATGTCCCTCTTCTCTACTGGAACATGAGCAAAGTTCTGTCAGAGGTGGGATCAAACTCCTTCTGTTAGGGGATTCTGGAAGACCTTCCCAGCAGATGCTCACAATATGTTTGGACCTGCCATATCAGACCAGCATCTTCCCCCACCACCCGATTCAACTCATCACTGGGTGGTGATCAGCTGACAGCTCCGCCTTTCAATTCATCCAAGTCTCCAAGACATGCAGTCACAAGTCCGATGACACAACTACATCACTCACTGAGCTGCCATCGAGGGTTATGGACAATCGATGATGAGCACAGAAATCAAATAACAGAACACTGCTTGGCTTCTGATCAGAGGGGCCACTCCTTCCAATCACACCCTTCCAGGTGTCACTGTTTTGCCAACGTGAGCGCTGACGTCCCCCAGCAGAAAGATAGACTCCCCAGCTTGAGTGCTCTCCAGCGCTCCTTCAGGACTCCAAAAAGAGTGGGTAGTTTCAACTGTTGTTGGGTACATAGGCACAAACAACAGTCAGCAACCATCCACCCACTCAAAGGCAGAGTGAGACTACCCTCTCGTCTACTTGGGTAAACCCCAACATTCCCACACTTGCTCAGCGCCTCTTACTGTGGTCAAGAGGAATGGTACCAGACCCCAACCAGTGGTCGGAGGTGAGCCCGACAATATCTAGTTGGAACTTCTGGACCTCACACACTGTCATGCTCCTGGATTCCAGCCCGGGCTGGGCGTGGCCAGCTAATCAGAAGGCGCACACCTGCGCCTCATGACCACTGATTAGACCCAGTACATATAGGACCCGGGGGACGACAAATCCTCCGCCAGTTCGTTGAGCTTTATGTCCCGTTCCAGCACTCTCGTATCCCTGATTGAACCTGTGTGTACCGACCTTCGTCCGTTCTCCGACCAACCCTGTAAGCCTGACTCCTTGATACTTCTGCCTGCGTTGATTGTTTCCCCGTGTACCGACTCCTGCCTGTCCGCTCATCTGCTCTCTTCGCCCGACGTCACAACTACCGCTGCTGCACCGGACTGCCTGCTCGATCCCCGACCTCTGCATACAATAAACGTGTCTCTTCTTGGACTACCTTGCATCTTCCGAGTTCCTGCATTTGGGTCCTACTCTCGTTTCTGATGGGACGTGACAGAACGAACTGGCCACAACAGGACCCAGCAGGGAAGACCCGGCGTCGCCGGGACCAACGCAAGGTAGAACGTCTGCCGGAGGACCAAGCCTGTCCAATCCGGGTAGGCTCCCTGACGTCCTCCACTTCCGTGTCTTACGCTCCCCCAGCGAGGTATGAATACGTCCCGAACACGACCCGTCCGGCTCCTCATTTTCTTCTGGACTCTGACTTTTCGGAGTATGAGGAGGACCGTGATTTGTATGACCGGCTGCCGGAGTACGACTCCGATTATTCTGACTATGAATCTGCTCGTCCGATCTTTCATCCCAGTCAGTTTGTTTCACCTCCCCGCGTTTCCAGCACCCGAATGTCTTCACCCGGTAGGTTTAAGTACACCAATCCGTATGAGGGAACCCGCTTGGCCATCTACCCGGGACCTCCGCGTGGCGGCCAGAGGAGACGCCCCGGCCGGGCGCTCCCTTGTGCCTCTCGCTGCGCGGCAACTAAGACACAGTCCTCCCACTCCTCGCCGGCAACGGCGAAACCCGCAGACCTGCAGGTGGTGGCGAAGCTTCCAGCCCAGAGGGAGGAGGAGTCGCCAAATCCCGAGGCATTCCGCCGCGAAATACGGGCGGAGATAAAGCGGCAGAGCGCGGAATTGGCGGCTCTCACGGCCCAGGTCCGGCAAGGATTGGCGAACCAGCCGAGCTACGCTGACGTCGCAACGGCGACGGACTCGCTGCTGACTCAGGTTCACGTTGCCGTGGAAACTGACCCGCCCCCTTGCCAAGTGCACGCCGCAGTGGGAACAGACTCGCCACCTCGCCAAGAGCACGTAGCTGTGGAGACTGACCCGCCTCCTCGCCATTCCCATGTCGAGGTTTCGGCGGTTCCGAGCAGAGCTCACGCGGCAGTTGGAACTGACCCACTCCCGAGACACGCCCACGTGTCAGTTTCGACTGACTCTCTGCCTACTCAGGTTCACGTTGCCCTGGAAACGGATTCGCCACCGCGCCACGCCCACGTTGCTGTTTCAACGGATGCACTGCAAGCTCACGTGGCAGTGGGGACCGACCCGATGCCGCCTCAGGTTGCTGTCCAGGAGGTGGCGACGTCTCCACAGCCGCCTCTCGTCCGTGCTCTGGAGTGGCAGTGGCGACCGGCCCGCAGACGCTCCACACTCCTGCTCTGTCGGCGACCGGCCCGCGGTCGCTCCCCGTTCCTGCTCTTTCGGCGACGGGCACGCCCATACGTTCCTGTCCAGGAGGTGGCGACAGTTCCCCAGCCGCCTCACGCTCCCGTCCAGGAGGAGGTGGAGTTGATGATGCTGCTGCCACCTTCTCACGTTGCTGTCCAGGAGGGGACGGTACTGGCGCCGCCTTCTCACGTTGCTGTCCAGGAGGGGGCGATGGCGTCGCCGCCTTCTCACGTTGCTGTCCAGGAGGGGGCGATGGCGTCGCCGCCTTCTCACGTTGCTGTCCAGGAGGAGCTGGGGAGTTCTGTGGAGCCACCCAGGAGCTGGAGAGACTTCGGGGTGGCGGTCATGGCTCTGGTCCTGCTCTCCATCATCTTCTCCGCTCCTGAGTGCGCCCAGCCGCTTCATGACCTGGCCTCGTTGGCGACCAATCCGTGGTCGTCTTGCAGCGACGGCGTGGCAGGTTCTCATCCGGAGCGGTGGCCTGCCTCGTTCTGGTCCCTGCTTCGCCGTTTGGTTCCTCACAGAGGAAGTTACCCGAATCGCACTTCGTCGCTGGCTCCTCCGGTCAAGCCCCCCCCGCCACCCCACATGGTCGACGGGGGGGCGGTGTATACTGTGCGCCGGTTGCTGTCTTCCCGCCGCAGAGGAAGGGGGGTCCAGAACCTGGTGGACTGGGAGGGATATGGCCCGGAGGAGCACTCATGGATCCCCTCCCGCTTCGTCGTGGACCGCTCCCTCATCAGGGACTTTCACGCGGCTCACCCTGATGCTCCTGGGCCGTACAGAGCCGGCCGTTGAGGGGGGGGGGGTACTGTCATGCTCCTGGATTCCAGCCCGGGCTGGGCGTGGCCAGCTAATCAGAAGGCGCACACCTGCGCCTCATGACCACTGATTAGACCCAGTACATATAGGACCCGGGGGACGACAAATACTCCGCTAGATCGTTGTTCTTTATGCCTCGTTCCCGCACTCCTGTTTTCCTGACTTCTGCTCTCCGTGCACCGACCCACGCCTGTCCACTGACCACCCTCGTAAGCCCATCCGTACTAGTACTTCGGATTGTTTGGACTGTCTGCCTGATCTCAGACCTCGGACCGAATAAAGGTTTCCTCTGTACTGTCTGCTGTCTCTGGAGTCGTGCATTTGGGTCCACCCTTGAGCCCCGTATCGTGACACACACCAGGGCTCCTTTCTTGGTAGAGAGGTGACGTTCTACATTTGTAATGCTACCTTCTCTAGCCAGGTATCAGATTGCCAAGGTTCCTCCTGCCTTTGGCCAGCACCCAGCTTGGACTGCACCTGAGTCTTATGGCCCCTCCCACAGGTGGTGACCCCATGATAAGTGTGACCCATGTTACCCTTTCGGGCCGTGCTCGGCCAATTCTCATGAGTGAGAGCCAGGCAGCCAGGGTCTTTGAGCCCCACCTCAAGGTCCTCAATCAGAAAAGGGTTGTGTTCCCTCTCCAGGTCAGGGATGGGATCCTGCCCCAAGCGGAGGATTTTAAGTAACCTGGCGTCTTGTTCATAAGTGAGAAAAGAATGGAGTGGGAGATCAACAAGAGGTTCAGTGCAGTGTCTCCAGTGGGTTTCAATCGGTTGCACTCCTGCCATCTGGATGGGAGTAGATGCTCAAAAGCAAGGACCAACTGACATTTTTTGTTTCTGAGAGCCATCACCACCCTGAACTCTCATTTTTCCTTGAGGCATGCTATTAATGTGAAGGCATGCTGATTACAAAATCTTGTGCAAGGCATTTTATGCATTCCATTTTACACATCTATTTTTAGTTATTTTTACTCATTTATTTTGTATTCTTATTTTTATTCGGTTTTATTTTGCTTTTATGTATGCACTGATAAGGCAAAGTTCTTGTATGTCGTTGTGATCAATGCAAAATTGTCTTAAAACAATACAACTGCTTTGTCATATTTTGCTGGTTTGACCAAGGGCATTTATTCTAACTTCACACATAACAGTTGTACAGTTTATAATAATAAATAAATGTCATTCCTATTGACAGGTCCATTACTTGACGGGGCTAAATCAACATCAGAAATTTCTAACATATATTTTAGACACTTTTTGCCATTTTTTTTGCTTTTTGCATTGAATCAACAAGTCAATTAAGTCTCAAACCTAGAACATGTCACAGACTCATTTTGACCCATGTTATGCATAAAACAGTTTTGATGACATGGGACCTTTAACGTTATTAAGTGACAACTTCAATTAAAACCATTGTGGTTGTATATGGTTTACAACTCCATGTCCCAATGCATGAGCATTCATTCATTGAAATCAATGGGATGAAAGCTCTTTAGAGGAACAGCCAAAGTTGGATGTTTTGGAGACAAGGTTAGAGAGAGCAGACTTCGATGGTTTGGGTATGTCCAGAGGTGAGATAGTGAGTATATTGCTAGAAGGGTGCTAAGGATGGAGCTGCCCGGCAAAAGAGCGAGAAGAAGACCAAAGAAAAGGTTGATGGATTTTGTGAAGGAGGACATGAGGACAGAGGGTGTTAAAGAGAAGGGAGCACGAGATGGGCTTAGATGGAAAAAGATGACATGTATGGCGACCCCTAATGGGACAAGTTGAAAGAAAAAGAAGAATGGGATAAAAATCAGCAGAAAATATCCAGACTGGAATTGCTTTTTACATTTTAAATTCACTATGAGGTTGAGCCATTTTACATGCGAGATGCCAAATACATTCCTACTTGGTATTTCACTGAGCAGCAAACCGTCACAGAATGAATTATTCATTACTGTTAATTTCTAATTTCAAGGTTACAAGACCAGAGAGAATGTTGCATTATTTAAAAAGATGTACAGCCAAATTAATGGCTGTGGGAATGCCCGCCTCAATTTACCACATGTTCATTGAACAAAGAATTAAGTTTGCAAAGTTAAATTTACTTTTCCCCATGTTCACAGCAGTTATCTCAGATTCTTGTTTTCACTCAAAAGGCTGGGATATTATTTAATGGGAAATAACTAAGTCCTTATGAATAACTACTACCCAACACTCTTTCTTCAAACTTGAATGGAATCAGTCATCCGATTCAACCAGTTGGCCCGAGAGATGAGAACTGGGAGTTGGGACGGTTCAGGCAGTGGCACAGCAGAGAACATTGCTGAGTTTAAAGGCTAAACTGGAATTAATTGGGCGACACAGTGCAGCAGCTGTAGAGTGTTGGACTCACAGTTCTGAGGACCGGGTTCCAAATCCCGGCCCCGCCCGTGTGGTGTTTGAATGTTCTCTTCGTCCCTGTGTGGGTTTCCTCCCACATCCCAAAAACATGCATTAACTCTAAATTGCCCCAAAGTGTGACTGTGAGTGTGTCTCCATGTGCCCTGTGATTGGCTGGCAACCAGTTCAGGGTGTATTCTGCCTCCTGCTCGAAAATAGCGTTGATAGTCTCCAGCACCCCCTTGACCCTCGTGAGGATAAGTGGCTCAAAAAATGGATGGATGCCTGGAATTAATTGGGTGATGCAACTTTGTTGCTGTAACGAGGAAGTTTTACGATTCTTTGAGCAAATATTTTTCAAATAAGCGTTATACAAGTGATCTTCATGTAATCAGCATTTTTATTTTCTGTACAGTGGCAGGAAAAGAGGGATTACTTCTAATAATTATCTGGGAGTCCCAACTAGGAAATAATGGGCTAGTATGAGTTATACTGGTTGGTGCTCCCAATGTCACTATACTTGAAAATATGTAAAAACAAATGAAGTTTTTATTAATGAATGTTGGTCAACTAATGATACAGGATGTCCACATTAGCATTGTAAATCTGTCTGCTTATCATTCTGCTTGAACATTGCGATTTCATTATTTTAAAATACACCGTATCTACACAAGTAGCAGATCAAACAATACTATTGGCTGCTTATTATAAATGTACTGAACAGAAACACAATAAAAGGCACAGATGTAGTGAAATGTGAAATTAAGGATATTAATTCTTCAAAGAAATAAAATATTTTTTCTCATTGTGATAATTATTTGGTAAGAACAACTTCAAATTGTCATTGCTATGTCTGGGCTAGTATAAGTTATAAATAAAGCCAAACATAAATTCAGGTTGGTTAAGAGCAAGACTAATTATTTATTGTAGATCTGAATTTGGGACAGTTGTTTGGTCAATGAGAATTTAGGTGAGGATATTGTTTGTGGGAGAGCAAATAAAGTCTCTGGGAGATCATGAATCATAAATCATGTATCCCAAAATACTTTTCCCCCCCTCCACCGGAGTTAACACAACAAACCATTAAGAGCCTGGCAATGTGCCAGACATGTTCACTGTTTACATTGTAGATTGTATCTTGCATAAAAGAGCAAGGTAAGCTTAGGAAGCAAGAAAAGCAGATGGGGTTGATCAAATCTAAATCCTGCACACTGTACTCACAAGAGGAACTTGTTACAACTTAAGTTTATTAAATCATTTAGGCACTCTTCACATTTTCAGGCAGCAGCCTTGCTGCTTTGTTAGGGCTTGAGGGTGCTGATGACAAAGGCAATTACATTAACCATGACCTGAAAACTGGAGGAGAACAAAAAAAAAATCCCATCTCTTACTTTTATAGCACTTATTTTGAGCCCCAAGTCAAAATAATGGAATTTTTTATTATCTAGAGGTCTATTTCAATAATTTACAATCAATTGATTCTATTTCTTGAAAACCTACACAGTTCCACTACAAATTTTAGAAGGGTCCATCAGTCCCCTTTCTGAGCCACTCATCCTCGCAAGGGTCATGGGAGTGCAGGAGCCTATCCCAGCTATCATTGGGCAGGGGATGATGTTCATCTTGAACTTTTTGCCTGCCAGTTGCCGGATTCAGAGAGCCAGTCAACAGTTGCACTTACATTCACACATACTGTCACGAGCCATCGGAACGAGAGTAGGACCCAAATGCAGGACTCGGAAGATGCAAGGTAGTTCAAGGAGACACGTTTATTATATGCAGAGGTAGGGGATCGAGCAGGCAGTCCGGTGCAGCAGCGGTAGTTGGGACATCGGGCGAAGAGAGCAGGTGAGCAGGCTGGCAGGAGTCGGTACACAGGAGAACAAACAAAGCAGGCAGAAGTAACGAAGGAGTCAGGCTTACAAGGTTGGTCGGAGAATGGACGAAGGTCGGTACACACAGGTTCAATCAGGGATACCGGAGCACACGAATGGGACATGAAGATCAACGAACTGGCGCCGGCCAGTTGTCATCGCGGTCATATAAATCCACAGCATAATCAGGCTGCATCAGGCGCAGGTTTGCACCTCCCAATCAGCACACCTGCGCGGGCACCCGCACAGCCCGGGCTGGAGCAGCAGGATCATGACACATACTGGCAATTTAGAGTCTTCAATTAATGCATGTTTTTAGGATGTGTGAAGAAACTGGAGTCCCCGGGGAAAACCTACGCAGGCACAGGAAGAACAAGCAAACTCAAACAGGCGGGGCTGAAATTGGAACCCTGGTCCTCAGAACTGTGAGCCCAACACTCTAACAAGTTCTATCACCGTAGCACCCCAATAAATCACATAAGATCATAAATATATTTAAATATGTATTTATTTAACAACAATGAAAAGTTTTTGTAATGTCTTAGCTGTCACAGTGGGATTTGAGAACACAAGGAAGGCAAGGCATGTAGAAAACCCAGTGAAGTAGGAAGGCAAGGAAGGAGTGCAGGAGTCTCAAAACTATATTTAATTAATATGAAAAGGCAACAGAACAAAGTAACACAGAAACACTTAAATAAACCTACAACTGGAAAAGCAACATGACTGGTGATAAAACTGACAAGGTAAAGACACGAACAATGGACCGACAAGAAATGAAAGAATCTAGGGACCTAAATAGACACTGACAAGACAACAAGGAACACCTAACCCAGACACGAGTGCCTGGAAGGACCTGACTGGTCAGCAAAAGGTAGGAGGTTCAAAGGAACAGGCGGAAACAGTTAACAATGACCACACAAGACATGGAACAAAGGAAAAATCCATCCATCCATGCATCCATTTTCTGAGGTGCTGATCCCCACAAGGGTCGGAGGGAGTGCTGGAGCCTATTCCAGCTGTCATCGGGCAGGAGGGAGGGTATACCCTGAACTGGTTGCCATCCAATCACAGGGCACATGGGCACAGACAACAGTCACACTTACAATTACACGTGGGTCAGAGAACATTCATTAAAATGCCTTTTATGGACTTTTTATGCACCATGTGTCTGGGGCGGGGTCATGCCACTGTGCCCGGCTGCTCCTCACATTACTTCATGGACCTTAGTCATTTTTAACCTCATCACCCAATAACAGGCAACAGGACATGTGGCAATACGTACTGTACGGCACTCAACCTTTGGCATTGAACTAAGAATCAGTGAAGTGGGAATTAAATGCAAAGATATTGAAAATATAAAATTGGAAAAGTAATGAGTTGTTGGTTGGTTGAGACAAGGGAATCATGGCTGAGGAGACCAGGATTGGGGACAAAACGACCAGAGTAAACAAGAAGCAAGAGACTTTGCTATAGAAATTGAAAATGAGGAAATGCTTGTAATTGTACCAATGTCAAACATATGAACAACCACCTTGTTTCAGGATTTGACGAGTGACCTTTTTATGTATGAAACAAAGAACGACTCTCAAAGGTGGACAGTAAGGCGCTACACTTACTCCATTATATTTGATCAAATGGCATTTTGGATAAATGGTACTTACAAAGTCGGCACAGTGGCACAGCTGTACAGCATCAGCTTCTCAGGGCTTCAAGTCCGGGTCTTGCCTATGTGGAGTTTGCATGTTCTCCCCATGCTGGTGGGGGTTTTCTCCGGGCACTCTGGTTTCCTCCCGCATCTCAAAAGCATGCATTCATTGGACGCTCTAAATTGTCCCGAGGTGTAATTGTAAATGCAACTGTTGTCTGCCTCTCTGCGCCCTGCTATTGGCTTGCAACTAGTTCAGGGTCTATCCTGTCTCCTACCCGTTGATAGCTGGGATAGGCTCCAGCACTCCCGCGACCCTTGTGAGTAGAAGTGGTGCAGAAAAGGGATGGATGGATAGTCCTTGTAAGAGTATTTTAAATGAACCAGTTTTTCTTTGTACTTATTATTTATGTGAAGAATCGTTAGTTTTACTGTTACAATGATTAACTTGCTACTTTTATTGATCCTATATCGCATACGAAATGAGTTTTAGACTTTGTCAATTTACACAAAGCGGACAATCCAACATATTCACGTGTCATTGGACTCCAATTCACCAATCAGACAGCACAAGGCAGTCACATGACTTTGAGGTAAGTACCATGTTTCTTTCTCTCTCACTCAAGTAAATATTTGGAAGACTCTTTTGACTTATACTTTACATACTTCTTCCTACACTAGAGCACTTATACCCTTCTCAATATGGTTCACTTATATTCACGATTGCACAAGCTATTGGGAATTTGAAACGAGCTGAAATTACCCAGGAGAAAAATGCAGCTAAAACAAAATATCCTATGCTGTCAAGCAACACCCTCCCGGACCACTACCTTACAATCAGTAACCTCCTTCAGATTACATCGTCTGCACAAAATAGATGTGCTCATTATCCTCCTCTATCAATTCAGCTTTTTTGTTACCAGTTTCATATTATTTGAATAGACCACAACAATTCAACATAAACCAAAGTTACTCTCTTTACCTTCTTATGGCTTCTCATGTTTCTTACTCGCTGTCCACATTTTAAAGTAGCTTGTTAAAAACTGTGATGTCAAGACCACACTGTTCCAAAATGGGGTAAAATGAGTTAAATTAGTTAATTCCAAATAGAATACAAATACAATACAATGGACATGTTGGAGAAATTCTGGAAGGAACTAGATGAAGTAGTTCTGAGCATCCCAGAAAGAGAGAGAGTTGTGATTGGTGCAGATTTTAATGGACATGTTGGTGAAGGAAACAGGGGTGATGAAGAAGTGATGGGTAAGTATGGCATCCAGGAAAGGAACTTTGAGGAACAGATGGTGGTGGACTTTGCAAAAAGGATGAAGATGGCTGTAGTGAACACTTATTTCCAGAAGAGGCAGGAAAATTGGGTGAACTACAATAGCGGAGGTAGAAGCACACAGGTGGATGATATTTTGTGCAGACAATATAATCTGAAGCAGGTACTGACTGTAAGGTAGTGGTAGGGGAGAGTGTAGGTCAACACCATAGGATGGTGGTGTGTATGATGACTCTGGTGGTGGGGAGGAAGATGAAGAAAACAAAGGTAGAGCAGAGATCCGTGTGGTGGAAGCTGAGAAAGGAAGAATGTTGAGCGGCCTTTCGGAAAGGGTGAGACTGGCTCTCGATGAACAGGAGAAGGTCTCGCTAGACTGGACTACGACAGCCAAGGTGATCAGAGAAACAGGCAAGAGAGTATGGGAGAAGGAGACTTGGTGGGGGAACCTGAAATTACAGGAACTCATACAAGGAACGAGGTAACTAAAGAATAATTGGGACACTGAGAGGACTGGAGAGAGGCAAATGGAATACATTAAGTTGTGATGTAGGGCAAAGGCAGACGTGATGAAGGCTAAACAAGAGGCATATGACGACATATATACAAGGGTGGACACAAAAGAAGGACAAAAGGATCTCTACTGGTTGGCCAGACAAAGGGATAGAGATGGGAAGGATGTGCAGCAGGTCAGAGGGATTAAGGACAGAGATGGAAATGTCTTGACTGGTGCCAGTAGTGTGCTAAATAGATGGAAAGAATACTTTGAGAAGTTGATGAATGAAGAAAATTTGAGAAAAGGAAGAGTGGAAGAGGTAAGTGTGAAGAACCAGGAAGTGGCAATGATTAGTGAGGGGGAAGTTAGAAAGGCACTCCAAAGGATGAAAAATGGAAAGACAGTTGGTCCTGATGACATACCTGTGGATGTGTCAAAGCAATTTGGAGAGGTTGTGGAGTTTTTGACCAACTTATTCAACAGAATACTACCGGGCGAGATTATGCCTGAAGAATCGAGGACCAGTGTGATAGTTCCCATCTTGAAGAAGAGAAAAGAAGAACAAAGGCGATGTTCAGAGTTGTGGGAACTCTTGAGGAATAAATTTGATGAGCCACACAATTAAGTTATAGAAAAGAGTAGTGGAGGATAGACTAAGGACAGAAGTAACTCTCTATAAGCAACAGTATGGTTTCATGCCTAGAAAGAGTACCACAGATACATTATTTGCCTTGAGGATGCTTGTGGAAAAGTACAGACAAGGTTAGAAGGAGCTACATTCTGTCTTTGTGGATCTAGAGAAAGCTTATGACAGAGTACCAAGAGAGGAGCTGTGGTACTGCTTGCATGTTTGCATGTATGACGGCAACCGAACAATGGTGAGGTGTGCTGTCGGTGTGACAAAATAATTTAAGGTGAACGTGGGACTGCATCAGGGATCAGGTCTGAGCCTGTTCCTGTTTGCTGTGGTAATAGATTGGCTGACAGATGAGGTTAAACTGGAATCCCCTTGGACAATGATGTTCACAGATGATATCGTGATATGCAGTGAAAGCAGGGAGCAGGTGTAGGGACAAAAAATCTAAACAGAACCAAAACTAACTGCAACAGAATATATGTGCATAAATGAGAAGGGTGGAGGGGGGACACTGAGACTCCAAGGATAAAAGATCTCAAGGGTGGATGACTTAAAATATTTAGGGTCAACAATCCAGAGCAATGGTGAGTGTGGTAAGAAAGTGAAGTTACAAATAGGTTGGGACAGCTGGCGGAAGGTGTCTGGTGTGTCATGTGACAGAAGAGTCTCTGCTAGGATAAAGGGCAAAGTTTATAAAACAGTTCTGAAGCCAGCCATGGTGTATGGATTAGAGATGGTGGCATTGAAGAGATAACAGGAAGCAGAACTGGAGGTGGCAGAAATAAAGTTGTTGAGGTTCTCTCTAGGAGTGAGCAGGATAAATTAGCTCATTAGAGGGACAGCCAAAGTTGGATCCTTTGGAGACAATATTTGAGAGAGCAGACTTCGATGGTTTGGGCATATTCAGAAGCGAGAGAATATGTTGGTAGAAGGGTGCTGAGGATGGAGCGGCCAGGCAAAAGACCAAGAGGAAGACCAAAAAGAAGGTTGATGGATGTAGTCAAGGAAGAAATGAGGGCAGTCTGTGTTTGAGAGGAAGATGCAGGAGATAGGCTTTGATGGAAAAAGATGACACGCTGTGTCGACCCCTAACGGGACAAGCCAAAGGAAAAGAAGAAGAAGACTTCAGATCTGGTTTCTGACACCATGGAGGTTGTTGTTCTTGACTCTCTTCCAGTTCCGGGTGTTGATTTGTTAATTGGCAACGATCTTATCGGGGCTCGAGTTGCCGCTGATCCTATTGTCACTGATTTCCCGGAGTGTCCGCCCAGTACAGAGAAGTTGGAGTGTGACATTCCGGGCATTTTCCGTCTTTTACAGTGACTTGTTCGACGTCAAAAGACATTTCTTCCAAGACATCTTTGCCGAATGATTCCAATTGTGATTTATCAGATACATGTATGGTTCATTCTAAAGCCTCAGAGGCTTATCTTTGAACTCTTAAGGTCCTACTGATAAGTCTGAAAATTTGTCAAGTGGTGATCACATTTTGTCAAGAAAGCAGCTTATCAGTGCACAGAGTGACAATGTTGAGCTAAAAACTGCTCATGCCAAAATGAAACAAAAGTATGGCAAAAAATCAAAAGAAGTTTCATTCCTGGTGAAAAAGTGTGAGTATTAATTTCCATTCTTGGCCAACCACTCAGAGCTAGATATCAGGGTCCATATCTAAGAACAAAAATGTTAGCGACACAGACTACATTGTCCTGACTCCTGGCCACCGTAAGAACAAAAGGTTATGTCATGTGTACAGGATTAAGAAATATCATGATAGGGTTGAAACCAAACAAGTCAGTTGTATTTCTACAACACTCTCCTCCCCATTTGCTGATTGTACAGTTGATGATGATGCAAGCATCAATGACAACGTTGATGTTGTTAGTAATGTCATATTTGATGATTTGAGTGATAATGCTTGACCAAAGTTGTGCAGTTTGACCATCTGAAGGGCTTCTTGCCGGTGCCGGTCTAGGACCGTCCAAAGAAGATTGCAACATTGGCTACACCTGACGGACTGTACCAATACAAAGTGATGCCGTTGGGCTTAAAGAATGCCCTAGCAATGTTACAAAGGCTCGTAAACAACGTGACATCGGGGCTAAAACGTGTCAAAGCCTCCTCTGATGATGTCATTGTTTACACCATGGATTGGGACGTTCAGCCTTCAATCTTGTTATCAAGCACGTTAAAGGTCGAGACAATGTTTGTGCTGATGCACTTTCCAGAGTTTAAAGTTGTGTTAGATGTTTGATACTTCTGTTGTATTTTACAGTTTTTAATTTCTGTAATTTATGTTTTAACATGTTTTAAGTGTTGCTTAGTTAAAATGAAGAAAATAAGTATTTGAAGACCCCACTATATTGCAAGTTCTGCCACTTAGAAATAATGGAGGGGTCTGAAATTTACATCGTAGGTGCATGTCCACTGTGAGAAAGATAATCTAAAAAGAAAAATCCAGAAATAACAATGTATAATTTTTTAATGATTGATTTGAGTGATAATGCTGCATGTAAGTATTTGAACACCTGAGAAAACCAATGTTAATATTTGGTACAGGAGCCTTTGTTTGCAATTACAGAGGTCAAACATTTCCTGTAGTTGTTCATCAGGTTTGCAAACACTGCCGGAGGGATTTTGGCCTACTCCTCCACAGAGCTCTTCTCTCGATCAGACAGGTTTCTGGGCTGTCACTGAGAAACATGGAATTTGAGCTCCCTCCAAATATTTTCTCTTGGGTTTAGGTCTAGAGACTGGCTAGGGTATGCCAGAACCTTGCTATGCTTCTTTTGGACCCACTCCTTGGTTTTCCTGGCTGTGTGCTTCAGGTTATTGTCATGTTGAAAGACACAGCCACGACCCATCTTCAATGCTCTGACTGAGGGAAAGAGGTTGTTCCCCAAAATCTCACAATGCATCAGTCATCCTCTCCTGAAGAACAGTGCAGTCGTCCTGTCCCATGTGCAGAAAAACATCCCCAAAGCATGATGATACCACCCCAATGCTTCACAGTAGCGATGGTGTTCTTGGGATGGAATTCATCATTTGTCTTCCTCCAAACACGATTAGTGACATTATAACCAAAAAGTTCAATTTTGGTCTCATTTGACCAGAAAACTTTCTCCCATGACTCCTCTGCATCATCCAAATGGTCATTGATAAACTTAAGACGGGCCTTGACATGTGCTGGTTTAAGCAGGGGAACCTTCCATGCCATGCATGATTTTAAACCATGATGTCTTAGTGTATTACCAACAGTCACCTTGGAAACGGTGGTTCCAGCTCTTTTCAGGTTATTGACCAAGTCATGTCGTAGTGTCCTGGGCTGATTCCTCACCTTCATCATCGAGACCCTACGAAGTGATATCTTGCATGGTGCACCACTTCAATTGAGATTGATCATCATGTTTAGCTTCCATTTTCTAATGATTGCTCCAGCAGTGAACCTTCTTTTCCCAAGCTGCTTGGCAATTTTTCTTAGCCCTTTCCAGCTGTTTGGAGTTTTACAATTTTGTCTCTGGTGTCTTTGGACAGCTCTTTGGTCTTGGCCATGTTACAAGTTTGAGTCTTACTGATTGTATGGGGTGGATAGGTGTCTTTATGCAGCCAACGACCTCACACAGGTGCATCTGATTCAGGATAATACATGAAGTGGAGGTGGACTTTTAAAGGCAGACTAACAGGTCTTTGAGGGTCAGAATTCTAGATGATAGGTTTTCAAATACTTTTTTGCAGCTGTATCATACATATAAATCAATTAAAAAATCATACATTGTGATTTCTGAATAATTTTTTTTTACATTATCTTAATTACAATGAAGTTATGGAAAAGAGTAGTGGAGGATAGACTCGAGACAGAAGTAAGTATCTGCAAGCAACAGTATGGTTTCATGCCTAGAAAGAGTACCACAGATGGATTATTTGCCTTGAGGATGCACGTCGAAAAGTACAGAGAAGGTCAGAAGGAGCTACATTGTATCTTTGTAGACCTAGAGAAAGCCTATGACAGAGTAGCAAGAGAGAAACCGTGGTATTGCATGCGCAAGTCTGGTGTGGCGGAGAAGTATGTTAGAATAGTACAGAACATGTATGAGGGAAGCAGAACAGCGGTGAGATGTGCCGTAGGTGTGTCAGAAGAATTTAAGGTGGAGGCGGGACTGCATCAGGGATCCACGCAGAGCCGCTTCCCATTTGCAGTAGTAATGGATTGTCTGACAGATGAGGTTAGACTGAAATCCCCTCGGACTATAATGTTCACAGATGATATCGTGATATGCAGTGAAAGCAGGCAGCAGTCGGAGGAACAATTAGAAAGATGTACAAGTTAAGAGAGAGCAGACTTCGATGGTTTGGACATGTTCAGAGGCGAGAGAGTGAGTATATTGGTGGAAGGGTGCTGAGGATGGTTGCTAGGCAAACGAGTGGGAGGAAGACCAAAGAAAAGGTTGATGGATGTTTTGAGGGAAGACATGAGGACAGTGCGTGTTCAAGAGGAAGATGCACAAGATAGGCTTAGATGGAAAAGGATGACATGCTGTGCCGACCCCTAACGGGACAAGCCGAAAGTAAAAGAAGATAATCTCTCTCACAGCGGACATACACGTATGATGAAAATTTCAGACCCCTCCATGATTTCTAAGTGCGAGAACCTGCAATATTGCAGGGTGTTCAAATACTTATTTTCTTCACTGTATATTACAACAGAAAATTTCTCTATAGCATTCTTTTCCTGAAGGGGTAAAGTGTTACGTGTGTGTGTGTATTTTTATTCTTTATTCTCTTTATTTTACTTTCATACTTTTAAGTCATTATGATGCAGAACTTTTGTGATGCGGAATTCTGCAATGTTCCGAGGAGTGCCTATAGAAGAATGAGAAAGACCATCAATGGGGCTTTTTACCACCGCACCAGTGCTTGGCACGAATACACAGACGCCTTCTGCCATTCGTTCTTTGACATTTCTGGAACATTCGTTCACTTGGAATATTCGCTGGAAAGAACATTGGCCTGTTTGGGAACATTCGTTCAACGTTGGTGACTATGCGTCGTTTGGCTCTACTACTTGGTCTTTGAACTTCCATTTTGTGTTTTTTGTTTTATCATGCCCGTGTTGTATTGTTGTGTGTGTGATTAAATTGTCTTAAACGCAATACAACTGCTTTGTCACATTTTGCTGGTTTGACCAAAAGGGAATTTAGTTTAAATTCACACGTAGCAACATTTATCCCTCTTATTTTTTATTTTTTTTATCTTGGAGGGTTATGTTCCAGATCATCCCCACACAAGGTGAAATACGCAAAGTAGCGACATAATGTTTTTTTTTTTTTTTATCTTGGAGGGTTATGTTCCAGATCATCCCCACACAAGGTGAAATACGCAAAGTAGCGACATAATGTTTTTTTTTTTTTTTTTTTATGGTCGGGATTATTTTTACATTTAAAATTGTATGACGTTCCCAAACTGTTATTAATCTTCCCCACTCCTATTAACATCTGTAATATGCATAGATGGACATTTCGATATTTTTAAGCAGAGAGTAATTCATGGAAGTACTGTACATCACCATGCATGGACATTTTATTCATTGGCGTATATGTTAAAAAAATTTTTTTGTTTTAGTTTTATTGTTTGAGGCGAGGAAATCTTTATTTAAACAAAATAATTACAGCATATACTCATAATGATGATACACCATATGTTGATTTTTGCAAAGTATAAAAAAATCCAGTGATTCTGCAGTAGGCGAACTGAAATATAGCAAGAGAACACGAATAATTTTCTCAGTAAAATTGGATAATTTCCCACAGCAGCATTGATCATTTCTCATGGCACACTCGTGTGCAACGGCAGCCCTGCTGGGAATCAGAAGAGGGAAGTGTTCCTTCCTACTCGTAATTTATAATTTAAATCAGCCCTAATTAGTGAGTTAGGGTTATAATTTCCAACATCCCAGGAATACTTATGGCATCTGGTGCAGTGGTGTCTTCTTAATCTTCTCTTGATTTTATTGTGTTATGACTTGTTTGAGCCAGTGCAGTTTGGTGGCAAGCTGTGGCTAAAGCCAAATTCTTGTTTCTGTAGGTCTGGCTAAGGCACTGCAGAAAAAAATTCTGGCTTATCTGAAATCTATGTACACAAAGAGAAACACAACCTTCCACCAACATTAGAATCCCATTTTAATATATTAAATGACATGTAAAGATCAGAGTGAGAATTAGCTTATTAAATATCGCAATTATTGTAATTTTATCTCATGGTAATAATGTTAAATAAAAATTGTATAACAACTTTGTATTGGTGGCTCAGCTGGTAAAGCGTTGGCTTCACAGTTCTGAGGTCCCGGGTTCAATCTTGGACCTTGTGTGGAGTTTGCGTGTTCGCCCCATGCCTGCCTGGGTTTCCTCCGGGCACTCCGGTTTCCTCCCACATCCCAAAAACATGCAACATTAATTGGACACTCTAAATTGCCACTCGGTGTGATTGTTGTGAGTGTTGCTGTTTGTCTCAATGTGCCCTGCGATTGGCTGGCAACCAGTTCAGGGTGTACCTGTCACGACGAGGCTCGAGGGCGGACCCAAATGCACGACTCCAGAGGCAAGCAGGTAGAGTACAACAGCCTTTATTCAGTCCGAGGTCTATGATCAGGAAGTCAGTCCGTAAGAGCAGCAGTAGCAGAAGAGGCAGGCTTACTTGGATGGTCCGGGGACAGGCGAGGGTCGGTACACGGCAGTTCAGGTATACAGGAGAACGTTCGAAGCAGCCAGAAGTATTGAGGGAGTCAGGCTTACGGGGTGAGTCGGAGAACAGGCGAAGGTCGGTACACACAGGTTGTCGATCAGGGATACGAGAGTGCTGGAACGGGACATGAAGCTCAACGATCTGGCGGCGGACTGGTTGTCCCCCGTGTCCTATAAGTACCGGGTGTACTCAGCCCAAACCAGGGTGCAGGTGTGTGCCGACTAATTGGCTTACCACACCCAGCCTGGGGAGGATGCCAGGAGCATGACAGTACCCTGCCTCCTGCCCGTTGACAGCTGGGATAGGCTCCAGCACTCCCCGTGACCCTTGTGAGGATAAGCAGCTAAGAAAATGGATGGACGGAACTTAGTGTTGAAGCACGGTGACTGACTGCCTAGTACACTTGCCTCACAGTTCTGAGGATCCAGTTCAAATTCAGCCTAGCTTATGTGGAGTTTGAATGTTCTCCACGTGCATGGATCTTTTTTCTCTGCATATTTTGGTTTCCTCCAACATACTAAAAACATGCGTGGTAGGTTAACTAAAGACTCTACATTGCCTGTAGGTGTGAATGTGAACGTGAACGGTTATTAGTTTAAATGAGCTTTGTGATTGCCCGGCAACCAGCTCAGGCCTCCGCCTCTCCTCAAAAGATAGCTGGGATAAGCTCCAGGATACCCGTGACCCCCGTGAGGATAAGTGATACACTAAATGGATAGACTAGTGGTGACAAATTACAAGGTAAATGTTGCAATAAACCATGAAACTTTGTAGTGCATTTGTGCAATAAGATTTCCTCCAAATTGAAGATATGAAATCAGATCAATTGAGCTAAAATTAAAATATATCTGACACAAGTTGTAAATACAAACATACAGGCATTATAATGGTTAAGAAGAAAACAAGTACTTCATAGAGGAACATAGCTAAATTTAGGAATAAAAGGATTGTTTATGCTTGAGGATTGCTGAGTGGATTTGAGTTTGGCTGAGAACATTGTAAGTGGAAGAGAAAATGATGGTTCTGGCAGCTCCCTGGATCCCTTTTGCGTACTGCTTTTCCTCACTAGGGTCATGTACATGCTGGAGCCTATCCCAGTGGACTCTGGGTTAGAACCGAACTGGTGGCCTGCAAATGTCAGAGCATATACTATTAACAAAAAACATTTTTACTCAGATTCATACCTTTGGGGAATTTAAAGTCTTCAATTAAACTACCATGCATGTTTTTGAAATGTGAGAAGAAACCAGAGTACCAGCAGAAAACCCATGGGATGGAAAAGCAAGCTCCGCACAGGCGAGACTAGATTTGAACCCAGGTCCTCAGAAAAATGAGGGAGATGTGCTAATCAGTTCCCCACTGTCTCACTCGTCTGGCAACTCATGAATCATAAATCATGTATCCTGTGTTATTTTTCTCTGAAGCGCAAACCATTTGGACGATGACTTACCAAACGTGTCAACTTTGCGATTGTACCTTGCAAATAAGCAAGGTGAATCGAAGTACAGTGTTCCCTCGTGTTCGCAGGGCCACAAAGCAGGCTGCGAGCATCCAGGGATTATGTAAATAGCATTTAAAGTGCATGTTTTGTGCCAATTATTTCTTCAATCATATTTTTATTTGACTGGTCAAGGGTACACTGTAGTCAGAAGGAGGATGGAAGAAGGCCTAAACCTCAAATACTATGCACATTGTACTCACAATAAAACTACTTGTCACAACAGTTTTTCCTGGAATTAGCTGGCCACCTTCTCAGAGTGTATCCCGCCTCTCGCCTCAAAATAGGTGGGATAGGCTCCAGGACAGAGAAGAGAAGTGGTACTGATAAAGGGTGGATGGGATGCATTGTTTTTGTAACAGTGACCTCTTGAAAAAGTAATTTCAACCCTCTGCTTTTTCCACTGACATACATATAATGAGAACTAACAATAAAATGCTTCCATACCATAATTGCATATTGAACCTTTAATTTGTAGGCAGGCACTTTAGAGACTCAACTATAGTGTATTTATAGTAAAAAGAAAATGTTACATGCTATGCTCCTTTTGTTATTAAAAGTGGTTAGTTTATATAGCATCACTTTTGTGTGTTACACTTTTGAATCAAAAACATGGTGTCTGACACTGGAAAGGTCACCTGCAGCTGCTTCACACCTCAAAAGATTTTGTGAATTGTGTCCTGGGTGTTGATGCCAGGTGGCTTGATTGCTTTGAACTGGCCACACTTACATTCTGTCTCAGTCCAGAAGCCTGAAAACTGTCAAATTAGCAAACTGCTCTGCTTTCACATATTGTATGTTATGTTCGGTTTCTTTCACTGCAAGAACCTCCTTGCGATTTTCGTTTTGCATCCTCTTCCTTTCTGCTCTGTTGCCCTACCTCTCTATGACAACTATCACCATCTCTGATGGCTGGCATCTTTCATTTGAGCAGTCTCTCAGTGAAATCTCTCCAGCAGAGCCAAATTTCTCATTACTTGAATTGTGCGGCCACCGAGTTGACCTCCTATTCTCAGTAGAGCAGCTGTAAGCTGTCAGCGCCAGCTGTAGCCATCAGTCATCTGTCCTCTCTCCTCTGAGCTCAATTTCATACACTTTCATATGCCTCTCAATGCCTGCACTCATTGCTTCATCTAGCGCTCACCACTTTCTCAATGCATCTTTTTGGGTGGTTTTCCAGTCCCTTCCATTCAGTTACCTTGGCAGCAGTTAAAACAAACTAAACCCACAGAGACCAGTAAATGAGGTAAAGATAAAATGGAGAAAAATGAGGTGGCTTGATTTCAGTCTCGCTAAGTGTCTTAAGCAGCAGTTTCTGCCTGTAACCTGGTTAATGGTGAAAACTTATGGGGTGTTTGGGTGTGTGTGTCCACGTACATAAACATGAAAATTACGTGACATCAGCCGTGAACCACATGAAAGTTACTTGACGTTAGCCGTGGACCGCATAAAAACAGCTCATAGTCTGGACTACAATGGATTGAGCTTTCATTGTAAATATAATTTAAGATAAGTATTGTAAGTCCTTTAGTGAGATTCTCCGTAACCTCCCTGACCAATTTATGACTACGTATAACTTATGACCCACAAGGCACTTGTGCACCAGTAAAATTATTGTGTAAATAAAGAAAAGGAACAATAACCAAATACACTTTTTACAAATGCAAATAACAAACATAGGGTGGCAATCATGAAATCATGCATTTCTTTGCAGTTTTAGGATATAGTGCCATCAATGTTCATTGTAGAATCAACAATCATCTCCTAATCCTTTTTTCATTCTCAATGTTACAAATTATGCAGCCTCTGCAAATGATCAAGTAATAATGTAATGTCATGTTGAATTTTATTTGTTTTTGTCCAAACTGGGTTGAAGAAGGGCTCTGGGTTTGAGTAAACACAGGATAGCCAAAATCCTGTCCAAGAATCCCTATATCTACTGCATTACCTGGTAGAACCACTCGGCATTATAGACAAGGTCAAATTAATGTAGTTATGATGTTGTTATGACTTGGGGAATTCTCTACCAATCTTTGGTGGGTCAGATATAGAGGGCCGTATCTGGCCCCCGGCTGTAGTTTGCCATCCTTGTTCTTGACGCTAGTAGATGACATGATAAGGACAAATCAGAGTCAAGCTGTTTTCAATTTTAATTGATGAATCTTATTATAATTATTTATTAATATAGAAATTGGAAATACATCCATTTTAAGTGGCAGCTGCAAAAGACCCAACTAGCTTGGAAAAGGACATTCTAGCCATTTCCAACCAAAATGTTTTGAAAAACAGATACAAAGACATCAAAGATTATGGATTAAAAAAATTAATTTGATAGCATGGGACTTTTTAAAAAGATGTAATGAAATGTCATTTTAGGCAGGGAGTCACAAGTATCAGGAAAATATTACATTTCTTACGGAGGAAAGACAAATAAAGTTGACTACTGCGCCATCAACAAAACAAAAATTGTCATGGGTGTGGCTTTTCCCTGCCTCGTGGCAGCTGCTCCGGGGAGCAGGCTTCCCACTTGCCGCTCATTTACGCTGATTACCTCTCATATATAGAGATCGTGCACCTACGTCATAAAGTCAATGATTTTTGTTTACGTTGCCATATTCCCGGTCACACAAACCATTGTTGAAAGTTAATTCCGTTGAGATGAAACGAAAATATGTCTTATAGCACGACACCCAGAGTTTTGTCCAATACGGTTAAACATTTAGAAGTTGATAATAAACTAAGGTACGTGGAAAAATTAGAGACACTTGGCATAGAGGATCCATATTTGATGCCGAAGTCGATGTTTTCGCCGATAAGAAATTTGACTCTTAATTTGCTTCCCTGTCTTGGACAACTGGATATACACATGTACCTGATGAATAAGTTGTCGAGATTTACACAGAAGAGTTTGAAAGCGTATACAAATCTGGACACATATTCGTTGCTGGATCTGTTCTCAATCAGGAATAAATCCCACATAATGATGGACCCACTCAGATTTTTTCAATACAAATACCAATATATAAATAAATGAACCCTATTTGAATAATTGTCTCATCTATCGTGACAACCAACAGCACAATAGGTCTCAGGCATTGTGAAAAATCTGCTCCGGTTCAACGACTCCTGCACTGCTGCGCAACTTTGCTTGACCGGCAATCTATCGATCTTTTCTTACCTTTTCAACTAGTATTCTATTGAATAATATCTTTGAAAAACTGTCTCGTCTACTGTGACAACCAACAGCATAACAGGTCTCAGGTAATTTAAAAAATCTGCTCCGGTTCAAAGGCTCCCGCACTGCCGAGCAGCTTTGTTTGACCGGCAATATGGCGCAGTGAAAACGGTGACGTCACATGCACGATCTCTATTGCCACACTTTTTACCTTGGCCCTTGCCAGATCATTGTACCTTGTCATCGCGTCCCACAGTTCCTTGTTTCATGTGAATAATTTCTGTGATGCTAAACCTTGCTTTGTGTTTGACCTTTCTTCTTGACCTGCTGATTCGGTGACTGTTGCCTTCTGCCTATATGTCGACCCTGGACCGAATAAACCTCCTCTTTAACTTAATGTCATTTTCAGATTTATGATCTTGGTTCCAACGCTGAGTTCTGCCTTTGAAAGAAAATCAAAAGTGCTCTGAAAAAAAGAAGGCATAACGCTAGTAGCATTTGCAATCCAGTGACAGGTTTGTGAATGAATGCAAATTCAGAAGGTTGATGACACGGTCAAATCTGCCAGCATTAGACATTTATTTTTATTTAGAGTTTTGCTTTAGTTTGTTGGAGTCTTAATACCTCAAGGCAAAATTCAACTCACACTTTGCTGTTTACTTGTGTTCCCAACCACACAGAGAACCAGTGAACACACTCAAACTGAAAGGGATGTGGAAAAAGTGGCACAAGTCTTGTCCTTTATTTTGTATTATTTTTATCTTTTGACATTTAAAAAGATGTGGGCACTTCCCACATGATAAATCCTCAAGCACTTTGAATGACCCTCTGTGGTGACCCTCACCTACTGTAGGGGTACTTTAGCTTTCCGAACATTTATAGACTGTGGTCTGACAACACAGAACAGTACATCTGAACTCTTTGAGTCTATTTGAGTTTGATTAGATAATTATCTCTTCTTCATTTTCGATGGGGAAATAGGGGCGCTTGAGCCTGATTAAAGTTGTCTCTCGTTGAGACAAACTAGGAAAAAGACTGTCTAAAGCAATGTAATTCATTGCATAATCTCATATTGACCAGTACTCAAAACCGCACTGTTACATTGTGACAGAGGTATTGCATTTTCACCTTATCATTTAAGACAAAAGAAAAAGGGAAGAAATACAAAATAAACAGGAGAAAAGTAAAAGCTATTGATTTGCAAACTGCTCTTAATATTTTTAGCATTCACAACAGAGCAGGATCAGTACTTTTATAGTTCAAGCCACTCTAGTATGACAACAGACAGGTATCTATGGAAAAATACAGGAAAAATTTAGGGGAAAAAAAAGTATGAAGGGTGACTGACAAACAAAATTGTTTGGTCTGAACCAAAATGAAAGTGCCACAGAATTATTATATCGTAGGTTAGGGAGTGAAAAATGGTCAAAAGTTACCACTCAGTCTTTGGCAGAATAACTGTAGGAAGTAGCTAAGCTTCTAATTAGAATGCAGGGAGCAGAAAGAGAGCTGCAAACGTTTACAGATTTGAACAGGGTAACAAATGATGATATCTGTGTGACCGAGAGGACAAAATAGATTTCAAATAAATTGGTACGTGTTAGCATTGCTCCATTTCCCAGTGCTGGATCATGAGCACGTGCTAAAAATAAGACAGAGGCTTCTTCCCTCCCCTCAATTATAATGGTAATTACCAGGAAATAAGTAGACTGATGAAACTCACTCAGTCTGATTACATGCGGTATTGACCTCCCATGTTGCTGGACATCCTTTTTAAAATCCATCCATCTTCATCCATTTTCTTTACTGCTTATCCTCACGAGGGCCGTGGGGAGTGCTGGAACCTATCCCAGCTGTCAACGGGCAGGAGATGGGGTACACCCTGAACTGGTTGCCAGCCAATTGCAGGGCACATCAAGACAAACAGCCGCAATCACAGTAACACCTCGGGGCAATTTAGAGTGTTCAATTAATGTTTTGGGGATGTGGGAGGACACCGCAGTGCCCGGAGAAAATGGGGAGAACATGCAAATTCTACACAGGCGGAATTGGACCCAGGACCTCAGAACTGTGAGACCAACGCTTTACTAGCTGATCCACTGTGCTGCCCCTTTTCAAAATACAATTCTCAATCGATTTTAAAGGTTAAAGGTGAACAACGGGTTAGAGTGTCTGCCTTACAGTTTTAAGGTCCAGAGTTCAAATCCCAGCCCCACACGAGTGGAGTTTGCATGTTCTCCTCTGTGTCTGCGTGGGTTTTCTCTAGGTATTCCAATTTCCTTCATCCATTTTCTGAGCCGCTCATCCTCACAAGGGTCACGGGAGTGCTGGAGCGAATCCCAGCTGTCATCGGGCAGGAGGCACGGTACACCTTGAACTGGTTGCCAGCCATTTGCAGTGCATATGGAAACAGACAAGTCATACTCACAATCAATGGACATAAGGTCCTTGTGACAAGGTGACGAGGTCACAAGGGAATGGTGGAGCCTATCCCAGCTGTCAAAGGGGAGCAGGCAGGTTACACCTTGAACTGGTTTCCAGCCAATTGCAGGTTAGGTTAACTGAAGACTCTAAATTGCCCACAGGTGTGAATTTGAGAGCAATTGTTTTTTTGTTAATATGTGCCCTGCGATTGGCTGGCAACTAACTTGGGTGTAGACCGCCTCTTACCTGAAGATATATGAAGCTCCATTCTTCTTGTGACCCTTGTGAGGATAAGTGACTCATAAATTGATTGATTGATTTTACAATGACTGTTTAATGTTTGTTTTATTTTTGGGACGGTTTAATTATGGTTTATGATATTGTAGTTTGAACTTTTTCTTCTTTTTTCTCATGCGTTTTAGAGCACTTCCAATTTCCAGTGATATTTCTTTCACCAAAATCTGTTTTAATTATACTTTTTCAAATGTTTTTATTTATATATTTGAATGCTTTTAATTATGTAAAACATGTTCAGTTACTTTGTGTATGAAAAGCGCTAAACATTACTTTGCTTTACTTTGTTTTTAAGTACGCATCTGAATTGTAGCAGCTAGTCGTCCCCAACTCAAATGAATCGCATTGCAAAATGGCACAAAGTGAATAGTTGGATGTTATACAGTGGTCCTTCTACTTACGAAATCAATCTGTTCCAGAAGTTGTTTCGTAACATTAAAGTTTCATAAGTACAAACACATTTTAAATAAATATTTCTATTCTATTTCTAAATAAATAAATAGCCGAATCCATTCCAAGCTCTCCTCCCCCACCACTAAAAATAAGAATTACAGGTGTATATAATGTAAAGAATAATGCAAACTTATGTTCATTTACTTCATCTCCTTCTGACCTTCTCTGTACTTTTCAATTAGCATCCTCAAGGCAAATAATGCATCTGCGGTACTCTTTCTAGGCATGAAGCCATAGTGTGGCTCGCAGATACTGACTTCTGACCTAAGTCTACCCACCACTACTCTTTCTGATAACTTAATTGTTTTCCTCATCATCTTTATTCCTCTACAGTGCAAGTCCCCTTTATTCTTAAAAATGGGAACAAGCACACTTTTCCTCCATTCTTCAGGTATCTTCTTGCCTGCTAGTATTCTGTTGAATAATTTGGTCAAAAACTCAACAGCCACCTCTCCAAATTGGTTCCATACCTCCACCAGTATGTCATAAGGACCAACTGCCTTTCCATTTTTCATCCTTTGTAACTCCTTTCCAACGCCCCCCTTGCTAATCATTACCACTTCCTGGTCCTTCACACTTGCCTCGTCTGCTCTTCCTTCTCTCTCATTTTCTTCATTCATCAACTTCTCAAAGTATTCTTTCCATCTATTCGGCTTACTACTGCCACCAGTCAACATTTCCATCTCCATCCTTAATCACCCTTACCTGCGGCACATCCTTCCCATCTCTCAGTCTGGCCAACCTGTAGAGATCCTTTTCTCCTTTTTTCATGTCCAACCTGGTGTACATGTCGTCATGTGCCTCTTGTTTAGCCTTCACCACTTCTATCTTTGCCCGACATTGCATCCCAATGTATTTCTTTCACCTTTCCTCAGTCCTCTCACTGTCCCACTTCTTATTCGCTAATCTCTTTCCTTGTATGACTTCCTGTATTTTGGGATTCCACAACCAGGTACTCCGTTTCCCATCAGAAGACACACCCAGTGCTCTCCTGCCTGTCTTTCTGATCACCTTGGCTGTAGTCGTCCAGTCTTCTGGGAGCTCCTCCTGTCCATTGAGAGCCTGTCACACCTCTTTCTGGAAGGCCACATAGCATTCTTCCTTTCTCGGCTTCCACCACCTAATTCTCTGATCTACCTTTGTCTTTATAATTTTCCTACCCACCAACAGAGTCATCCTACACACCACCATCATGTGTTGTCGAGCTACACTCTCCCCTACCACTACCTTACAGTCAGTCCCTTATTCAGATTACATCGTCTGAACAAAATATAATCCACCTGCCGTGCTTCTACCGCCGCTCTTGTAGGTCACTATATGTTCCTGCCTCTTCTGAAAAAAAGTGTTCAGTACTGCCATTTCCATCCTAATTGCAAAGTCCATCACCATCCGTCCCTCAAAGTTCATTTCCTGGAAGATGTGCTTACCCATCACTTCTTCATCTCCCCTGTTTCCTTCACCAACATATCCATTACAGTCTGCACGAATCACTTCTCTCTCTCTGTCTGGGATGCTCAGAACTCCTTCATCTAGTTCCTTCCAGAATTTCTCTTGCAACTAACTGTAGGTCACATCCTACCTGTGGGCCATAGCCACTAATCATATCATACATAACACCCTCAATTTCAAATTTCAGCCTCATCACTCTATCTGAAACTCTTTTCATTTCCAAGACGTTTCTCTTCCCATCCACTCCATGGTAAAATAATTTAAACCCTGCTCCTAAACCCTGCTCCTAAACTTCTAGCCTTACTACCTTTCCACTTGGTTTCTTGGATGCACAATATATCAGCCTTTCTCCCAATCATCATGTCAACCCACTGCTGACCTTTTCTTGTCAAAGTACCAACATTCAAAATTCCTACATTCAGTTGGAGGCTCTGTGCCTTCCTCTTCTTCTTTTGCCGACAAAGCCACTTTCCTCCTCTTCTTTGTCTTTGACCCACAGTAGCTGGATTTCCACCGACAGTCTGCCGGTTAACAGTACCGGGGGCGGACTTTGTTAACCCAGGCAACGACCAATCCAATATGGGATTAATTAGATGAACGCTCATTGTGTTTGGCACAGTTTTAGTTTTTTAGATTTATTCGGGCTTCGGACCAGCCAACATATTGCACTTGCTTGTCCCCCCCCCCCCCCTTAGGGCTGCAGATAGTCAAATACAGACAATCAAATAAACAAAGTCGACACACAAAGTACACAATTCACAGACTACCTAGGCTAAGTTAAAGTTAGGGTCCGAACCCATCTGAAGATAGGAGAAAAAGAGAGATAAAAGAGAGTCAAACCACAATGTCCCTACAGTGTTTCACCTGGCAGGATTGGAGCAAGTTGAAGTTGAAGGTTGTGTCCACTTGTACAGCGTCCTCTAAATCCTCACGGTCCTCTTTGTAGATTTCTTCTTTGTGGTCCAATGTAGGCCTGGCTAGCATTAACTCGTTGCCAGTTAGCTCATCGCTACCGTTAGCTCATCATTAGCATGAGCAAATCCCTATCATTAGCTCGTCTCTAACTTTAGCTCGTCGTTGGTTATTCAATTTCATCAGAGGCACACACACAACCCAATTAAACTAAAATTAATAAATCCCACAAGCGACAAATTCAAAACAAACATTAACTTTCAATGTTTTGTGAAGTGCCAATCCAAGGATGTTTGCCTTTGACAGCTTTTAATTATCATGCAAAAATGTCCAAGGCAAACATCATCAAAGTCAGCAAGAGCTGACGAGTTACCACATTTTCCGAATGATTCTTTTTGATAAATTCGAAAATGTCATGGAATTTCGTCAACGTGTCTTTTATTCTGGCTGAAGGAATAATGGCTGCCACCTCCTCTAAGCCGCAAACTGCTCCTGCATTGCCGTGTGTTGCATCGCCTCGCCAGACTTTCGCTTCTCCATCAAAAAATCCTCATGGTGAATCAAGTCGTAGAAGTCCTCCTCAGCCTTTACTAGTGAAACAATTTCCTCAACTTCAGGTTCAACCTCCACTTTGAAATTCTCAAGTCGTACAGCAGCAGCATAAAGCCACATGCACTAATGTCTTTTTCATATTGCTCGACAATTTCTTGTTTTGATGGACAAAACAACTCTCCTCTCCTCACTGTCACTGGCCATCAATTTTTTTGGGGCACATGGTGAAAAGAGATGAATAAATCCGCAAAGTTGTACAGTACAAGTGTGCGCTAGCATATGACAATGGATTCGATGACAAAGATACCGGAAGTGTTTCACGAGTAAAGGTTGATGTCCCAGAAAAAAAAAAAGATGCCAGGAAGATGCTATGTGCTAGCCAATCAGGGGAGCTGCTCTGATGTGCCTCATGGCATCTTGTGACAGCCATGACATCTCTCCTAACCAATGTGATGCCAGGAAAATCCTCCAGAGGTGGCCAGTGGGAGAGCAGCTCTATCGCACCGCTTTCCAACCAAGATACAGTACAGGATCTTTATGTTCAGTTGAATCTTTTGTTACGTGTGAATTTAGACTAAAAAACCCCTCCCCTCCGGCTAAATGTGCAAAGCTGTTGTATTGCATTTAAGACAATTCAATCACACACACAACAATACAACACAGGCACGATAAAACAACTAACACAAAATAGAAGTTCAAAGCCCGAGTAATCGAGCCAAAAGCCGCATAGTCACTAACGATGAATGAATGTTCCCAAGCAAGCAAATGTTCTTTCCAGCGAATATTCCAAGTGAATAAAATGTTCCAGAATTCTCCAAAGACGAAAGGCAGAAGGCGTCTGTGTATTTGGCCCAAGCAGCGATGCGGTGTGAAGAATTACATTGACGGTCTTTCTCATCTTTATACAGGCTCTCCTCGGAACATTCCAGAATTCCGCATGACAAAAGTCCCGCATCATTATAACTTAGAAGGATGAAAAGAAACAGCATCACAAATAGCCGTATCGTAATAACTCAAAAGTATGAAAGGAAAGTAAAGAGAATAAAGTGTGTTTGAGCAAAATCTAGCAATACAACGAGCCGGCATTTTGGATAACACGGAGAAAAGACAGGTAATTTCTCGGTGGTACAGTTGGTATAAACCTATATTAACACTCGACTCCACTACTGCAAAAAATGTCACTTCCTGGTTCTTGTTCAACTCTAACCAGTTCGACAATTTTCGTGGCGAGAGATGAAAAAAAAAATCTATATACGGCAAAATTTTGACATGCTGTGAAAAAACAAATAAATCCATCCCGGTAGATTATTTTTTTTTGGTTAACAACATAAAATCTTTTTTGTTTTAGGTGTCAGTGGCCCTTTAAGTGCCACCAGGAGCAAATATCTGCCAAATAGAAAAAAGAACCAGCCCAGAGCACTACTGCGAATGCCCACAAGGTGTTGGAACAAAGCCAATAAGACATTGTGGGCCACGGTACAAAATATAACAATTCAGTCCAACAGCACAAGACACACAGACTCACGGTCATTTATCGGGAATCATTAAAAACTCCAAATGTAGTTTCCAAAACGGGCTAATGTTGATGCATCATTCCTTCTTTACTTGCACAAAAGAGGGAATCAAATAAATAAAATATTTTTTTCAAAGAAAACAGTTTACTTGAATTCAAATGACAAGAAAATTAAGTAAATAAATGAATGAGCACAGCAAATCCAGGTCAATGAACACACATGGAAAGAAAATGATGAGGATTGGTGGACGATGGTCAAAATTCATCCATATTTCCACTCTCTTTCTATCCTTTGTTCTTCTTCCAGTTCATTACATCATCCCGACATATCAACTATGAAGCAAACCTCAAATCCTTATTTCATATACCACAGAATGCAATATACTCATCATCCACAGCATACATATAATAAACAGTTTGTGAATACTCGATACAACATAATTAAAACTTAGCTGAAATTATTTGACCAAAACTAGACAGTAAATTGAAAATATTTGAAGAACAGAAATTATATATAGGCTCTTACATTAACGGCCCCTAATTGCTATCAATGTTCTTGATACAATTATCTGTCATGTCCCATCGGAACAGGAGTGGGACCCAAATGCAGGACTCGGACGACGCAAGGCAGTTCGGGGAGAAACATTTATTATTTCATGGTCGGGGATTGGGCGAAGAGAGCAGGCGAGCGGGCAGGCAGGAGTCGGTACACAGGACAACGACCAAAGCAGGCAGAAGTATCAAGGGAGTCAGGCCCACAAGGTCGGTCAGAGAACAGGCGAAGGTCGAAACACACGGGTTGTCGATCAGGGACACCGGAGCACTCGAACGGGACATGAAGCTCAACGAAATGGCCCCGACCAGTCGTCATCGGGGTCATATAAATATGCCAGATAATCAGCCCGCATGAGGCGCAGGTGTGCACCTCCCAATCAGCGTAACCGCGCTGGCACCCGCACAGCCCGAGCTGGAGCGGCAGGATCATGACAGTACCCCCCCTCAAAGGCACGGCTCCCAGACGTGCCTAAACGAAAGAAACAGACAATAATTAACACAGGGGTTGCCGGAAGGGGGGTCCAGAGGAGGGCACGCCCCGCCCCCCCAACCCCAGTCTGGTGGCCATCCAGGCCACCAAACGCAAGGCGTCCGGGTGGACAGGTCAGGAGGACGACCCGGACCCCAAGCACCAGGGTCCCCACGGGGCGATTCGGGAGGACGACCTCTGTGATGAACCATACGATGAAGCAGGAACCAAGCCGAGGCAGGCAACTGCTCCGGACGAGAACCTCCCACGCCGTGGTTGCGAGACGACCAGGGACTGGTCCCCACCAAGGTTTGGTCAGGAGGCAGTGGTGGATTGGTCACCAACGAGGCCCTGAAGCGGCTGGGAGCCCTCAGGAGCAAAGAGGATGATGGAGAGAAGGACCAGAGCCATGACCGCCACCATCACAGCCATCCCAAAGTCTCTCCAGCTCCGGGGTGGCTCCACAGAACTCCCCAGCTCCTCCACCTCCAGGACAGCAACGTGAGAAGGCAGCGACACCATCGCCATCACCACCTCCTCCTGGACAGCAACGTGAGAAGGCAGCGACACCATCGCCATCACCACCTCCTGGACAGCAACGTGAGAAGGCGGCGACACCATCGCCATCACCACCTCCTGGACAGCAACGTGAGAAGGCGGCGACACCATCACCATCACCACCTCCTGGACAGCAACGTGAGAAGGCGGCGACACCATCGTCATCACCACCTCCTGGACAGCAACGTGAGAAGGTGGCGACACCATCGCCGCCACCTCCTCCTGGACAGGAACGTGAGGAGGCGGCGACACCATCGCCACCTCCTCCTGGACAGGAACGTGAGAAGGCGGCGACACCATCGCCACCTCCTCCTGGACAGGAATGTGAGAAGGCGGTGACACCATCGCCACCTCCTCCAGGACAGGAACGTGAGAAGGCGGCGCCAGTGCCACCTCCTCTTGGACAGGATTGTGAGAAGGTGGTGGCACCATCGGCACCTCCTGGACGGGAACATGTGGACGTGCCCGTCGCCGTCGGAGCAGGAACAGGGGACGACCGCGGGCCGGTCGCCAATGAAACAGGAATGGGGAACGACCGCCGACCGGTCGCCACTGGTACTCCAGGGCACGGACGAGAAGCGGCTGTGGAGACATCGCCACCTCCTGGACAGCAACGTGAGGCGGCATCATATAAATACGCCGGATAATCAGCCCGCATGAGGTGCAGGTGTGCGCCTCCCACTCAGCGCAACCGCACTGGCACCCGCGCAGCCCGGGCTGGAGCGGCAGGATCATGACATTATCTAAACACAACTCTATATGTATATACATATTCATTATGTCTCTTAGCCCTGTGGACAAGAAAAATACCCCCCCAAAAAACTGACTAAACAATATACAATAATTTTCAGTCTCTTGAAGAAGACATATCTTTAATACTGGCCGACAAACCTCATTAGTCGTAGTCTTGACTTTCAATCTACAAACAAACCCGTTCTTGTCAGGGTAAGTTGCCACAATTCTTTCAAATGGCCAGGAATTTATGGGTGATCTATCATCCACAACAAGTACCACATCGCCAACACAAAGATTTCTTAAAGGCGTAGAGCATCCTTGACGTTCTTGAAGCTGTGTGAAGTATTCTTTACACCAACTTTTCCAGAAGACGTCAGCCAGATACTGTACTTGCTTACATGTACGGTTAGCATACTGATCGTCCATACAGAATATTCCTGGTGGCAACTCTTGCTTGACCTTGAGCAAATGATTAGGTCTCAAGGCCTCCAAATCGTTGAGATCGTAAGACGCTCATGTGATGGGTCTGCTATTTATTATATGTAGCTACCACCTCATAGAACAAGGTGTGAAGACCTTCCTCTTCCAACAACTGTTCTCTCGCTGTTACATTTAGAATGTTCTTAACTGAAGGTGCCGTTGCTGCGTCTTAGGAGTGCCTTAGTCTCTTTGGTCATCCATGGTTTTTGGCTGGGGAAGACCCAGATCCATTTATTTACAGTTACAGTGACTATACAGTTTTTGATGTAAGACAGAACAGTATCTGTGTGTTCCTGGAGGTTGTGGTGTTCAAATAATTCTCAAACAGTGCATGAAAAACAGTCCTGCAATTGAGAGAGTGCGTTCTCGGGCCATGTTGAAATTTTTTTTTGTTTGAGGCCTTATTTGTTTACGTAGGGCGTCAGGGTGACGCAGACATATTCGGATCCAGCGAGATTTGGCTGTATGCATATTTAATGTTAGAGTAAACATGGTCCACAGTTTTGTCTCCTCTGGTGGGACACGTCACTGGACGAATTTGGGTAAGACAGTCTTTCAACACGCTAGGTTGAAGTCACCAGCAACTATCAATACTGCGTCGGGGTGGGTGAGCTGCTGTTTGTTTACAGTCATGAAAAGACGACTAAGTGCTGCGCTAACGTTAGCGTCTGGCAGGATATAGACAGCTATTACAATGACTCGTGTTACCTCCCTCGGTAGATAAAAGTGTCTGCACGAGACTGCAATGACCTCTAAATTAGAAGAATAAATCCTAAATCTAAAACCTGACATGGGTGCTGGTGTCTATGATTCTGCTGTGAGAACACCATTCGTTGTGCACATAGACACAGAGCCCCCCTCTTCTGTACCGTAATCCACAAGTAGCGGCAAAATAATGATAAAGAAAATGCACCAAACTGGAGAGCTAAGAGCCGCTGCAACTGTGCGCGCCGCCATCTTGTCATATAATGTTAGTTCAGATTCCGTCTTGTGAGTCTTCATAATTTTGTAAAACTTCCATTCTGGTATCTGCTGCTGCCAGAGCACTCCGCTTTTCATGCACCTCTTTTCGAGCCTTTAAAGCCATTTCTTCCTTTTTTAGCTGACTTCCCTTTTAAGGCTGCAGACTTTGCTTTTTATGATGCATGTTCCTTTTCTGACTTTATTCTGATAGATGAAATTGCAGAAAACACACCTGCACAACGTGATCCTTTCATACTTGTTCATTTAGTAGACTTGGAAAAATTGGACCTATGATCATCGTGTGTAATCTGTACCTGACATTCCTCTGCTTGTGCACGTGTCAAGACATATTTCATTAATTTTCACATTTCTAGAAAACATAATTTGTTCATTAATGTTTAAGGTCAAACTAGATTTACTGGTCATTCAAAAATTCCTCCTCAACCATAAATTCCTGCAGTCCAGAATTAAGCTACGTAAACTGATACTGCATACAGTTGAAATCAACACGCATTCTATCTTTAACCGTGTTGACATCTGAATCATCTTCCATAAGATGCTCAATTTGTCTTATCGTTATAGATATTTGGAAAAGTTTCTGTTTGCATGCATGCAACTGTCTTGCTTTGTGCTTTTCCACAGCCTTCTCAGTCCTTTTCCCTTGACGTTTTCCAATTTTTTGTTTATCCATTATGAAGGGTTTTTTTTCAAACTGAGCAAAAGGGTAAAGCACAATTGTTAATGCTATCGTAGCTTCTTCCACAACAGGCTACTGCAAGTCCAACAATGGCAGTTTATTTGTGCCTCATATCGAAGCAGTCAACTTACAGTTTGAAATCCTTCTGATGTTCGAGCACGGGTTTTTCCTCCAACGCAAACTATATGGCTTTCGCTCCCAAAGTGGACATATCCATCCAAATAGAGCGAGTTTTTTTTTTTTTTAACTAAAAATGTAGTTTCCTCAATGGACGAATCTTGATGCATTTTTCTTCTTTACTAGTACAACGATCTGGCAAGGACCAGACTGCACACTTGGCAATATATGCATGTACCGTAATCACAAAAACGAGACGCAGGTGAGCGCATCTGCTCAGTGGAGCAGGTGCGCACCGCATCAGGAACAGACACACCCATGACAGTTCCCCCTACCTCCCTGTAGGAATAATTGTGATTATAATTATCATACATCTGCTTCCAAAGAAATGCTTTGCTCTGCTCTAGATAACGTGGCAGTCTCCGAGTAGGAGATAGCAAGAACAAAAACATCTAATCATCAGCGCTATTAGAACTGTTGCCTGTTAAAGAAATGATGACCACACATCTATTCAGCAATCTTCAACATATGCACACGCACATGAACAAACATGTACACGTTGTTTCCAACTGTTTTGCTTGCCGTCTTGTTTTTGTAGCATCCATGTAAATAAGCATCTTAAAAACTAAATAAATACAGGTGCTGAGGAGGGGATACCCAGAGAGTGCAGTGGTGAATATTACGAGACAGTTCCTCTCCTCTCACGTCGCGTGACTTGAACTGGTGTCTTTGCTTCCTTTTTTGTCCTGTTGAATAAATGTCTGATTGGTGAACCTGACATTTACTTGGTCCTTTGAACCGGATCTCAAGATACCTGAGGTTTCCAGGGGCTGAGACGACGTCCAGGCAAAGACCGTGGCCAAGGCACTTGAGACCATTTCCGGGACTGGGCCTCAACTTTGCGTCTGGAGGCTGAGGGTTGACGAGAAGCCAAAGGAAGTAAAGGCATCTCTGGTGAGTCTGAAACTCCCACACTCATGAGGAATGAGTGAATGGACATCTGGGTGACTGCGGCAGAACCAAACGTCGAGAATACTAGTCCCTATCGAGTTGAGTAATTAGTCTATAAAACTGAGAAAAGAGCAAGGTGTGTCCTGTACGTGAGCTCTGTGAAACATGTGCATGTGTAAAAGTGTGAGTGGAGGTTCACTACCTCATTTGAAGAGGAAATTGAGTGACAACTGTTTGAGGATGCAGAGGTAAGAATTCTCCGCCACTTGTGGTAGAATCTTGAGAATTACCTCAAACAGAACGTAATTATCACCCTGTTCAGGGGGACATCGGTATAGTGACCATAGGTGAACCACCGACTCCAACAGGGGAAAAACAAATAGCAAAATAGTTGAAACAGAACATCTGGAAAGAAAAAATGAGTTTGTAGAAAGCCAATGTCCTACTAAAATAAAACATCTAAATTTGTGGATGACACAATATGACTGCTGGCCAGCTCAACATGCACACAAAAAATATATATATATATATATATAGTTAACCTGCAGGATAAAACAAGAGAAACACTCACAAAAAAAAAAAAAAAAACACTGGACTCAAGATGATGTGAAAACAGCCATAAAAGGTATCACATCTCATAAAGTTGATGTAACATAATTCGTCCAGGGAACGGAAGACTTGAGAAATCTTACCACTTAAATGGTGTGGAAGTATAACAAATTTGGATGACAGCAAAGTACTTTCTCACAGCAGCAGGGAGTGCAAGGGTTAATGTCGCGCACTTCTGCTCGATTTAGACAAAAAGAAAATTTTTCTGTCATTGGAAGAGCAAAATAAAACAACAATGAACCATTTAAAGAATATAGAATTGGAATGACTGCATGTTTTAAAGCAAACAGTGGCATTCCTGAAGATCACACTCCAGGGAGTGTGTATCAAGGACAATTAAAAAATGCTCTTCATGCGAATTCAAATAATCCTACAAAACAATGGATTGAAAAACATTGGGTTGACAAACCGACTGGCAGCCTGTAACAATACGTTAACCAAGCACTACACACAGAAAGAGTGCTACAAAATAAGAAAAAGAAAGTTGACACCTTTCTGACAGAGTAAGGAGAAATTTATGGAGGTTTATGCGAAACAAATAACAAATAACAGTGGTAAACATCTATGCGGGAGTCACCGATGCATGAGAAGAGGACTCCATGTGTACCTCCCAGTGAATCAGTTCAGCACTTATTCAATTCCTTGGCAGAGTCTAATTGCTGGGGATTCCATCTATGGGCTTATGCTAAAGGAAACCCCCATTTTCTTCTCACCATTTGGCAATTTAATGCAACCTTAACCCCGAATGCCATACAAAAGAGTACCTATACTATGGAGGGAGTATTTTAACTGAAAAATCCTGAGGAAAATTTTTATTATGATCTTTTTCTTTTACAAATGGGAAAAAAAACTGGTTGTTATTAATGTAGAATGCAGCTAACAAGGTAAACTATAGTTACATCACATGCATGGGGCCTAGGCCACTAATGCGTGTCATTCCAGCAGAAATCCCAACACAGTGTACCCTGGAGGTAAAGATAACAACTTGACACCACTTGTCCGAAATGGAAATGTGTTTATCCAACAACTAGGGCAGTAAATGAGTGACTGATATTTTCTACTCATGTTGCATTCGCTAATTTCTCCTGTGTTAGCTTTACAGAGACATATTTTAAGGTGGGAAGTCTCAACAAAACATGGTGTCATGTTATCCATCTGCAAAATGCCCCACTGCTCCTATGCAGCGATGTGTGTTGGTCAAAAGTTGTATGACACAGTGATAAAGGCATCAGGAACATGTGCACTGGTATCACTGCTCTTATCTGTGACTGTGATTCCATCCAGAGCAGAGGATATACAATTGGCCGCATCCATCTTCGGAACTCCCCTTGGGTTCTCCCGAAGGCAAAGGTCCTCTTGGAAAGATGGAGATCCGACATACATTGATGCAAATGGCATCCCAACGGTGTACCAGATGAGTATAAGTTGGTTAACGAGATTGCCGCAGTATGGGAATCCATCTTGTTATGGATAACTCTGAATAAAAACATTGACAGAATCAACTACAAACATTACAATGTACAGAAACTTGGTAATTATATGGACGCACGCTTTATTGCCATAAGGGAATAACCAGCTGCAACCTTACTCATGACGTTCCAGCACCGCATAGCCGAGAAGGGTGGGCGACTGCTCAATGTTCGGTGACCAGTGTTGTTTATTTCAAATATCACAGAACCTGATGGGTCACTCACAAGGGCCATTCAAGGCCTCCGCACCCTGAACCACAAGATGAAGGAGCACTCTGATGTAAACACATCTGCCTGGTCTGAGTGGTGGGGGGAAAAAAAAAGTTTGGCAAATCTAAAAATTTGTTCTCTGTCCTAGTTTCTAGAGCTGTTTGCAGCTATTCTTGCATTGTGTGGATTTTGTTGTATTCCCTGCATAAAGACATCACTTAACCAACTTATAACCACTGGTATTGCCCCGACAAACTCAAAATTGGCAGAAATATATCCACTATTGGCACAACAGGGTAATGACAGTGATATTGTTGACCACGATGATGACGTTATGACTTCTCTTCCAGACCTGTTCTCTGATCCAGATTACAAGTAATTAGTGGTATATTTTCCTCCGAGTGAAAGCCGAAAGATTATATGATGTAAGGATTTGAGCAAATTAAGGATAAACAGGGGGAAAATGTCGAAATAATTGTAAATAGTATTTGGTAACTTATCGTGACTGCAATGAAGAAATGCTTTGCTCTGCTCCAATTCAGTAACTGTTCCTGCCTGCAATTAAGAATGCTTTGCTTCAGCTTGCAATAAAGAATGCTTTGCTCTGCTCTAGCTCTAATGCGGTAGCAAATGTAGGATAAACAGGGAGGAAATGTAGGAATAATTGTAATCATAATTATCATACATCTGCTTCCAATAAAGAAATGCTTTGCTCTGCTCGAGATAACGTGGCAGCCTCCAAGCAGGAGATAGCAAGAACAAAAATGTCTAATCATCAGAACTATTAGAACTGCGGCCTGTTAAAGAAATGATGACCACACATGTATTCAGCAATCTTCCACACATGCACACACACATGAACAAACATGTACACCTTGTTTCCAACTTTTTTGATTGCCGTTTCCTTTTTGTAACATCCATGTAAATAAGGGGCGTCTTAAAACTAAATAAATAGAAGTGCTGAGGAGAGGATAATCAATGCAGCCCTATGGGGGCACAAACCAGTGCAATCTGTAGGCCGGTCCCAAGCCCGGATAAATGCAGAGGGTTGCGTCAGGAAGGGCATCCGGCGTAAAAACTGTGCCAAACAAATATGAGCGTTCATCTAAAGAATCCCATACCGGATCGGTCGTGGCCCGGGTTAACAACGCCCGCCCCCGGCACTGCTAACCTGCAGGGCGTCGGTGGAAATTCAGCTACTGTGGGTCGAAGACAAAGAAGAGGAGGAAACTGGATCCAGCGTCAGAAGAAAAAGAGGAATGCACAGAGCCTACAACTGAGTGTAGGGACTTTGAATGTTGGGACTATGACAGGAAAAGCTCAGGAGTTGGTTGACATGATGATTAGGAGAAAGGTTGATATTCTGTGCATCCAAGAGAGCAGGTGGAAAGGTAGTAAGGCTAGAAGTTTGGGAGCAGGGTTTAAATTATTCTACCACGGAGTAGATGGGAAGAGAAATGGAGTAGGGGTTATTTTAAAGGAAGAGCTGGCTAAGAATGTCTTGGAAGTGAAAAGAGTATCAGATCGAGTGATGAGACTAAAATTTGAAATTGAGGGTGTTATGTATAATGTGGTTAGCGGATATGCACCACAGGTAGGATGTGACCTAGAGTTGAAAGAGAAATTCTGGAAGGAACTAGATGAAGTAGTTCTGAGCATCCCAGACAGCGAGAGAGTTGTGATTGGTGCAGATTGTAATGGACATATTGGTAAAGGAAACAGGGGCGATGAAGAAGTGATGGGTAAGTACAGCATCCAGGAAAGGAACTTTGAAGGGCAGATGGTGGTGGACTTTGCAAAAAGGATGGAGATGGCTGTAGTGAACACTTATTTCCAAAAGAGGGAGGAACATATAATGACCTACAAGAGCGGCGGTAGAACCACGCAGGTAGATTATATTTTGTGCAGACGATGTAATCTGAAGGAGGTTACTGACTGTAAAGTAGTGGTAGGGGAGAGTGTAGCTCAATAGCATAGGATGGTAGTATGTAGGATGATTCTGGTGGTGGGTAGGAAGATTAAGAAGACAAAGGTAGAGCAGAGAACCATGTGGTGGAAGCTGAGAAAGGAAGAATGTTGTGCGGCCTTCCGGAAAGAGGTGAGACAGGCTCTCGATGGACAACCGAAGCTCCCGGAAGACTGGACGACGACAGCCAAGGTGATCAGAGAGACAGGCAGGAGAGTACTTGGTGTGTCATCTGGTAGGAAAGGGGAGAAGGAGACTTGGTGGTGGAACCCCATAATACAGGGAGTCATACAAGGAAAGAGATTAGCGAAGAAGAAGTGGGATACTGAGAGGACTGAGGAGAGGCGAAAGGAGTACATCGAGATGCGACGTAGGGCAAAGGTAGAGGTGGCAAAGGCTAAACAAGAGGCATATGAAGACATGTACACCAGGTTGGACACGAAAGAAGGAGAAAAGGATCTCTACAGGTTGGCCAGACAGAGGGATAGAGATGGGAAGGATGTGCAGAAGGTTAGGGTGATTAAGGATAGAGATGGAAATGTGTTGACTGGTGCCGGTAGTGTGCTAAATAGATGGAAAGAATACTTTGAGAAGTTGATGAATGAAGAAAATGAGAGAGAAGGAAGAGTTGAAGAGAAAAGAGTGAAGGACCAGGAAGTGGAAATGATTACTAAGGGGGAAGTCAGAAAGGCATTACAAAGGATGAAAAATGGGAAGGCAGTTGGTCCTGATGACATACCGGTAGAGGTATGGAAGCAATTTGGAGAGATGGCTGTGGAGTTTTTGACCAACTTATTCAACAGAATACTAGCGGGCGAAAAGATGCCTGAAGAATGGAGGAAAAGTGTTCTAGTTCCCATTTTTAAGAACAAAGGGGATGTTCAGAGCTGTGGGAACTATAGAGGAATAAAGTTGATGAGCCACACAATGAAGTTATGGGAAAGAGTAGTGGAGGCTAGACTCAGGACAGAAGTAAGTATCTGCGAGCAACAATATGGTTTCATGCCTAGAAAGAGTACCACAGATGCATTGTTTGCCTTGAGGATGCTCGTGGAAAAGTACAGAGAAGGTCAGAAGGAGCTACATTGTGTCTTTGTGGATCTAGAGAAAGCCTATGACAGAGTACCAAGAGAGGAACTGTGGTACTGCATGCGTAAGTCTGGTGTGGCAGAGAAGTATCTTAAAATAGTACAGGACATGTATGATGGCAGCAGAACAATGGTGAGGAGTGCCTTAGGTGTGACAGAGGAATTTAAGGTGGAGGTGGGACTCCATCAGGGATCAGCTCTGAGCCCCTTCCTGTTTGCAGTGGTAATGGATAGGCTGACAGATGAGGTTAGACTGGAATCCCCTTGGACCATGATGTTCGCAGATGACATTGTCATATGCAGTGAAAGCAGGGAGCATGCAGAGGAACAATTGGAAAGATGGAGACATGCACTGGAAAGGAGAGGAATGAAGATTAGCCGAAGTAAAACAGAATATATGTGCGTGAATAAGAAAAGTAGAGGGGGAAGAGTGAGGCTACAGGGAGAAGAGATAGCGAGGGTGGACGACTTCAAATACTTGGGGTCAACAATACAGAGCAATGGAGAGTGTGGTCAGGAAGTGAAGAAACGGGTCCAAGCAGGTTGGAACAGCTGGCGAAAGTTGTCTGGTGTGTTATGTGACAGAAGAGTGTCTGCTCGGATGAAGGCTAAAGTTTACAAAAAAGGAAAGGAAAAGAAGAAGCTGAGGTGAGGATAATCAGAGAGTGGAGTGGTGAATTGTACGAGACAGTTCCTCTCCTCTCTCCTCGCGAGACATGAACTGGTGTCTTTGCTTCCTTTTTTGTCCTGTTTAATGAATGTCTGATTGGTGAACCTGACACTCCCCCCCAACAAGCGGCCCCGGACGGCCCAGGAGCCTCAGGATGCGATGCATGGAACTCCCTAATGAACGAGGGGTCGACCACGAACCAGGAAGGAACCTAAAACCTCTCCTCAGGATCCTAGCCCTCCCAGTCCACCAGGTATTTCACCCCCTCCCACGACGGCGACACGACAGAAGCCGGCGTAACATGTAGCCAGGACCCCTGTCCACCCTACGGGGGGGAGGAAGGCGGCTGGCAGGCGGGACCAAAGAGGACACTTGAGCAGGCTTGAGCATGCTCACGTGAAAAGACAGGTGGACCCGCATGGACTACGGACCCTTACGTTCGTTATCGGGAACGGACCGACGAACCTGAGAGCAAGCTGACGCGATTCCACTCTGTGTGGGAAGCCCTTAGCAGACAGCCAGACTCGCTAACCCACCCTGTTGACTGGAGCTGCCACCCTCTTACGGTCCGCTGCCTTAAAGTAGAGCCCCTTATTCTGTAGCATCTGCCAGGCTCACTCCTAAGTTCCCTTGCAGCGCCTCACAACGGCCAACGCAGAGGGCACCGACAAGTTTGAATTTACAGACAGGAAGAGAGAGAGTGGATCACCCTGTACTATCTGAAAGGGACGCTGAGGGAAGGGAGTTATGCGCGTATTCGACCCAGATCAACTGTTGGCTCCATGAACATGGTTTGCGAGAGGCAAGAGACGGGAGATCCACTTCCAAGTCCTGATTAACGTGCTCGGTGTGGTCATTGGTTTCCGGGTGATGGCCAGAGGAAAGACTAACGGTGGCCCCTATAAGAGAACAAAACTCCTTCGAGATTTGGGAAATGAATTTGGAGCCCCTGCCGGAAACCATGTCAGTGGGAAGGCCGTGCAACCTTAATACCCTATTGATCATAAGCTCGGCCGTCTGTTTTCCAGAGGGGACTTTAGGTAGCGGAATAAAATTAACCATTTTGGAGAAGGGGCACACTATGGGGGCACAAACCAGTGCAATCTGTAGGCCGGTCCCAAGCCCGGATAAATGCAGAGGGTTGCGTCAGGAAGGGCATCCGGCGTAAAAACTGTGCCAAACAAATATGAGCGTTCATCTAAAGAATCCCATACCGGATCGGTCGTGGCCCGGGTAACAACGCCCGCCCCCGCACTGCTAACCTGCAGGGCGTCGGTGGAAATTCAGCTACTGTGGGTCGAAGACAAAGAAGAGGAGGAAACCGGATCCAGCGTCAGAAGAAAAAGAGGAATGCACAGAGCCTACAACTGAGTGTAGGGACTTTGAATGTTGGGACTATGACAGGAAAAGCACAGGAGTTGGTTGACATGATGATTAGGAGAAAGGTTGATATTCTGTGCATCCAAGAGAGCAGGTGGAAAGGTAGTAAGGCTAGAAGTTTGGGAGCAGGGTTTAAATTATTCTACCACGGAGTAGATGGGAAGAGAAATGGAGTATGGGTTATTTTAAAGGAAGAGCTGGCTAAGAATGTCTTGGAGGTGAAAAGAGTATCAGATCGAGTGATGAGACTAAAATTTGAAATTGAGGGTGTTATGTATAATGTGGTTAGCGGCTATGCACCACAGGTAGGATGTGACCTAGAGTTGAAAGAGAAATTCTGGAAGGAACTAGATGAAGTAGTTCTGAGCATCCCAGACAGCGAGAGAGTTGTGATTGGTGCAGATTGTAATGGACATATTGGTAAAGGAAACAGGGAAGATGAAGAAGTGATGGGTAAGTACGGCATCCAGGAAAGGAACTTTGAAGGGCAGATGGTGGTGGACTTTGCAAAAAGGATGGAGATGGCTGTAGTGAACACTTATTTCCAGAAGAGGGAGGAACATATAGTGACCTACAAGAGCGGAGGTAGAACCACGCAGGTAGATTATATTTTGTGCAGACGATGTAATCTGAAGGAGGTTACTGACTGTAAAGTAGTGGTAGGGGAGAGTGTAGCTCGACAGCATAGGATGGTAGTATGTAGGATGATTCTGGTGGTGGGTAGGAAGATTAAGAAGACAAAGGTAGAGCAGAGAACCATGTGGTGGAAGCTGAAAAAGGAAGAATGTTGTGCAGCCTTCCGGAAAGAGGTGAGACAGGCTCTCGATGGACAACCGAAGCTCCCGGAAGACTGGACGACGACAGCCAAGGTGATCAGAGAGACAGGCAGGAGAGTACTTGGTGTGTCATCTGGTAGGAAAGGGGAGAAGGAGACTTGGTGGTGGAACCCCAAAATACAGGGAGTCATACAAGGAAAGAGATTAGCGAAGAAGAAGTGGGATACTGAGAGGACTGAGGAGAGGCGAAAGGAGTACATCGAGATGCGACGTAGGGCAAAGGTAGAGGTGGCAAAGGCTAAACAAGAGGCATATGAAGACATGTACACCAGGTTGGACACGAAAGAAGGAGAAAAGGATCTCTACAGGTTTGGCCAGACAGAGGGATAGAGATGGGAAGGATGTGCAGCAGGTCAGGGTGATTAAGGATAGAGATGGAAATGTGTTGACTGGTGCCGGTAGTGTACTAAATAGATGGAAAGAATACTTTGAGAAGTTGATGAATGAAGAAAATGAGAGAGAAGGAAGAGTTGAAGAGGCAAGAGTGAAGGACCAGGAAGTGTAAATGATTACTAAGGGGGAAGTCAGAAAGGCACTACAAAGGATGAAAACTGGAAAGGCAGTTGGTCCTGATGACATACCGGTAGAGGTATGGAAGCAATTTGGAGAGATGGCTGTGGAGTTTTTGACCAACTTATTCAACAGAATACTAGCGGGCGAAAAGATGCCTGAAGAATGGAGGAAAAGTGTTCTAGTTCCCATTTTTAAGAACAAAGGGGATGTTCAGAGCTGTGGGAACTATAGAGGAATAAAGTTGATGAGCCACACAATGAAGTTATGGGAAAGAGTAGTGGAGGCTAGACTCAGGACAGAAGTAAGTATCTGCGAGCAACAGTATGGTTTCATGCCTAGAAAGAGTACCACAGATGCATTATTTGCCTTGAGGATGCTCGTGGAAAAGTACAGAGAAGGTCAGAAGGAGCTACATTGCGTCTTTGTGGATCTAGAGAAAGCCTATGACAGAGTACCAAGAGAGGAACTGTGGTACTGCATGCGTAAGTCTGGTGTGGCAGAGAAGTATGTTAAAATAGTACAGGACATGTATGATGGCAGCAGAACAATGGTGAGGTGTGCCTTAGGTGTGACAGAGGAATTTAAGGTGGAGGTGGGACTGCATCAGGGATCAGCTCTTAGCCCCTTCCTGTTTGCAGTGGTAATGGATAGGCTGACAGATGAGGTTAGACTGGAATCCCCTTGGACCATGATGTTCGCAGATGATATTGTCATGTGCAGTGAAAGCAGGGAGCATGCAGAGGAACAATTGGAAAGATGGAGACATGCACTGGAAAGGAGAGGATTGAAGATTAGCCGAAGTAAAACAGAATATATGTGCGTGAATGAGAAAAGTGGAGGGGGAAGAGTGAGGCTACAGGGAGAAGAGATAGCGAGGGTCGACGACTTCAAATACTTGGGGTCAACAATACAGAGCAATGGAGAGTGTGGTCAGGAAGTGAAGAAACGGGTCCAAGCAGGTTGGAACAGCTGGCGAAAGGTGTTTGGTGTGTTATGCGACAGAAGAGTGTCTGCTAGGATGAAGGGCAAAGTTTACAAAACAGTGGTGAGGCCGGCCATGATGTTGGGATTAGAGACAGTGGCACTGAAGAAACAACAGGAAGCTGAACTGGAGGTGGCAGAAATGAAGATGTTGAGGTTCTCGCTCGGAGTGACCAGGTTGGATAGGATTAGAAATGAGCTCATTAGAGGGACAGCCAAAGCTGGATGTTTTGGAGACAAGATTCGAGAGAGCAGACTTCGATGGTTTGGACATGTTCAGAGGCGAAGAGTGAGTATATATTGTAGAAGGATGCTGAGGATGGAGCTCCCAGGCAAAAGAGCGAGAGGAAGACCAAAGAGAAGGTTAATGGATGTGGTGAGGGAAGACATGAGGGCAGTTGGGGTTAGAGAGGAAGATGCAGGAGATAGGCTAAGATGGCAAAAGATGACACGCTGTGGCGACCCCTAACGGGACAAGCCGAAAGGAAAAGAAGAAGAAGAAGGAGAAGCGGTCCACCACTGAGAGAACCGTGGTGTGACCTTGTGAAGCCGGCAGCCTGGTTACGAAGTCCAGATAAATGTGTGACCATGGTCGTCGTGAAATGGACAGGTGGTATAACTCCCCTGAAGGGTGTTGCCGGGAGGGTTTATTTGTTGGAGAAACAGCACACTCGTAGATGTACTCCCTGACGATTTTTTTATGTTTGGCCACCAGAAACGTTGCTCTATTACAGACTGTGTTTATGCCATGCCATGTGACATACTATGCGAATGGTGTGGGCCCAGTCAATTACTCTTCATTTTAGTGGGGAAATGACATAGCCTGTGAACGGGGCAGTCTTCAGGATTGCTCAACTCCTTTAGCGCGTCTTTGACTTGAGTTTCAATTTCCCAGGTGAAGTGTGGAGGATAGGCGCAGTGCCGGCCTCACTTTATCCCCCAAAATGCACATGCAACAGCGCATCGGGTTTCCCGTTCTTTGTCTCCGGGCGATTGGTCATCACTAGGCGAAACCGCATAAAGAAGAGTGCCCAACTAGATTGCCTGGCATTAATCCTTTTGGCTGACCTCATATATTCTAATTTTTTGTAGTCTGTTAATACCAAGAACGGGACCTGCATCCCATCTACCCAATGTCTCCATTTTGACATCACTGTCTTGACTGCTAGACGTTCACGGTCTCTAATGTCATAATTTTGTTCTGCAGGAGTTACCATAATTTCTTGAGTATAATGCGTTCTGAAGTATAAAACCCTTTTACCAATGTACAATGCGCACCACCAATTTGCTGCTATCCATATGCTAAAAATATGAGGAATTATCTGTACTTCTAGGCCCCTTAGCTCAGTGGTTAGAGCACTGGTTTGGTAAACCAGGGGTTGTGGGTTTGTATCCCAGTGGGGCCTCCACTCCCTTAGAAGGGCTGCGCCAGGATGGGCATCTGGTGTAAAAATTATGCCAAACATATATGTGCTTTCATCTGAGATGACACGCTGTGGCGATCCCGAAAGGGACAAGCCGAAAGAAACTTACTTACTTTATCTGTAATTCTATTTTGTTAGGTTTGTACTTTTGTTTATACTTGCATAGTTTTTCAAAAAAATCCTTTGAACAACAATCATTAATAATAATCTTTGTGCATTTGTGCGGAACAGGCCACAGGACACGCTTGTCCTGGACCCTGCAATTGTCAGAAAAGAATTCCTCATCCAACTAAAATACATGCTCAACAATGGCATAACATTTTATTAACACTGTTGATAACACATATTATAGTCTTAAAGAAATAAGCCATTTAACACTGTTTAGCTTAAACATTTTTTGCATTACATATTCGTGCATAAAAAGTTTGTTTATAGTGCAGTTTATCCATGACATACACATCCTTGGCCAAGACTTCTAAAGAAGCATCTGACTCGTCTCCAATCTGAAAAATACCCATCGTAGCTACCTTTGCTACCTTTCACTGTCAAACTCATCATTGATGACTTGGTCCAGTTCTGCTGCCTCCTGCATTCATGAACAGTGATCCCATCTTACTCCCACAGCATGTCATCCATCCTCTGTGCCATCCATGGCGTTTGTGAGGAAACATTTTTTGAATCCCAAGAGTCCAGGTTCCCTTTATTCCTCATTAATGTCAGCGCTCTGAGGGGAAGGTCCACTGTGCAAATAGAGGAGCCTCCTGCCCCCATTCGGCTACAATCTGTTGCAGCTCTTCATGGCGTCAGGCCGCTAACCAACAAAACAATAGCTGAAACTACATAGAAATGAGCGTAATGGGCACATTTGTTTCTTTAAAGTGAGCATTTCAATTGTGTGCACTACCTCTTTTTTTTTAATTTTTTTATGACCGTACTACGTAGTTTAAACTCACGTTGTTTTGCTTCCGGTTTGGCCGTTTCATTGTTAGCAAGGATGACACGTTTCTTTTAAAATATTTTGGGAAAAAATTGCAAATTATTTTTTTAGTTTTTTCGATAAAAACACTGGGTTGTAATCTTCCGTTCTTGTGACTTCTCTGTGAGAGAACCACCCCTATTCCAGAGTCTGACGCATCAACCTTGACGACAAACTGCCTATCTGGATCGGGCAAGGTGAGGACCGGAGCTGAGGTAAAGCTGGCCTTGAGGTTACGGAAGGCTGCTTGACATGCCAGGTTCCAAACGAAGGAACTGTGGGATGCCGTTAGTACATGCAATGGGGCCACAACCATTCTAAAATTTCGGATGAATTTGCAGTAGAAGCTGGCGAACCCATTAAACCTCTGAATCGCCTTGCGGGTAGTCAGAGTGGGCCAATGACAAATGGCCTCAACCTTGCTGGGATCCATGCATATCTCTCCCTCCGCCAAGACAAAGCCTAAGCCTGACATGGAGGGTTGGTGGAACTCACAATTTTAAGCCTTGACATAAACGTTGTGACGCAATAACTGTTGTAGCACTGCACAAACGTGCCTGACATGGAATTTTTCATCTGGGGAAAAAAAATCAGGATGTCATCTAGGTATACAAAAACATATGTTAAGCATTTCACATAAAACATAATTGGCAAAATTCTGAAATACGGCTGGTGCGTTTGTAAGTCCAAACAGCATCACCAAATATTCAGAATGCCCCGTGGACGTGTTGGAAGCCATTTTCCACTCATTCCCCTCTCTTTTCTGCACTTGTAGTACATATTTCTTAAATCCAGCTTGGTGAAAACCTTGGCCCCTTCAGAAGTTCATATGCTGTAGCAATTATGGGGAAGAGCTGTTCTTTATCATGATGTTGTTCAGTCCTTGGTAATCGATGCAGGGCCGCAGGGTCTTGTCCTTCTTTTCTACTAAAAAAAAAAAAAAAAAAAAAAAAAAAAAAACCTTCCCCAGCTGGTGACTGCAGCCAGCGACTCCTACACGTATGGTTTCATGGCTCGATACTCCAGATCTGAAAGAGAATATAGTCACCCGCGAGGGTCAGAATTGTAGCTTATAGACAGAAGTTCAAATAGTGATATGCAGCTGTATCACAGCTTTATCACAAAAATCATTAAAAATAAACCATACAATATGATTTCTGGATTTCTCTTTTTAGATTATCTCTCTCACAGTGGACATGCACCTACGATGAAAATTTCAGCCCCTTCCATGATTTTTAAGTGGGAGAACTTGCAATATAGCAAGGTGTTCAAAATACTCATTTTCTTCACTGTGTGTCACATTTTCGCAACCCTTTACCTATGTCCTTGCTACTCTGTGTACCGAACCCTCCCTCGTTCACGACCCTGTCTTCTTGCCTGCTAAATTTGGTACTGTTGCTTCTTTGGACTGGCTGCCTATGTTTCAACCTTGGACGGAATAAAGACGCTTCCTGAACTATACCTGGTCTCGTGAGTCGTGTAATTTGGGTTCAGCCTCGTTCAGGTCATGATAGAACGATCTGGCCAAGACATGGACCGAGCCGACTCTGATCCGATGTGCAACGTCCTCCAGTCTCAAGATCGGCATCTCGCCAAACACAAAAGAGTCCTCCAGATGATTGCTCACCAGCTGCAGGAGGTAATGGCCTGGCTTGAATCTGTGACTGCATCCTCTTCCATCAGAGCCGACGCCAGTCCGGATCCGGCAGCTGCCGCGGCAGCCTTCCATACCCCAGAGCCAGCCCCCTCGCGGGTTCCTGACGCTTATAGGGTCGTCTGCTCACCGCTCTCCCATCCGGAGCAGTTTTCAGGGGACTCGGGCAATATCAAGCCATTCATCACTCAATGTGCGCTGCATTTTGAATTACAGGCTGCTGCCATCCCCAACGACCTAACCAAGATACCAAGATTACGTTTGTGATCTCTCACCTGACGAGAATGGCAGAAGCATGGGTCACGCCACAGACAGGTGCCGGACGTGGGTGAACTTTGTTACGGCCATGGTGCACGTTTTCCAATATGCGACCCCCAAATGCAAGGCTGCAAATTGGTTAATCACGCGACAACAGGGCCGGCGCAGAGTCTCCGACTACACCATCGAGTTCCGCATTCTGGCAGCTGAGAGCCAGTGGAACAACAGGGGGCTCCTAGATGCTTTTGTCCAGGGGCTGTCACCCTAAGATTAATTCTGATAGACTTGCCAAAAAAAATCGACAGGAATCGTGAATCATGAACAGGACAACGCCCGGGGGGAGTGAACGTCCGTGCCTCATAGAAGCCACCGCTCTTCAACGGGTGCCTGCCGATGCGGAGGAGCCCATGCAACTGGACCATCTCCGCCTGTCACCCGAACAAAATCAATGGCGCCTGTGGGAGGAAAGCTGTTTCTACTGCAGGTGGTCAGATCACACTGTGGCTTGCTGCCCGGTCAAGCCAGCAGGACCCACATTCATAGTGTCCACGACGGTGAGTCTCAACCATGTCTCGGACTGTCCCGCCAAAGCGCTCCTTTGTGTAACCTTAAGTTCAGGCAGACAGTCTCACACTGCTTTCATCGGTTTTCATCGATTCAGGCTCAGATCCCAACCTCTTTAATTCTTGTCTCATTTGCAGTATGGGTCTATGGACCTTCAAAGTAAACTGGCCCCGTAATGCATTTTAGGGAAATGGCACATTCCTCTGCAAAATAACCCACCGCAGTCAAGACGCTCACCCTGACATTTCCGGATTCACATTCTCTCACTGTGGACATGTATCTACAATGAAAATTTCAAACCCCTCCATGATTTCTCAGTGGGAGAACTTGCAATATAGCATGGTGTTCAAATACTTAATTTCTTCACTGCATCTGGTCTTTGTGCTTCAACAAATTTCATATCCTAGCAAGTTAAATTGTCCCTTTCCTTTTGTTTTACTGCTACTTTTGTCCATTTTGAGAATTTGGAGCCGTCACACTACACTTAGGGTGTCACAAGGTTGGCGTTTTTCATTAGATGGTTGACTGTTTAATACCCTTGTTTGGTATTCCTCAAGCTTCCAAAAGAGTGGATGAATGTCACTTACAATTCTGTCTCTCAAACACTCTTTTCCACAATCATGCACGGTTCATACTGTTGCTTTACTAGAGGTTTTTTTATACAGACTGTATTTTATCAAACACATAACTTAAGTACATACACGACTCCGCCATCGTTTTACACGGAATATATAGTGTATTTTATCTGTACGGAAATTAAAGGAAAACTCTCCCCAAAATTCATTGAAGTAATATTATTATTACATATATTTTGGACATTAATTGAAAAAAAATTTGAAAATAAAGAACATTTTTTTAAATCCAAGCAAAATCTGGATGTGTGTTGCTTTCACAGCCAAATGCAGAAGAAACATCTGGGAAGAGCTGGCTAAGAATGTTGTCTTGGAGGTGAAAAGAATATCAGATTGAGTGATGAGGATGAAATTTCAAATTGAGGGTCTTATGTATAATATGATTAGCGACTATGCCTCACAGGTAGGATGTGACCTCGAGTTTAAAGAGAAATTCTGGAAGGAACTAGATGAAGTAGTTCTGAGCATCCCAGACAGAGAGAGAGTTGTGATTAGTGCAGATTTCAATGGACATATTGGCGAAGGAAACAGGGGCGACAAAGAAGTGATGGGTAAGTGCGGCATTCAGCAAAGAAACTTCGAGAGTCAGATGGTGGTGGACTGCAAAAACCATGGAATTGGCAGTGGTGAACACTGATTTCCAGAAGAGGCAAGAACACAGACTGACCTACAAGAGCGGAGGTAGAAGCATGCAGGTGGATTATATTTTGTTTAGACGATGTAATTTGAAGGAGGTTACTGACTGTAAGGTAGTGGTGGGGGAGAGTGCAGCTCGACAGCATAGGATGGTGGTGAGTAGGATGACTGGTAGTGGGTAGTAAGATGAAGAAGACAAAGGTAGAGCAGAGAATCAGGTGGTGGAGGTTGAGAGAGGAAGAATTTTGTGCTGCCTTTTGGAAAGAGGTGAGACAGGCTCTAGATGATAATCAGGAAGAGCTCCCAGAAAACTGGAATACTTCTGCCAAGGTATTCAGAGAGGCAGGCAAGACAGTACTTGCGGTGTCTTCTGGTAGGAAAGGGGAGAAAACAACTTGGTGGTGGAATCCTATTCCTAACCAAAATACAGGAAGTCATCCAAGGAAAGATATTCACGAAGAAGAGGTGGGACATGGAGAGGACTGAGGACAGGCAAAAGGAGGAGATGTGACGTAGGGGAAAGGTAGAGGTGGAAAAGGCTAAACAAGAAGCATATGAGAACATGTACACCAGGTTCGAGACATAAGAAGGAAAAAAGGTGGAGGTGGCTCTGGAGTTTTTGACCAACTTATTCAATAGAATACTTGCAGGAGAGAAGATGCCAGAGGAATGGAGGAGGAGTAATTTGGTCCATATTTTTAAGAACAAGGGCGTTGTTCAAAGCTGTGGAAACTATAGAGGAATAAAGATGATGAGCCACACAATGAAGTTATGGGAAACAGTAATCGAGACTCAGGACGGAAGTATCTGTGAGCAACAGTATGGTTTCATGCCTAGAAAGAGTACCACAGATGTATTATTTGCCTTGAGGATGCTCATGGAAAAGTACGGAGAAGGTCAGAAGGAGCTACCCAGCGGGCACAAGACATGGATTTAACATTGAAACAACGTTCAGGTCTAACGTTGAAAAGACATTTTTTTATTGTACCTGTAAATTGCGACGACCTCACAGATCAACGTAGAATCAACATTGTCTTACAACGTTGAAACACTGTTGGCAGTCAACGTTGTTGCAACATCCAGGTCTAACGTTGAAAAAACGTTGCTTTTACATTGGATTTGTAAATTGCGCCAATGTCACAATCCAACCTACAATCCACGTTGTCTTACAACCTTGAAACAACATTGCTTTTACATTGTATTCGGAAATTGCATCGACGTGACAATCCAACATACAATCAACGTTGCCATGAAACATGGAAATTGAGCCATTAAAACATGGGAGATTGAAACCATTATTTTGCAGTGTGAAACCACAGTTTTTCAATCAAAGTACAAACAATTAGGTTATACAGCCCACAGTAATACATATATGTTTAACATTTACAACAGATAACATTTTTCTTAAATTATGTTACAAACAAAATAAAATATAGTGTAAAGTCCACTATGTGAACTATGTGTCTCATATCTACTGTCAATCTGGGTTCCTCCCGTCCTGTTTCCTGCCACTGCATCTGTCAGGAAAACAGCACAGAAAATACTTTCATTTGTATTAATAAATGTAGTATTGTTTGAAAATTAAAAGAAGTACAAAATCTTTATCTGATTCTCAACTGGTAATTACTGATTAAAAAAAATTTAATTCTGTACAAAATATATCATAAATAATATATTACCTCTTCAGGATCCATTTGATATTTTCTTTGAGGGTTACCCCTCCATCTTTCAACATTTGGGATTTCTGCAAATGAAAGAGAATGGTAAAATTCGGAATTAGTTTGTTGTGAAAATTAAACTCAACTTTTTCCATACTTAATCATACCAGTTTTGCAGAAGTTGGAGGGTCTTTTGTCAACTTCTGTTCAAGGACAATGTAGTCAGCCAGACATTTTATCTGTACATTGTTGATGTCATCTTCTTGTGCTGCCCTATGGTCTTAATGCCTGGCGGTGTCCCTGATCTCTGTAAGCAGCCTCAGCATTTTTTTCTGGAACCCTGAACAACAATACACGCACAATCCAAAAGCACAAATATGACACAAATGTCTTAAGACGAGTTCTTCGTAGACATTTTGCTTACTTTCTTCTGACATGGGCCAAATCTCTTTGGAGGAATGGGAGAGGCTCGTGGTTGGCGGTGGATGATTGGAGGTTTAAGGGAGATGACTTTGTTTTGAATGTCTCAGGGCTCTTCATGGTGACAGTGAACCACCTGATGCACTGCCTAAAACAGTATGAATAAAAAAGAATATCAGAATAACCGTGTTTTATATTCTGCTTTTTGGGCCAGATTTCTTCTTATTAAAGCGCTTTAAATGGAAAATGTATTTAATTTGATGGTCTTGCAGGGCAATTACAGGACTGGCATCACTTAGCTAATCCTCCACTTCAGGAGATATTTGGAGCTGGAAAGAAAATAAACCATGACCTGCAATATCACATCACTGACAACTCAACAAATATATTTATGACATCAATTCATTGAATTCCTGAACTCTTTTAAAAATTATCACATTTATCCAAATTTAAAAACAAAACTTCTCAAATTATACATTTTTATAAAAAATACTACATCAATGCATGACATTGTTGCATACCAGGAAATAATAACTCATTGGTCACTTTAACTATACCCATCTTATTCTGCCTCAAGGAAGTTGGGTGGGTACCATAACCACTTGTGTTAGCTGAACAAAGGACAGATATTTTGGATTAATTATAAACGTAAACAGCACAACCTCCACCCTTAATTAGATGGAATATATATCCTCAATTGTGGAGGCCAGTGTTTCAGGATAATTAAAATATATTTGGTTCAGTAGTAAGATTCTATCTACTAAAATTACAGCCCACTCTCAAGATGAAAATGTTTTTTCTTTGGAGGATTTGGCAAGGTAGCTTTGCCTGCAAAATAGGTCAATATAACAAAGTAAGTACCATTTTTTTCATTATAGATGTTCTACCTTAAATGTAATTCACAAAACATGGGGAATTCCCATATAAATATTATATAATCATGACCAAATTAATCACATACTTAGACTCTGGAGCAGAGCTTGACACTTCTGCGATGTGCTCTCTTCATCTAACAATTCCTCCAGACTCCCTTCAATAAAAAAAAAAAAACAACAACATTTGAATTACTATACAAACACTAGAGGACAACTTGAATGCTGGGGAGGGAGGATAAAAACCTGCTGTACAATCTTCAAAGGTTCTCTTCTTGATCTTCCGCATCACTTACATTTTTACCCTCCACAGTAGTTATGTCGTAGTCGTCACATTCATCGTCGTTCACTGGAATGAAAAAATATGAAAGTTTAAAAAATTTATTCTTGCTAGAGAAAAGAGCATTTGTGAATGAAGCGCAACATTTTCTACCAATAACTGATGTGAACTTTATTTTAAGGAGTTTTAACTCCCACCATTAAAGCCCTTTACTGGCTTCTGTTTCTTCTTCAGAGCGGTTCACTCGTTTAACTTTGGCCAGTACAAGATTTCTTCTGATGCGTCAATCCAACACAATAGTACAACTCCCTCTTCTTCCAAATTTTATTCAATCCACACTCCTCCAGCCAACATCTTGATGTAACACTGACACACACACACACACACACACACACACACACACACACACACACACACACACACACACACAAAAACAACGCATCAAAATAAATCAAATCAATTAGTAAACCAGTCACTGTGATTTGACGGGTGCGTATGCGCCCGCGCCACTGCGTGTAAATTACACTAGATTATAGCAATACATCATGATGAAATGAAATATGATTATATGAATATTTAGTTTAGAAATTGAATGTCTATTGACCTCTTTAAAATTTTCTGTCTCAGTCTGTGCAGTGTCAATAAATTATGATTATGGTATTAACAACTACATACTTGGGAATAAGTGTTATTTTAAGGTCTTCAGATTCCATCCCTAATCACACCCACAAGTTTATATCTGCGGGCATGACTGACCATACTAGTACATTTTTAAAATGTGAGTGACTGATAAACAATTTGTCATATCATATTGTTGAAAAAATATAAACAAGCCATGCTAACTATCATTGAACTTACATTTTCATTTTACAGTCTTTCCATGCCATGCAAAAGAGGAGAAGACTAATCAATGATGAAAGGGGAGGCATGTCACTTTCCTTTTCAGATCTTGTTTCATCAACAAAATTATTCCACGATTCTGCAATTCGTTGAGCAAGTAATCAGTTTTGATTCACATTTTAAAAAAAGTTCACTGTTGCTCACTGAAACAGTCACACACCAACATTCCTCCTGGTTGGTTGCCTGAACAAAACGGACACGAGCAAACGCTGTGTAGTAACGTATTCTAAAAATATTAGATGTTATTTAAATCAAAAGTGGCTGGTGACAGATGGCTCTATCTTGCGGCTATGGTGGGTAGCTAGCTACCGGGCTACATTAGCTAGGTAGCGTGCTAGGTTCGCTAACTAGCTGCACATTCAAGGTTCGTGAACCTCATGAAGAAACTATGAAAGCAGACTGAAGGCCAACAGATGCCGGACTCACCGCTCTCTAGATCGTTCTTTAAAAAATGTTATTGCCTTTGCAGCAGGAAAACTCTGGGGGGGGGGACAACAGCTCACAGGTCCTTATACGGCCATGTACAGCCTGTGTTTCGGCGGGCTCTGACTTCTTCTTCTACTTCAGTCAACTACATCAGCATACAACCCTTGATGGCAGGCGGGACATGCAAACCTATTCCACACACAAAGAACGTCGTCAACTTCATCTGTCGACCTGGCGTCCTTGTTACCTCCTAACACTGTGGAGGTTCCCACTACAGCTAGGGTGGATAATGTATGGCTGACATGAACTGTAACTAGTGGTCACTGTTGGAGCTCACAGCCTGGATGGACAGACTGATAGTTTAGACAGATTAATTACGATAAAAATTGTAAATCGCAGTGAACGATTGCGATGATTTGAAAAGTAGGAATGACAGCATCACGTGCAGTGCATCATTATAATATTTTCAGCCAGTTACTGACACATCACGTTAGTTGCGACATCCACGGGGAACCAACGTTGAAAGAACGTTTTTTGACAACGTTAAAAACAATGTCATTCAACTGTGGAATTTACGTTGAATTCAGATTGTTCAATGTCGCAACCTAAAACAACATAAATTCAACATTGAATCCACGAATTGTGCCTGCTGGGTACATTGTATCTTTGTAGACGTTGAGAAAGCCCATGACAGAGTACCAAGAGAGGAACTGTGGTACTGCATGCGCAAGTCTGGTGTGGCGAAGAAATATGTTAGAACAGTACAGGATATTGTATAGGCAGCAGAACAGTGGTGAGATGTGATATAAGTGTGTCAAAAGAATTTAAGGTGGAGGTGGGACTGCATCAAGAATCCATTCTGAGCCCCTTCCTGTTTGTAGTAATGGATAGGATGACAGATTAGGTAAGAATGGACACCCCTTGGACTATGATGTTTGCAGATGAGATTGTGATCTGCAGTGAAAGCAGGGATCAAGTGGAGGAACAATTAGAAAGATGGAGGCATGCACTGGAAAGGAGAGGAATGTAGATTAGCTGAAGTAAAAGAGAATATATGTGCATGAATGAGAGGGCTTCCAGGGAGAAGAGATAGCGAGGGTGGGCGACTTCAAATATTTTGGGCCAACAATACAGAGCAATGGTAAGTGTGGTAAGGAAGTGAAGAAACTTGTCCAAGTGGGCTGAAACAGTTGTCGGAATGTGTCTGGTGTTATATGTGACAGAAGAGTCTCCGCTAGGATGAGGATGATGGTGAGGATGCTAGGGCAAAGTCTCTAAAACAGTGATGAGGTATGGATTAGAGACAGTGGCACTGAAGAAACAACAGGAAGCAGAATTGGAGGTAGCAGAAATAAAGAAGCTGAGGTTCTCACTTGGAGTGAGCAAGTTGGATAGGATCAGAAATGAGCTCATTAGTGCGACAGACAAAGTTGGATGTTGTAGAGACAAGATTAGAGAGAGCAGACTTCGATGGGCTGGACATGTTCAGAGGCGAGAGTGAGTATATTGGTAGAAGGGTGCTGAGGATGGAGCTGCCAGACAAAAGAGCAAGAGGAACACCAAATAAAAGATTGATGGATTTTGTGAGGGAGGACATGAGGACAGTGGGTGTTAGAGCAGAAGATGCACGAGATAGGGTTAGATGAGTAAAGATGACATGCTGTGGCGACCCCTAACGGGACAAGCCGAAAGGAAAAGAAGAAGAAGGAGATTAACTCTTTCATACCCTGTATGAAAATTGTTCTTACCAAGACATCTTCTTGTCCCTCGGATTCCCGTCAACCTTCAGATCCCAGTTAGAGGGATTGACAACCAGTCCCTTAACGGGTCTGTGTTGCCATGGCCACAGTCTTCTTGGAGGTTGACTCTGAAGCTGGAATATTCAGGTATTTTGGAATCCGGCTCGAAGGACCAAGGAAATGTCAGGTTTATCACCTAACTGCTGGAATAAAATGCACAATAAAGAGATAAGAGACGTCTTTCAAAGCTCATGAGGAGAATATGAGAGACTGAACATTTACAATTTCCAACTCTGTCATTAATGAGCCTCTGTGTTCTCACATTTTTTTTTTTTTTTTGAAAGTACACAAAGTTGAAATGGAGGCCGAGAAAGCAAATTAGCAAAAGGCACATTCTTTGACAACAATGTGTGATTGTGAGTGAACTGTCCTTGTCCACTGCTCGGGAACTTATGGACCTGTGTGTGGGCCATGCATCCTATATGTCCAGAGCAAGGATAATACTTTGGTTCTGTAGCTGTCAGATTCACCAGGGTGACATTTATTTAAACCATTCGACAAAAGGAGGAGACATTCACGACCAGTTTGCTTGCATGAAAGGAGAACGGAGAAGAACTGCACCCCACAATTCCGCACTACACTTTAAAGCAGTTCTACCCAACTCCTTTCTTTTATTTGTATTCACAATTACAATATCCCCAATGGGAATGGCAGAAATATTGTTTCCTTCATTTATTATTTGTCATGCAAGTAAGTGCTAACTGCTTAGTAAAGCATTTTGGAAATGGTAAATGGAACAAAAATCATTTGAAAGTTCTCTTCAGGTGCCTTCCATAAGACTGGCTCTGTCTGGTCTTCCACAGTGGGCTACTTCCTCTTTTGAGCACAGATCTGATGATAAATATAAATAAATAAAATATAAATAAAGCTCTATAATAGGGGTGCCCAGACTTCATTACCTCAAGATCGACTTTTCAAGCAGCCAGCCTCTCGCGAGCGACCGTCGACAGAGGTGGGGAGATGGGGTGTGATTGGGGGTGTGATGATGATGCTCCCAAACCGTTTTGAGGTTAATGTTATTTTGCCCCCTATATTTAAAATACAGAATTAACTTTTTGTGCACTGTATTGTCTGTGCTTTCATCCTGTATCAGGCTGTACCAAAGTGGAATTTTAAAGTTACACACCATCTCGTACTGCACTTGAGACCAGACCTTTCCCACTCAGAAAGGGGAAAATCTCATCCAGTTTAACCACTTATTCTTCGATTATTCACACACTTCGACAGTCATTGCATCTTAAAACAACAGCATCTCTTTTTAATTTTCTCCATTGATTTCTAAAATAAACATAGGCAGTATGTCGAGCTCATCATGGCTCTACGTTGCCCAGACTGTGTTGCTAACTAAAGCAGCGGTGGTGGACGCCGCCATTATAAACACATTGATGGGCTGCATACGCGGGGGGTTGGTCGTGGTACGGGTGTAAGGTAAAATAGGAAACAGTGTGTGGTGGAGCAGCAGTCATTGTTCTGGAAAGTTCCGTGTGCTGGCTAAAAGAAACCAGTGGCTTCTTCTTTTCGTTTTTTACAGTACATATGTGAATTGTGCCATTGGATGTAACAACCAGTTATCCCTCACTCATTGAATCACATTGCAAAATGCTACAAACTGAATAGCTGTATGTTATACTTTCAATTTGCATTGGTAGGAATAATTTTGATCATAATTATCATACATTTGCTTCCAATAAAGAAATGCTTTGCTCTGCCCTAGATAACGTGGCAGCCTCCTAGCAGGAGATAGCAAGAACAAAATCATCTAATCATCAGAACTGTTAGAACTGCAGCCTGTTAAAGAAATGATGACCACACATGTATTCAGCAATCTTCCACACATGCACAAACATGAACAAACATATACACCTTGTTAAAAGCTGTTTTGCTTGTCGTCTCCTTTTTGTAACATCCATGTAAATAAGGGGCGTCTTAAAACTAAATAAATAGAGGTGCTGAGGAGAGGATAATATGAGAGTGCAGTGGTGAATTGTACGAGACAGTTCCTCTCCTCTGTCCTCGCGAGACTTGAACTGGTGTCTTTGCTTCATTTTTGTCCTGTTTAATGAATGTCTGATTGGTGAACCTGACATTTACTTGGTCCTTCGAGCAGGATCTCAAGATACCTGAGGTTTCCAGGGGCTGAGTCGACGTCCAGGCAAAGACCGTGGCCAGGGCATTTGAGACCATTTCCGGGACTGGGCCTCGACTTTGCGTCTGGAGGCTGAGGGTTGACGAGAAGCTGAAGGAAGTGAAGACATCTCTGGTGAGTAGGAAACTCCCACACTCATGAGGAATTAGTGAATGCGCGTCTGGGTGACTGCGGCAGAACCAAACCTCGAGAATACTAGTCCCTATCGAGGACACTATTTAGTCTATAAAACTGAGAAAAGGGCAAGGTGTGTCCTGTACGTGACCTCCGTGAAACGTGTGCATGTGTAAAAGTGTGAGTGGCGGTTCGCTACCTCATTTGAACAGGAAATTGAGTAACAACTGTTTGAGGATGCAGAGGTAAGAATTCTCCGCCACTTGTGGTAGAAGCTTAAGAATTACCTCAAACGGAAGAGAAACACACTTGCAAAAAAAAAAAAAAAAAACAACAAAAAAAGGCTGGACTCAAGATGATCTGAAAACGGCCATAAAAGGTATCAGATCTCATAAAGTTGATGTCACATAATTGGTCCAGGGAACGCAAGCCTTGAGAAAATCTTACCAATTAAATGGTGTGGAAGTACAATAAATTTGGATGACAGCAAAGTACTTTCTCACAGCAGCAGGGAGTTTGAGGGTTAATATCACGCACCTCTGCTAGATTTAGAAAAAAAAAAACTAAATTGTTCTGCCATTGGAAGAGCAAAATAAAATAACAATGAACCATTTGAAGAATGTATAATTGGAATGACTGCATGTTTTAAAGCAAACAGAGGCATTCCTGAAGATCACACTCCAGGGAGTGTGTATCAAGGGCAATTAAAAAAAATGCTCTTCATGCAAATACAAATATTCCTACAAAACAATGGATTGAAAAACAATGGGTTGACAAACCGACTGGCAGCCTGTAACAATACGTTAACCAAGCACTCCACGCAGAACAAAATGCAACAACAAAGCTTACCAGCAGAACTAAAAATGTGGAAAAAATAAGATACTACATTACAAAATGGGAATTATGTCAGCACAGATACAAAAAAATTCTACCAAAAACATTTTTTAAGTGGGCGGCAATCTTGAGCCATGGGAAGTCTCAGGTCACAACAGGGGGAATGGTAGCCCCCTGTTCACATTAGAGGCATTACATGATCTATGGATTTAACTTGTATGCAAAAAAAAAATTTGTAGGGCTTGTTTGATCTGTGTGCGACATAAACCACAAGGGAATGTGCATCCAAAACGTGGTCAGTTTCCTCAAGCTACACATCCATTCATCCCTCCATCCATTTTCTTAGCCGCTTATCCTCACAAGGGTCGCGGGGAGGGCTGGAGCCTATCCCGGCTATCAACAGGCACGAGGCAAGGTACACCCTGACCTGGTTGCCAGCAAATTGCAGGTCACATGGAGACAAACAGCCGCACTCACAATCACACGTAGGGGAAATTTGGACATAATGATAGATTTAGTCTCACTATACATACATTACAAGCACGTAAGGGTCTCATTCCATTCAAAACACCGTTTGGGAGACCATACAAATTACCAATAATTTCCACACAATGAGAGATAGACGAATGATGAAGGAAAAAAAAAAACAAGTGGGTCCCTTTCAGGAGTTATTAAGAACCCCAAACAGCTAAAAAAAATTGCAAAAAGGTGTACTTGAATTCATTTGTTGATTGTAGGAAAGTTATTGCTTTTGGAACCATTGTTAACACAAACAAAACTAATTTGTTTTTATTGGCCACTTGTAAGATAGCTGTTCTCATTCCCACGGCCAAGTTCGCTATAGTCCGGTTACACATGGGAGTGAGACTGCTGTCATAATGGGAACTAAATAGTTAAATTTTGCTGTTGGGTGTTGGATGAAAACGCTACCCGTTATTTTCATTTTTCTGTTTGAGTGGTACCTGTGGGAACTACTCAAGGTCCCACCCCCCCCAAAAAAATAAAATAAAAAAATAGATGAAATAAAAACAAAACAAATTGGATAACTACAAACAAAAAAACGTGTCCAAAAGATTGTGTTGTTTGCACAGATCCCGAGATAATACCAATGCTATGAATTGGTAACGAATGCAAAAAAAAAAAAAAAAAAAAGTTGGGGGATTCTGTGTATGCATTAACTTCACTTGAAAAACGAAAAAAAAAATGTTTTCTAATGGCGTGTCACTAGGAAATTTCACATGCATCAATTTGATAGGACTAGAAACAAATTGGGAATTTTATCAGCATTGATGTGTAAAGCCATTTTTGAGCCATTGTCATGGTGGTGCAGCAGTAACTGTCTTTTTGATTTTTTTAGGCCGTATGCCTTTCCTGATGCAACCCTTCTGCATTTATTCGGAGAGAGAGCTGGAGCCAATCCCAGCTAACTTTGGGCAGCGGCAGACTACACCCCAAACTGGTCGCCAGCCAGTCGCAGTGCAGATGTCGACACCATCACTGAGCGGGAATCGATCCCACACTGCCTTCACTCGAAATGTTTTTCTGAGGGAAACCCGAACTACAACGTGGCCCGCAAGAGAAATGAGTTTGACATCCCTGCACTACACCATCAAAAAAAAAAAAAAAGTAACAAGTTACTGTGCTTTAATAACCTTATTACTGCCATTTGTTTATTCATCCTATGTCTGTTTATGAATTAACATCTACTGTACATGCAGATTTACCCGAACACTGGCGTAGACTGAGCAAGAGCTGAATGACATAGACAAAATAGCAGAAAGAAACACGTCGATACACCTTACACACTGTAAAAGGTCATCTCAGATGAGTCACCCAAGGGGAAAGGTGAGCAAAGACCAGCATACGGTGGGTGCAGATTTATAGTATCTGAAAATACCTGAAGGCTGGTGGAGATTTAAAGACACTTGACTCATTTAGGAGTGACTTGGTCGACATGACTTCAAAATGGCTAAATAATATGATAGGATGTTGGGCTGCAACATTGACAGCCGTAATGATATTTTTGTTCATATGCTATTTTGGACACCTGTAAAGCTGACAAAAATACATAAATAATTATACTCAGTCAACTATGCCTACCACACATAAGATAAAGAGGCGCAACCTCATTTCAAATAACATTGGTAAACAACTATGCGGGAGTCACCGAGGCATGAGAGGATGACTCCATGTGTACCTCCCAGTGAATCAGTTCAGCACTTATTCAATTCCTTGGCAGAGTCTAATTGCTGGGGATTCCATCTTTGGGCCTATACTAAATGAAACCCCCACTTTCTTCTCACCATTTGCCAATTTAATGCTACCTCAGACCCGAATGCCATACAAACGAGTACGTATACTTTGGAGGGAGTATTTCAACCGAAAAACCTGAGGAACATTTTTTCATTATTATGATTATCTTTTTTACAAATAGGAAACAAAACTGGTTGTTATTAATGTAGAATGCAGCTAACAAGGTAAACTATAGTTACATCACATGCATGTGCCCTGGGCCACTAATGCGTGTCATTCCAACAGAAATCCCAACACAATGTACCCTGGAGGTAATGACTAAAACAACTCCTAACACCACTTGTCAGAAATGGAAAAGTGTTTATCCAACAAATAGGGCAGTAAATGATAAACTGATATTATCTACTAATGTTGCATTGGCTGATTTCTCCTGAGTTAGCTTTACAGGGACAGATTTTAAGGTGGGAAGTCTCAACAAAACATGGTGTCATGATATCCGTCTGCAAACTGCCCCACTGCTTCCATGCAGCAATTTGTTGTGGTGGTGTGTTGGTCAAAAGTTGTATGACACACTGATAAATGCAGCAGGAACGTGTACACTGGTATCACTGCTCTTATCTGTGACTGTGTTTCCATCCAAACCAGAGGATATACAATTGGCCACATCCATCTTTGGACCTCCTCTTGGGTTCTCGCGAAGGCGAAGGTCCTCTTGGAAAGATGGAGATCTGACATACATTGATGCAAATGGCATCCCAACTGCATACCAGATGAGTATAAGTTGGTTAACGAGATTGCTGCAGGATGGGAATCCATCTTGTTATGGATAATTCTGAATAAAAACGTTGACAGAATCAACTACATACATTACAATGTACAGAAACTAGGTAATTATACGGAAGCAAGCTTTATTGCCATAAGGGAACAACCAGCTGCAACCTCACTCATGACTTTCCAGCACCGCATAGTGGTCGACATGCTCCTGGCCGAGAAGGGTGGCGACTGCTGGTCGGTGACCAGTGTTGTGTATTCCAAATATCACAGCACCTGATGGGTCAGGCACAAGGGCCATTCAAGGCTTCCGCACCCTGAACCACAAGATGAAGGAGCACTCTGGTGTAAACACATCAGCCAGGTCTGAGTGGTGGAAAAAAAAAAAAAGTTTGGCAAATATAAAAATTTGGAGTTCTCTGTCCTAGTTTCTATCGCTGTTTGCAGCTATTCTTGCATTGTGTGGATCATGTTGTTTTCCCTGCATAAAGGCATCACTTAACCAACTTATAACCACTCCTATTGGCCTGACAAATTCAAAATTGGCAGAAATATATCCACAATTGGCACAACAGAGTAATGACAGTGATATTGTTGACCACGATGATGACGTTATGACTTCTCTTCCAGACCTGTTCTCTGATCCAGATTACAAGTAATTAGTGGTATATTTTCCTCCAAGTGTAAGCCGAAAGATTATATGATGTAAGGATTTGAGCAAATTAAGGATAAACAGGGGGAAAATGTCGAAATAATTGTAAATAGTATTTGGTAACTTATCGTGACTGCAATGAAGAAATGCTTTGCTCTGCTCCAATTCAGTAACTGTTCATGCCTGCAATGAAGAATGCTTTGCTTCAGCTTGCAATAAAGAATGCTTTGCTCTGCTCTAGCTCTAATGCGGTAGCAAATGTAGGATAAACAGGGAGGAAATGATGACGTTATGACTTCTCTTCCAGACCTGTTCTCTGATCCAGAAGATTACAAGTAATTAGTGTTATATTTTCCTCCGACTGTAAGCCGAAAGGGTGATCTATTAGATGATTTAAGGATTTGAGCAAATGTAGGATAAACAGGAGGATAATGTAGAAATAATTGTAAATAGTATTAAGTAACTGCTTCTGACTGCAATGAAGAAATGCTTTGCTCTGCTCCAATTCAGTTACTGTTTCTGCCTGCAATGAAGAAATGCTTGGCTCTGCTCCAATTCAGTTACTGTCTCTGCCTGCAATGAAGAAATGCCTTGCTCTGTTCCAATTCAGTTACTGTCTCTGCCTGCAATGAAGAAACACTTTGCTCTGCTCCAATTTATTGACTGTATCTGCCTGCAATGAAGAATGCTTTGCTCTGCTCTAGAAAACGTGGTAGCAAATGTAGGATAAACAGGGGGGAAATGTATAAATAATTGTGATCATAATTATCATACATTTGCTTCCAATAAAGAAATGCTTTGCTCTGCCCTAGATAACGTGGCAGCCTCCTAGCAGGAGATAGCAAGAACAAAAACATTTAATCATCGGAACTGTTTGAACTGCTGCCTGTTAAAGAAATGATGACCACATATGTATTCAGCAATCTTCCACACATGCACACACACATGAACAAACATATACACCTTGTTTCAAACTGTTTTGCTTGTCGTCTCCTTTTTGTAACATCCATGTAAATAAGGGGCGTCTTAAAACTAAATAAATAGAGGTGCTGAGGAGAGGATAATATGAGAGTGCAGTGGTGAATTGTACGAGACAGTTCCTCTCCTCTCTCCTCGCGAGACTTGAACTGGTGTCTTTGCTTCCTTTTTTTTCCTGTTTAATGAATGTCTGATTGGTGAACGTGACAGCATTGGATTTTTTTTTTTTTTGTGCGCAACGCAGAATATTTGCAAGAGACTTCATCAGCAGTGCACAATTGTGCACGCGCGCAGTTTAGAGGGAACATTGGCCGACATATTTTTTTTTTTTGGCAAGTCGTCGGCGATCAAACCAATACTGCTTCGCGCGTTGAGCACCCTGCTTGATATCAAAGCATTTCTTCATTGCACAGCAAAATGTATGACATCTATATTTACAATTATCCCAACAGTAGCAAATGCTTAGTCAATGTATTTACAATAATTCCAACAGAGACCCACAACGAAATTCTCTCAGGAGGCCTCACCTGCTAATAAAATTTTAGAAGTGCACAGCCTCAGTTTAACAACAATTTACCAGGTAAAAATCTGTGAGCTATAGTGGTAATGACGGGCTGTCCGGTCACCGTTTGACCAGATTCAGAGTTTGGTGCGTATTGCTGGCAGTCAGCAGAACTCTTTTCCCATGAGAGTTGGGGACCACCAACACTGCCCTTTGTCACCGATTTTGTTCATAACTTTTATGAACAAATTCTCCAACACCAGTGTTCAGTACCTTCACATACGAGTAACATGACATACGAGTTTTTTAAGACATGACCTGCTGCCAGGATTAATTTTTTGCTTTGTTTACAAGGAAATGCTTGGCATACGAATGACTGCAGATAGATTATTAAGATGCTGAAACACACAGATTCCGCTCAGCTTTTTGACATTCACTCAGTCTTTGTGCACCTCAGCTTGGCAGCATCTCTGTGCAGTTGTGCTTGTATTTTGTTATTTTAGTCCAAGTTAATTTTCAACCAAGAAAGCAACCGCTAAGGAAAGCGAGGAGAAGAAGAAAAGGATGATTTCAATGGATGTGAAATAATAGAAAAACACGTACAGGGTGTACAAGTGAACAACTTGTCAAAAAGTTACGACAATTCTACATCAACCATAATGGAATGCCCTCGGTAAAGGGCAATGAGGGAAGGAAGTCACCATTTGGTTTGAGTTACTTTTTATCCAACCCTTCGTTAGCACACACCAAACGTTCTGCCATACATTCGCTGCCTAGTCTACTTTTTGTCAGACCCCTCATCGCTCTTCAATGGGTACACTCATAATTACAGCGACTGTGTTTCAATATGTATGATTTTCAAGCAGAAAGAATCCATCAAGTCGATAACGCAGCCAAGGGCATGAAAATTATTTTTAAGCTACGTAGCTGAAGCAGAGCTGATCACAAAAGTTACAGAAACAGCAATATAAGCGGTGCGGAGTGAAAGTTCTGATGAGGAGACAGACGAGGAGGTTATCTCGACAACCGAGATAAAGGAAGTGTTGCAATTAAGTTAATTCAATTTCATTAAGTGTAAAGTAACTTTAAACTAAGCGCTACATATCTCAGTGACATGATACAATTAAGTGAGAGAAAAAACTTACTACAATCAAGTTCAAAGACAGAGTAAAGAGTGACTGAGCAAAAGTGAGAAATTACCTCTTCCACAAATATCCTCCATCTGACTTCTCCAACCTCCACCAGTATCTTCTGCTAAAAAAATGTCTCATCTTCAAGGTGCATTTTATAAAAGCAGTTCCTTTTTTTCCATTTTCTTTTGTATTTTTTATACAATACAGTATAATTTTTTTTTATTTAAAAATACACTTTTCATATTGAAAGATTTGGAAAATAAAAAATGGGGTGGTATTTTGGGGGCTAGAACAGATTAATCGCATCTGGATTAATTTCAATGGGCGCTTTCCACTTAGACAAAGGGTTTCTGTCTCAACCGGTTCTAGCTGGCAATGGATTATTACAAAGTGTCCAGTATGCAGTTCAGAAAGGTTCGCCTATGTGAATAGATGTGCTCAAGGACAAATCTGGCTACAGAACAAAACCCTTCTGAGGACATGAGGAAATTATGGAGTCATGACTAAATATGGGCATAAGACATACTTCACAACACTGACCCATTAAGGGACTGGTGCTCGAACTCTCTAACTGGGTTCTGAGTGTTGATGGAAATCCAACTGACGAGAAGACGTCTTGGTAAGAACAATTTTCTTACGAGGTATAAAAGGAGTGATTGTCGACGGGAAATCTGCACAAAGGTATGTCGCAGTCTACACAAAGGTAACATGTAGGAAGTACAGTTAAATGCAGCGTAACAAAGGCGGACTCGTCTGTATAGATTACAGTTAAATTCCGTGTAACGAGGGCGGACTCGTCTGTATCGGTCACAGTTAAATTCCATGGTAACGAGGGCGGACTTGTCTGTACATTTAAAGGTAAACGAGGGTGGACTCGTGTGCACTTAAATTCCGTGTAATGAAGTCAGACTCGCGTACGTACTTAAATTCCGAGTTAAATAAAATACAGTCTGTATAAAATAACATTGAATAAAACTGCAGTATAACCCGTGTGTGAGTGTGCAAACGATTGTTTGAGAGACAGGATAGGAAGTGACGACTTGTTTGGAAGCAAAGGCAAGATTCCTCTGCCTTTCTGGGTAGAAGCCTGAGGTATACCAAGCAAGAGTATTTAACAATCATCGTGTCTAATACAAAAACGCCAACCGTGTAGTGTGTTCGCTCCAAATTCGGAAAAAGGGGAAAAATATTAATAAGCAAAAGGAAAGGGACAACTTAACTTGCAAGGATTGGAAATTTGTCAAAGCCCAAAGCCCAGATAAGCTAAAATAGTTACATAAATAGATTAAATACAATTCTACTGGCCAGCCTATTTCGCAAAAAAATAATTCAGATGAAAAATGACATAGATTGTAGAAATAAAAGTGACCTTACTAAAATGACCTAAGATGGGTATGACGATGCCTAATGGTGGTTACAAGAGAGGAGGAGGCAGAAAAAGGAAAGAACAAGATATTGAATAGAGAAAACCAACCACACCCCTTACCTTGACTTACACCCACCACACAGAATGTCTTGATCAGACGGAACAGACTTGAAATGGTCATAAAGACTGGGAGGACTACTATCTCCCGCGCAGACTGCTGCACAAATTATCAATTATCACCAAGTTAGGCGACATGAAACCGAAGGGTTCCAAGTGATCAATCCCGACACATAAAATGGCGATGACCTGACTATTTAGTGTATAGGACTTGGACTATTGATGATGTTATCAATATGTAAAGATATGGAAAATTTGCAAATTCAAAGAGTAACCCAGTGTTTTACACAGAAAATTACACTAAAATCGGAGGAGAAAAACAAAAGATGAGCCTTTTGAGGAATACAGAGTGAGAATGATAACTGTATTCAAGATTTACAGCTGCCTGCAGGAAGATGGAGAATAGGCCATTTCAACAGCAGTTGACATGCTCTCCATTGAGGGTTAAAAGACACAAATTACAGCTGGGTTAACAAACATTACATTGGCCTGACTACTGACACGTAGGAGGAATATGTTAATCATGCCCTCCATGTGGAGAACATTCTGAAAGATAAAAAGAAACTGAAAAGCTACAACATTTATGGGAAAGACACTGCTACAGCAAACAGAACATTTCCTAACAGAACAACAGGATAAAATGAATGAAGACTTTCTTAATGTAAAATGTGGTACAAAAAAAAAAAAAAACTCCAGGCCCAGATTTTCATTACGAAAACAAAGTCAACAAATACACTCCAGAAAATAGAAGAAAAAAAATAACAGTTGATTATCTGCAAACAGATAATCTGGGGGCAGCAGCCACAAGGGTAAAACTTCCACAGGCCTTGAAAGACAGACGCTTATTGTTGTCACATGTGTCACTGTTTAAACCCTATGACACACACTCGGACTGGTTGTGAGGTTTCGTCAAAAGAGACCAAACATCAACTAATTGGAAATTAGACGAGGAAAATTTGAAAAGTACAGGTGAGTGCAGGCCGTCACCTTCATCAAAAGTGACGTGGTATCAACTCTCACCTCTTAACAGAGGAAGAGGAAACATTTTTAAAAGAAGTCCCAGAATGCATATGGTCGATAGGACTATCAGATATGGGACTCATTAGGACACAACCTGTACAAACAGAATATAGGCTATTTTTGAAACAATATCCATTGAAACCAGATGCATTAGACGGCATAAAGCCAGCTATTGAGTCATTAGTTAGTGCAGTAGTAATAATTGAATGCCCAGACTCTCCCTGCAACACGCCTACTTTTCCATTAAAAAAAAAAAAAAAAGGTGCCCCCATCAGGAAGTTGGAGAACAGTTCAAGACCTACAAGCAGTAAATGCCGGTCTAACACAGTCAGCACCTTGTGTCCCGGACAAACATACACATTGCTAAATTCATTAAGACCAGATGCAAAACTTTTTACAGTCATGGATTGAGTTGTATTTGCATTTGAAGGCAAAAATACACATTTACCAGATTACCGCAAATGTACTGTGAAAGGCCAACAATTCATTCAAAAGTTATGACAGCTAGTATGTCCACATTAGAACTATCAAGTGGTGATCAAGTTCTACTTTATGTAGATGGTGTTTTACTTGCATCACCCCACAAGGAAACTTGTGAAGTGATACAATAGCATTGTTAAAACATTTAGCACAGGAGGGACACAAGGTTAGCAAGAACAAGTTAACAACAAGATAAGATCTTAGGACACAAATTTAGCGCAGCAAGAAAAAATTTAGATGATAGAAAAAAAAAGTTGTACTTATTGAACCAAAACCACAAACAAACTATGCAGCAATAAATGGGCCTTTGACCTCAAAATGACATCATTGTTAAAATAGACAGAAGAATCAGAAAAAGCTTTCTTTGAGATAAAGAAGGAACTAGTCTCAGATTATAGCAAATCCTTCATGAAGATATTAGATTGTAAAGGTCATTTTATGACCTCAGTTTTAGTGATACATAGAGACTCAGCGTAGCATGTGCATTACCCCAGTATGTAAGAGCAGTTATTGTGGCAATCTATTGCTGTAGAAACAAGCTCAACCGTAGTTTTGTTCCATCCTCTGATTCTAAGAGTACCACATGCAGTCATTGCACTGCGTACTGAGACAAAAAAACGACGTCGAACCCAGCAACAATTTTTACCACGTGATGAGAAAGTCATGAGGATGGTGCAAAACATGACTGTGAAAGGTTAGCAGAAATATGAGCCAAAATAGAAGTGGCCTGAGAGATCAGCTTTTAGAAAGAAGGGCTATTTGTAGATGGCTCATCTATGAAAATGCATGGTATAGAGAGTCAATATACATTTGCAACAGTGCATGTTTTTGGCGCAGCACTGGAAGGAAATATAGGGGGATGAATTCATCCACAACCAAAGTAACACATGCAAAATTGTTAGTTGATTTACTTAATGCAATGCAAATGCCCAAAAAACTGTTACTGTATGCAAATGCATCACACATACATAACACAAAGATATCATTTCATTGGGAAATGCTTTTCCTGATAGAATACTAAAGGAAGCTGCATTAAAAATATAGATAAATGTATGATGAATGACAAATTTAGATAAAGGACACATTAAGGAGATATGTCCAAGTAGAAGGGTTCTGAGGATGGAGCTGCCAGGCAAAAGAGCGAGAGGAAGACCAACGAAAAGGTTGATGGATGTTGTGAGGGAGGACATGAGGACAGTGGGTGTTAGAGAGGAGGATGCACGAGATGGGCTTCGATGGAAAAAGATGACATGCTCTGGCAACCCCTAACGGGACAAGCCGAAAGGAAAAGAAGAAGTGCAACATTATAAAAACACCTCTATGTATGACTAAACAACAAACTTATCCTATGAATTGGTGGCCATTTTGAGCTATGATTTTGTTCTCCTCATTCTGGTAATGACACCTCCGTGTGAGAGACCTGGATGAATGCCTTTGGAAGATGCACAGCCCTGTTGTCCTCAAATTTGGCATCAATTACTGTTTTTCCAGCAATTTTGACTTTGTGTGAAGTGGCCAAGGACAACTCCATCATAACCAAAGAATGTGCCACATCATCACCAAAAACTGCACCTTTGTTCATTTCATCTCCTCACCCTTCCTTTTGACCTTGTGTGTTTTCTAATAATAATAAAAAAAAAAAAAAAAAAAAAAAAAGGACGTGAGAGCCTGGTTCAGAACGTGTTTGGAGACTTTAACTGGCCTGTGTCTCACGTTCTCCTGATCAGATGAAAGACGACTTCTTGTGCAATTATTCCAGCAAGTTAGGTGATAAACCCAACAGTGACCCTACCAGGGGCGTGAATCCCCAGACAACTTAGCTCCTCAGATCATTTGGACACAAACCACAATAAGGTGATGGCTCAGAGAATTTTTTTTTTTTTAATTATATTCATTACTTTTAAGTCACAACTTGAATGTCAAAAAACATTTTGTAATCCTTCATAGGTTTAGATGGTTTGCTTTTATTAATAATATTAAAAAGGTTTGGACTGTGTGCTACGTCAAGCAGAGTTCATTAAGCATGTTGTAATTTCAATCCAAGCACAGTATCTGCCATCAATAGATTATTCTGTTTCACATGGCCACACTTGGATGAATTACTCAATTACACACTGCTGCCCAATCTCTCGCTCTTGTTCTTGTTTTGTTTCATATGCACAAGCAAACTCGGTTTCCCCAAATGTTTCAGTCTGTGTTAAGGCTGATTAATGGAGAAGAATTGTTTGTCTGAAAACAAATGAGTCATGGCAAAATATATTTACTTGCAGAATACAAGGGCAGCATTATAAAAGAGATAATTCGACAGATAGTTATCCAAACATTTAAATTGTCTGTATGTGTTTGAGATTAAAGCACATTATTATAGTGACCAAAATCATCGTTATCTAGATACAGATACATTTTATGAAACTTTTGAGTTTTGAGTTGTGAAAAAAATATAAAAGAGGCCTCCCCATTTTATTTCTCAATAGTTCAAGCTTGAAATTACTCTCTCACACTGATTCAAGCCCGGGTGTCATCCCTATAAACATTCTAAAATAGATATTGTAATGAAAAATACATATAACATTATTCACTTCAATGTCTGTAGGAAAAAATGAATCTGAGCGGAGAGCGCGTCATCCATGCGCAAAGTTGCAGAAGTGTCATTCTACGATATCCAAGTGGTCGCCATATTGGCTGCGTCCGACGTCCGTGACGTCACCCGGCATTTGCAAATGGAAACACGCGGTGCACCCTAACTATGGGAGACAAATGCGCCCCGTCTGACATGGAAGCTTTTTTCGAAAAGGAGAACACCACACAGCCGAGTGAAGTTACCGGGGCAATATTACACTATTGTTTCGAGCCATATTCAGATGATATGCGATCACAGCCAAACCTCATCCCTGTCCGATCTACTTCCGCGGCGGAGATGAGCCATCGCGGCGAAGCGCAACCTTCGCAGAAACAATGACCGCCGAACGTGGCGCCTCAGCCGGTGTGGCTGATTTTCTGCAGTGGTGGCATATAAGGAGGAGGTGGAGCCGAGCCATACTGCTTTTAGGGGTATCTTCAAAGCCGCCACTGTACTAGTTGAACACCGTTGAGCCGGGACGCATTACTGCCTACCTGTTATTTGGAACCCACAAAGCTCTCGTCCTCTGCACCCGTGCAATCCATTTTTCACAATGAACTGGGTCTCTTGCAAACTTATGAAGGCTAAATCCATTCTCCCGAGTGTTCAAGCAATGAAAAGCAAGGCAATGATCACCCATTTTGGCTAACACGAAGGAACAACGATCTACCTTCCCGGAGGTAAAACTAATGGAAACAAACGAGTCCACTAGGGGGCGCCTCTGTCCTGTACATCACTTACTGCTTCTTCTCAAAAACAAATCCCTCGAGAGGAAATTCATGGCGGGTGTTACAAAAAGCTTTAAACGTCAAAATCATGTTTTGTGGTTAAAAAACAAAACAAAACACATGGGACCATATTGGCTGTGGGTTTTTCATTCATAATATACCAAAAATCATCCATTTCATGACACTTGACCTTTAAACACACCCGAGACACAACAAACAAACGTTTTTTTAATGTCAGTCTACTTACAAGCAGCAATACAAATCTTGATATGAAATCAGCAGAGATGGGTGGAATCACACGTCATTTTCTCCATTACCTTTACTCAAGTACCATTTTGGATTCATTGTACTTGTCAAAGTAATTAATACTACATAGTTTTTACTTTTACTTGAGTTTTTATGTTCAGAAGTAACTGTACTTTTACTCTGTTCCAATTATCTTAATGTCGATCAGTGCATTTATTTCTCAATTCTTGCTTTTTCATCAACTATTTCATCCATTACACAAATGTTAGACTGACTTGGACTTCTGCAATGGGTGCTGTTTGTTCCAAGCAAAGCAGAGCAAATTTATTCAGATAGCACATTTCATACACAAGGTAATTTGTTTTTCATGATTGAAAGCTTTTGAATACCCTCCATGCATCCATCCATCCATCCATCCATCCATTTTCTGAGCCGCTTTTCCTCACAAGGGTCGCATGAGTGCTGTGCCTGGCTGTCTTATTTAGCCTTAATACCCATGACTCCGAAGCCCGATGGGCGACATTGCGGAAGCTCATGTGCCTTTATTGTGCAATTTGATTGGTGAACTAGACTTAAACGTCACTAGCTTGGATCGTTTGGGTGCTGGGGTTTTTGTGAGTGAACCTCTCCTGCTTACACGATATGGAGATGAAAGATTCTGGAGGCTTTGTCAATTAAATAAATGGTTAAGCGAAGTGGGTACTGCACTATCTGTGGATTTTATTGACAATTTCTGAATTTTTGGGAACACAGACATCTTTACAAGACAGATGGTTTCTGTCTAAATAGACAAGGGGTTTAGTTATTGGCTGCATATATTTTTTACTGTGCATACCATTCACGGGAAATGAACTGAAAATAAAACAGTGACAATGCTTACACAAATGAAGCACGAAAGGAGGCAGTCGTTCCCAAACAATTGGAAGAACAAGAGATAGGGCGACACAAGATTCATCTGGGTCATCCAAACAATTGGTTGAGAACATGACAACTGAAATGAGCCAGAACTTTAAATCTCCCACACCTCTTTCTGCCCCATTGGAGCCAAACCGAAACGCAAAATTCACTCTCAACTAGCCTGAATACAATGGTAGGTCTGACAGATAAGGTGAGGACTATTGTCAATGTTGGAGTCCAGCCCACACCAGGCCAAGGTCTTCCTCCAATCCCTCTTACCTGAGACTACCGTCCACAAAGATGCGAAAGGCCCCTCCTCCTTCCATGAACATTCTTATCTGTAAATTTGACTGATATCTGATGGGTCTTTCCCAGAATAACTCACACCCTTATGAAGATCAGGCATTTTTCATTCCTGTAATTACAAATGACAGAAAGTTTGTCAAAGAGATATGTAATATAAAAAGTAGAACTTGTCATGGGTGCAGTTATTCCCTCTACTTCGCATACACTGGCTCCTGTGAGCAGCCTCCCCACTTGTTTCTTGTTTGTTAATAGACTTTAATGTATGCCTTGTGTGTCTTGTGAATCATTGCTAGTTTGTTGTACCTCAATGTCATTTTCCCGCATTCATAATTACAAATTTTTGACTCACAATAATCTGACCTTTCCTTGTGTTTTTGACATTGCCTTTTGCCTCAAATTTTGGATACTAATGCCTTTTAGATTGATCGCCTGTGTACTGACATTTTGCCTTCCATTAAAACGCTCTGATTGCACAACAAGTTGTCACGAATCTTGTATTTGGGTCTTCTCCCGTGTTCTGCCCCAAATTTGGTGAGGATATAATGTGAATCTATCATACCATTATTTCGAGTTACTGTATCTCTGTGAGATAAGCTCTTTTTAATATCAGGTTACTGGGTAATAAATTCATGTTGAATGATGACAGTATTAAAACCTATGATCTGGATTTTTTATTAAATGAAACATGGTTAACAGAAAGTAGCTGTTATAGCATTTTAAATGAGGTAACACTAGCAAATTTTAATTTTATGAACAAATGTCAAATAGGGAATACAGGTATTGCTTTTTTTTAAGTCATATTAGTGTAAAGAAATTATACTGGATTATTTCAGCTTTTTGGCACAGTCAGACAGCTGTAAACTGTTGGCCTCACATTTGTGAGGAACGGTGTTCAAATCCTGGCTTTGCCTCTGTGGAGTTTTCATGTTTACCCTGTGCCTGTATGGGGTATTCGCCAGGCACTCAGGTTTCCTCCCATAATTCCAAAAACATGTATTGATTGGAGACTCTAAATTGCCCCTAGGTGTGATTGTAAGTAGGACTGTTTTCTGTCATCACGTGCCCTGCAATTGGTTGGCAACCAGTTCAGGGTGTACCCTGCCTCCTGCCCAATGATGGCTGGGATTGGCTCCAGCACTGCCGCAACCCTTGTGAGGATAAGTGGCTAAGAAACTGGCAAAGCAGTTGGCAGCCACTGGTCATGTGCCACTGGAACAGAACCAGGAGTGAGAGGTGGTGGCCGCTGGTCGAGCGCCACTGGAACAGGAGGAGGAGCGAGAGATGGTGGCCTTAGATCTAGCACTACTGGAAGTGAGACGTTCCTGCAACTGCTGGGGAGCAGGAAAAAGGTCTGCAATTGCCGCCTCCGCCTGCCACCATTGAGGTTGGGGATGAGTGAATACAAGAGAGACAGACTACATGGGGACTCGGGAAGGTTAACCAGGAAACACGGATGATACGGAATGAGATAATGAAAATTGCAAGGAACGAGATGAATCGGGGACTGCTTTGGATTGATGTGACTTAGATGTGGAAATAGGTGAGGAACCTGGACAAAAATTAAGTGGTTTAGGAACAGATGTAATGAAATGGGAGGGGAAAAAAACTGTTTGCTTGGGTCCCTCTGCTGGCTGCTGCCTGGTGGTCCCAGATAAATGGCCAGTTGGGTGCCCAAATAATGGTCAGAGGGAAAGGACTTGGGCTTATTCCCACAGGAGTTAGGGAAGGGGCGGCACAAAATGTACTTACTTGGACTTGTAAAACTAAAAAAACTTAAAAACTAAAAAAAAATAATCTGTGTCTGAGTCGGACAGGTGGTTTAAGTAAATATAGGGCATCTTCATAGTCAGAATCAGAATCTACAAAAGCATCAATCCATCCATTTTCTTAGAGTTTCATTTTCTTGGAGCCCCCAAAGAGGTCAAGTATTCGCTCAGATTATATTCAGTTGTGGAATAACAATGAAACTATTATTCTAAAACCTTGTTTGTAAGAGTCTTGTGTCATGTGTCATGAGTTAATCAGGGGGGAAAAAAGTCATGTATTTAAACGAAGTTCAAAGAGAGACACCAATTCACATCCTCGTTCTACTTAATAACAACCTTGTATCAAAGTTATATTCAACCTTATAAATGTGAGAAGTTAAGTTGGAAATTTAGTGCAAAATAAGGAACTAATTTATAACTGTGAGTTTGGAGACTGGAGTCAAAAGCTCCTTTTCATGAAAATCATTATGCAGAATTATTAAAGATCAACCACAATTAGCAAATGATATTCAACCTAGTAAAATGCATGACATCTTTATTTCTAAGTCCATACCACCAATAATACTGTTTGGTGTGATTGTGAGTGTGAATGGTAGTTTGTCTCAATGTGCCCTGTGATTGGTAGCAATCAGTTCAGGGTGTACCCTGCCTCCTGCCAAAAGATAGCTGGGATAGACTGCAGCTCTCCTGAGACCCTTGTGAGGATAAGCAACTCAGAAAATGAATGGATGAATGGAAAATCTGTGGACTAATATTCTGTAGAATGATCTTTCCGCAATACTGGGGCAGAGAACATCTACATCCAATATTTTAACCAATTGTTCCACATGCTTAGTGCAAGAAGTTCACAGTAGACCGTATTATTGCTGATGGTGTAAAGGTTGGAAAACTAAAGATGAATTCAAATGAGTTTTCAAAAATGTCTGTTAGGTGGGAAGAGAACAGAAAAACGGAATCACTGACTTTCTTTACATTTGCAGTATTCCAGCCAAACGGATATAACCTAACTAGATGGACAGTGATTAATTAGTTCATTTGTTGACTGTTCTGGAATTCTTTTAACCCTGTCATTTAATTTCAGACTTTTTTTTCCACAACTTTTATCAGTCGTGTTTGTGTCAGTACAGATTCGGTTAGATGATTTATTGATTGAACAACTCTGAAGGTAGTCAGGCTTGGATGTAGATCAGTGAAAATGAACTCAGAGGGTAATTACTTTTTCACTGAGTGCCAGGTAGCTTGGAATATTTTTCCACATTGATGAATAAAATCACATTTTTCAGCACACGTACTTATAATTGTTTGTCTGATATCTACATTTGTTTGTTTATCCTAAAGTTTAAATTGCAGAAGCAAAACCAAAAGAAGGGTGTGAATACTTTCCCACTACCTTGTATATGAATGGTCAAAACAAGATCATCTTCAAAGATCTATTTTCTTTCATTGATTTTTCTTTTTATTTGCAGTATTTTACAACAGCACTAAATGCATATATCTTTTGTACATTGCCTACATTAATACATTCATGTGTGTATTTATGAAATCTATGGCTTTCTGGAAGCGGAAGCTGTCAGACATGCAAATGGAAACATCTGAATCCACAGGTAGAGAGTGTGAACAGATGTGCAATTGGCACATGCTGTATTTACATGCCAGTTCAAGTGTGTGTGCCGAAGTCTGAGCATGCCTCTCCTAATGAGATTTTGCAGGCTGGGAAACATCTAAGGTCCTTCTGGAAGTTGTCACGAAGATCATACAGAATAGAGATGTGAAATTTCCTGACTTTATGGTGTTCAGGGTGAACACATATACACAAGGAGCAGTCACAGAGCCACCTTTGAAAATGGTATGAGCTAAGTGGCGCAGACAGGTAGAATACAAACAGCGGTTGGCAAGCTTTCATGTAACAACAATGTCAAATGTCTTACGCTGCGGCCTATTTATACTCCAACACAGAAAACTGAAAACTTACATATGGATCATTTCCACAAAAATACAGCAACTGTCTGGTATTAATTGTGTGTCCCTATAGAAATGATGTATACTCTGTACCATTTCCCAAAGTGTTAATAATTTACAAATGAATGTCTTATACTAAGTCCTATAATAAGTGGGCGGCACGGTGAATGACTGGTTGGCACAAGTCTCACAGTTCTGAGGACCGGGGTTTAAATCATCGCTCCCTGTCTGTGGGGTTTACATGCTATTCCTGTGTCTGCATGGGAATACTAACAATAAACCCATCATATCCAATTTCTGCTGCAACTGGTTGGAAACATTGTTAAGGACATTTCTTAACAGAAATTAAGGAGGAAATTGTGTTGGGCATTCGCTGACCATATTATCAAGGGCGTGGCAAGGCCTCTGCCCTGCCTCCGGTAGCAGTTCCTCACTTGCACCTCATTGTAGTTAATTATGCCATTCCATTAAGCCTTGTGTGTTAAAATTGTTTTTTGCCAGTTTGTTGTATGAGACTGCCCTTGTACTTGTGTATTTGCCTCGTTGTCAAGGCCAGCATTCCTGTTCCACCATTGCCAAGTATGAGACAAGTCTTGTTTTTTCCGAGTAGTTATCTGACCTCATTTTCATGTTTTTGGAGCTTGCCTTTTGCAACGTGTTTTTGTGCTTTTGTCTTGTTGGACTGCCTACCTGTATATGATCTCTGCCTGGAATAAAACCATGCTCGATATCATGAGTCTGCCTCACAGTCCTGCATTCAGGACCTTCCCCTTGTCAGAGAACAAACTGGCCAGACGCGGACACTGCAGGAAAATCGCGGTGTCGCCGATCACACAACCGGTCTTCCAACCAATATACTTACCCTGCCAAACGTCCCCTTCCAAATGGTCTGTCTTTTTGTCCTCTCCTTCCTTGTCACCTGTGCCACCCACATGTTATTATTATCCTGCACACCCAACCCATTCATCACCATATGTTTTATTAGACTGGGATTTTTCAGATTTTATGGAGGACGTTAATTATCTGACTGCCTGCCTGATTCTAATTCACATATAGATTTTGTTTTTGCTCTCCCTATTGTTATCCATCTAGCCATCCATCAATTTTCTTAGCTGCTTATCCTCACGAGGGTTGCAGGAGTCCTGGAGCCTATCCCAGCTGTCAATGGAGAGGAGGCGGGGTACACCCTGAACTTGTTGCCAGCCAATCACAGGGCACATCCAGAAAAACAGCCCTACTCACAATCACACTTCACCTAGGGGCAATTTAGAGCGAATTAATGTTGCATGTTTTTGGAATGTGGGAGGAAACCGGAGTGCCCAGAGAAAACCCACGCAGGCACATGCAAACTGCACACAGGTGGGGCCGGGATGGAACTCGGGACCTCAGAACTGTGAGGTGAATGCTTTCCAGCTGAGCCACTCTGACGCCCAAGTCAATTAGTGTCACCGCCCCCTCATCTCTAGCCCCCATCCAGCCCAAGTCACCTTCCTCCGACTTTTTCTGGAGCACACATTTGGGCAATTATCCGGGACCCCTGCATGGTGGCCAGTGGAAGCATCCAGGGAGAGATTGTCTTTTTGCCTCCTGCTTCACTCCCCCCAAGCAATGCCAAGCAAAATCCACCAGTGAGTCAATTCGATACCACTCATGTTTTCTTGTTCACGTTCCTGAGACCCTGGCCCCTCTCCCCCTGCTGTATCCACTCCTACCAAGCCTCGATAGCAGCAGGTTGAGGAAACACCTGCTGAACCTGAGTCATCTCTTGCTCATGTCTCGGCAGAGTTTGAACCCCCACCATCTCTTGCTCCTGCCATGGCAGAGGTGGAGACTGATCCCGAGCCAACTCTTGCTTAGACCTCAGCGGAGACTGACCAAAAGCCACCTCTCGCTTATGCCTCAGCAGGGACTGTCCCTGAGTTGCCTCTCGCCCATGCCTCAGTGGAGACTGATCCTGAGCTGCCTCTCGCCCATGCCTCGGCAGTGCTTGACCAGCAGGAGTATTAGCAACCGCTGCCTCTTGGCCACGGCTCATCGGTGCTCAACCAGCACTCGTGTCAGCAGCCAATGCTTCTTGGCTACGCCTTGGAGGTGTACGACCAACAGCAGCAGCTGCCCTCATGTCTTCCCTCACAACTTCCAACAACCTTCCCTTTGGTCTTATTCTCGCTCTTTTGCCTGGCAGCTCCATCCTTTGAACTATTCTATCAATATATTCACTCTCTCATCTCTGAACATCTCCAAACCATCAAAGTCTGCTCTCGAAACTTGTCTCCAAAACCTCCAACTTTGGCTGTCCACTTTGGCTGTCCCTTAATGAGCTCATTTCTAATCCTATCCAAACTGCTCACTTCTAGCGAGAACCTCAACATCTTCATTTCTGCCACCTCCAGTTCTGCTTCATGCTTCAGTGCCACCGTGTCTAATCCATACATCATGGCTGGCCTCACCACTGTTTTATAAACTTTGCCTTTCATCCGAGCAGAGACTCTTCTGTCACATAACACACTAGACACTTTCCGCCAGCTGCTCCAACCTGCTTGGACCCATTTCTTCACTTCCTTACCACACTCACCATTGCTCTGGATTGTTCACCCTAAGTATTTGAAGTCATCCACCATCGGTATCTCTTCTCTCTGGAGCCTTACTCTTCCCCCTCCAGCCCTCTCATTCATGCACATATATTCTGTTTTCTCCATCTTTCTAATTGTTCCTCGACCTGGTCCCTGCTTTCACTGCATATCGTGATTACATCGTCTGCACAAAATATTATCCACCTGCGTGATTCTACCTCCGCTCTTGTAGGTCACTCTATGTTCCTGCATCTTCTGGAAATAAGTGTTCACTACTGCCGTTTGCATCCTTTTTGCAAGTTCCACCACCATCTGTCCCTCAATGTTCCTTTCCTGGATGCCGTACTTACCCATCACTTCTTCATCACCCCTGTTTCTTTCACCAACATGTCCATTACAATCCGCACCAATCACAACTCTCTCTCTGTCTGGGATTCTCAGAACTACTTCATCTAGTTCCTTCCAGAATTTCTCTTTCAACTCGCGGTCACATCCTACCTGTGGGGCATAGCCGCTAATCAAATTATAAAAAACACTCAATTTCAAATTTCAGCCTCATCACTTGCTCTGATACTCTTTTCACCTCCAAGACATTCTTAGCCAGCTCTTCCTTTAAAATAACCGCCACTCCATTTTTCTTTCCATCTACTCCATGGTAAAATAATTTAAACCCTGCTCCTAAACTTGTAGCCTTACTACCTTTTCACCTGCTCTCTTGGATGCACAGTATATCAGCCTTTCTCCTAATCATATCAACCAACTCCTGAGCTTTTTCTGCCGACGAATCAGGTTTCCTTCTTTTCTCTGTCTTTGACCCTCTGTAGCTGAATTTCCACTGACGTCCTGCAAGTTAGCGGTGCGTTGTTAACCTGGGCCAAGACCGATCCGGTATGTTATTCTTTAGATGAACGCTCATATTTGTTTGGCACAGTTTTACGCTGGATGCCCTTCCTGATTTAACCCACTGCATTTATCCGGGCTTGGGACTGGCCTACAGATTGCATTGGCTTGTACCCCCATAGGGCTGCATTTTCATAAGAGCCATACAATATTTAAACAAATAATAATGGCAAACATCAGCAAAGGGTTGGAGCGGGAAAATTGCGGCCTCGTGATCACTTCCTCTACATCAACAAGCCTGTTTGCACAAGTTGCATCACACACGAATGGGTTATAATGTTTACATTTTGCCACATTCCAATTTTGTTTAAATTCTCTCAAACGTTTGACACTTCAAGGAGCGTTGAGAAAAAAAGAGTCAAGAGGATGAGCTATGAGTCCAATGTATTCGCAGGGTTTGTGAGCAGGAGCCAACATGAGTTAGCTTAGTTTCGGCTAATAAAGTAGGTATGTTCCGGTTTCTGCTACCACGTGAAATACACGATGCTCACCACTCCTTTGACAGCGTGAAAAGTTCCCTTTGTGCTCGCTAGTGTTAACCTTTTCCTGTCACGGTCGTCTGACCATGGTCGGAGACGCAGGGAAAACGCTTTCTCCTGGGCCTAGGTTTACCTACTCCGGTTATCTCCCTTCTGTCATCGCACCGAAGCTCGGTAGCGGGAATACAAATGGAACGAATTTTGGTTTGCTGCCCAACAGGCTTTTTATTGACTCCTGTCTGACTCTTCTCCTCTTGTATATTGTTAACCCAAAAAAAAAAAATCAGCTGGAATGGAATCTGTTTGTTCACAGAACCTAAGAATGTTATGTATATTGATTTTTTTACTCTTGCGCCACAAAAAATCTGCTGACAGTGTGGGGTTGAAGAAGAAGCCGGAATTTATATATTTTGCAGACAACTTCACCTGCAGGATTGAGTGTATTTACCTCTTGTACAGGTGAGAAATTAGCCATTTTCTGCTACGTTTTGCTGCTACTGTTGCTTGTGTTGCTGGATTTTGCTCAAATACTCGCGAGAATGGATTCTCTCTTCACATGCTTCCAAAAGACACAATTCGTCGTGAAAAATGGATTCCACAGGTGCAAAGGACAAGAGCTTTGTGGGTACCAAAGGACAGGTAGGTGTGGATAGCGCTAGTAAAAAAAAAATATAATAGGGTGAGAGGACTAATTTGTCTCACAGTTTATAGCATATGTTATGTGTGAATTTAGAATTGAATCCCTTGGTAAAAACCAGCAAAATATAACAAAGCAGTTGTATTGCTTGTAAGATAATTTAATCACACACAATACAATAGAACACAAAACAAAAACAAAATAGAAGTACAAAAACAGTTTAGTAGCATGTAACACGAGCTAACTAGCTAAATGACTTATAGTCACCATAGTTAAACGAATGTCCAAACACGGAAGGTAGTGTGGCATCCATGTACTTTTGAACTTTTCCAAAAGCAGCAGTATTAATAAAAAGCTCAGTCGATAGCGATCCTCATCCTTATAGGAACATTCTAGAAATCTGTGTCCGACAATGTAATAGTCCTTCTCTCAGAATGTAACAAAAGACCCGTGTCATAACAACTTAATTTAGTATGTAAGTAATAAACTACACAAGAAAGGAAAATAAAGAGAAGAATAAATAATGAATAACTAAAATAACAAAATCGACACACATAACACATACAGTAAAGAAAATAAATATTTGAACACCCTGCTATATTGCAAGTTCTCCCACTTAGAAATCATGGAGGGGTCTGTTATTTTCATTGTAGGTTCATGTCCATTGTGAGAAAGATAATCTAAAAAGAAAAATCCAGAAATCACAATGTATGATTTTTTATATTTATTTGTGTGATACAGCTGCAAAATAAGTTAATAAGCAAATGAGAATTTCAGATAACTCCAAAGATTTTCTATTGGGTTTAGGTCTGGAGACTGACTAGGCCAAGACAGAACCTTGATATGCTTCTTATGGAGGTACTCCTTGGTTTTCCTGGCTGTGTGCTTCGGGTCATTGTCATGTTTAAAGACCCAGCCACGAACCATCTTCAATGCTCTGGCTGAGGGAAAAAGTTGTTCCCCAAAATCTCACCGTACATTGCCGCGGTCGTCATCTCCTTAACACAGTGCAGTCGTCCTGTCCCATGTGCAGAAAAACACCCCCAAAGCATGATCCTACCACCCCCATACTTCACAGTAGGGATGGTGTCTTTGGGATAGAACTCATCATTTGTCTTCCTCCAAACACGGTGAGTGGAATTATGACCAAAAAGTTAAATTTTGGTCTCATCAGACCACAAAACTCTCTCATTACTGCTCTGTATCATCCAAATTGTCATTGCCAAACTTAAGACAGGCCTTGACATGTGCTGGTTTAAGCTGGGGAACTTTCAGTGCCATGCATGATTTCAAACCATGACGTCTTAGTGTATCATCAACAGTCGCCTTGGAAGGGGCAGTCCCAGCTCTTTTCAGATTATTGACCAAGTCCTGTCGTGTTGTCCTGGGGTGATTCCTCATATTTCTAAGGATCATTGAGACCCCACGAGGTGATATCTTGCATTGGGCTCCACTCCGATTGAGATTGACTGTCATGTTTAGCTTCTTCCATTTTCTAATGATTGCTCTACAATGTGGACCTTTTTTAATCACGCTGCTTTGCAATTTCTCCGTAGCCCTTTCCAGCTGTGTGGAGTTGTAAAATTGTCTCTGGTGTCTTTGGACAGCTCTTTGGTCTTGGCCATGTTACATGTTTGACTCTTACTGATTGTTTGGGGTGGACAGATGTCTATATCCAGTTTATGACCTCACGCAGGTGCATCTGATTCGGGATAATACATGAGTGGAGGTGGACTTTTAAAGGACTAACAGGTCTTTGAGGGTCAGAATTCTAGCTGATAGACAGGTGTTCAAATACTTATTTGCAGCTGTATCACACAAATCATTAAAAAAATCATACATTGTGATTTCTGGATTTTTCTTTTTAGATTATCTCTCTCACAGTGGACATACACCTATAATGAAAATTGCAGACCCCTCCATGATTTCTAAGAGGGAGAACTTGCAAAATCGCATGGTGTTCAAATACTTTCTTCACTGCATTTCCAGAAGAGACAGAAACATAGAATGACCTATAAGAGTGAAAGTAGAAGCATGCAGGTGGATTATATTTTGTGCAAATGATGTAATCTCAAGGTTACCGACTGTAAAGTAGTGGGTAGGGGCTCTCGCAAATCTGCACAGTCGAGCACAAAAAAATCACGCGCGTAGAATTAGTTACGAGTAGAAATACATAGACATTCTCAGTGCACATGAAAACCAATCCAGCGCACTGAACCACAGCCTGACTTTTTTTTCAACACGGTAGCACACTGTCTCCTGCTAGTTTACCTGACTACACCCCACTTCGGGTCTTAAAGGCGTACACTCATAATTACAAACAGTGTCCACCCACAGTCTGGGCAACATAGAGCAAAGAGATACATGCTGCTTGTGTTTTTGCTTGAAAATATTGGTAAAAGTAAAAAAAAAAAAAAAAAAAAAGAAGTGCTGTTGCTTTAATGAATGTATGTGAATAACAGAAGAAAAAGTGGCAAAACTGGACCACGTTTTCAGTTTTTGCCAAAGTACAGGATGAGATGAAGTATAATGTTAAAATTCCACCTTGGTACAGCCTGATCCACGATAAAAACACAGACAATGCTGTGCACAAAAAGCTAATTCTGTATTTTAAATACAGGAGGCAACATGCCATTAACCTTAAAACTGTTTGGGAGCATCATTCAGCTATCATCATGCATTGCTATAGATATTCTGGGATATAACAGGTAATGTTGCAGTATCTAACTATAATAAATATGAGATTGTGATTTACTTTGACTTGATATAAATTCTAACGTTAGATTAGTCTGTTCATATATCTAAATGTGAATGGTCATTTTCTCCCGTGGTACCGCGTTATCTTGAAGTATAAAACTTTTCCCTTCTACATGCTTTAGGATCATCTACTGCTGGCTTTTCAACAATGGATTGACAATAGATACATCTGTAAATGATAGATTATAACAATACATCATGATGAAATAAAATGATTTGACGATATGAATACTTAGTTTTGAAATTGAATCTCTATTGACCTCTTTAAAAATGTCTGTCTCAGTGCAATTTCAATGAATTATGATTATGATATTAGGTAGCAACTGCATACTTGGGTATAACAACTCAGTAAGTTATTTTAAGGTCTTGAGATTCCATCCCTAATCACACCCGGAACTTTATCTGTGGGCATGACTGACCACACCGGTACATTTTTCAAATGTGAGTGACTGGGATGGTGGTGTGTAGGATGACTCTGGTTGTGAGTCGGAAGATTAAGACAAAGGTAGAGTAGGGTTAGGTTAGGTGGTGGAAGTTGTGAAAGGAAGAATGTTGTGTGGCCTTTCAAAAGAGTTGAGACAGGCACTAGATCAGGGGTGCACAGATTTTATTACCCCAAGATCTACTTTTCACCCTGCTAAAAATTTTCTATAGAAATCCAATAGAAATGTTTAGAATATGTACAGAACAACTTTTTCTATAAAACTTTGGCTGTGAATTTCTCTTGCGAGCTACCATGAGGGAGCGGGGGAGAATAATGACCGATGACATTTTAAGGTTAATGTTATGTTGCCTCCTATATTTAAAGTACATAATTAGCTTTTTGTGTACTGTATTGTCTGTGTAGTCATCCTGGAATCATGCTTTGCAAAGTTGGAATTTTAAAATTACACACCATATCATCCTGCACTTTCTACTTTGGCTTGAGACCAGACCTTTCCATTCGGAAAAGAAAAAATCTCATCCAGTTTAACCACTTTTTCTTCGATTATTCACATACTCTGAGAGTCATTGCATCTAAAAACAACAGAATTTATTTTTTTACTTTCTCCATTAATATCGAAAGTAAACATCAGCAGCACTCGTTGTAAGTGAAAGTTCCGTGTATTGCCGAAAGAAACCACTGGCTTCCTCTTTTCATTATTTACAGTACGCATGCGAATTGTGCCATTGGATGTAACAACCAGTCATCCCTCACTCATTGAATCACATTGCAAAATGCCACAAACTGAAAAAGTTATGTCAATTTGCATTGGATTGGATTTTTTTTGTTTGTTTTTTTTGCGCGAAACGCAAAATATCTGTGAAGAGACTGCTTCAGCAGTGCACAATTGCGGACGCACGCAGTTTTAGAGGGACCATTGGCTGACTTTTTTTTTTTTTCTTGGCATGCTCTCCCGCGATCGACCAAGACTGCCTTGCGCATTGAGCACCCCTGCTCTATATCAAAGCATTTCTTCATTGCACAGCAAAATGAATAACATCTATATTTACAATTATTCCAACAGTAGTAAATGCCTAATAAATGTATCGATCGATCACAAACGACACATTGAGCACCCCTGCTCGAGATGGTCAGGAAGATCTCCCAAAAGACTGGAATACTACTGCCAAGGTATTCAGAGAGGCAGGCAGAGAGTACTTGGGGTGTCTTCTGGTAGGAAAGGGGAGAAGAAGACTTGGTTGTGGAACCCCAAAATACAGGAAGTCATCCAAGGAAAGAGATTCATGAAGAAGAAGTGGGACACGGAGAGGACTGAGGAGAGGTGGAAGGAATACATTGAGATGGGTCATAGGGTAAAGGTAGAGGTGACGAAAGCTAAACAAGTGGCATATGATGACATGTACTCCAGGTTAGATATGAAAGAAGGAGAAAAGGATCTCTACAGGCTGGCCAGACAGATGGATAGAGATGGGAGGGATGTGCAGTAAGTACAGGTGATTAAGGATAGCGATATGAAATATGTTGACGGGTGCCAGTAGTGTGCAAAGTAGATGGAAAGAGTACTTTGAGAAGTTAATGAATGAAGACAATGTGAGAGAAGGTAGAGGAGAAGAGGCAAGCATGAATGACCAGGAACTGCCAATGATTAGTAAGGGAAAGTTGAAAAGGCACTGAATAGAATGAAAAATGGAAAGACAGTTGGACCCGATGGAGGTATCGAAGCAATTTGGTGAGGTAGCTGTGGAGTTTTTGACTAACTAATTCAATAGAATACTAGCGGAGGAGAAGATGCCAGAAGAATGGAGGAAAAGTGTGCACGTCCCTATTTTTAAGAACAAAGACGATGTTCAGAACTGTGGAAACTACCGAGGAAGAAAGATGATGAGCCACACAATGACGTTATGGGAAATAGTTGTGGAGGCAAGTTTCAGGACGGAAGTAAGTATCTGCGAGCAACAGTATGGTTTCATGCCTAGAAAGTGTACCACAAATGCATAATTTGCCATGCTCGTGAAAAAGTACCGAGGTGGTCAGAAGGAGCTACATTGTATCTTTGTAGACCTAGAGAAAGCCTTTGAGAGAGTACCAAGAGAGGAACTGTGGTACTTCATGTGCAAGTCTGGTGTGGCAGAGAAATATGATAGAATAGTACAGGACATCTATGAGGGCAGCAGAACACCAGTGAGATATGCCATAGGTGCGTCAGACGAATTTAAGGTGGAGGTGGGACTGCATCAGTGTTCTGCGCTGAGCCACTTCCTGTTTGCAGGAGTAATGGATAGGCTGACAGATGAGGTTAGACTGGATTCCCCTTGGACCATAATGTTCGGAGATGATATTGTGATCTGCATTGAAAGCATGGAGCCAGCGGAGGAACAATTAGAAAGATGGAGGTACACACTGGAAAGGAGAGGAATGAAGATTATCCGAAGTAAAACAGAATATATGTGCATGAATGAGAGGGGCGGAGGAGGAAGAGTGAAGCTCCAGGGAGAAGAGATAGTGAGGGTGGACGACTTCAAATAATTGGAGTCAACAATACAGAGCAATGTGTGGTAAGGAAGTGAAGAAACGGGTCCAAGCGGCATGGAACAGTTGGTGGAAGGTGTCTGGTGTTCTATGTAACAGAAGAGTACGAAGGGCAAAGTTTATAAAACAGTGGTGATGTACGGATTAGTGAGGGTGACTGTGAAGAAACAACAGGAAGCAGAACGAGAGGTAGCAGAAATGAAGATAGTGATGTTCTCACTTGGTGTGAACAGGTTGGATAGGATTAAAAATTAGCTCATTAGAGGGACAGCAAAAGTTGGATGTTTTGGAGACAAAGAGCAGACTTCAATGGTTTGGGCATGTTCAGAGCCGACATTGTGATATGCTGTGAAAGCAGGGAGCATGCAGAGGAACTATTAGAAAGATGGAGACATGCACTGGAAAGGAGAGGAATGAAGATTAGCCGAAGTAAAACAGAATATATGTGCGTGAATGAGAAAAGTGGAGGGGGAAGAATCAGGCTACAGGGAGAAGAGATAGCGAGGGTGGACGACTTCAAATATTTATGGTCAACAATCCAGAGCAATGGTGAGTGTGGTAAGGAAGTGAAGAAACGGGTCCAAGCAGGTTGGAACAGCTGGCGGAAGGTGTCTGGTGTGTTATGTGACAGACGAGTCTCTGCTAGGATGAAGGGCAAAGTTTACAAAACAGTGGTGAGGCCGGCCATGATGTACGGATTAGAGACGGTGGCACTGAAGAAACAACAGGAAGCAGAACTGGAGGTAGCAGACATGAAGATGTTGAGGTTCTCGCTCGGAGTGAGCAGGTTGGATAGGATTAGAAATGAGCTCATTCGAGAGACAGCCAAAGTTGGATGTTTTGGAGACAAGATTCGAGAGAGCAAACTTCGATGGTTTGGACATGTTCAGAGGCGAGAGAGTGAGTATATTGGTGGAAGGGTGCTGAAAATGGAGCTCCCAGGCAAAAGAGCGTGATGAAGACCATAGAAAAGTTTAATGGGTGTTGTGAGGGAGGACATGAGGGCAGTGGTTGTTAGAGAGGAAGATGCACAAGATGGGCTTAGATTGAAAAAGATGATATGCTGTGGCGACTCCTAACGGGACAAGCCTAAAGAAAAAGAAGAATCTGCATACATGGATTGTGAATGGAGGAGGTGTGGTTTTTATGTTTTTGAAGGCCATTTCTGGCAGTGAAAATGGAATCTTTGTTATAAATACTGTAATATAAAACATTCTCAATGATTTTTGTTGTTGTTGTTTTACTTTTAAAACCACCTGCATGTGAGCAGAGTGAATCTAATTGGTCAACCTTCACAGTTTACCAATTGTAAATTCACCCTTTTATGATTTTGTTTTTTAGAATGTAACTTCCCTTTATCAAACGAACCCCTCCCCACACTCATAATTTTTTTCCAGCATGCTTTGCTTTGTAGGAACAAATAGTTGTAATTATTCTACTAAACAATGCTCTTTGCTTGGTTTTCTTACTGCTCACGTTGCTATGAGTGTGTATGTTGTGTAGCGATATGTTGGGCAACTTGGTATGTGGGCATTTTCATTTGATCAATCCCTGCATGTGTGTGTTGTATGATGAAAAAGTACATTTTTGTTATGATTGCTGTATTTGTAAAAACTATGTTGTAGCTTACCCACTATAAAATGCTGTGTTTTTTTCACTTTGCAACATGACAACTAGTTTGTCAGCTTGCATTGATTTAGCATAAGAACTGTTTTGTGTGGGCGAGGGATGAAGGACTGGGGGGGGGAGGCACTCATGGAAAGAAAGGAGTAAGTGTTTTTTAATGGTTTGTGACACGTGACTTGCGGATGTTAGAGAAAAAGCAAATAGCCAGAGACCATGCTGGTATTTTTTTTTCTTGGAGGGTTACTCGAATAGGAGAAATGAAGAGGTGGAAATGCAATCAGAGGACTACAAAAAAACGTTAGCTTCTAATCAGTCACCTTGCTGTGCTCTCGACTAAACTGATAGACTGGACTTTGATAGACTGCAGTACTATAAAATGTTATTGAAAAGAACAATATTCATATTAATGGGAATATCGTGAAATGAATCTCTGGGTGGCAAGCGAAAAGGAGTCATGTGTTATGGATGAGAATTATTTTGGCAACTGTAATACCAGAGACCATTGTACATTATATTTATAGCTGCACCCAATCAAAATTTGAGGCTAAATCAAGCTGTTTTTCGCTTCTTCTGCTCACCTCACTGGCTTTTGACAATCGTAGTGATAGGAATGTATTTCATGCCAGGAAGGAAAGAGATGACTTACACTGCATCCCACAGTAAGTAATTTTTAGAAAATATATTTCCGCACAGGCACAGATTACGTGGGTGCTCAGTACCTTGGGTGTCCAAAGGCAATTGTGAGGACATAAAAAAAAGCATATTGTTGGTATCCACAACAGTAAAAGTGTTGTCTTCTATCTATGTCTCATTTTATTTTCATAATGGCCACATGAATAAAGAAACACGTCAAACTAAAACCCTAACATAATCCATCCATCCATCCATCCATCCATTTTTTAACTGCTTTTCCTCACTAGGGTGAAAGTGTTCCATCTGACTGTGAGTGACAAGATGGGTATACCTAGAAGAGACTCCGAGCTAATCGCAGGGCAAATATAAACAAACAACCACTCACATTCCCACCTACACACGGTTTAGTGTTCAATTAACCTACCAGGCATGTTTTTAGAATGTGGGAAGAAACTGGAGATCCCGGAGAAAACCCACAGAGGCAAGGTGAGAACATGCAAACTCCACACATGAGAGGCTGGATTTGAAGCAGGGTCCTCAGAACTGTCAGGTAGATGTACTCACTAGTTGTCCTCCATTTCACTCACCAAATTTACAGGGTATGTAAAGTCTTCAAGGCACATTTTTCCTTATACAGTTTTTTTTATACTGAATTTGAATCTGAAATCTTTGATGCAGGAAACCATTCCTACCAATCACTCCCTTCCAAGTCTCACTGTCATTGTCCATGGGAGCATTGAAGTCTCTGAAAAGAATGATTGAATCCCCAGCAGAAGCGCTCTCCAAGGACTCCAAAAAGACTGGTGTGTACTCTGAACTGCTGTTTGATGCTGAGGCAAAAACAAGAGTTTTGACCTGTCCCCCCATCCTCGAAGGTGGGGGGAGGTTACTCTCTTTTCCACCGCTGTGAACCCCAATGGACAGGCGTGGCGCTCGGGGACAATAAGTACTGTATTTTTCAGGCTATAAGTCGCATTTTTTTTTTTTCGTTTCGTTTTGACAGGGGTGAAACTTCCCTAGAAAGAGTACCATGTCTTCCCTGACCACATGCATCAACCTTCTCTTTGGTCTTCCTCTTGCTCTTTTTCCTGGCAGCTCCATGCTCATCACCCTTCTACCAACATACTCACTCTCTCGCCTCTGAACATGTCCAAACCATTGAAATCTGCTCTCTCGAACCTTGTCTCCAAAACATCCAATTATGGCTGTACCTTTAATGAGCTCATTTCTATTCCTATCCATCCTGCTCACTCCTAGAGAGAACCTCAACATCTTCGTTTCAGCCACCTCCAGTTCTGCTTCCTGTTGTCTCTTTAGTGCCACCGTCTCTAATCTGTACATCATGGCTGGCCTCACCACTGTTTTATAAACTTTGTCCTTCATCCTAGCAGAGACACTTCTGTCACATAACACACTAGACACCTTCCGCAAGCTGTTCCAACCTGCTTGGACCCGTTTATTCACTTCATTACCACACTTACCATTGCTCTGGATTGGGAACCCTAAGTATTTGAAGTCGTCCACCCTCACTCTTAACTCTCCACCCCTCTCATTCACGCACATATATTCTGTTTTACTTCGACTAATCTTCATTCCACCCCTTTCCAGTGCATGCCTCCATCTTTTTAATTGTTCCTCCACCCACTCCCTGCTTTTACTGCATATCACAATATCATCTGCAAACATCATGGTCAAAGGGGATTCCAGTCTAACCACATTTGTCAGCCTATCCATTACCACAGCAAAATGTTAGGGGCTCAAAGCTGATCCCTGAGACAGTCCCACCTCCACCTTAAATTCTTCTGTCACACCGACTCCACATCTCACCACTGTTCTGCAGCCCTCATACATCTCCTGTACCATTCTAACATATTTCTCCGCCACACCAGTCTTACGCATGCAGTACCATAGTTCCTCTCTTGGTACTCTGTCATAGGCTTTCTCTAGATCCACTTCTTTCGGCTTGTCCCTTTCGGGGTCGCCACAGCGTGTCATCTCAGATGAACGCCCATATATGTTTGGCACAATTTTTACGCCGGATGCCCTTCCTGACACAACCCTTCTCAGGGAGTGGAGGCCCCAGTGTGATATGAACCGACAACCCCTGGTTTACCAAACCAGTGCTCTAACCACTGAGCGATGGGGCCTCTTCTCTCGATCCACTAAATGCCCAAAATAAAAATGTAAATGTGGCGGATGGTTCTGTGTACTGGAGTGATGTGGGTCTTTGACATGTAGAAGTTTGTGAAAGTGAACAGATTTTTAATTTCTTTTTTTTATTATATCCACATGTGTTCACGCTGCATACCCATGGAAACAACAGAAAATGAGCAGATTATCCAGACTATGTGCTGCAGTGCGTGACAGAGAACCCAAGATTTATTGCCAGCTGTCATTTAAAAGCCATCTCAGACATGAGTCCACAAGTAAAAGAGTCCGAGGTGAAATGTTCACTGCATATGACAAACGCTGACTGGGTTTGGAAAAATTAGCTCTCGTTTGCACAAACTTGACACAATATTCTGAGGTTGGGGTCTTTGGGAAAATAATGTAAATGACCAGAATAATTAGAATTGCGACAAAACTGAACCACACACTTCTTCACCGTTGTTACAGATTTATTTTAGCTTACAATCACTGAAGAATTCTCAAAAGGAATGAGTTTTTGTTTGGCATCAGCAATCAGTACCTCGAGCAACAAAGCCATTACACAGTCAAAAGTCCTTGTTGTGACGTCAGAGGTAAGCCACAAGAAAGGGGGCATTTGTCAGATACTGGAAACTCAAAGTTCGTGGACTTTAATTCAAAAATACTTATATTTTTGGGTAAAAAAATAATTAAAAGATATGGATTTTATACATTGCATGTATATAGCTGAACATATATTCTCATCAAGATAAGATAACTTGCACTCGAAAATTGATGTTACATACACATTAATGTAAAATAAGTACATTGTCAACTAGTCAACCATTAACATTACGTTCTAAACCCTAAAAATATATAGTCATAATCAACTTAAGTCACCAGGAATCTAACCATGATATAATATATGTTTTCTTGTGTTCAATGTTTTTCACATCTTGTGTGCTCATTTAGTTACTGTGCCCAGCTGATCACATCAACTTTCCATATTGTGTTGACCAAACAGCCAATGTCATAGTCGCCAGTAGTGTTGCTCAGTTATTTCATTAGCCATGTCTTGTTTTGACTTTTGGGTTTACTGTATTGTTTCTTTGTAACCTTATCAGTTTTGGAACTTTGTTTAGTTAGCTTTCTCCATGATCGTTGTTTGCCTTTGTTTTTTTTCAAATTAGCATTTTTTTAGACACTTGACTCGCCTCCCTGCTTCCCTCCACATTATGCCATTGCCTTCAAAAACTCCAATGTGACAAATGCCAGTTTTACCTTTTTTCATATCAAATAAGACAGTAACCACTTTCACAGAGCAATTCTAGATAAATGGCACATTAAAGTAATTGGAGTACTGAAATCTTTACTTCTTACACAGACCCTCGTGAGACATGATAATAACAGTGTGCTTATCGAAAGCTACATCACACCCTACAATCACATCCACGGTCCAGTATGGTCTACCCAATGCTTGTGGGAATGTAAAATTGCTTTCAATACAGGAGGGAGAGAGAAGTGTTAAAGGTTCCTGTACGAGCATTGCATCCCCTTACTGTCATGAACAAGGACGGGGGACAAATGCGTCAATTCCAAGGCAAAATGTAGTTTAGAAGGAAGGTTTAATCCAGGCATTCAGTACACTTATTGGCAGTCCAAAAAGGTGACAGTACAAAAAATGCAAGGCAAAAGGCAAGGTCAAATGAAAAAAGGTCATATTTGAAGCTTATACGTAAGTTTGCAGTGCCCTTATAGGCATTCATCAGTGAAATACAGTTTATCCCTTATAAAAACATAACTAAATGTGAAAAATCTGATCGATCGTATTCTTCCGCATTCCACCACCCATATTTCTTTGAATGTGAGTGTCTGTGGACAGTGTACTACATTTTATGAGTTTATGTGCCGGTGTGGTGATTTGTCACTGAAGTAAATATATAACAAACTATTGTATAGGTATGAGATAAAAAAAAAAAGTCACATAATGTCCACATTATTGTATTACCCTTTCTTAAGACAGAGACATTTTTTCTGCAGCATGTCTGATTCTAGCAAAGAAAACAGGTTTATACAGCACATTTCATAAACAAGGTTAATCTTTAGCTTTACATGATTCAAAACATTTAAAAACAAAGAAAAAACAACTTTAAATATAAAACAATAAAAGCAGCATACAGTTCAAGAAATTTCATTATAAAGTGGCTGTACTCCAAAGAGCATGAGCAATTTTTTTTAACTTGGTCTTAAACATTAAAATTTGGGGCAGATTCAATTCCTAAACTGATCAGTGATTTATAGACCAGTAGGAGTACTTTAAATTATATTATAAAGATGAAACTGGCATGGATTACATTAGCTCACTAATTACAAACGACGATTCACCCCAGTAGACAACAATAGTGGGCTAGCCGATGACGTGAACAGCTTTAACTGCAGATTTGAAAAAACACTTTCACTTTATACACCTACCAAGACGCAACACCGTCCACTTCAACATCTTCAATATCTCCAACTCCACCATCAAACATCCATGAAAGAGAAGTGAGGCAGATCTTCAAACAACAAAAGATCCTAAATCCGCCGGGCCCAGACCTTGTGTCCCCATCCTGTCTGAAAGTCTGTGCAGACCAACTTGCTCCTCTTTTCACAAATATCTTCAACAAGTCTCTAGAACTGTGTGAAGTTCGAATCTGCTTCAAACACTCCACAATCATACTGGTCCCAAAAAAAGCAGGAGTCTCAGGTCTTAATGACCACAGTCCTGTTGCCTTGGCATCTGTGGTCATGAAGTCCTTTGAACGACTTGTGCTGGACCACCTCAAGAGCGTCACGGGTCCCCAGCTGTACCCACGGCAGTTTGCCTATCAAGTTAACAGGTCTGCGGATGATGTCGTCAACATGAGTTTGCACTTCATCCTTGAACATCTCAACAGTCGAGGAACCTATGCGAGGATCCTGTTCATGGACTTCAGCTCTGCGTTTAACACCCTCATCCCTGAACTCATCCAAACCTCTCCAGTTCAGCATCTCCCCTGCCATCTGCCAGTATATACAGTATACAACTTCCTGATGGGCAGGACACACAAGGTGAGGGTGGGGGACAATACCTCATCCACACGCACTACCAACACTGGGGCACACAAAAGTTATGTCCTCTCCCCTCTGCTCTTCTTGTTCTACACAAATGACTGCACCTCAAGGAACCCACCTGTCAAAGACCTGAACTTCGCAGACGACACCACAGTCATCGCCCTCATCAAAGACAGTGACGAGTCTGCATATTTCAACCCAATCATGGTCGTCATGGATCGGGCATCAACGAGACAAGAGCAAGAGATGGTTACCGTGGGTGCCAACGAAATAGGAGCAAAATATAGATGCCACAGGCCTGCATTGACAAAACAGGAGCAAGAGATGCATGCTGCAGGCCGGACAGCGACAAAACAAGAGCGAGATGTGGTGGTCGGTCGAGTGTTGCCGGGGCAGGTGGCGGGTTAAAGCCAGGTGCCACTTCAACATGAGCAAGAGGCGGCAGCCGAGGGTCGGCTAATCCCATTTTCTCAACCACATCGAGAACCCATTCGTTTTTGTGTTACCATTTGTCAACAATGATCGAAAAGCTCATTATCCTTGATTTCTGTTTCCAAACCTAGTTCATAAATTTGATGTGTAAAAATGAAGAGATTAAATGTTTTTATGGGTTCACAGTCCTAACAGCCCTGTGAGGGAAACCGTAACTACAATGTGGCTTCCGACAAAAAGAATTCTTTATCAGAATCAGCTTTATTGGCCAAGTGTGTAAAAACACACAAGGAATTATTCTCCGGCAATCGGTGCTGCCCTCATTTGACATACAGAACAAAGAGCAACAAAGCAACAACAAATAATGGGAGACATTTCTATTTAGAGGAACTATTCCCTATAAGAGTCATGCAAGAACAGATAAGAGTTACGAAAGTGTGTCAACGTCCCACATTGTGTAAAGCTGGGACATGGTCCCTTTACCCATTCGCGATTCCTGTTATAGGCCAGTGCACTGACAGTTGTGCAAAGGGAGATAGTTAAAGTGACAAATGATGCGATAGTCTACAAAATACATTACGAATAATAACATTATTTGGACCAGCAGGATGTAAGTGAGTGTCCCAACAATGGCACAAGGCAGAAAATAATAAATTTGCTGATTTAATTTAATGACTTAATTGTCAGACGGAAAAAAAAAAAAAAAGAACTGTTCAGATGCCAGTTAGTTCTGACTTGGATTGATCTGTAGCGCATTCCGACAAAAGGCGCTGGAAGAGCTGGTGCCAAGGATATGGAGGGTTCGAAAGCATCCTGCCCACTCTGGACCTAGTTCGTGTTGTGTGCAAATCTTCAGTAGTGGGTACAGTGGTGGCGATAATCTGTTCAGCTGTTTTGATTGTCAGTTGGAGTCAGAGTTTGTCCTTTTTTGTGGCAGCCCCAAACCAGACTGTGATGGAGGTACACAGTACTGACTGGATGACCGCTGTGGAGAACTGTCTCAGCAGCTCATATGACAGGCCGTTCTTCCTCAGAAGCCACAAGATGTACATCCTTTGCGAGGCTTTTTTGATGATTGAGTTGATGATCATCTCACACTTCAGGTCCTTTAAGACTGTAATTCCCAAGAACTTGAAGGTCTCGACATTTGACACAAGACAGTTGGACAGCGACAGGGGCAGCCGTGCTCAAGGATGCCTCCTGAAGTCCACAATTATCTCTGCAAACTTCAGGAGTTTGACAGTTGGATACCATGAGGTGCAGTTGTTAGTTTAGAACAAGAAGAGCAGAGGGGAGATGACGCAACCTTGGGGTGCACCGGTGCTGATAGTGCATGTGGATGAGGTGGTGTCCTCTAGCCTCACCTGCTGTGTCCTGCCCATAAGGAAGTTGTAGCTCCATCAGGAGATGGCAGGCGAGACACTGAGCTGGAGAAGTTTGGAGGAGAGGAATTCAGGGATGATGATGTTAAACACAGAGGTGAAGTCCATGAACAGGATTCTCGCATAGGTTCGCTCGCTGTGAAGATGTTCAAGGATGAAGTGCAGACCCATGTTGACCGCATCATCCGCAGACCTGTTAGCTCGATAGGCAAATAGCAGTGGGTCCAGTTGGGGGCCTGTGACACTCTTGAGGTGGTCCAGCACAAGACGTTAAAAGGACTGAATGACCACATATGTCAAGACAACAGGCCTGTTGTCATTAAGACCTGAGACTGCTGCTTTCTTTGGGACCGGTATAATGGTGGAGAATTTGAAGCAGGTTGGTACTTCACACAGTTGTAGAGACCTGTTGAAGATCTTTGTGAAGACAGGAGCAAGTTAGTCTGCGCGGACATAAGGTCTGCGCCCGTCGCTTTGTTGATCTTTTGTTGGTTGAAGGTCTGTCTTATGTCCCTTTCATGGATGTTAAACAATGCAGTGGAAGGTGGTCCGGCTTGTGTTGCGGCTTGGTGGGTACGAGGTGTGGAACTGTCAATTTCAAATCTGCAGTAAAAGCTATTTAGGTCGTTGGCTAGCCTGCTCTTGTTTTCTACTGGGGCTGAATGTCGCTTGTCGTTAGTGAGCGATTTTAATCCGTGCCAAACTGATTTGGAGTCATTTGCGATGTTTTTCCAGTTTAACTGCATAGTCCCTCTTTGCAATGTTAATTTCTTTAGTCAGCTGGTTTCGAGTGCGATTGTAGAGGGCCATGTCCCCACTACGATATGCAATCCCTTTGGCCTGTAAGAGTTGCTCAAGTATGGCTGAAAATCATGGCTTGTTGTTGTTGAACGTGCGAAAGGTTTTTGTTGGTATACACACATCTTCACAGAAACTGACATACGTGGTAACAATATCCATGAATTCATCTAGGCTGTGCACTGAATTTTCAAAGACACAGACAGTCAAAGCAGTTTTGAAGTTCTAATTTGTAAGTAACAAGTAATTTCTAGTTCTAATTTTGCCTCCTTGGTCCACTTTTTAACTGATTTTACTCAAGACTTTGCACATTTAAGTGCTTGCCTGTATGTCGGTATTACAGTGAAGAAAAGATCACGCAGGTTTCTGTAGCAATGAACGTTTATTGGAGTCCGAGGACATGTAACACCTTGAGGGTGTATCATGGACTGCCGCAGGTAAAAACATAGAACAACATCCATAGATAACATCGATAAGGGATCAACCCATAACACCGAGGAGAGGTGAGACAACCAATAATCTATATCCCCTTCCTTCAGCTTACATCCCCGAACATAAATAAAAAGCACTAGGGAAGTAGAGCACTTTAAACATTCCTTATACAACTACGACTTTAGCAGTAGCTCTCGTAGTAACCTGTGAAATGAAAATAATCCCTCATACATGAAGACAAAAACACATCTTCAGGATACTGCAGTCAGGATGAATTTTAAGAAAATGAACATAGCCAATGTGATGAATCAATCACCACTACTTAATCAAACAAATACTCATTTTAACCATTCATAAATATAATACACATAGATGTTTTTTCATGTGTATTTAAGATTCGGTCTGCAGATGCGACCTGACTGTGTGATGTAGTTTGCACTGTTGCTGTTCTTTTTGGGTGAGGGTGTAGTGCATGCTGACTGGGAGGCGGGTGTCTGTTGTGGTTGCATGGAGGTTAGATTGGGCGTGCGTTGCTGTTCTTGTGGGCTGTTGATAGTCTGGTGTCTTGTGTGTAAGTCCTGATCGTCTGTATGGAGCTGTGGTGGGAAGAATGTGTCGACGGTTCCCCCTGTAAGGTTTCCCATTTGACTGGATGATGTAGGAGCGGGGCTACTTGCTTTTCTCCTTGACAACCCCCAGCTGATTGAATCCCTTGGGTGTTTGCATGCGAACCACCTGTCCTTCTGTTAAAGGCTGTAGTGGAAGACTTGACTTGTTATGCTGGTGTTTCAAAGTGAACCGAGAGAATTGTGATTGGTGCTGATTGGTGAACAAAACAGGGGCGATGAAGAAGTAGTTCTGAGCATCCCAGACAGCGAGAGAGTTGTGATTGGTTCAGAATGTAATGGACATATCGGTAAAGGAAACAGAGGCGATGAAGAACTGATGGGTAAGTACGGCATCCAGGAAAGGAACTTTGATGGACAGATAGTGGTGGACTTTGCAAAAAGGATGGAGATGGCTGTAGTGAACACTTATTTCCAGAAGAGGGAGGAACACATAGTGACCTACAAGAGCGGAGGAAGAAGCATGCAGGTGGATTATATTTTGTCCAGACGGTGTAATCTGAAGGAGATTACTAACTGTAAAGTAGTAGTAGGGGAGAGTGTAGCTCGACAGCATAGGATGGTAGTATGTAGGATGATTCTGGTGGTGGGTAGGAAGATTAAGAAGACAAAGGTAGAGCAGAGAACCATGTGGTGGAAGCTGAGAAAGGAAGAATGTTGTGCGGCCTTCCGGAAAGAGGTGAGACAGGCTCTCGATGGACAACCGAAGCTCCCGGAAGACTGGACGACGACAGCCAAGGTGATCAGAGAGACAGGCAGGAGAGTACTTGGTGTGTCATCTGGTAGGAAAGGGGAGAAGGAGACTTGGTGGTGGAACCCCAAAATACAGGGAGTCATACAAGGAAAGAGATTAGCGAAGAAGAAGTGGGATACTGAGAGGACTGAGGAGAGGCGAAAGGAGTACATTGAGATGCGACGTAGGGCAAAGGTAGAGGTGGCAAAGGCTAAACAAGAGGCATATGAAGACATGTACACCAGGTTGGACACGAAAGAAGGAGAAAATGATCTCTACAGGTTGGCCAGACAGAGGGATAGTGATGGGAAGGATGTGCAGCAGGTAAGGGTGATTAACGATAGAGATGGAAATGTGTTGACTGGTGCCAGTAGTGTGCTAAATAGATGGAAAGAATACTTTGAGAAGTTGATGAATGAAGAAAATGAGAGAGAAGGAAGAGTTGAAGAGAAAAGAGTGAAGGACCAGGAAGTGGAAATGATTACTAAGGGGAAGTTAGAAAGGCATTCCAAAAGGATGAAAAATAGAAGGCAGTTGGTCCTGATGACATACCGGTGGAGATATGGAAGCAGTTTGGAGAGATGGGTGTGGAGTTTTTGACTAACTTAATCAACAGAATACTAGCGGGTGAAAATAAGCCTGAAGAATGAAGGAAAAGTGTTCTAGTTCCCATTTTTAAGAACAAAGGCAATGTTCAGAGCTGTGGGAATTATAGAGGAATAAAGTTGATGAGCCACACAATGAAGTTATGGGAAAGAGTAGTGGAGGCTAAACTCAGGACAGAAGTAAGTATCTGCGAGCAACAGAATGGTTTCATGCCTAGAAAGAGTACCACAGATGCATTATTTGCCTTGATGATGCTAGTGGAAAAGTACAGAGACGGTCAGAAGGAGCTACATTGTGTCTGTGTGGATCTAGAGAAAATGACAGAGTACCCAAGAGAGGAACTGTGGTACTGCATGCGTAAGTCTGGTGTGGCAGAGAAGTTTGTTAGAATACTACAGGACATGTATGATGGCAGCAGAACAATGGTGAGGTGTGCCATAGGTGTGACAGAAGAATTTAACGTGGAGGTGGGACTGCATCAGGGATCAGCTCTTAGCCCCTTCCTGTTTGCAGTGGTAATGGATAGGCTGACGGATGAAGATAGAGTGGAATCCCCTTGGACCATGATGTTCGCAGATGATATTGTGATATATAGTGAAAGCAGGGAGTAGGCGGAGGAACAATTAGAACGATGGAGACATGCACTGGAAAGGAGAGGAATAAAGATTAGCCCAGGTAAAACAGAATATATGTGCATGAATATGAAAGGTGGAGGGGGAAGAGTGAGGCTATAGGGAGAAGAGATAGCGAGGGTGGAGGACTTCAAATATTTAGGGTCGACAATCCAGAGCAATGGTGAGTGTGGTAAGGAAGTGACGAAACGGGTCCAAGCAGGTTGGAACAGCTGGCGGAAGGTGTCTGGTGTGTTATGTGCCAGACGAGTCTCTGCTAGGATGAAGGGCAAAGTTTATAAAACAGTGGTGAGGCCAGCCATGATGTACGGATTAGAGACGGTGGCACTGAAGAAACAACAGGAAGCAGAACTGGAGGTAGCAGACATGAAGATGTTGAGGTTCTCGCTCGGAGTGAGCATGTTGGATAGGATTAGAAATGAGCTCATTCGAGAGACAGCCAAAGTTGGATGTTTTGGAGACAAGATTCGAGAGAGCAAACTTCGATGGTTTGGACATGTTCAGAGGCGAGAGAGTGAGTATATTGGTGGAAGGGTGCTGAAAATGGAGCTCCCAGGCAAAAGAGCGTGATGAAGACCATAGAAAAGTTTAATGGGTGTTGTGGGAGGGACAGCCAAAGTTGGATGTTTTGGAGACAAGATTTGAGAGAGCAGACTTCGATGGTTTGGACATGTTCAGAGGCAAGAGAGTGAGTGTATTGGTAGAAGGGTGCTGAGGATGGAGCTAGCTGCCAGGCAAAAGAGCGAGAGGAAGACAAAAGAGAAGATTGATGGATGTGGTGAGGGAAGACGAGGGCAGTTGGGGTTAAAGAGGAAGATGCAGGAGATAGGCTAAGATGGAAAAAGATGACACGCTGTGGCGACCCCTAACGGGACAAGCCGGAGGGAAAAGAAGACGAAGACAAGGTTGAGCACCTTTTTGAGGTTTGTGGCATGTCGCAGCCTCCGATGATGATGTTATCGATGATTACTGAGCATGGGTAACCAGTGAACAACTGCTCCATTTTGCGTTGAAACACCTCGCTGACAGGGTTGATACCAAAAGCCATGCACAAGAATCTGTACCTCCCGAATGGAGTAATGAATGTTGTCATCATGGAGGATTTCTTGTCGAGACTGATTTGCCAAAAGGATTTCTTGGCGTCCGGGACGGAGAACACGACCGCCCCAGACATCTGAACAGCCACCTCCTCAACAGAGCGCATTGGATTGTGCGGTCTCTTGAGTGCTGTGTTGAGATCTTTTGGATTGATGCAGAGTCATATGTCACTCATGCTCTTCTTGTGGGCTACTACCATAGAGGAAACCCAGTCTGTGGGCTCTGTGACAGGTGTGATAATTGCCATGTTTTGCATGTGATCGAGGTCTGCTTTCACTCTTAGAACATGAAGATGTTGATCATGATAGAACATGGCATCTTCCTGTGCTGATGTCTGTTACACTGACACTTCATGCACTGGGTGTTTCAGGCCTTTCCTGTGCCCTTTGCCCTGGTCCCACAGCTTGGATTTGCAACAGGTTTTGTTATGATTCATTTTGTTGCACTTGTGGCATTGCTGTCTAGCAGCAGGACATTTCTCTCTTTTAGCAGTGTGGCTCCCCCACAATTGTTGCATTTGTTTATGGTCTGACTGGGTGTCTGGGGCCTCGACTGCTGCTTTCTGAGGTAAGATGGCTTTACTGCATCTACGTGGGTGTCCTGGGTGGCTCATGTTTTACTGTTTTCCTTAGTCATTTCATGCCTTTGGCCAGGGTCAGTTCATTATATCTCAGCAAAGATTTTCCCAAAGAGTCATTGGTAATGCCACACACAATGCGATCACATATAAGTTCGTCAGTCAAATTTCCAAAGAGGCAAATTTTAGCTTTAATTTTCAAATCACTTATGTAGGATTCAATGTTGTCATCGTGTCTTTGATTCAGTGAATGAAATCTGTGCCAGGTTTCTTTAGCAATGAACGTTCATTGGAGTCCAAGGGCACGTAACACCATGAGAGGGTTTCATGGACTGCCGCAGGTAAAAACATAGAAAAACATCCATAGATAACATAGATAAGGGTTCAACCCATAACATCTAGGAGTGGTGAAACAACCAAGAATTTACAGTTAGAGTCCAATAAATTGGTTAGATTTTTACAGAAGTATACATTTAACCTTTGTGTGTGTGTGTTTGTTTTTCAATATTCATTTTGGTCGCTTGTGTGTTGGTGACAGCTGTCACTGATGGAATGGGAAAATAGTGTGGTTAAATTTGAATATAGTGTTGATTTCTCGACAAATTCATCCCAAAAGAGACTACTTTATTAAAATAATTTACTTCCATTCAATAAGGTCCAATGGCTCAGTGGTTTGAGCATCAGTTTGGTAAACCAAGGGTTGTGAGTTCATTTCCCACTGGAGAGCTCAACTTTCCAAGAGGGGTTACGTCGGGAAGGGCATCTTGCCTCTCATTTGAGATGACATGCTGTGGCGACCCCTTACGGGACAAGCTGAAAGAAAGTATATATCTACTTCCATTCATTGGTTAACTAACCAAAGTTCTCGTGGATAAATTCCTGACACAGTAACGTTGTTCCCAATTTGCCAAGTACTGTTTTTGCATGCTGTGCTTCAGAAAATTCTACCTTGATGCTGAGTGAAATGGAAAAGCAGGCAGGGGGACACTATGCTACAATCATGTCTTATTGCGCTATAACATCGCCTGGGTACTATCAAGATATACTGGCATGAAATCCTCTGTAATTCCCACAGTTTCAATTGTTTAATCAGAGTACACAGTAACTGATCATGCGTAGTTGTTCATGCAAGTAAAATCAACAACTTACACCCAAGAGTTCATTCAGCTTGCTGTTTGGAACAGACCCCCGAGGCCACTTAAAGGTAATGTTTGAATCCTCTATTGCTCTTTGTGGGGGAAACATATTTTGGTTGTTGGTTCAGGTTATCATCTTGGCTCAGCTTGTTCAGTCACTCCAAAGCTGGTGTGCTGCTCATTTATTCTAATTTGAAAAATCCAAGGAACATAAAACAAATGAGTTTTGTGCTGAATTAATAGACAATTGAAAGCAAAAAAGCATTTGCAGCCAACTTGAATTGCCTGCTTTTTATCTGAAAATAAAAAGAGAAAATAGAATAGTATTTCAGTCATGAAAGTATCCATAACCTCAGTTGAAAGGCGAAGCTCTCAAATTACTAGTTGATCTACATTCCTACCCTCACCTATGGGCTCAAGATGTGGGTTGTGACTGAAAGAACAAGATCCCGGATACAAGCAGTTGAAATTAGTTTCATCCGCAGGGTTTCCAGGTTCTCCCTGAGAGATAAGTTGAGAAGGTCGGTCATCCGGGAGAGGCTCAGTGTCGAGCCGCTGCTCCTCCGCAATGGGAATGGCCAGATGAGGTGGCTGGGGCATCTGATCTGGATGCCTCCCAGAGGCCTCCTGGTGAGGTGTTGCGCGCATGTCCCACCATAAAGAGACCCAGGACATGCTGGAGAGACAATGTTTCTCGGGTGGAAGAGCTGGAAGAAGTGGCTTGGAAAAGAGAAGTCTGGGTATCCCTGCTGAAGTTTCTTCCCCCTGTCAGATTCCGCTTATCCGCAGGACTAATCGGGAGAAATGTCCTGACCGACTCTCCAGTTAAAGGGTGAAGCTACCCCTTCACCCCAGCCAACTCTAACACCGTGCACGCAGGAGGACGGGAGCTTCTTAATTCGGTGTCGAGATGAATTCGCCAAGGTGTACTAACTGCCTTTAGTTTTGCAGAGCCAATCTAGTCTGCCTTCACTTATCAGCCCTTGTCGAGTAACTTTCAGAGTAACAAGGTGAAAAAGTGATCGCTCCGCTTTTACAGCAGCTTCATCTCTTATGAATCGATTGCACTTGTCATTGACCTAGTGAATTTAACAATCCTTGTTAGGATCGTACGGATTTGTTTTATCTTAAACCGGAGATTATCAGTGAGTGACTGATTAAAATAGAATTTTACGACTAAATGATGTTAATGTCATTGACGCTCGATCTTTAATGAGGTATAATGGTAATAATGAGACAACTCAAAATAAGAATGACAAAGAGAAATGAAGATGTAAATTTTGAGAATTTAATAAAATGATAAAAATTTTTCAGATAACATTCATTACTCGACAGTCATTTCCGCCAGATGCAGGGTATGGTTGCGATGTTAAGGCAAAATTCGATGTTAATTGAACATAAATCAATAAAAGGAAAAAATGATTAAAATAATAATACTGATGTAAGTAGGATGAGATAAATGATAAAAATAATAAAAAGCAATATAAATGAAGTGAGATTCAAAGCATTCAAAAGCATCAGAAATTAGGGAAAATAGACATTTTTGAGTGAGCCTGTTCGGGGTGATCAAGTCCTACATAGCTCAAAGCCTAATTTAGTAATAAGGATTTTCGGGATTAAGGATAAATTGTCAAACCAACTTGTCCTTCATAGGTAACCACGTAATATCGCTGGTATTATCCTGCCATTACCTTATTATAGTAGTTGTTTTACTTGCGCCCAATCTTAAATGGGTCGAAGACAAAGAAGAAGAGGAGGAAGATGGATTCGTTGGCAGAAGAAGAAGAGGAATGCACAGAGCCTACAACTAAGTGTAGGGACTTTGAATGTCGGGACTATGACAGGAAAAGCCCAAGAGTTGGTTGACATGATGATTAGGAGAAAGGTTATACTGTGCATCCAAGAGAGCAGGTGGAAAGGGAGTAAGGCTTGAAGTTTAGCAGGAGGGTTTAAATTCTTTTACCATGGAGTAGATGGGAAGAGAAATGGGGTAGGCGTTATTTTAAAGGAAGAGCTGGCTAAGAATGTCTTGGAGGTGAAAAGAGTATCAGATCGAGTGATGATGCTCAAATTTGAAATTGAGGGTGTTATGTATAATGTGATGAGCAGCTGTGCCCCACAGGTAGGATATGACCCAGAGTTGAAAGAGAAATTCTGGAAAGAACTAGATGAAGTAGTTTCGAGCATCCCAGATAGAGAGAGTTGTGATTGGTGAAGATTCTAATGGATACATTGGTGAAGGAAGCAGGGGCGACAAAGAAGTGATGAGTAAGTACTGCATCCAGGATAGAAACTTTGAAGGACAGATGGTGGCTGACTTTGCAAAAAGGATGAAAATGACATTAGTGAACACTTTTTTTCTAGAAGTGACCTACGAGAGCAGAGGTAGAAGAACCCAGGTCGATTATATTTTGAGCAGATGATGTAATCTGAAGAAGGTTGCTGATTGTAAGGTAGTGGTAGGCGAGAGTGTAGATCGACAGCATAGAATAGTGGTGAGTAGGATGACTCTCGTCATGGGTAGGAAGATTAACAAGACATAGGTAGAGGAGAGAACCATGTGGTGGAAGCTGAGAATGGAAGAATGTTATGCGGATTTTCGCAAAGAGTTGAGACAAGCGGACAGCAGATGGACAGGAGTAGCTCAAGGAAACTGGTCTACTACAGCCAACATGATCAGAGAGACAGGCAGGAGAATACTTGGTGTGCCTTCTAGTAGGAAAGGGGAGAAGGAGACAGGAAGAAGTGGGACACTGAGAGGACTGAGGAGAGGCGAAAGGAATTACATTATTAGTACTCAGCAGTTCTTAAAAATCCTCCATAAATTTTCCATTGTATCTTGGAGGTCTATAACTTATTAAAATGATAACCTTTTCGTCACCTTTAACTAAAAAACACAGATATTCCTAAGAGCTAAAATCACCTAGTATAATTTCTTTCCATTGAAATACTGATGGCGGCACAGTGGATCAGCTGGTAAAGCGTTAGCATCACTGTTCTGAGCTACCAGGTTCAATCCCGGTCCCGCCTGTGTGGAGTTTGCATGTTCTGCCCATGCCTGCGTGGGTTTTCTCCGGGCACTCTGGTTTCCTCCCACATCCCAAAAGCAAGCAACATTAATTGGACACTCTCAATTGCCCATAGGTGTGATTGTGAGTACGGCTGTTTATCTCGATGTGCTCTGCCTTTGGCTGGCAACCAGTTCAGGGTGTACCCTGCCTCTTGCCCGTTAACAGCTGGGATAGGCTCCAGCACTCCCGTAACCCTTGTGAGGATAAGCAGCTAAGAAAATGGATGGATGTATACAAACCCTTTTTTTTATTTATTTGTGTAGGGGTTTTAATTTTAATAAAATACTCCATAGTATTAAAACAAGCAGTCTTACCTACTAGTCAGGAGGAGACCTGTTTGCAATTTATCAAAAATAATTTGTCCACCAGAAAATAGACTGAAATGAACCTGTGCTTTATCTACACATTTTTTTGTATTTTATAAACTTTGGACCTTATTTTTCCATACTAATTGCAAATGTTGCAGGGACCATCTCCTACACAAGAGTTTGACATCGAGCTAGCAGATGCTGAATCTCCATCTTTGGTCCATTCCAAAAGTTGCCAGACTGATGAAGTGCCTATTCATGAAAATGCAACACATATCTTTCCAACAGCAGAGAGAAAACTGCAAAATGTATTTCAACCGCAGCTGTTCTCAAAGTACTCTTACTGTAGGACTAAATAAAAATTCTGTGCAAATATTTTTATATAGATACATTCATATACATCTTTTTCCGGTGAATCCATCAATGTGCGATCATTTTTTGCCGATAATCAAAAACTAAAAATGAAAAACAACAGATTTCAGATTCGAATTCTGCATTAAAAAAAACTGTATAATATTAGCAAAAAGGTGCATTCAGGACCTTCCATACCCTTTAAAATGCAGATGAAGCAGCAGGTCATGAAGGTGCCAATCCAGCACTGGTACCAGTCAGACCCAGGGAGAAAAACATAGTTTGTGTTGGAAACACTGACTGGTGAGCATTTGGGAAGGTTTTTTTTTTAAATATTATTTGGCCATTAACTGATAAATAGAAATGGATTAGCTATCCTGAATGAATACATTCAGTCTTTGGTCCTGCTTTTAAATTTTGCAAAGGCTCTGTGTTTTTCTGTGTGAGCTGAAGATCCCCAGTCGGAAAGGTCCATTTGGGTACAGAGGTCTTGCTGTGTCATGTCCACAAATCCCTCATCTCTACTATTGTGAGTCAGCTTCATTGGTTTCTCCACTTCTGAGTGATGAATTTCATCAGGAGTAAAGCCAGGATAGTCGTGCATGACTTTTGGCTATTATTTCTTCTAGCTTGAACTTATCGTCTCACTCTTCATATTCCCTTAATGCCTGCTGGAAATTACACAAACATGTGCCTATGTCATAATAACGCCAGTAGTCTTTCACATTCATGGAGCGGGTGTAGAGTGCCTTAAAGGCACGAATGACACCTTGATCCATCGGCTGAATAAGAGCTGTGGTGTTTGGCGGAAGAAATTCCATTTGGATCCTATCATATTGCAGGTCTGAAGAGGAGGAAGTGAGCCAGAGTTCCAGGTTTGCATTTGATGATGCGTAGCAAATCAGCTCATGAGATACTAAATCCACACGTGCTCTGATTGGTCCATGCAGCGGGGATGACATCACCCAGGGATGATTCTGTGTCTGTACGTGCAGTAATGAACAGCATGTGGTTGCGCAGAATGTATGTTGTTTTTTTTTTTTTTTTTTTTGCTTCATAGGTCCTTGTCATCTTGCTGGGATTCTGCATTATCTTCTGCATCAGGGTTATCAGGACACTGCTGAAGCTTTGAAAAAACCTTTACTTTAGTGTTTGAGTTGTTTTGGTCTTGCCATCTGCTTCACCATTTGTACTTAGTGAATTTGCAAACTTGTAACCTTTTGAACTGAGAAAGCAATAAAAAGTGGCACAACGGTTGAATACCTCTTCTGGCCCTGTTATTTGCATATTAATCCTGACACCTATCAATGCGCCTTCCCACTACAGTAAAGGATGAATCAATGCTGGCGTTTATTTTAATTTTTAAAAATTTCATGTATTTATTTATTTATTTATTTATTCATTCATTCATTCATTTATTTATTTTTTGCTTCATTGGTCCATGTCGTCGCACTGGGGAAGGCACATTGCCTTCCCCCTGTACTAATGTATGCTGGTGTTTTTTTTATTTTTTTAATTTTATTAATTCGTTTTTATTATTTTTGTGCTTCATTTAAGAGCAACAGCTGGTCATAACTTTCTTCACCATTAATATCTTTTCACATGACAAACTGATGCCAAATCTTGGAACTTAATCTGAGAGACACAACCAGACATGACGCAAAACCATTCATCCCACAATTTTCCCAAGATGTCATGAACAAAACCACTAAATTTTATATGAAAAACTGTAAACTGGCATCTTATGGTTTTGTTTGGGCAGTAAATGTTCAAAATTGAAATTTAAATGTGGTGGATGCTTCTGTGAACTGCACTGATATGGATCTTTGACATGAAGAAGTTTGAGAATGTGAACAGATTTTATTTTTTTTATTATATCCACAGGTGTTCATGTAGATGCTGCATACTCATGGAAACAACAGAAGAAAGTTTTTGTTGCCATGAGAGTCGACACTGCAGTGCATGATGGAGCACCGAGGATTTATTGGCAGCTGCCTGAACCCATGGGTACTTGAGGTTGCCTATCTCCATTTCAGGCAACAGTATCAGCAACAATTTTTCACAACACGTGCAAGAGCTATTTAAAAAACAAAACAAAACATGCTTTCTCCGAATCATACCATCTTTTTTCCATTGACATTGAGATTATTCGAAATAAATATTTTATATTATTTTGGTTCCTGCTAAAAATGCAGCCCTAAGGGGGCACAAACCAATGCAATCTGTAGGCCGGTCCCAAGCCTGGATAAATGCAGAGGGTTGCGTCAGGAAGGGCATCCGGCGTAAAAACTGTGCCAAACAAATATGAGCATTCATCTAAAGAATCGCATACCGGATCGGTCGTGGCCCGGGTTAACAACGCCTGCCCCCGGCACTGCTAACCTGCAGGGCGTCGGTGGAAATTCAGCTACTGTGAGTCGAAGACAAAGAAGAGGAGGAAACTGGATCCGTCGTCAGAAGAAAAAGAGGAATGCACAGAGCCTACAACTGAGTGTAGGGACTTTGAATGTTGGGACTATGACAGGAAAAGCTCAGGAGTTGGTTGAGATGATGATTAGGAGAAAGGCTGATGTACTGTGTATCCAAGAGAGCAGGTTGAAAGGTAGTAAGGGTAGAAGTTTAGGAGCAGGGTTTAAATTATTCTACCACGGAGTAGATGGGAAGAGAAATGGAGTAGGGGTTTAAAGGAAGAGCTGGCTAAGAATGTCTTGGAGGTGGAAAGAGTATCAGATCAGGTGATGAGACAAAAATTTGAAATTGAGGATGTTATGTATAATGTGGTTAGCGGCTATGGCCCACAGGTAGGATGTGACCTAGAGTTGAAAGAGAAATTAGAACTAGATGAAGTAGTTCTGAGCATCCCAGACAGCGAGAGAGTTGTTATTGGTGTAGATTGTAATGGACATATTGGTAAAGGAAACAGGGGCGATGAAGAAGTGATGGGTAAGTACGGCATCCAGGAAAGGAACTTTGAGGGACAGGGAGGGAGGAAGATATAGTGACCTACAAGAGCAGAGGTAGAAGCACGCAGGTGGATTATATTTTGAGCAGATGATGTAATCTGAAGGAGATTACTGACTGTAAAGTAGTGGTAGGGGAGAGTGTAACTTGACAGGATAGGATGGTGGTGTGTAGGATGACTCTGGTGGTGGGTAGGAGGATTAAGAAGACAAAGGTAGAGCAGAGAACCATGTAGTGGAAGTTGAGAAAGGAGGAATGTCATGCGGCCTTTCCGAAAGAGGTGAGACAGGCTCTCGATGGACAGCAGAAGACTGGACTACGACAGCCAAGGTAATCAGAGAGACAGGCAGGAGAGTACTTGGTGTGTCTTCTGGTAGGAAAGGGGAGAAGGAGACTTGGTCGTGTAACCCCAAAATACAGGGAGTCATACAAAGAAAGAGATTAGTGAAGAAGAAGTGGGACACTGAGAGGACGGAGGAGAGGCGAAAGGAGTACATCGAGATGCAATGTAGAGCAAAGGTAAAGGCGGCAAAGGCTAAACAAGAGGCATATGAAGACATGTACACCAGGTTGGGCACGAAAGAAGGAGAAAAGGATCTCTACAGGTTGGCCAGACAGAGGGATAGAGATGGGAAGGATGTGCAGCAGGTCAGGGTAATTAAGGATAGAGACGGAAATGTGTTGACTGGTGCGAGTAGTGTACTAAATAGATGGAAAGAATATTTTGAGAAGTTGATGAATGACGAAAATGAGAGAGAAGGAAGAGTTGAAGAGGCAAGTGTGAAAGACCAGGAAGTGGCAATGATGAGTTAAGGGGAAGTCAGAAAGGCACTACAAAGGATGAAAAATGGAAAGGCTGTTGGTCCTGATGACATACCAGTGGAGGTATGGAAGCATTTTGGAGAGATGGCTGTGGAGTTTTTGACCAACTTATCCAACAGAATACTAGATACCTGAAGAATGGAGAAAAAGTGTTCTAGTTCCCATTTTTAAGAACAAAGGCGATGTACAGAGCTGTGGGAATTAAAGAATAAAGTTGATGAGCCACACAATGAAGTTATGGGAAAGAGTAGTGGAGGCTAGACTCAGGACAGATGTAAGTATCTGCGAGCAACAGTATGGTCAGAAGGAGCTACATTGTGTCTTTGTGGAACTAGAAAAAGCCTATGACAGAGTACCAAGAGAGGAACTGTGGTACTGCATGCGTAAGTCTGGTGTGGCAGAGAAGTATGTTAAAATAGTACAGGACATGTATGATGGCAGCAGAACAATGGTGAGGTGTGCCATAGGTGTGACAAAAGAATTTAAGGTGGAGGTGGGACTGCACCAGGGATCAGCTCTGAGCCCCTTCCTGTTTGCAGTGGTAATGGATAGGCTGACAGATGAGGTTAGACTGGAATCCCCTTGGACCATAATGTTCGCAGATGATATTGTGATATGCAGTGAAAGAAGGGAGCATGCAGAGGAACAATTAGAAAGATGGAGACATGCACTGGAAAGGAGAGGAATGAAGATTAGCCGAAGTAAAACAGAATATATTTGTGTGAATGAGAGAGAGAGGTGGAGGGGGAAGAGTGAGGCTACAGGGAGAAGAGATAGCGAGGGTGGAGGACTTCAAATATTTAGGGTCAACAATCCAATTGTGAGTGTGGTAAGGAAGTGAAGAAACGGGTCCAAGCAGGTTGGAACAGCTGGCAGAAGGTGTCTGGTGTGTTATGTGACAGAAGAGTCTCTGCTCGGACGAAGGGCAAAGTTTACAAAACAGTGATGAGGCCGGCCATGATGCGTATTAGAGACGGGGGCACTGAAGAAACAACAGGAAGCAGAACTGGAGGTAGCAGAAATGAAGATGTTGAGGTTCTCGCTCGGATTGAGTAGGTTAGATAGAATTACAAATGAGCTCATGAGAGGGACAGCCAAAGTTGGATGTTTTGGAGACAAGATTCGAGAGAGCAAACTTTGATGGTTTGGACATGTTCAGAGGCGAGAGAGTGAGTATATTGGCAGAAGAGTGCTGAGGATGGAGCTGCCAGGCAAAGGAGCGAGAGGAAGACCAAAAAGGTTTATGGATGTGGTGAGGGAAGACATGAGGGCAGTTGGGGTTAGAGAGGAAGATACAGAAGATAGGCTAAGATGGAAAAAGATGACACACTGTGGCGACCCCTAATGGGACAAGCCGAAAGGAAAAGAAGAAGATTGTAATATGCAGTGAACGTAGAGAGCAGGTGTAGGAACAATTACAAAGGTGGAGACATGCATGGATAAGAGCGGAATGAAGATTAGCCGAAGTTAGAGTAAGTTGTGTGTAAGAGTAAGTTACTTTTGGCTTGTCCCATTAGGGGTCGCCACAGCGCAACATCTCAGATGCACGCTCATATTTATTTGGCACAGTTTTTGTGCCGGATGCCCTTCCTGACACAACCCAGTTTGGGGAGTCGAGGCCCCAGTGAGATACAAACTCACAATTCCTAGTTTACCAGATCAATGCTCTAACCCCCGAAGTAAAACAGAATATATGTGCGTGAATGAGAGGGGTGGAGGGGGAAGAGTGAAGCTCCAGGGAGAAGCGATAGCGAGGGTGGACGACTTCAAATACTTAAGGTCAACAATCCAGAGCAATAATTAGTGTGGTAAGTAAGTGAAGAAACAGGTCCAAGCAGGTTGAAACAGCTTGTGGAATGTGTCTGGTGTGTTATGTGACAGAAGAGTCTCTGCTAGGATGAAAGGCAATGTTTATAAAACAGTGGTGAGGGCAGCCATGATGTACAGTATGGATTAGAGACAGTGGTACTGAAGAGACAACAGGAAGCAGAATTGGAGGTGGCACAAATGAAGATGTTGAGGTTCTCGCTAGTGAGCAAGTTTTAATAGGATTTGAAATGAGCTCATTAGACGGAGAGCTAAAGTTGGAGGTTTTGGAGACAACGTTCTAGAGAGCAGGCTTTGATGGTTTGGACATGTCCAAAGGTGAGAGAGTGAATTTATTGGTAGAAAGGTGCTGTAGATAGAGCTGCCAGGTAAAATAGTTAAAAGAAGACCAAAGATGTTGGGAGGGAAAACAGGAGGGCAGTTTGTGTTAGAGAGGAGGATGTTGGAGATAGGCTTAGATGGAAAAATATGACACGCTGTAGCGACCCCTAATGGGACAACCCAAAAGGAAAAGAAGATTAACATTCAGTAGATCACCTTGCTGCATAGCAATGAGTTTCTAGAGTAGACATGTACAGTATACAATACTGTAAAAAATGACTAATTCAAAATTATGCAATATATGAATTGCTGTATTTCATAGTTTAGTTTGGTATTATTTTAACTTTGCATAGGAGACTGCATACATGGCTGTAACTAGCACTGAGGACACCAAAGCAATATCTTTTGTATTTTTTCAGGGAAAAAAAGGTGGATAACTCCTCCCAAACAAGTTGCTCGGAAATGAAAGGTGAGCAGAGGGTGGCCCTCAGGATCTACATTTGTGTATGTGAGTATGCATTTGTGTTTTTGAGGAGTGTAATTGCCTCCAGTCAGACAGGGATAAAAGATAGTGATTGCAAAATTTCGCCGGCTGCCTACCTGTCTACAGAGACAGTCTGTTTAGGCCTTTCTGTAAAGAGAAAATAATGCCTCTCTTCCCATGAGCATTATGGGGTTATTGTTTATCGTGTCAGAACGCTGCATGTATGATCAAAAATCAGCAAGCTGGTGTCACGTGACACATGCTTTCCTCACTTTGAGTGCATCAGGTAAATACTTTGCCTAATGGGAAATGTCAGTAAATATTGCTTGCCTCTAGAACAGGCACATTGTTTAAGTTGCCTCTTACATTTTTGTGATATGTACCTACATTCAGAGCAAAGAACAACAAAGCAACAAGAACAGATAACAAGAGACATTTCTGTTGATAGGAACTATTCCTTAAAAGAGTCATGCAAGAAGTAAAATCTTCTTCATTTTGAACAGGTAAGAGATACATTTTTTAACGTCCCACCTTGTGTTAAGCTTATCCAGAGCGCCTTTACCCGTTTCCGGTTCCTGTTATAGGCCTGTGTATTGACATTTGTGCCAATGGAGCAGTTTAAAGTAACAAATCCTGTGATAGTCTACAAAATATTTTACTAATATTAATACTGATTGGACCAGCAGGATGTGAGTGTGTCCTAACAATGGCACAAGGCAGAAAAATAGTACGTTCGCTGATCAAGAATTTAATGACTTAATTGCCAGAGGGAAAAAAATGTTCGAATGCCTGCTAGTTTTGACTTTCATTGATCTGTAGTGCTTTCCCGACGAAAGGAGCCAGAACAGCTGGTGGCCAGGATGTGGAGGATCTGAAACGATCTTGCTTGCTCTGGATCTAGCTGACGTTGCGTCCAAGTCCCCAATACTGGGTAGAGTGGTGCCGACAATACATTCAGCCATTTTGATTATTTGCAGCAGTACCATACATATAAATTAAAAAGTAATAGACGTGATTTCCAGATTTTTTTCTTCTTTTTTTTATGTCTCCCACAGTGAATATCCACCTAAGATGAAAATGTGAATGTACAAAATTCATGCCACCGCAAGGTCTGAGGTCCAAAACAACGGTTGCCACACTGCTGTGCCTGCTAACACTTCTAGCAAGAAGAATTGGTCATGGGCCAAGATGTTCCACTTTAGTTGGGCTGTACAAAATTCTCTCCGTTTCATTGGCCTTGATCAGATTGCAGCCTTGGTGAACCCAAGTGCTCTACGCCTTGGGCTCCTGGCCCGCCTTCAGTTTCACCCCACTTTTCATCTTTTACAAGTTAAACTGGTCTCTTTGAGCCCATTGTCCCTCTGTGGCACCATCACGTCCTACCCAGGTTATCAATTTGCACGCTACCTACATGCTGAACAAGCTCCTGAGTGTCTGTCACCATTGGAGGGACTTCCAATATGTTATTGACTGGGAGGTCTGTTGCCGGCAGGAGCAGAGGTGGTTTCCTGGCTGGCAGGTTCTGCGCAATGCCCTGATCGATGACTTTGATGATTGTACATTCATAATGTCTGGGTTGTGCGCCAGGTAGCATATGTAGTAGGCAGAGAACTGTCAGGGCTGGTGCCTCAGCACCTTGAAACCCTCCCTGTGTGTGTGTGCGTATGTGTGCACACGTGCTTGTGTGTTTTCAGGTTCATCAATGTAGGATGGGAGAGACGAATTGGAGAGCAAGGACAAGCTGCGATTCACTACCATCAACGGTGTAGTGAATCCACTCCCGAAAACCACCTTGTTGCCAGATCTTCTTGTTTAGTCATAGTGTCAGTCCCATCATAGTGTCAGTCCCATCTAGTATAAAAAGCTGTTCATACAAAGCAGAAATTTTGATTGGCACGTTCCTGTATCCCCCAGATCTTCCATGCTTGCTTCCTCACCTGCATACCTGCCAGCCTACGGAGTCCGTCCATGCCTCTCTCATCATCTGGACGCATATCTTGCTTCAATAGATCTCTGGAACTGTATGAAGTACCATCCTGATTCAGATGCTCCATTATCATCCCAGTCCCAAAGAAATCTGCAGTCTTGGGTCTGAATGACTACAGGCCTGCCCCATTGACATGTGTGGTCATGAATCCTTTGAACGGCTTGTGTTTGACCACAAGAGTCCTGGACCCCTGTAGTTTGCATACCATTCCAAGTATGCAGATGATCCAGTCAAAATAGGCCTTCCCTTCATCAATCAAATCAAAAGCCTTTAATGTAACTATATGCTGTGCATACAACAAAATGATGAGTGTCTCTCCGTAAGGTGCAAAGGGCAATAAATTGGAAAAAAAATCGAAGACCATCTTAGATAAAAACAACAGATAAAACATCAAGGCAGAGTTATTGCTAAAATAACTAAATAAATGCACAAAAGTGCAGTAGCATCATATTCCATTACAGAACTCTCAGGAAGTGGAGTTGCTGCTGGGCATTTTTCACCACAGTGGTGGTATTTACAGTCCAGGTGAGTTTGTTTGTGATGTAGCCTCACAGAAATTTGAAGGAGTGGACCTCTCCACACACTCTCCATTGATGAACAGTGGGACCGGGTCGACGCCGCACTTCCAGAAGTTTAGGATGATTTCCTGCGTCTTTGTGGTGTTCAGTGTGACAATTTGACAATTTTCCAATCTCGTCTCTGTAGGCAGATTCATCTCCTTTTGATATGAGCCAGATCACGGTGGTAACATCAGCAAACTTGATAATGGAGTTGCTGGGATGGGCTGGTATGCAGTCATATGTGTACAGAGAGTCGAGCAGAGTGCTCAGTACACCGTCTTGGGGGGAGCCGGTACTGAGGGTGATTGAGGAAGCGGTACTGAAGGTGATTGAGGAAGAGAGGTGTGGGCCAAGTCTAACAGACTGTGGATGGTTTGTGATGAAGTCTTTAATCCAGCAGCAGATGGAAGGAGATAGTCCAAGGAGGGAGAGTTTGTAAACCAAAATACCTGGGATGATGGTATTAAAGGCTGAACTAAAGTCTATGAAAAGCATCCTGATGTCGTTCCCTTAGCGTTCCAGGTGCCTCAGTGCAGTGTGGAGAGCTATTGTGATAGCATCCTTGATGGACCGGTTTCCTTTGTAGGCAAACTGGTAGGGGTCAAGTGAGGAAGGAACTGAGCCCCTTATGTGGCATGCAACCAGCCTCTAAAATCACTTCATGGTCACAAGTGTGAGTGCAATAGGCCTGTAATCATTTAAACTGTCAATGGCTGCTTTCTTTGGGATCTGGATGATTGTTGCAGATTTCAGGCAGGAGGGAATGGTTGATTGTTGCAACTGAAGATTTTTGTGAAAATACCCATCAGCTGATCAGCACAGGACTTCAGTTCCTTCCCTGACACCCCCTCTGGGTCTGCAGCTTTCCTGGTGTTTACAGTCCTGAGCACACCTCTCACTTCATATTCTTGAAGCGTCACTGTGCTGCTAATGGGAGGTGGTTGGGATGAGCCTGGGTTTGATCAGTCCATCTCAAAATGCCAGCGAGGGGTCTGTGTTTCCGGCACACATCTTGTTCTGACTGATGTAGTTTGTGATGTGTTTTAATCCCTCCCACATCATTTGTTGTTGTTTTGAGGCCTTATTTGTCTATGTAGGGGTATGTATGTGGGCGTGAGGGTGACGCAGACATGGTCGGATCCAGCAAGATGGGGGGAGGGGCGGGGGGAAGCCCTGCATGCATGTTTAATGTTAGAGTAAACACGGTCCACAATTTTGTCTCCTCTGGTGGGACATGTCACTTGCTGGACGAATTTGGGTAAGACAATCTTTAAACACGCTTGGTTGAAGTCACCAGCAACTATCAATACTCCATCAGGGTGGGCCTGCTGTTTTTTGTTTACAGTCACGGGCAGACGGCTAAGTGTTGCGCTAACATTAGCGTCCGGCGGGATATAGACAGCGACCACAATGATTACTGTTAGCTCCGGTAGATAAAAGGGTCTGCACGAGACTGCAAGGACCGCTAAATCAGGAGAACAGTGGGTGTCGATGATTCTGCTGTTAGAACACCATTTGTTGTGTACATAGACACACAGCCACCCCATTGACATTGAACCTGCAGAGGCTGAATCTCCATCTTTGGTAATTCCAAAAATTGCCAGACTGATGAAGTGCCTGTTTATGATAAAGGAACACAGATATCATTCCGACAGCAGATAGGATACCGCAACATGTATTTCAACCTCAGGTGGTCTTAAGATGTTCATACTGAAAGACCAAATAAGCAAGTAGTTCAAATGTTATGAAAGAAACATATTTATTCACAATGTACTGTAATATACAAAAGATTTTAGTTCTGCAATATATGTTTATTTCATATACAAACCTATACATCAACATTTACGCAAAGACTTAAAAAAATATTCAGGATGTAGACCATTTAAATCCTCTCTACTCTTGGGCATCTGTCACGAATCTTTGACACAGCAGGATGGAAGTGGCACTCATTTTTTTCTGCCTACAATACCCTAACACCATCTCACAAGGTGTCGATAGGCAGTATGTCTCAATAACCTGAAAATAAAAAAATAGACTCATTTGACAATTTTCCTGAATGAGACTTTGTTTGAACACGCATTGATTGGACAAATGCTGCTTTAAGCAGGAACAAAAATCTTCTTCTTCTTCTACTTTTCCTTTCGGCTTGTCCGTTAGGGGTCGCCACAGCGTGTCATCTTTTGCCATCTTAGCCTATCTACTGCATCTTCCTCTCTAATCCCAACTGCCCTCATGTCTTCCCTCACCACATCCATAAACCTTCTGTTTGGTCTTCCTCTCGCTCTTTTGCCTGGGAGCTCCATTTTCAGGACCCTTCCACCAATATACTCACTCTCTCGCCTCTGAACATGTCCAAACCATCGAAGTTTGCTCTCTCGAATCTTGTCTCCAAAACATCCAACTTTGGCTGTCTCTCGAATGAGCTCATTTCTAATCCTATCCAACCTGCTCACTCCGAGCGAGAACCTCAACATCTTCATGTCTGCTACCTCCAGTTCTGCTTCCTGTTGTTTCTTCAGTGCCACCGTCTCTAATCCGTACATCATTGCCGGCCTCACCACTGTTTTGTAAACTTTGCCCTTCATCCTAGCAGAGACTCGTCTGTCACATAACACACCAGACACCTTCCGCCAGCTGTTCCAACCTGCTTGGACCCGTTTCTTCACTTCCTTACCACACTCACCATTGCTCTGGATTGTTGACCCAAAATATTTTAACTCCACCACCCTCGCTATCTCTTCTCCCTGGAGCTTCACTCTTCCCCCATCCCTCTCATTCATGCACATATATTCTGTTTTACTTTGGCTAATCTTCATTCCTCTCCTTCCAGTGCATGTCTCCATCTTTCTAATAGTTCCTCTGCATGCTCCCTGCTTTCACAGCATATCACAATATCATCTGCGAACATCGTCGTCCAAGGGGATTCCAGTCTAACCACATCTGTCAGCCTATTCATTACCACTGCAAACAGGAAGGGGCTCAGAGCTGATCCCTGATGCAGTCCCACCTCCACCTTAAATTCTTCTGTCACACCTAAGGCAAACCTCACCATTGTTCTGCTGCCATCATACATGTCCTGTACTATTTTAACATACTTCTCTGCCACACCAGACTTACGCATGCAGTACCACAGTTCCTCTCTTGGTACTCTGTCATAGGCTTTCTCTAGATCCACAAAGACACAATGTAGCTCCTTCTGACCTTCTCTGTACTTTTCCACGAGCATCCTCAAGGCAAATACTGCATCTGTGGTACTCTTTCTCGGCATGAAACCATACTGTTGCTCGCAGATACTTACTTCTGTCCTGAGTCTAGCCTCCACTACTCTTTCTCATAACTTCATTGTGTGGCTCATCAACGTTATTCCTCTATAGTTCCCACAGCTCTGAACATCCCCTTTGTTCTTAAAAATGGGAACTAGAACACTTTTCCTCCATTCTTCAGGCATCTTTTCGCCCGCTAGTATTCTGTTGAATAAGTTGGTCAAAAACTCCACAGCCATCTCTCCAAATTGCTTCCATACCTCTACCGGTATGTCATCAGGACCAACAGCCTTTCCATTTTTCATCCTTTGTAGTGCCTTTATTGACTTCCCCCTTACTAATCTTTGCCACTTCCTGGTCCTTCACACTTGCCTCTTCAACTGTCCCTTCTCTCTCATTTTCTTCTCTCATCAACTTCTCAAAGTATTCTTTCCATCTATTTAGCACACGACTGGCACCAGTCAACACATTTTCATCTCTATCCTTAATTACACTCTCCCCTACTACTACTTTACAGTTAGTAATCTCCTTCAGATTACATCGTCTGCACAAAATATAATCCACCTGCGTGCTTCTACCTCCGCTCTTGTAGGTCACTATATGTTCCTCCCTCTTCTGGAAATAAGTTTTCACTACAGCCATCTCCATCCTTTTCGCAAAGTCCACCACCATCTGTCCCTCAAAGTTCCTCACCTCTTTCCGAAAGGGCGCACAACATTCCTCCTTTCTCAACTTCCACTACATGGTTCTCTGCTCTACCTTTGTCTTCTTAATCCTCCTTCCCACCACCAGAGTCATCCTACACACCACCATCCTATCCTGTCAAGTTACACTCTCCCCTACCACTACTTTACAGTCAGTAATCTCCTTCAGATTACATCATCTCCTAATCATCATGTCAACCAACTCCTGAGCTTTTCCTGTCATAGTCCCAACATTCAAAGTCCCTACACTAAGCTGTAGGCTCTGTGCATTCCTCTTTTTCTTCTGACGATGGATCCGGTTTCCTCCTCTTCTTTGTCTTCGACCCACAGTCGCTGAATTTCCACCGACGCCCTGCAGGTTAGGAGTGTCGGGGGCGGGCGTTGTTAACCCGGGCCACGACCGATTCTTTCGATGAAAGCTCATATTTGTTTGGCACAGTTTTTACGCCGGATGCCCTTCCTGACGCACCCCTCTGCATTTATCCGGGGTTGGGACCGGCCTACAGATTGCACTGGTTTGTGCCCCCATAGGGCTGCATTCACGATATTGTCTGCAAACATCATGGTCCAATGGGTTTCCAGTCGAGCCTCATCTCTCAGCCTATCCATTACCACAGCAAACAGGAGGGGGCTCAGAGCTGATCCCTGATGCAGTCCCACTTCCCCCTTAAATGCTTATGTCACACCTATGGCACACCTCACAATTGTTCTGCAGCCATCATACATGTCCTGTACTATTCTAGCATATTTCTCTACCACACCAGACTTACGCATGCAGTACCACAATTCCTTTCTTGGTACTCTGTCACAGGTTTTCTCTCGATCCACAAAGACACATAGTCCTTAGCTCCTTCTGACCTTCTCTGTACTTTTCCACAAGCATCCTCAAGGGAAATATTGCATCTGTGGTACTTTTTCTAGGCATGAAACTATACTGTTGCTCCCAGATACTTCTGTCCTGAGTCTAGCTTCCACTACTCTTTCTCATAACTTAATTGTGTGGCTCGTCAACTTTATTCCTCTATAGTTCCCACAGCTCTGAACATAGCTTTTGGTCTTAAAAATGGGAACTTGCAAATTTTCCTCCATTCTTCAGTCATCTTCTCGCCCGCTAGTATTCTGTTGAATAAGTTGGTCAAAAACTCCAGAGCTGCCTCCTCAAATTGCTTTCATACCTCCACATTTATGTCATAAGGAACAACTGCCTTTCCATTTTTCATCCTTTTTTTTGTTGCCTTTCTATGTTCCCCCTTACTAATCATTGCCACTTCCTGGTCCTTCATACTAGCTTCTTCTCCTCTTCCTTTTCTCTCATTTTCTTCATTCATCAAATTCTCAAAGTATTCTTTCCATCTATTTTGCACACTACTGGCACGAGTCAACACATTTCCATCTCTATCCTGAATCACCCTGAAAAGCTGCACATCCTTCCCATCTCTATCTATCTGGCCAACCCGTAGAAATCCTTTTCTCCTTCTTTCGTGTCCAACCTGGCGTTTATGTTGTCATATGCCTCTTGTTTACCCTTTGCCACCTCTACCCTTTCCCTACGTTGCATTTCAGTGTATTCCTTTTGCCTCTCCTCAGTCCTCTCATTGCCCCACTTCTTCTTCGCTAACCTCTTTCCACCACCTAGTCTCTTTATCCCCTTTTCTACGAGAAGACACGCCAAGTACTCTCCTGCCTATCTCTCTGATCACCTTAGCTGTAGTAGACCAGTCTTCCGGATACTGTGTCCGAAAGGCCGCACAGTGTTCTTCCTTTCTCAGCTTCCACCACATGGTTCTCTGCTCTACCTTTGTCTTCTTAATCTTCCTATCCACCACAAGAGTCATCCTACACACCACCATCCCATGCTGTCGAGCTACACTCTCCTCTACCAATATTTTGCAGTCAGTAACCTCCTTCAGTTTACATCATCTGCACAAAATATAATCCACCTGCATGCGTCTACCTCCGCTCTTGTTGGTCACACTATGTGCCTGCCTCTTCTTGAAAAAAAGTGTTCAATACAGCAATTTCCATCCTTTTTGCAAAGTCCACACCATCTGTCCCTCAAAGTTTCTTTCCAGGATGCCATACTTACCCATCACTTCATCGCCCCTGTTTCCTTCACCAGCTTGTCCATTACAATCTGCACCAATCACAACTCTCCCTCTAGGATTCTCAGAACTACTTCATCTAGTTCCGTCCAGAATTTCTCTTTCAACTCTAGGTCACTTTCTACCTGCGGATCGGCTGTAATCACATTATACATAACACCCTCAATTTCACATTTCAGCCTCATCACTCGATCTGATACTCTTTTCACCTCCAAGACATTCTTCGCCAGCTCTTCCTTTAAACCCCTACTCCATTTCTCTTCCCATCTACTCCATGGTAAAACAATTTAAACCCTGTTCCTAAACTTTTAGCCTTACTACCTTTCCACCTGCTCCCTTGCACAATATAACAGCCTTTCTCCTAATCATCACGTCACCCAACTCCTGAGCTTTTACTGTCATAGTTTCAACATTCAAAGTCCCTACACTCAGTTGTAGGCTCTCTGTGTTCCTCTTCTTCTTCTGCCAACCAATCCATTTTCCTCCTTTTCTTTGTCTTCGACCCACTGTAGCTGAATTTCAACCTGCCACCTGCAGGTTGGCGTTGCGCGGGGATAGGCGTAGTAAACTTGGGCCACGACTGATCCGGTATGGGATTCTTTAGATGAATGCTCATATTTGTTTGGCACAGTTTTATCCAGGGATGCCCTTCCTGATGCAACCCTCTGCATTTATCCGGACTTTGGATTGGCCTACAGATTGCACTGGCTTGTGCCCCCATAGGGCTGCATTATCTACTGAATGTAAATGGCGTGTAATAAACACAACAAGAGGTTGTATTGTGTTTTTGCTACTGAGTATGTGTTAATCTACTGCAAATTACTAAAGATATCACAAGTCTCATACTCCATTTCCATTTCTCACCACTAGCATGTTGCAATTGGAACTGATTATTTCTCGTTCTTCTTTTTCTTTTGCCTTGCACCACAGTGTGTCATCTCAGATGAACGCTCATATTTGTTTGGCACAGTTTTTACGCCAGATGCCATTCCTGATGCAACCCATCTTGAAGAGTGGGGGCCTCAGCGAGAAATGAACTTGTGACCCCTGGTTTACCAAACCAATCCTCTAACCACTGAGCTATGGAGCCTCAGAAATGATTATTTCTGCTCTCCAGAGATTTTTTTTGAATGATTTCTGATCCTAACATCCTGTTTGTCACATTTTCTTTTTGCAATTAAATGTTTTTGCGTAGGTGGCACAAAACACACCTGCCTCACCGTTCTGAGAACCTGGGTTCAAATTCACCCTCGCCTGTGTGGAGTTGACATTCTCCCGGTACCTGCATGGGTTATTTCCGGTTACTCTGGTTTCTTTCCAGATGTCCGAAATATGGAAGGTGGATTAATTGAAAACTCTAAATTGCCTATAGATGCTCATGTGAGTGTGGCTGTTTGTTGATTTAGATGCCCTGCAATTGGCTGGGGACCAGTTTAGGGTGTACACTGCCCCTCCCCCACAGTTAGCTGGGATAGGCTCAAGCATACCTGTGACCAAAGTGAGGATAAGCATTGTAGAAAATGAATGGACGGGTTTACATTGCGTTGAGCCTTTTTGTGAATGATGCAACAAGTTTTTCACATCTGGATTTGAGGATCCTCTGCCATTCCTCTTTGCAGATCCTCTCGAGTTCTGTCAGTTCAGAGGGTGTATGTTGGTGGACAGCCATTTTCAGGTACCTCCAGAGATCCTCAATTGGGTTTATGTAGGGGTCTGGTTGGGCCATTCAAGAACAGTCAAAGTATTGTTCTGAAGCCACTCCATTATTTTAGCTGTGTGGTTAGGGTTAGGTCCTGAGCACTTTGGAGAAGGTTTTTGTCCGGGATATCTCCTGTACTTGGCTTCACTCATCTTTCTTTTAAATGCAACCAGTCATCCTGTTCCAGCAGCTGAAAAACACCAATACAGCATGATGCTGCCACCACCACGCTTCACTGTCAGTAAAGTATTGGACAGTTAATGAGCAATGTTGGGTTTCCTCCACATATACATCTTAGAATTAAGGGCAAAATGTTCTATCTTGGTCTCATCAGACCAGAGAATCTCATTTCTCATAACCTTGGAGTCCTTCAGTGGTTTTTTTGGGGGGGTTTGTTTGTTTTGTTTTTTAGCAAACACCATGTGGGCTTTGCTTTGTAGGCTGTTCTTTTCTTATAGGTTGATGGCATGGTACCAACAGACTAAAACTGATGTGAAAGAATGTTGGTCAGATCTTATTGCTGACAGGCAAGGGACTGGAGAATCTCAGGTGGTTATTGAAGAATTTTGTGTTTCATGTGTAGTCACTTACTGTAGCTCCTTCTGTGTCTGCATTTTCTTGTTCTGGTTTATTTATTTATTATTTATCATGTGTGATACACCTCACGAAGGAGGCGTCCAGGAGGCATCTGAATCAGATGCCCAGCCACCTGGCTCCTCTCAATGCGGAGGAGTCGCGGCTCGACACTGGGCCCCTCCCGGATGACCGAGCTTCTAACCCTATCTCTAAGGGGCCCTGCCACCAAGGAGCTTTTTAACCACCTCAGCAAAATATAACAAAGCACTTGTATTGTGTTTAAGAAAATTTAATCACACACAACACAAGACAAAACAATAACAAAATAGAAGTACAAAGATAATTTAGTAGCGTGTATCACAAGCTAACTAGCCAAATGACGTATAGTCACCACACTCGAACAAATGTTATTTCCAGCGAATGTACCAGGAAGGCACTGTGGTGTACTTGTCCGAAAGCAGCCGTCATGGGTGTGTCTGTCCCCGATGGGGCACGCGCCTGCTCCAATCAGCAGATGCGCGCACCTGCGTCTCATCTTTGTGATTATGGCTCATGTATATATATTGCCACGAGTGCAGTCTGGTATTTGGCAGATCGTTGGACTCATGTCACATTCCCGCAACCCTTTGTCTATGTCCTTGCAATTCCATGTACTGAACCCTGCCTTGTTCTCGACCTTCCTCTGACGCCCGCTGATTCTGTTACTGCTGCCTCGTTGGACTGCCTCCCCTTGTACTGACTGTGGGTTGAAAAAATACCTCTCGCGTAGGTTTAGCCTCATATTCTGGTCATGACAGAATGATCTGGTCAAAACATGGACTCAGCAGACTCTGATCCGGTGCACAACATTCCCCAGGTCCAAGGTCGACGTCTCGCCGAACACGAAGGACTCCTCCAGATGATTTCTCGCCAGCTGCAGGAGTCTCCGGCTACGCCATTAAGTTCTGCATTTTGGCAGCCAAGAGCCAGTGGAACAACAGGGCGCTCCGAGGAGCTTTTGTTCAGGGGCTTTGACCCACTATCGAGGATAGGTTAATTCCGATAAGACTTCCCAAAAGACCTTGACTCCCTCATAGTGCTCGCTCTGAAAATCGACCGGAGGCTCGTGAATCAGGAACTGGGCAACGCCCAGCGGGGGAACTCCCGGCTGTGACTCAGAGAATTCACCGCTCTTCAACAGGTGCCTGCCGATACAGAAGAGCCTATGCAACTGGACCATCTCTGTCTGTCACACGAAGAACGTCAACAATGCCTGCAGGAGGGATGCTGTTTCTATTGTGGGCAGTCGGTTCACACCGTGGCTCGCTGGCTCGCTGCCTGGTCAAGCCAGGGGGAGGCCGCACAAAAAGTGTCCACGATGGTGAGTCTTAACCACGTCTCGGACTGTCCTGCTCAAGCGCTCCTTTGTGTAAACTTAAGTTCAGGCAGACAGTCCCGCACGGTGACGGCTTTCATCAATTCAGGCTCATACGGCAACCTCCTTAATTCTCATTTCATTAGCAGTATGGGTCTAGAGACCTTCAAAGTACAACACGCCCATAACGCATATGCGGCAAATAGCACATTCCTCTGCAAAATAACCCGCCATACCCAGACGCTTACCATGATATTTCCGGATTCGTCTTCAGAACGCCTAAGCTTTCATGTTTTCGAGACCCAGATCAATGACAATATTTTGGGAAGTCCATGGCTGAGGCTGCATAACCCTCAAATCAACTGGTCGACCGGACAAAAGTTAAGTCTTGGGGGTCGGAATGCCCCTTCACTTGTCTCTCATCCCGGAGGAAGGAGGGCACGGATGTCACTTCGGACAATCCGCAGACCCTCCAGGATGAGGCAGATCTATCCCTAGTGCTTCCCTGTTATCATGATCTTAAAGAAGTGTTTTCCCAAATTGAAGCAAGTCTCTTCCGCCACACAGGCTGCATGATTGCACATTTGACTTGTTGCCCAGTGCCTCACCCCCATGAGGGAGACTCTATTCTAATTCAGGTCCGGAACACCAAGCCATGAGGGAGTACATGGAGGAGTCGCTGGTGACAGGACTCATCCGAAACTCATCTTCACCGGCCGGGGTGGGTTTCTTTGTGAAAAAAAAAGGGCAAAACTTCTGGCCCTGCATTGATTACTAAGGACTGAACAGTATAACCGTCAAGCACAGGTACCCTCTCCTTGTCATTTCCACAGCCTTTGAGCTCCTGAAGGGGGGCAAAATCTTTACCAAGTTGGACTTCAGATGTGTCTACCACCTGGTGCGGATAAGAGAAGGAGACAAGTGGAAGACTGCATTCAACACACCACTGGGTATTACAAATATTTAGTGACGCCCTTTGGAGTCATTTTCGAGTGGTTCTGCAGCAGCTGCTGCGTCTCGGTCTGTGTGTCAAAGCAGAGAAATGCGAGTTCCACCATACCTCTGTGTTGTTTTTGGGGTTTGTCTTGGTGGAGAGTGAAGTCTGCATGGATCTCCCAAGGTGGAGGCTATTCTCCACTGGCCCACGCCCAGCTTTCATAAGGAGCTTCAGAGATTTATTGGGTTCACGAACGTTTATAGAAAATTCATTCGGAACTTTAGTGCCATCGCGGCACTGTTCCATGCACTCACTGCAGTCCACAGTTCATTCGAGAGGAACCCAAGTTGCCAGGTGGCCTTCCCCAAACTCAAGGCCAGCTTTGCCTCCACTCCTATCCTCATCTTGCCAGACACCGACCACCAATTCGTTGTGGAGGTGTATGCATCAGATTCAGGAATAGGAACGGTACTACCACAGAGGAGTCTGAACGAAAACAGAAGACACCCCTGCCCGTTCCTATCCACTGGGGAGTTACACCCACTATGCATGTCACGTCCTCCGTGGTCGTATATCTTGCTAGACGTTGTGACGGGGCTATTGGCGTCACAGGGTCACACCACAGTTCTTACGGTAGTTGACCGATTTTCCAAAATGGCACACTTTATTGTGCAATAAAACTCCAAAGCAAAGCAGACGGCTTGATGAGGAATATATTCAGATGACATGGCCTGCCTACTGACGTGGTGTCCGACAGGGGCCACCAATTTGTCTCCCGTTTCTGGAAAGAATTTTGTTCATTCATATGGGTCACCGTGAGTTTTTCCTCGGGCCATCATCCAGAATCCAATGGCCAGACCGAACGTGTAAACCAAGACCTAGAAATAGAGCTCTGATGCCAGGCTTCTCGTGACCCAAGGTCATGGAGTGAACAGTTAAGTTGGGTCGAGTACTCACATAGCTCCGTTCCCTCTGCATCTATATGTCTCCCTTCCATGTCGTGCACAGCTATCCACCCTCTATCTTCTCATCTATAGACTCCAACTTGTCGATGCCATCAGCTTTGGCCATGGTGAGATGCTGCAGACAGACCTGGGAGCGAACCCATAAGATGCTTCTGCGCAAGGACGCGGCGGACCGTATGAGGGTGGATGCACCGGATTACACAGTGGGTCAGTATGTCTTGTTGTCAGCGAAGGGTCTCCCACTCAGGGTGGAATCACAGATGCTTGCTCCTAGGTTCTTCGGAACATTCCCAATCACGAAGGTGATCAACCCGGTCACTATGAAGTTAAAACTCCCGAAATCAATGCAGATTCTGCCATCTTTTCACATCAACCTGCTCAAGCTGGCTTGAGTGTCCTCGTTGGTCCTGCCTGCTGGGCCCGCTCCTCCCCCCGCATGGTTGATAGGGATCCTGTCTACACTGTACACTGGATCCTGACATCGCACCATCGGGGAAGGGGAGTAAAGTACCTAGTGGACTAGGAAGGCTACGGCCCCGAGGAGGGGTCTTGGATTCCTTCCCGGTTTGTGGTCGACTCCTACTTCATTAGGGACTTCCATGCAGCGCATCCTGAGGCTCCAGAGCCGTCCTGGGCCGGCCGGCCGTTGTGTGTGTGTGTGTGTGTGGGGGGGGGGGGGGTTACTGTCATGGGTGTGTCTGTCCTGATGCGCCGCTCACCTGCTCCAATCAGCAGATGCATGCATCTGCGTCCCGTCTTAGTGATTAAGGTTCACATATATTGCCACACGTGCAGTCTGGTCTTTGCCAGGTCATTGGACTCATGTCACGTCTATGTCCTTGCTATTCCATGTACCAAACCCAGCCTCGTTCTCGACCTTCCTTTTATGCCCACTGATTCTGTTACTGCTGCCTCGTTGGACTGCCTGCACGTGTATCGACTGTGGATTGAATAAAGACATCTCTCGAACTGTACCTGGTCTTGTGAGTCATGCATTTTGGGTTCAGCCTCGTTTTCTGGTCATGACAGCATCAGTATTCATAAAAATTTCCGTCTGCATCCGACAACATAATCCTTCTCTCAGAACATAAAAAAGACCCGCATCATAATAACTTAAGAAAGTTCATAAGTCAGGGGTGCTAAATGTGTCGATGCGCCGTTAGCCAGTGGCTGGCATTCGGTGACACGGAGGGGATCGGCGGGGTGCGGGCAGGAGAAAGGAGCACTTCCCCCCACTGGGCACTGGTGTCTGGCCACCCCTGACGTACTTACTTTGCCTGGCATCTGTCCTCCTGAGTATGCTATATACACAAGAGTTTAAAAGGGTTAGGAAATCAATATTAATATTTGATCGGGTTCCTCGTTCTCCTCGTCTGTCTGTCGGGAAGTCTGTTGTCAGTTACAAGTGAGTCGCATATTGTCTAATCTGACTCGAAACAATAGGGTAATATGGCCCTGGTCACTTCACTTGCTTCGGCTATGTTCTCTTCTTCAAAAAGGGCTTTGGTTTCAAAAGGGGTGTCAGAAAAAAACCCAAAGTCTCTCTTGTTCATCTGCCATAGCAGATAGCACAGTGTGTTTTCTATGGCGACTGTCCCAGTGTGACATCTGCAAATGAGGTTGCAGGCAATATGGCCACCACTGGGATGTCGAGTGAGATTTTCGGAACTTTGCGGTTTCATAAAACACTCTCCGCTGAATTTTTCGGACTCATCATAAAAGTGATTAATATTATATGTAGTTTTGATAACTGTCAAGTCAACTAACAGGAAGAGCACCTGCCCCCCTCCAGACCTGCAGGGGACAGAGAAACCTCAATCACACAACTCTTCACACTTCCTGTCAGAGGCTAGGGGCAGCCATATTGCTCACAGAGAGCATGTGAGCTTGTATGGAACAAAGAAAGCCTACCAGCAAAAGCAATAAATCACTAACAAACAACTGAAGCAACCAAGAAGCAATTAAAAAAACCGAAGGCACCCCTCAGTTTCCGGTCAGACGCTACTGGTAGGAAAAGGACTTGGATGCTAATTGGTTAATTTGTTTCATTTCAGCTACAAGCTATGTTCTTTGTGTTTGGCCAAATTCTGAATGAATCTAAAGTATTAATGGAGACAAAGTGGATGCTTTTGTTTGGTTTATTCAATCAGTTATGGTGCTTATTTATTTTTTACTTTGTTACTTTTTAATACTTAAATGTATGTCATTAATTTACTTAAAATATGATTAGTAAGGTTAAAGTAATGCTTTAATGACCTATTTATTTCTTCATTTATTATTTATTTATTATTTAAGCTAAAAGTAATGCAATGTGCTTCTTTGGGTAACCTAATCAACCTCTAATCACTCTCCAACCACCTTCTAACCACCTTAACCAGCAATAAACTGGTGACATCAAAAAGATGTAAAATTCAGTGTGGCTTGAAGAATTGGAAATGCACCTTCACAGATTTCTTTGGAGAGACCCCGAAGACAGTGAACTTGTAGAGTATGCCGTCACCAGAGTCAACATTGGTGACCGACCAGCGGGATGCATTGCACAGGTGGCCATGAGAGAGACTACAAAGCTACCCATGTTTCTCACCTTGAGGAGTGTAGGATCCTAGAGGAGGATTCTTATGATGATGATGTGCTTACCTCCCACAACGACCTGGAAAAGCTGGATGAAGACACCAGAAGAGTTGAAGAGATCCAAAAGGCAGGCGGATTCTTCCTTAAGCCCTGGGTCCGGTCAGGCCAAAGTGGGAGGGAGATGCCCACACCAGGAGCATCATTAACCAAAGTACTTTTTCTGCCAAATCAAAAGAGAGAAGAAGATGACAAAGACCTGAGAGTCGGCTACCTTGTCGAAAGTGACAAACTGTACACAATGACTTCAGTCAATTTCTCAGGGAGGAGGAAGAAAATGAGAGTGGGTCAAAACCTCCTGCAAGAAGAGGTGAGAGAAAAAACTCCCAAGCCACTGACTAGAAGACAACTGCTAAGCCAAGTAGCTAGCCTTTATGACCCAATGGGTCTTGTCACTCCTGCTAAACAGAAGGGTGCCATTCTAGTCAGGAGAGCTCTCCAAGAGCCTGGAACCAGCACAACCCAAGACACGTTGTCACGAAACATCAGAACGGGGGTAGGAACCAAATCCAGGACTCGGACGATGCAAGGTAGTTCAAAGAGAAGCGTTTATTATATGCCGAGGTCGGGGATCGAGCAGGCAGTCCGGTGCAGCAGCGGTAGTTGGGACGTCGAGCAAAGAGAGCAGGTGAGCGGGCAGGCAGGAGTCGGTACACAGGAGAACGATCAAGGGAGGCAGAAGTATCAAAGGAGTCAGGCTTACAAGGTTGGTCGGAGAACGGGCGAAGGTCGGTACACACAGGTTATCGATCAGGGATACGAGAGTGCTGGAACGGGACATGAAGCTCAACGATCCGGCGGGGACCAGTCGTCATCGGGGTGATATAAATACACAGACTAATCAGCCCACATTGGACGCAGGTGTGCGCCTCAATCACCGCACCCGCGCGGGCACCCGCACAGCTCGTGCTGGAGCGGCAGGATCAGGCACCAGGGTCCCCACGGGGCGATTTGAGCGGATGACCTCTGTGAGGAACCAAACGGCGAAGCAGGAACCAGAACGAGGCAAGCCACTGCTCCGGACGAGAACCTCCCACACCGTGGTTGTGAGACGACCAGGGACGGGTCGCCACCGAGGCTTGGTCAGGAGGCAGTCGTGGATTGGTCACCAACGAGGCCAGGTCCCGAAGCAGCTGGGAGCCCCCAGGAGCGAAGAGGATGATGGAGAGAAGGACCAGAGCCATGACCGCCACCATCACAGACATCACAAAGTTTCTCCAGCTCCGGGGTGGCTCCACAGAACTCCCCAGCTCCTCCTGGACAGGAACGTGAGAAGGCGGCGACACCATCGCCATCGCCACCTCCTGGACAGCAACGTGAGGAGGCGGCGACACCATCGCCATCGCCACCTCCTGGACAGCAACGTGAGAAGGTGGCGGCAGTGCCACCTCCTCTTGGACAGGAACGTGAGAAGGTGGTGGCACCATCGCCACCTCCTCGACGGGAACATATGGACGTCCCTGTCGCCGTCAGAGCAGGAACAGGGGTCGAACGCGGGCCGGTCGCCATCGGAGCAGGAACAGGGGACGACCGCGGGCCGGTCGCCACTGGTACTCCAGGGCACGGACGAGAAGCGGCTGTGGAGACGTCGCCACCTCCTGGACAGCAACGTGAGGCAGCATCAGGTCGGTCCCCACTGCCACGTGAGCTTGCAGTGCATTCGTTCAAACAGCAATGTGGGCGTGGCGCAGTGGCGAATCCGTTTCCAGGGCGACGTGAACGAGAGTCGGCAGAGAGTCAGTCGAAACTGACACGTGGGCGTGTCTCGGGAGCGGGTCAGTTCCAACTGCCGCGAGAGCTCTGCTCGGAACAGCCAAAACCTCGACGTGGGAATGGCGAGGAGGCCGGTCAGTTTCCACAGCTACGTGCGCTTGGCGAGGTGGCGAGTCCGTTCCCACTGCGACGTGCACTTGGCAAGGTGGCGAGTCCGTTCCTACTGCAGCGTGCACTTGGCGAGGGGGCAGGTCTGTTTCCACGGTGAGGTGAACGAGAGTAGGCGGAGAGTCAGTCGAAACTGACACGTGGGCGTGCCTCGGGAGCGGGTCAATTCCAACTACCACGTGAACCTGCATCAGCAGCGAGTCCGTCGCAGTTCTGACGTCAGCGTAGCTCGGCTGGTTCGCCAATCCTTGCCGGACCTGGGCCGTGAGAGCCACCAATTCGGCACTCTGTCGCTCTATCTCCGCCTGCATTTCGCGGTGGAACGCCTCGTGATTTGGCGGCTCCTCCTCCCTCTGGGCTGGAAGCTTCGTCACCAGCTGCGGGTCTGCCGGTTTTGCCGTTGCCGGCGAGGAGTAGGAGGACGGTGTCTTAGTTGCCGCGCAGCGGGAGGCACAAGGGAGCGCCCGGCCGGGGCGTCTCCTCTGGCCGCCACGCGGAGGTCCCGGGTAGATGGCCAAGTGGGTTCCCTCATACAGATTGGTGTCCTTGGACCTACCGGGCGAAGACGCTTGGGTGCTGGAAACGCAGGGAGGTGAAACAAACTGACTGGGATGAAAGATCGGACGAGCAGATTCATAATCAGAATAATCGGAGTCGTACTCATACAAATCACGGTCCTCCTCATATTCCGAAAAGTCAGAGTCCAGAAGAATATGAGGAGCCGGACAGGTCGTGGTTGGGACGTATTCATAGCTCGCTGGCGGGGCGTATGACACGGAAGCGGAGGATGTCAAGGAGCCTATCCGGATCGGACAGGCTCGGTCCTCTGGCAGACGGTCTACCTTGCGTCGGTCCCGGTGACGCCGGGTCTTTCCTGCTGGGTCCTGTTTTGGCTGGATCGTTCTGTCACGAAACATTGGAATGGGGGTAGGACCCAAATTCAGGACTCGGACGATGCAAGGTAGTTCAAGGAGAAATGTTTATTATATGCCGAGGTCGGGGATCGAGCAGGCAGTCCGGTGCAGCAGCGGTAGTTGGGACGTCGGGCGAAGAGAGCAGGTGAGCGGACAGGCAGGAGTCGGTACACAGGAGAACGATCAAGGCAGGCAGAAGTATCAAAGGAGTCAAGCTTACAAGGTTGGTTGGAGAACGGGCGAAGGTCGGTATACACAGGTTGTCGATCAGGGATACGAGAGTGCTGGAACGGGACATGAAGCTCAACGATCCGACAGGGACCAGTCGTCATCGGGGTGATATAAATACACAGACTAATCAGCCCACATGAGACGCAGGTGTGCGCCTCAATCACCGCACCCGCGCGGGCACCCGCACAGCTCGTGCTGGAACGGCAGGATCATGACACACGTAGAACAAGCCATTCTCAGAAAAGTTGAGGGAAGAAGCAATACAGTTATTTGAAGAATACGTCCGCCTCTGACAAATTACCTTCCAAAGAAGCCTCACACCACGGAACTGGACCCGAAAACCGTGGGGAGTGACATTTACTGATGGGAGAGACCGGAGCTACGGAGCCGTGGTGTACCTCAGATGGGAGACGGCAAAGGGCATTGAAGTCAGACTCGTCGAGTCCAAAGCAAAGCTCAAACTACTTGACCAGAAGGGAGAATCAGTCAAAGCTGAAATATGTGGTACTGTCTACGCAGTTCGCCTCGGAAGAGTTGGAGAAATTCAAAAGACCACATCCACTGATGACTGGTGGTGGATCCAGGGGGACATCAATGTTGCAGATATTATGACAAGAGGTGCAGCTCTAGAGGACCTCCAAGATGATTCTGCGTGGCAGAATGGACCTCAATTCCTAAAGCTGCCTGTGGAAGAGTGGCCAAAAAAATTTGCCAAAGAAGTTGCTGCCTAGGCCAGGGAATAGGTTAACAAACTCCAAAGAAAATCCTTCACAGCAGTACTGACCAGATCACATGTGAAGAAAAGCACATGCGATGCGCCATCTACTGGAGCTAGTAATCCAGCAAAAGTCACAGATAAGAGAGACCATAATGCTCCACGAGGCACTGCAGATGGAAAAGAGCCCAAGCCTCAAACCCAAAGACTAACAACTGGATCTGCAGTGAAACAACTGATCGACATCAGGAAATTCAGCAGCCTAAGCCAAGTTTGTCAGAGTTGTTTCCTCGGTATGGAGGGCTACAACAAAATGGAATAGAGTATTGGCAAAAACCCCAGCTCCAAGTAAGCCAAAGTGGGAGGGGCTTTCATCAGAAGAGATAAAGTCCAGAGCCATACAAGCTGTACTTACAATCAGTGAGTATGAAGATTCACAGTGAGACCTCTTCCTTGCAGCCCAAGCGAGTGCATCCTTCCAAGACAACACCCTCAACAGGCTGGCTGTATACAACGATGCAGAGATTGGACTCTTGGTATGTGGAGGAAGATTTCAGATCTTTAAACAATGACAAAACTGCTGAACCAATCTTACCATGCGATGCATGGATATCCTCCCTTCTGGCACAAGAAGCCCACAACGCAAACCATGAGGAAATAGTAGGGACACTCCTGCGCATGAGGAAGAAAGGGTGAGTTATAAAAGGCCAAAGACTAGCTCTGATGATTGTAAATGGCTGTGTGACATGCAGCAAAGCCAAAAAATGCCAACAAATCATGAGCGACCACCCATCCGAGCGGATATCACCAGCCAAACCATTTCAATACACATCAGTGGATTTGTTTGGACCTTATGAAGTGAAGGATGAGGTGAAGAAGAAAGCAAGGGTCAAGGTATGGGGGCTAGTTTTCTGCTACATGGCATCCCGAGCTCTACACTCAGATGTCGTAAGTGACCAATCGTCTGAGGGTTTCCTGTTGGCCTACAAGAGATTCACAGCATTGAGGGGACATCCAAAGAAAATATGGTCAGACCCAGGAAAAAACTTTGTGGGAGCCAGACCTGCCCTCAAAGAACTGTATGCCTTTCTGAAGAAGCTCGAAACATCCAAAGTTGAGAATGAAGCCTCCAAGCATGGAACAGAATGGAGCTGGAAATTTCACCCTGTAGATTCCCCTCACTGGAATGGAGCTGCAGATGCTGGTGTACGCACAGTAAAACGCGGTCTGCACAACCTGGGCAGAGATGGGTGCTTCTCATGGAGTGAGTTCCAAACCTTGCTCTCCATGGCTGCTAACCTGGTCAACGAAAGACCCATAGATGCCAGAACTCAAAGCCGTGAAGACTGTGTAGACTACATCAGCCATAACTCTCTTCTGCTTGGTAGAACAGGACCCAAGGGAGATGTGGGAAGCTTTGACTTTCAAGGATACCCATACAAGGAGCTAAAAGCCATTCAAACTGAAGTTGACCGGTTCTGGAGGAAGTGGAGTCAATTAGCGGGGCCTAATCTATTCACAGAAGTAAGTGGCACATCACAAACAGAAATGTAGCCACAGGAGACATTGTCTGACCGGCCGACCAAAATGCTTTGAGGGGTCAGTATAAACTTGGCCGAGTCGTCAGTGTCAACCCTGACAAAAACTGCGTCGTCAGAGATGTACATATCAAGACCTTCCCCAGCTACCCCGTCTCTACTCTCAAATCTGACCAAAGAGGGTCTGCAAAGAAAACCCCCACAAAAGTCCCCTCTACAATTCTGCACAGAGATGTATGACACATCATTGTTCTAATCCCTGTAGAAGAACAAAAGTAATCATCAACCATCAACAAAGAAAAAGACAATGAGCATCTAGGACTCATGTGACCTCTCTGGGTTCAAGAACCAAGATGTCAAGTGGGAGGTGTCAAGTCAACTAACAGGAAGAGCATCTGTCCCCTCCAGACCTGCAGGGGGCAGAGAAACCTCAATCACACAACTTCCAACTTCCTGTCAGAGGCCAGGGGCAGCAATATTGCTCACAGATAGCATGTGAGTTTGTGTGGAACAAAGAAAGCCTACTACCAAAAGGAATAAATCACTAACAAACAACTGAAGCAACTAAAAACCCGAAGGCACCACTCATTATTTCGTCAGACGCAACTGGTTGGGAAAGGACTTGGATGCTTATTGGTTAATTTGTTTCATTTCAGCGACAAGGTAGGTTCTTTGTGTTTGTCCAACTTCTGAATTAATCTAAAGTATTCATGGAGACACAGTAGATGCTTTTGTTTGGTGTATTCAATCAGTTATGGTGCTTATTTACTTTTTACTTTGTTGCTTTTGAATACTAAACTAAAACTAATCCAATGAGTTCAATGTGCTTCTTTGGTCAAGGTTTTCAACCTCATCAAACTCTAATCACCCTCCAACCACTCTCTAACCACTATAACCATCAATAAACTGTGAAAAGAGAAAGATTTGAGTTGTTCATGTGTTTGAAGACCAAGGCCCTTTTCAAGTTGTGGCAAAGAACTGAGGGAGTTAAAGACAACTTGACAATAACAATACCTGTTTTAAAATGTATGTTTAGGTGACAGTTGCTCTTTAAGGGGGAGAAAAGTGATGTTGATTCTGAAGGCTAATGACTGACAGGGGCCCTGAAATTCTAATTTTTAATTTGCAACATTGAAGTAGACGGTCTTAAATTTTTATCTTCCCACAGGCCTCAAAATCCCTGGCAGCACCTCTGGCTGCCATGCTATCATGATATGGTGACCAACCATTATTTTATTATTGCATGTTCTGAAATAAAAGAGCTACTGGCATCAAAATATTACTGTTTCTGGTGTGCATAAAACAGTTTTTCTGTTTCCTCCACTGGTATCCACTGGCAAAGTAAAAAATAGAAGCTTGTACCAATAACAAACTAACAAAAAATAATAAATAATAATAATAAAATAATCAAATAATTTTCGTTATTGTTATTGTTATCCAAGAGGGCAAATCTACAGTTTAGGGTGCTGAAGGGACTGGTCACCAGAATATATGATGTTAAGCAGTGAAAGATTTGTCAGTCACACCGCCACTTATCCAGAAATCTGGACTACATTTGGACTTTGTTTCATTGTTGAAGAAATTATTCATTGTTGGTTAGTATTACTTAGAAGTTGTGATATATTATCAATTTTGTTGAAGCACAAAGACTAAACTAGGCAAAAACGATATTTCATAGACACTTAACACATGCTATTGAAAGGCATAGCAATAAATTAATACATTATTGGACAATTTATACCATGACTGACATTGCAGTAATCTCTACAATAAAATTAATTAACAGAGCACATTTTTGATTGGGATGAAGCAGGCACAAAGGAATTATTATGCTTATAAATGGAGAGAGAAAAAGTCATGCCATGCATGCTCTTTAGAATTATATTGGCGGAAGTTATGATTAATATTGTCTTTCTTGTTTTACACCTCCAAGAATGCTATTACAATTTTTAATAGAAGAGGGGTTTTCTTTTGGGTAAAATGGCCAATCTGATACATAGAAATGATGACTTAAAAAAGATTTACTTTTGTCAGCTATCCCTGTTTCCCCATCCATTTTTGTTTGGTTAGGTATTATTAGTATACAATACTTAAATAAATTTTAGCCACTTGTCATTAAAATGAGAAAAGATAAACATTTTAGAAACTTAAAAAGCTGAGTCACTTGAATTTCCTCTGGAAGAAATCGAGCCTCTTCCTTATTTAGTTGTTGGTTTGTTTGAGAATCTTTTTAGGAAGTCTACTTGACACCTCTCTGGTGAGGTCTTACAGGCATGTCCCACTGGGAGGAGGCCATGGGGAAGACCGAGGACATTTCTGGAGAGACTAGGTCTCCTGGCTGGCCTGGAAACATCTCAGGATCCTTCCGGAAAAACTATGAGAAGTGGCTCGGGGGAGAACTTCTCTGCTTAAATTGCTGCTTGACCCTGGATAAGCATAAGAAAATGGACTGATGAAGTGCAATCACATTTGATGTGGCTGATCCAGATTTGTATGTTTTTTTCAAGAGTAGTGTGACTAGCCTCTGAATTCACTCGCACTTGTCACGAATGGCTCAGTGTGAAGAAGTTTTTCGTCTGTGGCGGGAACCATGCACCAAATGGGAAACTAAATTCTGGTAGTCTTGCACTAGAAGGTGGTGGCTGTGAGTGAAGGCCCCACTGATTACACCAGGCCCTGATGTACTGTCACTAATTATGTGTTCCTGTTATTTATTCTGACCTTGGGGCCAGTTCACTGAAAATGTTGCACACTTCTATAAACCTGCGTTGACAATGACAAATATTATACAATGAGAAATGCTCTATGAAGTTTGCTGTGTGACTAATAGATTTGTCACAGCAGTGCGTTTTCCTGAGTAAATGTTATACTCCCTTACTCTAAAGGTTGCTTTTGATTAGTGCGACGGGTGCACAAAACTGAACCATAAAAAGTGGGCTACTGTTGGTTTAGATGCTCTGACTAAATTGTAAGTGGGGGTTAGATTAGGAGATAGCATTAAGCAGTTATGCATCATCCAAGGCCCTGAGGCTAGTTATGACAGGAACCTTCCACAGCAGGAAAACATAAACCTTGTTTTGTGAGCGTGTGGTTGACAAATGGTTGAACCTTGGGATTCATAGTCAGATGACTTGTTTTTCCCTATTCAGCTGCACAAAAACAGAATTACAAATTGAAAAAGGCTTGCCCCAGTTTTATAAAATTCCACTATTCAGCACTCGTGTTTAAAGATTTTTTCTCCAGTCTTTGTTTTTCCTTTATATATACTTTTCCACAATAACTCATTTTGAACTTTACTATGTTTTTTTTGTCAATAATTCGAGTGTTTTCCTCTCCTAGAAGATTTATGTATTTAATTTGTAAATTAAAAATCCTGAAGCCAACTTTTCAGGAAACTTTAGAAGTAATGTTTAAGGGAGACTATAATTATCTGCACTTTGACAAAGCATCCATGATAATATATTATGATTTAATAATTGGGTATGATATGGACAGTTTTATTTCATACCATTCAAGACTGAAAGTATTGTTCCCATCGTTTAAATTGTGTTACAAATGTCAAGGCAGGACAAGACGCTGTTGCGCTTCACTCATCTGACTTCTGTGACGGAAGCATGGGTTCAGTATCCAGTAAGCAATATTGTGAATGATTGTGAATCATTGTCTCGAATGCTGCATGTACACTATGTTCCTGGTGACCATGGAAACATAATGCACCATGGGACTTTTATCAAAACTTTACTCATTTTAATCTGTATTCAAAACTGTTAAAAAATGCAGCCATATGAGGGCGAAAACCAGTGCAATCTATAGGTCAATCCCAAACCCAGATAAATGCAGAGGGTTGCGTCAGGAAGGAAATCTGTCTTAAAACTTTGCCAAACAAATACGAGTGTTCATCTAAAGAATCCCATACCAGATTGGTCGTGGCCTGGGTTAACGTCACCTGCACCTGTCACTATTAACCTGGAGGGTGTCAGTGGAAATTCAGCTAATGTGGTCAAAGATAAAGAAGAGGAGGAATGTGGATTCTTTGGCAAAAAAGAATAGGAATGCACAGAGCCTACAACAGAGTTTAGGGACTTTGAATGTTGGGACTATAAGTGATAAATCTCAGGAGCTGGTTGACATGATGATGAGGAGAAAGGTTGATATATTGTGGATCAAAGAGAGCAGGTTTAAATGTAATAAACCAGCACTAAGTTTAGGGGCTGGGTTCAAATTATTTTCCCATGGAGTAGATAGCAAGCGAAATGGAGTAGGAGTTATTTTAAAGGTAGAGCTGGAATGTCTCAGAGGTGAAAAGAGTATCAGATTGAGTGATATGGCAGAAAATTGAAATTGAGGATGTTACATACAATGTGATTAGCGGCTGTGCCCCACAGGTAGGATGTGACCGAGGGTTGAAAGAGAAATTCTGGAAGGAACTAGCTCAACTGAGCTTTTTATTAATACTGCTGTTTAACGACAAGTACATAAGTATACGGTGCCACACTGCCTTTCCGTCTTTTGGACATTTCCGGATCATTCGCTGGAAATAACATTCACCTATTTTGAACATTCGTTCAAGTATGGTGACTATACGTCATTTGGTTTTGTCTTTGTAAATCTATTTATTTTTTTGTTTTATATTGTGTATGATCAAATTGTCTTAAACACAATACAAGTGCTTTGTTATATTTTGCTGGTTTGACCAAGGTTATTTATTCTAAATTCACACATAACATATGCTATACACTGTAAGACGAATCAGTCCTCCCACCCTATTTTTTTTAATAGCTCTATCCACACCTACCTGTCAGTTGGAACCCAAAAGGCTCTTGTCCTTTGCACCTGTGCAATCCATTTTTCACGACGAATCGGGTCTTTTGGAAATGTGTGCAGAGTGAATCCATCCTCAGAGGAAAATCAAGCAACACAACGAGCTGACATTTTGGTAAAATACAGAAGAAAACAGCTAATTTCTCGCCGGTACAAGAGGTAAATACACTTGATTCTGAAGCTGAAGTTGTTTGCAATATACGTCACTTCTGGCTTCTTCTTCAACCCCACACAGTCCACAGATTTTTCATGGCGCGAGGGTAAAAAATTCACATACGGCAACATTCTAATGTTCCGTGATCTTTTTTTTTTTTTTTTTTGGTAAACAACATACTAAATGTCATGTTTTTGGTGTCGTGGCACTTAAAAGATGTCTTTCCATAACACCCCCAGAGCATCCAGAGCCTTTAGGAAATCAGGGCAGGTATCATCCACCCCTGGGGTCCTGCTACCGAGGAGCTTTTTAACAACCTCATTGGCCTCTGCCCTTAAGAATGAAGAACCCACCTTAGAGACCCACAGACTCTTCCTTCTCAAGGAAAAGCACATTGGCGGGATTGAGTATGTCTTTGAAGTATTCATCTCACCAACTGTGAGGACCATGCCCATTTTAAACAGTGTTGACTGCATTGCTTTCCCCTCCTGAGACGCTTGATGGTGGACCAGAATTTTTTTTTATTAGCCAGTCTAAAAGTCATTCTCCATGGGCTTACCGATATCCTCCTATGCCCAAGGTTTTGCCTGAGCAACCACCAAAGCTGTATTCCATGTGGGCACCTTGTATCCACCAGCTGCCGGCAGCCTTTCACATGGCAAAAAGGTCTGATGGGACTTTTTCTTCAGCTTGACATCATCCTTTGCCACTGGTGTCCACCAACGTGTTCCAGGATTGACACCACAATGGGCACCAATAACCTTACAGCCAGAGGTCCCTTCAGCTGTATCAGCAAAGGAGGCAGGAACATGGACTCGGACTCAATATCCCCTGCCTCGAGTGGGACGTGGCAAAAGTTCTATCGTAGATGGGAGTTGACAGTCTTTCTGAAAGAGGACTCTGCTAGACCTTTCCAGCAGATCCTCAGAAAATGTTTTGGTCTGTGAGGTCAAACTGGCATCTTCCCTCACCATTGGAGCCAACTCACTTCCAGGTGGAGATCTGTTTACGTTTTTGTCCCTCTCTTCAACAGTGTCCAAGACATATAGCCGCAAGTACGATGACACAACCACAAAGTTGGTCATAGAATTGCAGCCTAGGGTGTTTGGGTGCCAAGTACAAATGTGGATGCTCTTATGCCTGAATATGGTGATTGTTATGGAGAGTCCATGATGAGCAAATGTCTAACACCAGAATACCACTTGGGTTCGGGTCCAGAGTCGTTTTTCAGGCCTCTTCGGGTCTCACTGCCTTAGTGTTGCGCTTGCCCAACTAAACAAGGGAATCCCCGGTGGGAGCACTTTCCAGCAACCATTCCAATGACTCCAAAAAGGAACCTTCTGTTGTTTAGTCCCAAGGCAAAGACAACAGTCATGACCTGTCCCCAACCCAAATCTGGAGGAAGGCGAGACTTTCATACACAGGGGTAAACTCCAACGTATAGGCACCAGACCACACCTCCTTGGCCTATCTCCATGGACAATCCAGTGTGGAAAAGAGTCACACTTCTCTCAAGAAGAAGGTGGTACTGAAGCTCACGTGGACCTCTGCTTTACTATATCTAGTCAGAACTTCCTAAACTCGCATGGCAGCTTGGGCTCCTTTCCTGCCAGAGAGGTAAAATTCCACTTTGAACCAGCTTCTTTAGCTGAACATCGGCTAAACAAGGTCCCTGGCTTTCGCCGCCACCCAGTTCACTTTGTACTCAACCCATTGGTGGTGAGTTTTGGGGAGAAGGATCCACGACTCTTTGGGCATTGTCCAGTCACATCCCATACATGAAGGCCTGTCACCCAGGTGGTTGCCTTCAAGCTACACCTTTAGGCGTGGCCCCAGAGGTTGGCCCTGTTGTACAGGCAAGGGAAACAGGTTCATGTCCACCACATTCATCATCATAAGAGTTCATTTGAACTGTACTTTGTCTGGTCCCTCACATCGGACCTGTTTGGTATGGGTGGTTTTTCCAGGGGAGTAAAATACCAGACAACTTTGTTCCTTGGAGGATGGGGACATGCAAACCCCTGTACCATGATAAAATAATGGCTCAGGGAAGAGCTGCGAGGGTAAGGTTGGTGCATTTTTTTTTTTTAGATCAAACTGTCAATCATAATATATTCCTGTCTAAATTTGGTCAGTTGAAATGTTCTGTTTAGGGGTGGCACAGTGCAGCAGCTGCCCTCACAGTTCTGCAGACCGGGATTCAAGTCCCAGCCCTGCCTGTGTGGAGTTTGGAATGTTCTGCCCATGCCTGCATATGTTTACTTTGGGCACTTCAATTTCCTCCCACGTGCCAAAAACATGCATTCATTTGAGACTCTAAATTGTCCCTAGGTGTGATTGAGAGTGCGACTATTATCTGTCTGTACGTGTCCTGTGACTAGCTGCCAACCAGTTCAGGGTGTACAAATAAATGAATAGTTTTTTATTCCTGAAAAGATAAATTTTAAATTGTATTAATTTATACAACTCAGTCAGTAGATAAACATTTCCAAGCATTATGCCGAACACCAATCTAAACTCAACACATAATTTATCTAACTTTGCAAAATTTTCAAATTTACACTTGCAAAAAAAAAACAAAAAAAAAAAACTGCAGAAGCTGCAAAAATATACGTTTGTGTTCATGATATTTCATCTGAATTACAACTACCCATCTGGACCAATGTAAATTCCACTTTTCTAAACACAATAATATACAATAATGCTTATAAAACATGTTTTCAAGGTACGAGATAAAATAAATGAGCATTCTATCATTACTCAAACATGAGTAAATACATGCTACTAAACTAGACCAATCTTGTGACCTGCAAGAAATGTGGCCCTGTATACAAAATTTCTCACAATTTAGCAATGTCTGCAGTTTGTCACCTTATTTTTATGCCATACAAAAACAACAACACACAATCAAGAGAGAGAGAGTAATGTCACAGCAGTCCAAATGAATCCAAGCACATGAAGTTTGAAAATACCAATCAACATGGAATTGAGGGCAGAGGTTGGAGTAGCCGAACCCTCCCTGTCCACTTCTGCATTTAAGAATTTGTCAGGTTCACCAATCAGACGTTCATTAAACAGGACAAAAAAGGAAGCAAAGACACAAGTTCAAGTCTCGCGGTGAGAGAGGAGAGGAACTGTCTCGTACAATTCACCACTGCACTCTCTATTTATTTAGTTTTGAGACGCCCCTTATTTACATGGATGTTACAAAAAGGATACGACAAGCAAAACAGTTTGAAACAAGATGTTTGTTCATGTGCGTGTGCATGTGTGGAAGATTGCTGAATACATGTGTGGTCATCATTTCTTTAACAGGCAGCAGTTCTAACAGTTCTGATGATTAGATGTTTTTGTTCTTGCTATCTCCTGCTAGGAGGCTGCCACGTTATCTAGGGCAGAGCAAAGCATTTCTTTATTGGAAGCAAATGTATGATAATTATGATCATAATTATTCCAACATTTCCCCCCTGTTTATCCTACATTTGCTACCATGTTTTTTAGAGCAGAGCAAAGCATTCTTTATTGCAGGCAGAGACAGTAACTGAATTGGAGCAGAGCAAAGCATTTCTTCATTGCAGGCAGAAAAAGTAATTGAATTGGAGCAGAGCAAAGCATTTCTTCATTGCAGGCAGAAACAGTAACTGAATTGGAGCAGAGCAAAGCATTTCTTCATTGCAGGCAGAAACAGTAACTGAATTGGAGCAGAGCAAAGCATTTCTTCATTGCAGTCAGAAGCAGTTACATAATACTATTTACAATTATTTCTACACTATCCTCCTGCTTATCCTACATTTGCTCAAATCCTTAAATCATCTAATAGATCTAACGTCATCATCGTGGTCAACAATATCACTGTCATGACTCTGTTGTGCCAATAGTGGATATTTCTGCCAATTTTGAATTTGTCGGGGCAATAGCAGTGGTTATAAGTTGGTTAAGTGATGCCTTTATGCAGGGAATACAACAACATCCACACAATGCAAGAAAAGCTGCAAACAGCGATAGAAACTAGGACAGAGAACACCACATTTTTAGATTTGCCAAACTTTTTTTTTTTCCCCACCACTCAGACCTGGCTGATGTGTTTACACCAGAGTGCTCCTTCATCTTGTGGTTCAGGGTGCGGAGGCCTTGAATGGCCCTTGTGCGTGACCCATCAGGCGCTGTGATATTTGGAATAAACAACACTGGTCACCAAACATTGAGCAGGCGCCACCCTTCTCGGCCAGGAGCATGTCGACCGCTATGCGGGTCTGGAACGTCATGAGTGAGGTTGCAGCTGGTTGGTCCCTTATGGCAATAAAGCCTGCTTCCGTATAATTACCTAGTTTCTGTACATTGTAATGTATGTAGTTGATTCTGTCAACGTTTTTATTCAGAGTTATCCATAACAAGATGGATTCCCATCCTGCAGCAATCTCGTTAACCAACTTATACTCATCTGGTATGCAGTTGGGATGCCATTTCCATCAGTGTATGTCAGATCTCCATCTTTCCAAGAGGACCTTCGCTTTCGGAAGAACCCAAGGGGAGGTCCAAAGATGGATGCGGCCAATTGTATATCCTCTGCTTTGGATGGAAACACAGTCACAGATAAGAGCAGTGATACCAGTGTACACGTTCCTGCTGCATTGATCAGTGTGTCATGCAACTTTTGACCAACACACCACCACAACAAATTGCTGCATGGGAGCAGTGGGGCAGTTTGCAGATGGATATCATGTCACCATGTTTTGTTGAGACTTCCCACCTTAAAATTTGTCCCTGTAAAGCTAACACAGGAGAAATTAGCCAATGCAACATTAGTAGAAAATATCAGTTTATCATTGACTGCCTCAGTTGTTGGATAAACACTTTTCCATTTCTGACAAGTGGTGTTTGGAGTTGTTTTAGTCATTAACTCCAGGGTGCATTGTGTTGGGATTTCTGTTGGAATGACACGCATTTGTGGCCCAGGGCTCATGCATGTGATGTAACTATAGTTTACCTTGTTAGCTGCATTCTACATTAATAACAACCAGTTGTGTTTCCTATTTGTAAAAATGATAATCATAATAATGAAAAAATGTACCTTAGGCTTTTTCGGATAAAATACTCCTTCCATAGTATACGTACTCTTTTGTATGGCATTCAGGTTTAAGGTAGCATTAAATTGCAAATGTTGAGAAGAAAGTGGGCGTTTCCTTTAGCATAAGCCCATAGATGGAATCCCCAGCAATTAGACTCTGCCAAGGAATTGAAAAAGTGCTGAACTGATTCACTGGGAGGCACACATGGAGTCCTCCTCTCATGCCTCATGCCTCCCTCATAGTTGTTTACCAAAGTTATTTGAAATGAGGTTGCGCCTCTTTATTTTATGTGTGGTAGCCGTAGTTGACTGAGTATAATTATTGGTTCTGTTGTTATGTATTTTTGTCAGCTTTACAGGTGTCCAAAAGTAGCATATGAACAAATATATCATTACGGCTGTCAATGTTGCAGCCTAACACGCTTTCATATTATTTAGCCATTTTGAAGTCATGTCGACCAAGTCACCCCTAAATGAGTCAAGTGTCTTTTAAATCTTCACCAGCCTTCAGGTATTTTCAGATAATATAAATCTGCACCCACCGTATGCGATCTTTGCTCACCTTTCCCCTTGGGTGACTCAGCTGAGATGACCTTTTACAGTGTGTAAGGTGTATCCACGTGTTTCTTTCTGCTGTTTTGTCCATGTCATTCAGCTCTTGCTCAGTCTACGCCAGTGTTCGGGTAAAACTGCGTGTACAGTAGATGTTAATTCATAAACAGACATAGGATGAATAAACAAATGGCAATAATAAGGTTATTAAAGCACAGTAACTTGTTACATTTTTTTTTTTTCTGATGGTGTAGTGCAGGGATGTCAAACTCATTTCTCTTGCGGGCCACGTTGTAGGTCGGGTTTCCCTCAGAGCGACATTTTGAGTGAAGGCAGCATGGGATCGATTCCCGCTCAGTGATGGTGTCGACATCTGCACTGCGACTGGCTGGCGACCAGTTTGGGGTGTAGTCTGCCGCTGCCCAAAGTTAGCTGGGATTGGCTCCAGCTCTCTCTCCGAATAAATGCAGAAGGATTGCGTCAGGAAAGACATCCGGCGTAAAAAAAATCAAAAAGACAGTTACTGCTGCACCACCATGACAATGGCACAAAAATGGCTTTACACATCAATGCTGATAAAATTCCCAATTTGTTTCTAGTCCTATCAAATTGATGCATGTGAAATTTCCTAGTGACACGCCATTAGAAAACAGTTTTTTTGTTTTTCAAGAGAAGTTAATGGATACACAGAATCCCCCAACTTTTTTTTTTTTTTCCATTCGTTATCAATTAATAGCATTGGTATTATCTCTGGATCTGTCCAAACAACACAATCTTTTGGACACGTTTTTTTGTATGTAGTTATCCAATTTGTTTTGTTTTTATTTTATTTTATCTATTTTTTTTTTTTTTTTTGGGTGGGACCTTGAGTGGTTCCCACAGGTACCACTCGAACAGAAAAATTAAAATAACGGGTAGCGTTTTCATCCAACACCTAACAGTAAAATTTAACTATTTAGTTCCCATTATGACAGCAGTCTCACTCCCATGTGTAACCGGACGATAGCGAACTTGGCCGTGGGAATGAGAACAGCTATCTTACAAGTGGCCAATAAAAACAAATTAGTTTTGTTTGTGTTAACAATGGTTTCAAAAGCAATAACCTTCCTACAATCAACAAATGAATTCAAGTACACCTTTTTGCAATTTTTTTAAGCTGTTTGGGGTTCTTAATAACTCCTGAAAGGGACCCACTTGATTTTTTTTTCCCCTTCATCATTCGTCTATCTCTCATTGTGTGGAAATTATTGGTAATTTGTATGGTGTCCCAAACAGTGTTTTGAATGGAATGAGACCCTTACGTGCTTGTAATGTATGTATAGTTAGACTAAATCTATCATTATGTCCAAATTTCCCCTACGTGTGATTGTGACTGCGGCTGATTGTCTCCATGTGACCTGCAATTTGCTGGCAACCAGGTCAGGGTGTACCTTGCCTCCTGCCTGTTGACAGCCGGGATAGGCTCCAGCCCTCCCCGCGACAATTGTGAGGATAAGCGGCTAAGAAAATGGATGGAGGGATGAATGGATGTGTAGCTTGAGGAAACTGACCACGTTTTGGATGCACATTCCCTTGTGGATTATGTCGCACACAGATCCAAGCTCTACAAAAAAAGTTTTTTTGCATACAAGTTAAATCCATGGATCATGTAATGCCTTTGTACCAGGGCTACCATTCCCCTTGTTGAGACCTGAGACTTCCCATGGCTCAAGATTGCCGCCCACTTAAAAAAGTTTTTTGGTAGAATTTTTTTTTTTTTTGTATCTGTGCTGACATAATTCCAATTTTGTAATGTAATACCTTATTTTTTCCACATTTTTAGTTCTACTGGAAAGCTTTGTTGTTGCATTTTGTTTAACACATCATCTCAAAGTATGTCTTCATTTGTTACATGGTCAGCTAATCCCATAAAGGTTTTGGCTGCTGCTTCTTTTGCTCTTTTATCTGTAAATCCATTTCCTAATGATTTTTTTGTCTGTACTTGATGTGTGTACTGCACATTTACATATGGCTATTTCTTTTGGTAATTGAACTGCTATGAGCAAATTTTGTAGTAGCTCTGCATGTGTCACTGTGTTCCCTGTAGTTGTCGCTATTCCTCGATTTTTCCAGTATTGTCTGTGTAGATTGTGATACCACCGTGAATACAGCAGCATCTGGTCTGAGATTGTTTAAGACTGTCCAATAAGATATTGTCTGTACAGTTCAGTCGTCCCAATCCAAATCTGGTTCTTTTTCTGTCCAATCGGGAACATTTCGTACTACCAAAACAAATTGTCCCAAACTCTTCCACTCCTGTCTTAATGACGTGTGTGGTGGTGTCCATTCCTTGTGTAGTGCATTTAGTTTGTCAGTCAGTCTTGTTCCTGTCACCACAATTGATATACCATCTGAGTACAGATAATCATGATTTTTTCTGGTGTGGGTTGTTATAAGTTTACAGTATCTTATACTACATAGTCACGTGCAATGAGTCACTCCCTACGTCATTTTGTGGTTGGTCAATCACGTCTTGAGCTGTTTGCAGCAAGAAATCTCCTGTTCTTGTGGGAGGTTTGTTTGGAATATCTAAGGTGTAATAATAGAGCGCTGGATTCCTATTTTGTAAGATATTTAACTGTCCTCCTTGTAATTCCTTTTTTTTTCCTTTTTACTTCTATTTTTCCTGTCAGAGAGGGAATTAAGACCAGTCCTAGTTTCAGAAAGCCATCTCTTCCCAAAAAACGTACGGGGCAAATTAAAATGTTGCATTTTGGGAGCATTAGTTGTTGAATTTTTATTGGGGAGATGGCTACTCTCTTCCTCATCTGTGGCCACAATTATTAAATGTTTTGCATAAAGCTCCATAAATTTCTCCTTCCTCTGTCAGAAAGGTGTCAACTTTCTTTTTCTTATTTTGTAGCACTCTTTCTGCGTGTAGTGCTTGGTTAACGTAATGTTACAGGCTGCCAGTCAGTTTGTCAACCCAATGTTTTTCAATCTATTTTTTTGTAGGATTATTTGAATTTGCATGAAGAGCATTTTTTTTAATTACCCTTGATACACACTCCCTGGAGTGTGATCTTCAGCAATGCCTCTGTTTGCTTTAAAACATGCAGTCATTCCAATTATATATTCTTCAAATGGTTCATTATTTTTTTTTGCTTTTCCAATGGCAGAACAATTTGGTTTTTTTTTTCTAAATCTAGCAGAGGTGCGCGATATTAACCCTCAAACTCCCTGCTGCTATGAGAAAGTACTTTGCTGTCATCCAAATTTTTTGTACTTCCACACCATTTAAGTGGTAAGATTTTCTCAAGTCTTGCGTTCCCCTGGACGAATTCGACGTCACATCAACTTTATGAGATGTGATACATTTTATGGCCGTTTTCACATCATCTTGAGTCCAGCCTTTTTTTGTTGTTGTTGGTTTTTGTTTTTTTTTTTGCATGTGTGTTTCTCTTATTTTATCCTGCAGGTTAACTATATATATTTTTTGTGTGTATGTTGAGCTGGCCAGCAAAGTCATATTGTGTTATCCACAAATTTAGATGTTTTGTTTTAGTAGGACATTCGGTTTCTACAAACTTATCATCCTTGCACATCATTATTATTGTTTTTTTTTTTCAGATGTTGTGTTTTAACTATTTTGCTATTTATCAACTATTTTGCCATTTGTTTTTTTCCCCTATTGGAGTCAGTGGTTCACTTAGGGTGACTATACTGACTTTCCCCTGAACAGGGTGACAATTATGTTCCGTTTGAGGTAATTCTCAAGCTTCTACCACAAGTGGCGGAGAATTCTTACCTCTGCATCCTCAAACAGTTGTCACTCAATTTCCTGTTCAAATTAGGTAGCGAACCTCCACTCACACTTTTACACATGCACACGTTTCACAGAGCTCATGTACAGGACACACCTTGCCCTTTTCTCAGTTTTATAGACTAATTAGTCTACTCGATAGTGACTAGTATTCTCGAGGTTTGGTTCTGCCGCAGTCACCCAGACGCGCATTCACTCATTCCTCATGAGTGTGGGAGTTTCCAACTCACCAGTGATGTCTTCACTTCCTTTGGCTTCTCGTCAACCTTCAGCCTCGAGACGCATAGTCGAGGCCCAGTCCCGGAAAGGGTCTCAAGTGCCGTGGCCACGGTCTTTGCCTGGACGTCGACTCAGACCCTGGAAACCTCAGGTATCTTGAGATCCGACTCGAAGGACCAAGTAAATGTGTGGTTCACCAATCAGACATTCATTAAACAGGACAAAAAAGGAAGCAAAGACACCAGTTCAAGTCTCGCGAGGAGAGAGGAGAGGAACTGTACTGTACTGCACTCTCTGATTATCCTCACCTCGGCACCTCTATTTATTTAGTTTTGAGACGCTCCTTATTTACATGGATGTTACAAAAGGAGACGACAAGCAAAACAGTTTTAAACAAGGTGTAAATGTTTGTTCATGTGCGTGTGCATGTGTGGAAGATTGCTGAATACATGTGTGGTCATCATTTCTTTTACAGGCAGGAGTTCTAACAGTTCTGATGATTAGAAGTTTTTGTTCTTGCTATCTCCTGCTCGGAGGCTGCCACGTTATCTAGGGCAGAGCAAAGCATTTCTTTATTGGAAGCAAATGTATGATAATTATGATCACAATTATTCCAAAAGAATTCAAATCATATTTAAATTGTAATGCACCTCAGATCCCAATATCTGCATGATCAAAAAAAAAAAAAAAAAAAAAGAAAATTAGCAAGTAAAGGACTTCTCCTGAGAGTGAAGTTGAGAGAGTATTCAATGAAGTGGAGGCGTGGAAGAAACTCCTCTTTGGCATTCTGTCCTCGGGCGTTGACGCCATGCAAAAGAGGAGTAAATGTGACAGTCTGTGTGTAGCTGTCAAGGGTATGGGTCCAAAACAGCGTAGAGAAGCTAAACAATTAAAGAAGTGGTCAGACATAAAGGTGGACGTGATGCAGAGGACAGCTGCCCAGTGCCCACTGCCAAACTGTGACCAAAACAAGCAGAGGAATTGACATAGAAGGCCTTACCGCATTTAAAGAAAGATTTGCTACAATCATGGGTGACACTGCTCTCACAAGTGTGTGACTCTGGTTACCCCCAAGGTAAATATCATGTATTTTTAATTTCACAACAAATGTGTTCAATCAGTAACCCACAGTGAGTCCTACTAGATAAAGATTAATGCATAAATGTTACAAGGTATGTTGTTTGTACAAAGTATCTGTCACGAAGATGGGACACGGGGTCGGACCAAAATGCAGGACTCTGAGGCAGAGACATGACTTTGAGAGTGGTTTTATTCCAGGCAGAGGTCATCCTCAGGAAAGCAGTGCAACAAAGGCAAAGGCACAAAAACACATGCCAAAAGGCAAGTCCAAAAACATGAAAAGGATAACTACAAAGCAAACACAAGACTTAACTAGACTTTGCTGTGATCGTACAGGAACAGTGGGCATGACAACGAGGCAACAAGTAGCTTGCATATTGTCGCAGACGAATGCAGTCTCATGCAATGAACTGGCAAAAAATAACAATACACAAGGCTTAAATACTGTACATGGTATAATTAGAGCTAATGAGGTGCTGGTGAGGAGCTGCTGCTGGAGCCAGCCGCATACAACGCTTGTTGACTGGCCACACCTAGACAGTATCAAAGCATGTCAGCATATCAAACAGAATATGAACACATTTGTCTCATGTTGGTTCAATTATGTACTCAATTTATTGTTTTAATACACAGGAGAGGACACGCAGTCACAGCTACATGCTACAGGTTCAGGGCATTCCTTCACCTTCCCTGGTGTCTCTGGTGTCACAGACGGGAGGAGTCCTCGATTTCTTGGCGTCTTTTCTGGTATCCCCAGAGTTTCCAATGCAATCACGCTTCAAAAACAAGCTGCTGCTGCCCGCCCGAATGGCCTTGTCCTCATCTGTGCTGTGTACAAGAAGAGATTGTGAGGGAAGGGTTAAATGAATGCCTTGATCAATTAATAGGTGACCTCACAAAATTCTTGCATTGTTGAAATTACATTTTGCAGCCCCAAATGGCCAGGCTGGTTGGATATGGAATAAAAGGTCAAGATTCTGGCTCATCTGGTAGGGGGGATATGCTGCTCTGGCAGTGGTATAGCATGCGAGTGTGCCATACTCTGGAGGACCCTGCACGCCATTAAATTGCAGCACACATTGTCAGGAATGTACAACAGCATACCTACATTCCTCTCCAGGCTGTCCCACTGTCCCTTCAGCATACTAATTTGCCATCCAAACACTGATCATATGAAAGAATGGACGTTATTGTACCTCTGCTTTTGCTCAGTCTGAAGGTTGGTGAGAGAGGTCATCAGGAAGCTCTTCAGTGGGTTGCCGCAGTTACCTGGGGTGAATTAAAGGAAAAAAGTAAGCTGGATTTAGTATCCATTCATTTCATACACTTATTACATGGATCATACACTATTGTTCAAATTAATCCAGAATTCTGATAAGGACAAAGTCACGTAAGGATGTTTTTATTGTCAATTCCTCAATATGCATAACACAAGAGAATTCAAGGGCCCTCGGTGCTACAAAAACAGTACTCATAAAAACATCAATATAAAAAGCAAAATAAAACTATGCTGTATACATTCTAAAAACTAAAAATTGAATGTGCTATATCAAAGATCACGTGATGTGTTAAGGTCAGAGAACTAAGACTTATTTATTTATTAGATGACAAAACCTCAATGCTGCTAAAAAGGTAGGTAATCTCCTTCCTAATAGCAGCAGACTGTAAATGGATGATTGGCATCCTGTGCAATACAGAGCACTTTGCAGTTGAGGTGGGTGCTGTAAATGTCCTATGGGGAGGGAAGAAAGGTTCCAGTGATGTTTTGAGATCCCCTCACTACGGGATGAAGACTCTTGCAGCAGGATGTGGTACAGGCTCCGTATCACAGGTGCAGTAGGCCAGCATAGGGTTTGGGGCTCTGGTTTTTCTCAGCTTGCACAAGAAGTAAAGATGCTGGTGAGCTATTTTGGCCTGTGATGAGGTGTTGCTGGTCCAGGTCAGGTTTGTGGTGATGTTCACTCTCCACCGCAACACCGCTGATGTTCAGGGGAGCGTGCTGGGAGTGCAATCTCCTAAAGTTTGTTACAATGTTTTTGTTTTCTTCACACATTGAGGAACAGATTGCTGTCTGTGAACCACCCAGCCAGGCGGCTCACCTCAATCCTGTAGTATGTCTCATCACAGTTCCTGATGAGATCCAGTGCAACTGTGTTGTCTGCAAACTTGTTGAAGAGTTTGGGCCTCTATATCAGTGTGCAGTCATAAGGGTGAAGAAGAGAGGTTTCAACAAATAACCTTGAGGGGCCCCATTTTCAGAGTGCTGGTGCTAAATAGGTTTCTTCTGACATGTACTGACTGTAGTCTCCCTGTCAGGAAAAACTGGGAGCCAGTTGTACATTGAAGTGTTCATCCCCACCTGATCCAATTTGTAGATCAGTAGTTGAGGAATGCTGGTATTGAATGCTGAGTTGAAGTCATTGAACATCAGTCTGATATGAGTGTTTAGAGTCCAGGTGTGTGAGAGCAGAATGGAGGGAAGTGGTGACGGCGTCATAGGTTGACTAGTTGGACTGTACGTACTGAAGGGGTCCAAGGAGGTTTGGAAAAAGGACTTGATGTGATGCATGTCTAGCCACTAGAAGCACTTCATCAGGATGGGAGTGCTACCAGACGGTAATCATTGAGGCAGGAGGGAGACTAATTCTTTACATTAGGAATGATACTGGTGCCTTTGAAGCATGTGGGGACAACGCGTTGACTGAAGGAGGTGATGAGGATGTCTATGAAAATAACTGAGTTCAGGTACGTTATCTGGGCCTCGAGATTTTCATGTTTTGATCAAATCGAGAGATCTTTTCATGCTGTCCTGAGTCAGTATCAGTATCTTGTGTGCAGGGGGACTGTTGTGTGCCTCAAAGCAAGCAACGAATTAATTTATGGACTTGATGGAGCTGTGGTGAGGGTATATAGCCTGTCAAAATATGAACACCACGCTACAGACTCCTGGTGTCACTGCTGTCACAGAAGTCTTGGGTGACGTTCCTGGTGTACTCCCTCTTGGACTCCCTGATGCATAGAACATTTTGGCCGTGGCTGTTCTTAGGTCAACCTCATCCTCAGATCTAAAAGCCCCATCATAGTCCTTCAGTAGTCTGTAAACCTCCCCCAATAGCCATGGTTTCTGATTAGCGTGGAGAGTGATTAAGTGATTACGACATCATCACCATAGAGCGTCTGTGAACTCCTGAAGGTCTGTGATTGAATTCTAGGTCATAGCCTGTTTGACCATGTTCAATTGTGTGGTGATGAAAGTGAGTCTTGAAATCCCTCATCAAATTGGTTTTGTTGCTGTTGACCTACAACATCACTGATCATACTCGACAACAACACTCTATTGTTGACTAGCCTCAGCAAACATTCCCACTGAGGGAAAAATAGTAGGCCCCTCATACCCAAAATATAGACCCGAACAAGCTTTGTAAAAAAAAAAAAAAAAAGTGAAACATCAACAAACAACAACAGTCCATTTGCCTTGATTAAACCGTGGCAGACACAAATAATTAGTGATCCAGGAAACTTGGATGCTGTCACGCACATTTGAAACAGTTTCTCATTCAGTAAAGGTAAGATGATACACATAGTATTGAAATAAAAAAAAAAAAAAGGGGGGTATCTGTGCTTCCGCAAACATGTAGCTGTGAGTAAACACAATGCAGCAGATACTGTAGATCAGTGATTCTCAATTAGGGAGTCAGGACCCAAAAGTTGACCCATTTTGGTTTGGTCATGTACAGCGAGTAAAAAAATTACATATATTGTGATTTTTTTGTCGCAGCGTACTATGTTGCCACATGCAACATATTAGGAATTGACAGGAAATCCGACTCACTTGCTCGTGTCGTGCTCTATTCACTTGTTGACTCTATGAACAAATACAATGCAATTCACCCTCTGGCAAGTGGGTGTCATGGCTAGCTCGACTACATGCTTTTGGCGGTCAAACTAATTTGAAATCGCATTTTAAAATATACTGTAAATATGCTTTTTCAAACAAAACTGCTTTACTGTTGTGTAAAAATGTGTCATGTTTTTTTGATAACTGCTGCCGTAGTTCACAGAATCATACACACCAACTTGGGCTGGTAGATGAACTCCAGACGGTCCAGGACAGATTAGACCACATCCACCCTCTTCATTACCTTATGGCATGTAGAGTAGTGTTGAAAATAATACCCCCAAACCCGCCCAGGACACCCCCACTAAAAATAAGCATTCAAATTACAAAGTGTAAAGAAAAATAAAAATTATGATCATTTACCTTTGGTGTTGGGCAACTATGTGAAGAGAAGGGTGAGTGACAACCATAAAATGGGAACATCTGTCAGAATCCGCTGTCAGAAGAGGTTTCAACACCCACCCCCGACAGAACTTGGGTCATGTTCCGGTGAAAATGGGGGACATCAAGTCTGAGTGGACCATATTCCTTGCCTCCATTGCTGAAATTGCCGACTGCAACTGTGGTCGTAAATTAGTTAGTGCCTATCGTGGCGGTAATCCCTGAACACATTGTTGGAGAGCATTGTAGATGGATGCCATCGAGCTGAAGAATGAGTATTAGTGGGCATTTTTGGCCTGTGGGACCCTTGAGGGAGCCAATGGGTACCAGCTGGCCAAGCAGAACACAGCATTGGCGGTCACTGAAACAACAACTCAGGCATAGGAGGAAATTGGTGAGCACATGGAGAAAGACTTCCAGATGGCTTCGAGAAAATTCTGGTCCGCCATCCAGCATTGTAAGCAGTGCACCATCAACATTGTTTATAGTGGGAATGGGGCGCTGCTGACCTCAACTAGGGACACTGTGAGTCGGTGGGAAGAATACAGTGGTACCTCTACTTACAAAATTAATTTGTTCCGGAAGTCAATATGTAACGCGAATTACTGGAGTGGCTCCAACGACCATAGACAAACTCCTTCTGGTTTTGAAACACTTGGGAAAATAAAGACAATTATGACTCTGTTCCATGTTTTCCTGAAGTTTGAACTCCGGTTTTCCTCCCACATACCCCAAAAAAAAAAAAAAAATGCATTGATTGGAGACTCATTCAGTTCTGGTGTGGCTTAGCCAGTCTCCAGCCCTAAACCCAATAGAAAATCTTTGGAGGGAGCTGAAACTCTGTGTTTCTCCGCGACAGCCCAGAAGCCTGTCTGATCTAGAGAAGATCTGTGTAGAGGTGTGGGCCAAAAGCCCTCCTGCAATGTATGCAAACCTAGTGAACAACTACAGGAAACATTTGACCTTTTGAATTGCAAACAAAGGCTAATTTAACAAATATTAACATTGGTTTTCTTAGGTGTTCAAATACTTATTTGCAGCTGTATCACACAAATAAATCGTAAAAAAATTTTGATTTGGGGATTTTTCTTTTTAGATTATCTCTCACATTGGACAGGTACCTACGATGAACATTTCAGACCCCTCTATGATTTCTAAGTGGGAGAATATATCAGGGTGTTCAAACACTTATTTTCTTCACTGTAGGAGAGCTTCTCCTGTTTAAGTAAATACAAAAGTGCAAGGTAAAAAAATACGTAAAAATCCATCCATCCCTTTCTTCGCCGCTTATCCTCACGAGAGTCGCGGGGAGTGCTGGAGCCTATCCCAGCTGTCAACGGGCAGGAGGCAGGGTACACCCTGAACTGGTTGCCAGCCAATCACAGGGCACATTGAGACAAACAGCCACACTCACAATCACACCGAGGGGCAATTTAGAGTGTCCAATTAATGTTGCATGTTTTTGGAATGTAGGAGGAAACAGGAGTGCCCAGAGGAAACCCACACAGAAACGGAGAGAACATGCAAACTCCACACAGGCGGGTCCGGGGTGGAACCTAGGACCTCAGAACTGTGAGACCAACGCTTTACCAGCTGAGAGACCGTTCCGCCCATACATAAAAATAAATAGACATTAAGGAGAACACGTAATAGGTAGTCCTCAAAATGTTGAAAATCTGTCTTCCTTGACATATTGATCAACAGTACAGCCTAATGAAAAATGAGAGTTCAGGATGGTAATGGCGCTAAAAAAAATTAGTTTCTCTTTCTGTTTGTCTTTGCTTTTGTGCATCTGTACCACAAACAGTTGTGACCCAGGGTGTGTAATGTCCTTAATAATGTCCTGAGCTCTACTGAGGCACCAAGCAGAGTAAATGTTTGAGAGAGTTAACAGAGTTAAGAAGGCAGCCAACTATTTTCTGTGCTGCTTTAATTGTCCTCTGAAGCCTTGTCCTTGCTTCAGTGCAGTTCCCATACCAGAAAGAGACACAGTACATCAGCAGGCTGTCGATGAATGACCGGTAGAAGGCCCGTCACGACATTGTCTCTAGGTCGTGTTTCCTGAGTACTTCGAGGAAGTGAAAACGTTGTTGTACCTTTTTAATACCCGCTGAGATGTTGTCTGTCCAGGAGAGGTCCTCAGAGATTAAGATTCCCAGGAACCTGAATGTGTGGATTCTCTCCAGGTTCAGTTTTGTTCTTCCTGAAGTCCACAATGATTTTTTTAAGAGATTAGCGCCAGCTTGTTGTTTGAACACCACGCTGTGACTTTCTCTTTGTAGGCTGACTCATCTCCCTTTGAGATCAGCCCGACCCCTGTTGTGTCGTCAATGAGTTTGAGGATGATGTTCTTTTTGTGGACTGGGTTGCAGTTGAAGACACAGAGACTGTATAGGAAGGAGCTTAGCACACAGCCCTGTGGTGAGCTGATGCCCTGTGTGCGGGTGGAGGAAAAGTGGAAACCGATTCTCATAGTCTGGGGAACTGTTGGCCAAAAATAGCTAGGGATGACTGCTTGGACCAATAAGAGGTTGAAGATCTTGCAAAAGATGCTGGACAGATAGCATTTACATGCTCTGAGCACCTTGCTTGGTTCTCTGTCCGGGCCAGCGACCTTCCTTGGTTTCATGGCCAAGAGCACACGCCTCACATTGTAATCCTGGTTTCTGAGTGGGGAGTTATTTGAGCCTGGTTGGGGAGGGGGGAGGAATAGAGCCTGGTTGGGGAGGGGGGAGGACTGGAGCAGCTGAGTGATTCTGTGATGATCCAAAGTGAGCAAAGAAACTGTTGAGCTCCCCTGCCATTGACTTGCTTGTGTCTCCTGGTGTCACATCACAGCCTCTAAAATTTGTGAGGGTTTGTAAACCCTGCCCCACCTCCGGTGGTCTGTTGCTGGCAGGGTCAGACTCTGTCATCCTCCTGTAGTCCATTTTGGCATTTTTAATGCCCTTTTTTCAATTCAGCTCGAGCTTTTGGTGTGAAGAGCTCTTTCATCTGAACGTATTCATACAAAACCTGATATAGTCCACTACACTCCCAGTCTGTTTGTTGGAAGCAGTTATTTTGGCAAAATCATAAGCAAGGAGACATTCTTCTCTTTGTTGATTTTTATTACAAAAGAAAGGAAATTCTTTGCAAAACATACCACTACACTAAAGATCAGACTAAAAGTCCTTTGATGATTTCAAAGTGAAAGAGACTGAAAGAGAAAAAACAAGACAAAACAGGACAGTTATGTATGTCCAGCTGTATACACATGGAGCCAGTAAAAACAACATCAAATGAGGAACAGCCTGACCATGAGAACTAGAACCAGATAGAAGAAGATAAAACCTGTTAAAGTTGAAGGTATAATGAATAGAGCTAATATTCGTTGTATATACAAAACATAAATCTGCCAACACACAGTCCTGAAGTTCACTGAGTGTGGTCTCTTGCCAGGTTGTTAAAGTCTTTGTAGTGGGCCTGGATCTTTGTCTGAGGGGGTGTATGACGGAATGAGAATCATGGAGATATGGTTGGACCAATGTGGGGAGAGGAGTGGTTCCGTAATCATGTTTAATGTTGAAATACTCATGTTCTAAAATTGTTCCACCTCTTGTTGGATATTTGACATGCTGGTGGAACTTTGGAATTACAGTCTTTAGATTGGTCTTGTTAAAAGTCCATCCATCCATCCATTCTCTACCGGTTCTCCGGGTGGGTCGCGGGCAAAGTACCTTCAACAGGGATACCCAGACTTTCTTGTCACCAGCCACTTCTTCCAGCTCTTCTGAATGGATCCTGAGGCGTTCCCAGGCCAGCCGAGAGACAGAGTCTCTCCAGAATGTCATGGGTCGTCCCCAGGATCTCTTTCCAGTTGGACATAGCAGGAAAACCTCACCAGGGAGGCGTCCGGGAGGCATCCGGATCAGATGCCCCAGCCATCTCATCTGGCTTCTCTCAATGCGGAGGAGCAGTGCCTATACATTGAGCCCCTCCTGGATGACCAAGCTTCTCACTCTATCTCTAAGGGAGAGCCCGGACACCCTGCGGAGGAAACTCATTTCGGCTGCTTGTATCCGAGCTCTTGTTCTTTCGGTCACAACCCAGAGCTTGTGCCCATAGGTGAGGGTAGGAATGTAGATTGACTGGTAAATTGAGAGCTTTTCCTTTCAACTTAGCTCCTTCTTTACCACAACGGACTGATACAAAGTCTGCATCACTGCAGACGCTGCACTGATCAGTCTGTCGATCTCCTGCTCCATTCTTCCCTCACTCGTGAACAACACCTCAAGATACTTAAACTCCTCCACTTGGGTTAGGATCTCATCCCCGACCCGAGAGGGCATGCCAACGTTTTCCAACTGAGGACCATGGTCTCAGATTTGGAGGTTCTGATTCTCATCCCAGCCGCTTCACACTTGGCTGAGAACTGTTCCAGTGAGCGTTGGAGGGCACGGCTTGATGAAGCCAACAGACTCACATCATCTGCAAAGAGCAGAGATGTGATGCTGAGGCCACAAAACCGGACACCCTCTACACCTCGGCTGCGCCTAGAAATTCTGTTCATAAAAGTTATGAACAAAATTGGTGACAATGGGCAGCCTTGGCAGAGTCCAACAGTCACCGGAAACGAGTCCGACTTATTGCCGCCAATGCGGACCAAACACTGAAAGCGGTCCTACAGGGCCCGAACAGCCCGTATCAGGGGGCTCGGTACCCCATACTTTCGAGAAAAAAAAACAAAAACAAAAAACACAATACTGCCCGAGGGACATGGTCAAACGCCTTCTCCAAGTCCACAAAACACATGTGGACTGGTTGGATGAACTCCCATGCACCCTCGAAGGTCCTGCGGAGGAACTGGTCCCCTGTTCCACAGCCAGGACGTAAACCACATTGCTCCTCCTGGAGCTGAGATTTGATTTCCCGACGGACCCTCCTCTCCAACACCACTGAATAAGACCAAACCAGGGAGGCTGGGGAGTGTGATCCCCCTATAGTTGGAACACACCCTCCGGTCCCCCTACTTAAAAAGAGGGAACCACCACACCAGTCTGCCAATCCAGAGGCACTGTCCCCGATGTCCACGCGATGATGCAGAGGTGTGTCAACCAGGACAGCTTCACAACCTCCAGAGCGTTCAGGAACTCTGGGCAAATCTCATCCACCCCTGGGGCCCTGCCACCAAGGAGCTTTTTAACTGCCTTGGTGACTTCAACCCCAGAGATAGAAGATCTCGCCTCAGAGAACTGAGATTTAGCCTCCTTGTGGGTGGCGTGTTGGTGGGAGTTGAGGTTTTCAAAGTATTCTCGCCACTGACATACAACATCCGTCAGCAGTGCCCCATCCTCGCTATACAAAGTGTTGTCGGTGCACTGCTTCCCCTCCTGAGACACCGAATGGTGGACCAGAGTTTCGTCGAAGCCCTCCTGAAGTCGTTCTCCATTGCCTCACCGAACTCCTCCCATGCTTGGGTTTGTGCCTCAGTGACCACCAAACCTGTATTCCGCTTGGCCAGCCAGTACCTTTCAGCTGCCTCAGGAGTCCCACAGGCTAAAAATGCCCGATAGGACTCCTTCTTCAGCTTGACAGCATCCCTTACTGTTGGTGTCCACCAACTTGTTCTGGGGTTGCTGCCACGACAGGCACCGAGCACCTTAAAGCCACAGCTTCTGTCGGCTGCCTCAGCAATGGAGGCGCGAAACATCGTCCACTCTGACTCACTGTCCCCCACCTCCCCTAGAACATGAGCAAAGTTCTTTCGGAATTGGAAATTCCTTCTAACGGGTACCACCATCGGAGCCAACTCACCAACAGGTGGTGATCAGTTGACAGCTCCACCCCTCTTTTCAGCGGAGTGTCCAAGACATGCGGTCGCAAGTCTCATGACATGACTACAAATTCAATCATCGAACTGCAGCCCAGGGTGTCCTGGTCCCAGATGCACATGTGGACACCCATATGCCTGAACATGATGGTGTTCGTTATGAGCAATCCCTGTTGAGCACAGAAGTCCAATAGAAGAACAGCACTTGGGTTCTGATCGAGGGCGGAGGTGGGGCGTTCTTCCTAATCGCGCCCTTACAGGTCTCACTGTCATTGCCCACGTGAGCATTGAAGTCCCCCAGTAGAATGATGAGGTCCCCAGAGTTAGCGCTCTCTAGCACTCCCTCTAAGGACTCCAAAAAGTGTGGGTACTCGAAACTGCTCTTTGGTGCAAAAGCACAAACACCAGTCAGGACCCATCCCCCCACCTGAAGGGTGAGGGAGACTACCCTCTCATCCACTGGGATAAACCACAATGTACAGGCCCTGTACGGGGGGCACTGAGTATACCCACACCTGCTCAGCGTCTCTCACCGTGGGAAACTCCAGAGTGGAACAGAGTCCAACTCCTCTCAAAGAGGAGTGGAACCAGAGCCCAAGTGGTGCGTTAAGGCAAGTCAACAATATCTAGTCGTAACTTCTCGACCTCAGGCACCAACTCGGGCTCCCTCCCGGCGAAAGAGCTTACATTCCATGTCCCTCGAGCTAGTTTCTGTTACCAGGGATCAGATCCCCAAAGGCCCCCGCTTTTTGCCACCGCCCAGCTTACATTGGACCCAACCCCTATGGCCCCTCTCACAGGTGGTGAGCCCATGGGAAGGTGGACCCATGTTACCCTTTCGGGCTGTGCCCGGCCGAGCCCCTTGGGTGCAGCCCCAGCCACCAGGTGCTGGCCTTTGAGCCCCACCTCCAGGCCTGGCTCAAGAGGGATCCCCGGTGACCCGCGTCTGGGAAAGGGAATCCAAGATTTAATTTTTGTATTCATCATCGGGGTTTTGGAGTCGTACTTTTTGCCATGGGTGACCTTACCAGAGGCATGAAGCCCCAGACAACTTATAGCTCATAGTATCATCAGGACACACAAACCCCTCCACCACGATAAGATGACAGCTGAAGGAGGGGCTTGTTAAAAGTCAATGCCAATAATATGAGCGTCTTCAGCGTCAGGCCGCTGCTGTTTTTTAATGACCTTCAGTGGAGGCCCCGTAGCTCAGTGGTTAGAGCACTGGTTTGGTAAACCAGGGGTTGTGGGTTCGTATCCCACTGGGGCCTCTTTGGGGCCTCCACTCCCTGAGAAGGGTTGCGTCAGGAAGGGCATCCGGCGTAAAAATTGTGCCAAACATATATATGCGTTCATCTGAGATGATGCGCTGTGGCGACCCCGAAAGGGACAAGCTGAAAGAAACACACAGTGGGACAGAGAGCACAGCGTTAGCCACTGGTGGGATGTAAACAGCCATGATGATGGCTATAGTTAGCTACCTCAGGAAATAAAAGGGCCATCATTTAATGGACATGTACTCAATATCAGGTGAACTCTGTTTTCTCAATAATCAAGCTGTTTTTGCACTCGTCATCATTCACATGGCCAGAGAGCCCCCCACTTCTGCTTTTACCAGGGTCTTCAGTAGAGAGTGCGAGCTGCAAACTGCACACTAGCATTGGGAATGTTTGTATGAAGCCAGGTCTCCGTTATAACACGGGACGCAGAAGTCACACACACAGCAAATCTGTAATTCCAGATTGATTTTGTCCATTTAGTTGGCGATGTATGTGGCATTGGTGAGGTACAGGCTTGGAAAAGGTGGCCTGTATGGATTGTTCTTTGGCCTTAGCAGGAAACCGGACTGACGGCCCCACTTGTGCTTTTTCTCCATCCTCCCCCTGCACCGCTTCGCCGGCCCGACAACTGTCCACAGCGAACACAGTGGCCTCGCATCTGGAATGTTGTTTGTGCTGGTTAGGTCAAGTTGCTTGAAAGTGTTATTTTATGCCATTATCCCAAGTCCCAAAGTCAGTCAGTCAAAGTCACAGGGATTGCTGGAGCCTATCCCAGCTGATAACAGGCAGGAGGCAGGGTACACCGTGAACTGGTTGACAGCCAATCGCAGTGCACATCAAGACAATCGCACTCACAATCACACCGAGGTGCAATTTAGAGTGTCCAATTAATGTTGTATGTTTTTGGGATGAGGGAGGAAACCGGAGTGCTCAGAGAAAACCCATGCAGGCATGGGGGGAACATGCAAACTCCACACAGGCGGGCCCGGGAATTTAACCCGGGACCTCAGAACTGTGAGGCCAATACGTTCCAGCTGATCCATCGTACTGCCTTAATACAAATCTAACTATAAAAATTTGATGGAAAAGTTAAAAGCAAAATTAAAATGTTTCAGGTCGAATTCAATATTTAGTTAATATGCAAATCCACACTGCCAGGTACAGCAAGTACCAAAATAAAAGCAGTCTGTTTTTAGCATGAAATAACATGATGAAAAAAACAAACTGTACTGAGAAATGGACTCTTGGAAATCTACTATCCTTCCCTAAAATAACAAACAAGCAATTGAAACTTTGACAAGTACTTTGAGTGTTTAGTGTCTCTTTTCTGAAGAAGTGTCGTGTGGAAGTTGGGGGATGGGAGCAGTGGAAGGAGTGCAAAAAAAAAGAGAAAAAGCCAGAGACTGATGCTTCCCAGTGGCCTGCCTCCATCAGAGTCCTTGAAAAGACTGAAACAGAAAAAAAAATTTTACTGCTGCTGTGGTTATTTTTTTACCCTGGCACAGACACTGATGCCTGGATTAGACAAGAAGACAAATTTGGTCTTTACTGATTACACTGGAAGACTACTGCCATGAAATATTAGAGTATCTCGGTCAAGCAGTACTACCCAACTTTTATTCCAATAACAACTGCATTCCGTCTTTTACTATCACTGAGCTTTATTCTTTATCCAAATTCTGTTGGAGAGGCGGAACCAGAAAAACGTGTGTCCGGTTAACAACAGCAAGCGATGCGCTATTCAAGATACACAATATTATTGGTCGACGTTGAGGTGCCCTGTCAGAGTTATCATCAACTTGGAAGATGTCCCCAAAAAATTCAAACATAGTTGACTTTTATTTTTATCATCATAGAGCTATTATAGGGCAAGATTGTTGGTCATGGATTGTGTGACTCTAAAAGACATTTTGTTGTTCCCTACAAAATATGTCAGGCCCAAAGTAGGAAAATGGCTGCAATGGCTAATTGGGTCAATATCGAGGTTAAAATGCTGTGGTCCAACGTATATGTGAGGCAGATGGTGGTGGCTGTTACCCAACTAGATTTGTTGATTAAGAAAGGAGGCTGAGGTCCTGCCAGTGAGAATTTCTGAAGGGAGTAGCGTCTTATTGTAGCCGCACCCATCTATTTGTGGCAAAGTGGCACTTACTTCTAAATATGACACAAAACGCTCAAAGTACTTGACTACTTCTTTTTTTTTTTTTTTTGAGGCGGGCTGCAGCCCCACAACATCCAGAGCCATTAAGGACTCTTGGCTAATCTCATCCACAGCTGGAGTCTTGCCACCGAGAAGCTTTTTAACCAACTCGATGACATCAACCTCAGGGATAGGAGAGCCCAGCTCAAAGAACTTAAACTCTGCTTCATCATGTGAAGGTGTGTCAATGGAATTTAGAAGGGCTTTGAAGTATTCTCTTGTACGACTCATAACATCCCAAGTCAGGGTCAGCAGCACGTCAACCTCATTACGCACAATGCTGATGGTACCGCTTGGTGGACCAGGATTTCCTCAAAGCTCTCTTGAAAACATTCTCCATGGCCTCACCGAACTCCTCCCATGCCCAGGTTTTGGCCTCAGCAACCACCAAAGCTGCATTCAGCTTGGCAAGTCAGTACCCATCAGCTGCCTTAGGAGTTCCACAGCCCAACAATGCACGCTAGGACTCCTTATTCAGCTTGACGGGATCCCTAACCGTTGGTATCCACCAACATGTACGGGGATTGCCGCCACGACAGGCACTGACCACCTTACGGACAAAACTCCGGTCGGCTGCCTCAATAATAGCGGTGGGGAAAATAGTCGACTCAAACTTAATGTCCCCCACCTCTCCTGGAACATGAGGAATGTTCTGTAGGAGGTAGCGGTTGATACTCCTTCTAACAGGGAAATCTGCCAGCCATTCCCAGCTTTGGGCCTGCCACGTTGGACCGGCATCTTCCCCCACCATCGGACCAAACTCACCTTCAGGTGGTGATCAGTGACAGCTCTGGCTGAACATAGTGTTCATAATGGACAACCCATGATGATTAGGGAAATCAAGTAACAGAACACCCCAATGGGTTCTTATTGAGGGCGGGCTTGCTTCGCTAGCACATCTTTCCAGTCCTCACTGTCACTGCCCACGCGAGCATTGAAGACTCCCAGCAAAACAATGAAGTCCCCCAGCAAAACAATGAAGTCCCCACCGGGAGCGCTCTCCAGCATTCGCTCTCAGGACTCCAAAAGGGTGGGTACTCTGAACTGATATTTGGTGCATAGGTGCACAGTGAAGACCTGTCCTCCGCACCCTAAGGCAGAGAGAGGCTGCCCTCTTGTCCACCAGGGTGAACATTAATGTATAGACGCTGAGCCATGGAGCAATAAATATATCCACACCAGCTTGGCGCCTCTCACTGTGGGCAATTCCAGAGTGGAACAGAGTCCAACCCCTCAAGAGGTCTGGTACCAGAGCCCAAGCGATGTGTAGGGGCAAGTGTGACTTTAGTCAGAATTACTCAAGCTCACATACCAGCTTGGGCTCCTTCCCTGCCAGAGAGGTGACATTCCACATCCCTAGAACCAGTTTCTGTAGCTGGGGATTGGATTGCCAAGGCCCCAGCCTTTAGACACCAGCCAGCTCACTCTGTACCCAACGCCTCCCACAAGTGGTGAACCCATGGGACTGGGGACACATGTTACCTTATTTGAAATGGTGCATATGTACTGTTACTAAAAGATGGTGTTTGATCAAATCACAGTAATTAAAGGCTGATGTCCAAATTTTATTCAAGGTCTTGTAAGGGTTTATAAGTGACCAGTTGAAAGTTTGTTTGTTTTTTTAAGACGTGCAGAATTCGTAATAAATTTCATTCTGGTTTATATCAAAAACATCACTGTTACTGCCCGGCAGACTCAGATAGGTTGCACTATAACCTTCGAGTGCAGTGGTATGAACAACTTACTGTTTTAATAACTGTCCATCTTAAATGGAAGTTGCTCCACTATGGCCTGGCAGTTGGCAGTTCTCGTGGATCTGGCTCATAAAATTGAATTAGTCAACTAGCAACCCTCTTGCTCCTGTCTCGTCTGTGCCCGATCCGCGCCATCCACTTCTTGCTCCTGTTGTTGGCGCCCAGTCCCTGGTGACCACCTGTCAGTCATACGCTCTGGCAGCGGCGCTCAACCGGAATCTGCCTCCTGCGCTTGCTCTCTTGGCACCTGATCTGTGGATGCAGTCTCTCTCTCTGGTATTGGCACTTAACCTACAGCCAACGCTTCTTGGTCCAGCTTCGGCAACTCATGACCAGCGGCTGCTCCCCTGTTCTCTCTTCGGTTGCAGTGCCTTGCCCCCAGCTTCCGCCTCTCGCTCTTACACCACCGGTGGTGGTTTGCCTGCAGCCACCACCCTTCGTCCTTGCCCCAACAGTGGCTGCGGGCAAGGCACTTCCGCCGAAGCGAGAACAATGGAGCGGCCCCTAGTTGTGAGCTGCCAAAGCAGGAGTGAAAAGTGTGTTCACCCAGCTTTGCTGTTGTTAATCAATACAGAATTGAATATCGTATTGTTTGTTTTGTATAGGAGTTTACCATCAATCCACCCATCCGTCTCCTGCTTGTCCAAGTAACGTAACCGGGGCAGTAGCTTTAGAATTGATTTTTTTCACCCCTTACCTCACCCACTTCATTCAGCTCTTCTGGGGAGATCCCGAGGCGTTTCCAAGCCATCGAAGAGATGTACTCTCCAGCATTTCCTTGGTGGTCTCCGGGGTCTTTTTCCAATGGTACATCAGGGAGGCATCCGAATTAGATACCCTATCTGTCTCTATGCATAGGTGGAGCGGCTCGACTCCCGGATAACCAAGGTTCTAACCCTATCTCTAAGGGAGAGCCAAGACACTCTGCACAGGGAACTCATTTCAGTTGCTTATAGCCAGGATCTTTGGGGATTGTCTCCAGCATTCTCGTGAACCTCATGAGGATAAGTGGCTCCGAAAATGGATGGATGGATGGATGTATTATTTTGATATAATTTGGTAGGTCAGATTGAAATAGTGACCAGGCCAGATATGTCCATAGTTTGCCCACATCCGAAGACCATTGCATGATTTGCCGCTTTCAGCTGCTCCCTTTGCAGAATTGTCATTGCACTGGTCTACAAGTGTGAACCGTAAATTGGTAAGGGCACTCTGTATAAGCTTAACATAATGTGGGGTGTATATGCCCTGTAACTGCTCTAAATGCTAGAAGTCTACATCTTTACACAGCTCTGACTCTTATAAGTAATAGTTCCCTATCAATTGAATGTTTATTGTTCTTTATCTTTCTTTATTGTTCACCCTTCTCCCAATATACTCACTCTCTCACCTCTGGACATGTCCAAACCATCGAAGTCTGCTCTCTTGAACCTTGTCTCCAAAACATCCAACTTTAGCTGTCCCTCTAATGAACTCATTTCTAATCCTCATGTCCAAACCATCGAAGTCTGCTCTCTTGAACCTTGTCTCCAAAAAATCCAACTTTGGCTGTTCCTCTAATAAGCTCATTTCTATTCCTACCCAACCCGCTCACTTCTAGTGAGAACCTCAAGATCTTAATTTCTGCCACCTCTGGATGTTTTATAAATTTTCCCTTGATCCTAGAAGTGACACTTCTGTCACAAAACACACCAGACACCTTCCGCAAGCTTTTCCAACCTGGTTTGACCCGTTTATTCACTTTCTTACCACACTCACGATTGCACTGGTATGTTGATCCAAACTATTTTAAGTCATCCACATTTGCTATCTCTTCTCCCTGGAGTCTCATTCTTCTGCCTCCTCATCTCTCATTCACGCACATATATTCTGTTTTACTTCAACTAATCTTCATTCCTCTCCTTTCCAGTGCATGCCTACATCTTTCTAATTGTTCCTCCACGTCCTCCCTGCTTTCACTAAAGATCACAATGTCATCTGCAAATGTCATGGTTCAAGGAAATTCCAGTCCAGCCTCAACTATCAGCCTATCCATGACTTTAGGTAACCGGATGGGACTCAGAGCTGATCCCTGTTGCAGTCCCACCTCCACCTAAAATTATTTTGTCATACCTACAGCACACCTCACCACTGTTCTGCTGCTCTCGTACATGTCCTCTACTATTTTAACATATTTCTCTGCCACACCAAACTTAAGCATGCAGTACCACAGTTCCTCTCTTGGTATTCTGTCATAGGTATTCTTCAGATCCACAAAAACACAATGTAGCTCCATCTGAACCTTCTTTGTACTTTTCCACTAGCATCCTCAAGGCAAATAATGCATCTGTGATTCTCTTTCTAGGTATGAAATCTTTAAATGAATGTTCATATTTGTTTGTCAAAGTTTGAAGCCGGATGCCCTTCCTGATGCAACCCTCTGCATTTATCCAGGCTTGGAACTGGCCTCCAGATTGCACTGGTTTGTGCCCACATATGGCTGCGTTACAGTGTCACACCGAATCAAAATCAACACACCACAGCATACAGAACAGCACAACCAGCATACAACAAAATAACCAAATGACAGCCAAAGAATGAATCGTTAGAAAATGTGCACTTCAAATCCTAATTACATGTTTACTGTAGCTCCACAAAGGACATCCAGCCTCCCAGTGGTACAACATTATGCCATCTTAAACATAAAGTAGCATGCGTGCATGCTATTTAAAAACAATAATTCCACAAATCGTGTTTGGAGGAATACGAATGATGAGTTCCATCCCAAGAACACTATCCCTACTGTGCAGCATGGTGGTGGTAGCATCATGCTTTTTTTTTTTTTCTCAGAGCATTTAAAATGGGTTGTGGCTGGGTCTTTCAACATGACAATGACCCGAAGCACACAGCCAGGAAAACCAAGGAGTGGCTCCGTAAGAAGCATATCAAGGTTCTGGCGTGGCTTAGTCAGTCTCCAGCCCTTCACCCAATAGAAAATGTTTGGAGGGAGGTGAAACACTGTTTCTCAGCGACAGGCTAGAAGCCTGTCTGATCTCGGGAATGTCTGTGTAGAGGTGTGGGCCAAAATCCCTCCCTGCAATGTGTAAAAACCTGGTGAACAACTACAGGAAACATTTGACCTCTTTAATTGCATCCAAAGGCTACTGTACCAAATAACATTGGTTTTCTCAGGTGTTCAAATACTTATTTGCAGCTGTATCACACTAATAAATCATTAAAAAATTATACATTGCAATTTCTGGATTTTTCTTTTTAGATTATCTCTCTCACATTGTACATGCACATACGATGAAAATTTCAGACCCTTCCATTATTTTAAGTGGGAGAACTTACAATATAGCAGTGTCTTCAAGTAATTATTTTCTTCACTGTATACAGTGCCTTGTGAAAGTATTTAACTTTTCAACCTTTCATCACATTTCAGGCTTCAAACATAAAGATATAAAATTTTCATTTTTTGTCAAGAATCAACAACAAGTGGGACACAATTGTGACGTGGAATGAAATTTATTGGATATTTATAGTTTTTTAATGAATAAAAACCTGAAAGTGGGCCGTGCAATATTATTTGTCCCCTTGCATTCATAATTTGTAGCACCACCTTTTTTGCAATCACAGCTGCAAGTCACTTGGGGTATGTGTCTCTCAGGTTTGCCCATCGAGAGACTGAAATTATTGCCCATTCTTCCTTGACAAGCAGCTAGGGCTCAGTGTGGTTGGATGGAGAGCATTTGTGAACAGTAGTGTGTGTGTGTATATATATATATAAAAAGAGAGAGAGAGAGAGAGAGAGAGAGAGAGAGACACTATATAAATCAAATGTATTGTATAAATTATATAATTCAATTGTATATTTTATAAATAAAGAATCTACGGAAACAACAAACTGAACTCTTCATTTCAACATACACATACACACATTTTTGTTTTGAACTGATTGTGAACTAATTTTTTTCGATCTATTTAAATAAATGTATTTTATATATATTTCAGATTTAGATGTTACATTTAGTATTTGGATTTAAAAAAGTGACTCGGGAATTCACACCATTTATTTTTAAACAGTGTTTGAAATGGAATATAACAAAATGTTGCTCTCCTTTCCAGTGTGAGCTGCTTTATTAACGGTATCCCACAAGCAGAGGTCCGCAGCCTAAGTTTAATTTTTAATTGGAAAGCATATCTACAAACGCTTTGCCTCAATCAAAATAACATTTCCATCTAATTTAGAGGAGAAAGATTTTTTTTTCCTTTACTTTAGACACTGATGGATCCTACAGTATGATACAATTATTTTCCCAATATGCTCTTTTCTTTCTTGCACTCTACATGCAGTCAACTCGCTACCTTCTTCTCTTACCCATTACTCCTTTTCTATCCAGTCCATCCACATTAGGTCTATGGCTAATTTTTCCTTCCTTACCTCCTGTGCCCCAATAGCAGTGTAACATTTTACCCAGGCCATGAATTTTACATGATTGTTCATCTCTGGAGCAAGAAGCCTCACTCAACACCACTCTCACACACTCACAAATCACACTGTGCGCACTGTGGCTACACTCTCCTCCCCACTCATTAAATTTTTCGGTTAAATAAATGTTTCAGGTAGATTTTTGTTTCCTTTTTATAGTGGACATACCATAACTTGCAGGCTTACAAACTCAGAGATCACTCTAATAGCCATGGCTAGAGCATGGCCCAGTGCAAGTTGTGGATAATTAAGAGGACAAAGGCAGGGAAATCAGGTTGTGGAGGAAAACAAAATGGAGGTCAGACATTAAAAGGAGGGAGTTGAAAAAGACACAACCTCGCCAGCTTGTCCATGCCATTTACTTATGCAATTGCTCTCGATGTGGCGAATGAACGTACGATTTGGTGCAATTTACAATTTATTTTGTCATAATTTTATCTAAATATAGTCTACAGCCTTATTTATTGTAGTAATACTGTGCACTGCTGTATGTCGTTATGATTTACAAATAATTCTCCTCCATGCATCATCCTTGTTCAAGCAACAACCAAAACCCCGTCTTAATTCACATTAATATTTATGCAAATGGACGGCACGGTGGATCAGCTGGTAAAGCATTGGCCTCACAGTTCTGAGGTCCCTAGTTGAATCCCGGCCCCCCTATGTGGAGTTTGCATGTTCTCCCCATGCCTGCGTAGGATTCCTTTGGGCACTCTGATTTCCTCCCACATTCCAAAAACATGCAACATTAATTGGACACTCTAAATTGCCCCTATGTGTGATTCTGAGTGCGGGTGTTTGTCTCAATGTGCCCTGCAATTGCCTGGCAACCAGTTCAAGGTGTACCCTGCCTCCTGCCTGTTGACAGCTGGGATAGGCTCCAGCACTCCCCGCGACCCTCGTGAGGATAAGCGGTGAAGAAAATGGATGGATGGATTTATGCAAATAACACTGAAAAGGTGAAAATTTATGGTTGATTGTTTAAAGTCTAATATTATGTCTGCCCCATCCTGTTCTTGGGATACAATTTCCTTGTGATTTATGAATATTTTGATATTCAGCCCAACAACAACAAAAGTAAATGCTGCAGTTGCATTTTACGTTAGTGACTTCAACCAAGTACCACTCACATTTCCATCCCTTTTTTGCTGAACATGCAACCAATTCAGGGTGTTCCTCGCCTCTTACCCAAAGATAGCTCTGATAGGCTCAAGCACTCCAATGACCCTTGTGAGGATAATCGGCTCAGAAAATGGAAGGATGGATGTTGCAGGGCCCTTTTAAATACATTTTCAATCTAACAATACAAACAGGGATTATTCTTACCATATTTTCCAGATGACCAACTGTTACTTTTTTTTTAAACAAATCAAATTCTTAATAAATTTAATTCTGGTTTCCATCAAAAACATCACTGTTACTGGCACCATGAAAGTTTGAAAGGACGTGTTAAACCTTAAGGCTTGGGGCCCGGGGGCCAACCCCGTCTTAATATGAATGATTAATGTTAGAGTGGCCCACAAGTTTAATATGAATGACACTTGTTGTATTTGGAGCTGGACAAACCAATTACTGTGGCTCTGGAGGGCGGGACATCCACTGAGTTTATTGTGTATTCACGACATTAAACAAGGGCTCGAGACACACTCAAGATCAGTATGTCCAGTGCCTCACCACCTTAACACGCTTGTGTGGTCAGTACGTCTAATGCCGCACCGCATTCACTCGCTCGCTCAGTACGTCAGCCTCACCCCCTTCACTCGTTTGTGTGCTCATTCATTCCTCCAATCAACTGGGTGGAGGAGGAGGTGTGAAGCCGCTGACTCCGATCATCCATGTGGACGCCTGTAAACACGGAAACTTGAACGCGACACTGACTCCAAGTGCAATTATTGCACAGCCCCAAACATGTCTTTTTCAAAGCCTGCAGTGAAGAGAAAGGTCGGTGATGAGTGTCAGGTTTACGCAACCGATGACAGTTGAAGAAGAATGTCAGAAATTACATCAGCAGTGTGCCAGGTTCCCGCAACCTAGGAGATTTAAAGTACGCTTTCTCAAGGAAGGAAGACAAGAGGAACTTTTGCTCATGAGGAGAACATGGGATGTATCTCTCTCTCACTATCTCCAACCCATTTTATTCACATCCCCACGTCTCATCTTTTTATCTAGTTAGGGCAGTCCGAAACATAACAAACACAGAAAATGCAATAGACAACATAACCGTAAGCATGTGTGTGACAGGCAATGCAAATGTGAGTCAAAAAACAATGTGACTAAAACTTGCACTGAGAAAGTTGTGGTGCACAAGGAATACAATGTGGAATGATATTACACAACTAGGCATGCTGAGGAGTATGAAAAATACCAGGGAGATGAGATAGTCCACCAGGTTGCCAACCTTAAAACAGGTCTACTAAGGCAACAAGGTTTTTTTCAAGAACGCAACCAAATAGAATAATGCAGAAGTTGAAACCATATATGTGGTCAGTGAGATGATTGCTAAAGCAGGAAAGCCATTCACAGATGATGAATTTGTCAGAAAGTGCATGTTACAGGCTGCACATATTTTCCGTCCAGAAAAGAAATGTCAGTTTAGCAACATCAGGCTTTCTGCCAACATTGTGGCAGAGTGCATTTCCGACATGTCAAGTGACATTTATGATCTATTGTGTGAGAAAGCAAAATGTTTCAGTGTATATTCAGTCACTCCTGATGAAATCACAGACACTGCCCAACTCGCGATATATGTCTGAGGTGTTGATGACAATTTTGAAGCAGTGGAGGAGTTGCTCACAGTAATTACAATGCATGGTCAGAGCACTGCTCAGGAGATATTTTACCAGCTGTCAGATGCTATTGAGAATGCCGGTTTGCCATGGAAAAGGTTTGTTGGAATGATAACTGATGGAGCTCCATCAATGCCTAGGAGGAAAACTTGACTGGTGGCACTAGTTCAAAAGAAACTGGTCGAGGAAGGTATGGAAGAGGCCATAGCTCTGCACTGCATTATCCACCAGCAGTCCCTTTGAAGCAGATGCCTGAAGTTTGACAATGTGGTGTCTGTCTTGGTGAAATGTATAAATCAAATCAGATCCAGGGGCTTAAAGCACAGAAGCGTCCATGCTTTTTTCTTTAGTTTTTTTTCTTCTTAGAGGAATTGGAGTCAGAATATGAGGATATTCACAGCATCCCAGATAGAGAGAGAGAGAGAGTTGTGATTGGTGCAGATTGTAATGATGATGAAGAGATGGGCAAGTACGTCATTCAGGAAACGAACTTTGTGGGACTTTGCAAAAAGGATGGAAATGGCTGTAGAGAGCACTTTTTTTTCCAGAAGAGGCAGGAACATAGAGTGACTTACAAGAGTGGAGGTAAAAGCACACAGGTGAACTATATTGTGCAGACGATAAAATATGAAAGAGGTTACTGACTGTAAGGTAGTGGTAGGGGAGAGTGTAGCTCTACAGCATAGGATGGTGGTGTGTAAGATGACTCTGGTTTTGGGTAGGAAGATTAAGAAGGCAAAGGTAGAGCAGAGAACCATGTGGTGGAAACTGAGAAAGGAAGGATGTTGTGCTGCCTTTCAGAAATAGGTGAAACAGGCTCGATGGACAGGAGGAGCTCCCAGAAGACTGGAGTACTACAGCCAAAGTGATCAGAGAGACAGGCAGGAGAGTACTTGGTGTGTGTTCTGGGAAGAAAGGGGAGAATGAAACTTGCTGGTGGAACCTCGAAATACAGGAAGTCATGTAAGGAAAGAGATTGGCGAAGAAGAAGCGGGACACAGAAGACTGAAGAGAGGCAAAAGGAATACATTGAGATGCGATGTAGAGAAAAGGTAGAGGTGGCGAAGGCTAAACAAGAGGCATATGATGACATGTCCACCAGGTTGGACACGAAAGACGGAGAAAAGGCTCTCGACAGGTTGGCCAGAGAGAGGGATAGAGATGGAAACGAATTGCAGCAGGTAAGGGTGATTAAGAATAGCGATGGAAATGTGTTGACTGCTGCCAGTACTGTGCTAAAAAGATGGGAAGAATACTTTGAGAAGTTGATGAAGAAAATGAGAGAAGGCAGAGTAGAAGTGTGAAAGACCAGGAATTGGCAATGACAAGTAAGGGGGCAGTTAGAAAGGTGTGGCAAAGAATGAAAAATGGAAAGGATGTTAGTCCTGATGACATACCTGTAGAGGAATGGAAACAATTTGGAGATGTGGCTATGGAGTTTTTGACCGACTTATTCAACAGAATATTAGCGGGCGAGAAGATGCCAGAAGAATGGAGGAAAAGTGTACTAGTTCCCATTTTTAAGAACAAAGTCGATGTTCAGAGCTGTGGGAACTATAGAGGAATAAAGTTGATGAGCCACACAATGAAGTTATGGAAAGAGTAGTGGAGGCTAGATTCAGGACAGAAGTAAGCATCTGTGAGCAACAGTATGGTTTCATGCCTAGAAAGTGGATCATAGATGCATTATTTCCCTTGAGGATGATAGTGGAAAAGTACAGAGAAGTTCAGAAGGAGCTACATTGTGTCTTTGTGGATCTCGAGAAAACACTTGTCAGAGTACCAAGAGAGGAACTGTGGTACTGCATGCACAAGTCTGGTGTGGTGGAGAAAGAATAGTACAGGACATGTATAAGGGCAGCAGAACAGTAGTGAGGTGTGCCCGAGCAGGGAACAGGTGGAGGAACAATTAGAAAGATGGAGGCATGCACTGGAAAGGAGAGGAATGAAGATTAGCCAAAGTAAAACAGAGTATATGTGCGTGAATGAGATGGGAGAAGGTGGAAGAGTGAGGCTCCAGGGAGAAGAGTTAGCGAGGGTGGACGACTTTAAATACTTGGTCAACAATCCAGAGGAGTGTGGTAAGGATTTGAAGAAAGAGGTCCAAGCAGGTTGGAACAACTGGCAGAAGGTGTCTGGTGTATTATGTGACAGAGGAGTCTCTGCTAGGATGAAGGACAAAGTTTATAAAACAGTGGTGAGGCCAGCCATGATGTACAGATTAGAGACGGTGGCACCAAAGAGACAACAGGAAGCAGAACTGGAGGTTGCAGAAACAAAGATGTTGAGGTTCTCTCTAGGAGTGAGCAGGATGGATAGGAATAGAAATGAGCTCATTAAAGGGACAGCCAAAATTAGATGTTTTGGAGACAAGGTTCGAGAGAGCAGACTTCAATGGTTTGGACATGTCCAGAGGCGAGAGAGTGAGTATATTGGTAGAAGGTCATTTACCTTCTCCGAGCATGCTTTGCAGCATTCTTGGAGGCAGCAGTGCCGTAAAGCATGCTAGTTCGTTTGCTGTGGTTTGATCAATGGGGAATGCAAGGTTCTTCTGCTGATAGATATGAAATGCAGTTCTTACTTGATGTTTCAAATGGTATATTACTTCTTCTTTTCCTTTCAGCTTATTAGGGGTTGCCAAACTGTGCCTGCTTTTTACATCGAAGCCTATCTCCTGCATCTTCCTCTCGAACACCAACTGCCCTCACGTCTTCCCACACAACATCCATGAACCTTACCTTTGGTCTTCCTCTTGCTCTTTTGCAAGACACCTCCATCCTCAGCACCCTTCTACCAATATACTCACTCTCTCACATCTAGATATGTTCAAACCATCAAAGTCTGCTCTCTCGAAGCTTGTCTCCAAAACATCCAACTTTAGCTGTCCCTCTAATGATCTTATTTCTGATCCTATCCAACCTCCTAACTCCTAGAGAGAACATCCACATCATCATTTCTGCCACTCCCAGCTCTGCTTCCTTTTGTCTCTTCAGTGGCACTGTCTCTAATTCGGACATCATGGCCGGTGAGGTGCCTTGCATCCCAGGAGAGACTCTTCTGTCACGTAACACACCAGACACCTTCCGCCAGATGTTCCAACCTGCTTAGACCCATTTCTTCACTTCCTTACCACACTCACCGTTGCTCTGAATTGTTGATCCAAAGTATTTGAAGCCGTCCACCCTCGCTATCTCTTCTCACTGGAGCCTCACTTTTTCCCTCCCCCCCTCTCATTCACGCACATATATTGTTTTACTTCGGCTAATCTTCATTCCTCACCTTTCCAGTGCATGCCTCCACCTTTCTAATTTTTCATTCACCTGCTCCCTTCTTTCACTGCATATCACAATATCATCTGTGAACATCATGGCCCCAGAGGATTCCATTCTAACATCATCTGTCAGCCTATCCATTTCCACAGTAAACAGGAAGGGGCTTTTTGTGAGGAGTAAAATTGTTCTTTTTAGATCCAGGGACTCAGTTTGTGAGACTACCCCCCAAACTGAATCAACGCCACAGTACACAGTGAAGACAGTGAAGCATGGTGGTGCAAACATCATGATATGGGCATGTTTCTCCAACAATGGTATTGGTCTTATTTAGCGCATCATAAATCGCTTTACATATACAAAATATAGTTACGAAATGAATTTGTTCCGAAAGTAATTTTGTCATGGGAATTTTTCGGAAGTAGAAGAACTTTTTATATGTAAATAGCCTAACCTGCTCCAAGTCCCCCAAGGCTTGAGTCGAAGAGGGAGGCGTGAATGACCTGAAAGTGGAAATGATTAGTAAGGGTGAAGTTAGAAAGGCACTGAAATGAATGAAAAATGGAAAGACAGTTGGTCCTGATGACATACCAGTGGAGGTATGGAGGTAATTTGGAAAGGTGGCTGAGGAGTTTTTGACCAACTTATTCAATAGAATACTAGCAGTAGAGAAGATTCCAGAAGAATGGCGGAAAAGTGTGCTAGTCCCCATTTTTAAGAAGAAAGGCGAATTTCAGAGCTGTGGAAACTATAGAGGAATAAAGATGATGAGCCACACAATGAAGTTATGGCAAAGAGTAGTGGAGGCTCGACTCAGGACAGAAGTAAGTATCTGTGAGCAAAGAGTATGGTTTCATGCCTAGAAAGAGTACCACAGATGCACTATTTGCCCTGAGGATGCTTGTGGAAACGTACAGAGAAGGTCAGAAGGAGCTACATTTTGTCTTTGTAGACCAAGAGAAATCCCATGACAGAGTACCAAGAGAGGAACTGTGGTACTGCATGTGCAAGTCTGGTGTAGTGGAGAAATATGTTAGAATAGTAAAGGACATTTATGAGGGCAGCAGAACAGCGGTGACGTGTGTCATTGGTGTGTCAGAAGAATTTAAGGTGTAGGTGGGACTGCATCAGAGATCCCTGCTCAGCCCCTTCCTCTTTGCGGTAGCAATGGATAGGCTGACAGATGAGGTTAGACTGGAATCCCCTTGAACTATGATGTTCGCAGATGATATTGTGATCTGCAGTGAAAATAGGGAGCAGGAGGAGGAACAATTAAAAAGACGGAGGCATGCACTGGAAAGGAGAGGAATGAAAATTAGCAGAAGCAAAACAGAATATATGTGTTTGAATGTGAAGGGCAGAGGAGGAGGAGTGAAACTTCAGGGAGAAAAGATAGCGAGGGTGGATAACTTCAAATACGTCGGGTCAACAATAGAGAGCAATGAGTGTTGTAAAGAAGTGAAGAAACGGGTCTCAGCGAGGTGGAACAGTTGGCGGAAGGCTTCTGGTGTTCTATGCGACAGAAGAGTCTCCGCTTAGATGAAGGGCAAAGTTTGTAAAACAGTGGTGAGGCCAGCCCCAATGTACGGATTAGAGACGGCGCCACTGAAGAAACAACAGGAAGCAGAACTGTAGGTAGCAGAAATGATGATGCTGAGGTTCTCGCTTTGAGTGAACAGCTTGGATAGGATTAGAAACGAGCTTATTAGAGGGACAGCCAAAGTTGGATGCTTTGGGAACAAGGTTAGAAAGAGCAGACTTAGATGGTTTGGACATGTTCAGAGACGAGAGACTATATATATTCGTAGAAGAGTGCTGAAGATGGAGCTGCCAGGCAAAAGAGCGAGAGGAAGACCAAAGAAAAGGTTGATTGATGTTGTGAGGGAGGACAGGAGGAGTTAAAGAAGAATATGCACGAGATACGCTTGGATGGAAAAAGATGACACGCTGTGGCGACCCCTAACGGGACAAGCCGAGAGGAAAACAGGCGGGTCCGGGATTGAACGTGGGGCCAATGTTTTCCAACTGATCCAGCATGCCGCTTTATACAATGTCATGTAATAATTCAATTACATTTATTCCCTAGTACACGGGTGCCCAATCGTGATTGACCAGTCGATCGCAGAGACAGTTTTGGACGATTTGGAAAAAAAAGAAAATGTCAGCCTATCATCCATCTTATCATTTGAATCTGGTGTAGCTAGTATCTCGATCGATTCTAACGAGCTGGCTTCCTTTTACCGTCTTTCTCCACAGCAGCGCAATGCGCACCCCCTCCATGTTGTGGTACGCCTCCGCCCTGCTGGCTGCGTGAAAGGCAGATATATTCGAGCAAAAAAGTCATACATCTATTATTATTTTACATCTAAGGAAAAAATGAGAAATGAGACTGTTGTCTTTCTCTATGTGCTCTCCAATTGCCTAGCAACCAGTTCAGGTGTCACATAGCACACCAGACACCTTCCACCAACTGTTCCACCCCGCTTGGACCCGTTTCTTCACTTCCTTACCACACTCACCATTGCTCTTTATTGTTGACCCCAAGTATTTGAAGTCGTCCACCCTCGCTATCTCTTCTCCCTAGAGCTTCACTCTTCCTCCTCCACCCCTCTTATTCACAGACATATATTCTGTTTTACTTCTGCTAATCTTCCTTCCTCTATTTCCAGTGCGTACCACCATCTTTCTAATTGTTTCTCCGCCTGTTCCCTTCTTTCACTGCAGATCACAACATAATCTGCCATCATGGTCCAAGGAGAATCCAGTCCAACCTGGACTGTCATTCTATCCATTACTACCGCAAACAGGAAGGGGCTCAGTGCAGAACCCTGATGCAGTCTCACCTCCACCTTAAATTCTTCTGACACACCAATGGCACTTCTCACCGATGTTCTGCTGCCCTCATACATGTCCTGTACTATTCTAACATATTTCTCCTCCACACCAGACTTTTGCATCCAGTTCCACAATTCCTCTCTTGGTACTCTTTCATAGGCTTTCTCTCGGTCTACAAAGATACAATGTAGCTCTTTCTGATCTTCTCTGTACTTTTCCACGAGCATCTTCAGGGCAAATAGTGCATCTGTGGTACTCTTTCTAGGCATGAAACCATACTCTTTGCTCACAGATACTTACTTCTGTCCTGAGTCGAGCCTCCACTACTCTTTCCCAAAACTTCATTGTGTGGATCATCATTTTTATTCCGCTGTAATTTCTTCAGTTCTGAACATCGCCGTTGTTCTTAAAAATGGGGACTAGGACACTTTTCCTCCATTCTTCCGCCATCTTCTCTCCCGCTATTATACTACTGAATAAGTTGGTCAAAAACTCCACAGCCACGTCATCAAATTGCTTTCCATACCTCCACTGGTATGTCATCGAGTCCAACTGTCTTTCCATTTTTCATTCTGTTCAGTGCCTTTCGAACGTCTCCCTTACTATTCAGTGCCACTTCCCGGTCATTCACGGTTGTCTCTTCTACTCTACCTTCTCTCCCATTTTCTTCATTCATTAACTTCCCTAAGTACTCTTTCCATCTACTTAGCACAGTAATGGCACCAGTCAACATATTTCCATCGCTATCCTTAATCACCTTTACTTGCTGCACATCCTTCCCATCTGTATTACTCTGTCTGACCAACACGTAGAGATCCTTTTTTCCTTCTTTCATATCCAACCTGGAGTACATGTCGTCATATGCCTCTTTTTTTAGCCTTTGCCACCTCTACTTTTGCTCTACAACGCATCTCAATGTATTCCTTTCGCCTCTCCTCAGTCCTCTCAGTGTCCCACTTCTTCACTAATCTCTTTCCTTGGATGATTTCCTGTATTTTGGGGCTCCACCACCAAGTCTCCTTTTCCCTTTTCCTACCAGAAGAAATCCCAAGTACTCCCCTGCTTGCCTGTCTGAGTACCCTGGCAGTTGTATTCCACTCATCTGTGAGCTCTTCCTGTCCCTTGAGAGCCTGTCTCACCTCTTTCCGGAAGTCCATACAAAGTTCTTCCTTTCTCACTGTCCACCACCTGATTCTCTGCTCTAACTTTGTCTTCTTAGTCTTCCTAACTGCTACCAGAGTCATCCTACACACCACCATCCTATGCCACCACTCCCTTACAATCAGTAACCTCCTTCAGATTACACCGTCTGCACAAAATATAATCAAGCTGCGTGCTTCTACCTCCGCTCTATGTTCCTGTCTCTTCTGGAAATAAGTGTTCACCACTGCCAATTCCATCCTTTTTGCAAAGCCCACCCCTCCAAGTTGCTTTGCTGAATGCCATACTTAGCCATCACTTCTTCATCGCCCCTGTTTCCTTTGCCAACATGTCCATTGAAATCTGCACCAATCACAAGTCTATTTCTCTCTGGGATGCTCAGGACTACTTCATCTAGTTCCTTCCAGAATTTATCTTTCAACTCGAGGTTACATCCTACCTTTGAGGGATAGCCGCTAATCACATTACACACAATACTTTCATTTTCAAATTTCAGCCTCATCACTTTATTTGATACTTTTCACCTCCAAAACATTCTTAGCCAGCTCTTCTTTTAAAATAACCCTACTCCATTTCTCTTCCCATCTACTCCATGATAAAATACCTAAACTTCTAACCTTACTCCCATTTTTGGGTGCGGGTGTAGGAAGTCCGGGCCACAACCGGGCCACAACCTCACCATTGTGGAATTCGTATGATGAACGCTCAAATATGTTTTGCACAGTTTTACGCCGGATGCCGTTCCTGACGCAACCCTGTGCATTTATCCGGGTTTGGGACCAGCCGGCAGGTAGCATAATGATGTGCTGCCCAACGGGCTACAGATAATCAAAAAGAAGATGCAATAAAATAAACAAAGTCAGCACATAACATACACAATTCACATACTACCTAATCTATATTAAAGTTAAGGTGAAATGCAAGCTATCACAATAAGCACAGTCAGCACATAAGGTACACAAATCACACTACCTGTTTTAAAAATATAAAGAATATGGCAATTTAAAGGATACGTGGATGGAGGGGATTTACACCACAATGGCCCTCACTCTTATAGTTGAAGGTTGAGTCCACAATAGATGTTTGGTCCTCGTTGTATACTCTATGTAGGTGATATTGTTTGCGCGCTAGGCTAACTTGGGCCGAGCAGCTTCAATGCGGCACCAATTTGGGTACTAAGATACTAAGATAAGACTTGTTAAATTTCCCAAGTCCTCACAGCCCTCGTCGTACAAGTTATGAAGTTACTCACGTTCAATGTTTTTTCAACATCGATGAATTGATCACAAACGCGTCTCGTTGTTAGCAAGCCAAGCTAAGGAATACTAGGCCGATCAGCAAGTTTAAGTTTGCATTTCCACTCACCCAACTTCTTATTGGTACTCACTATCCTCGTTGTATACGATACGTAGGTTTTGATGTTTTCCTCCTCAGTAAATATTAGAAAACAGAATCTTTTGTTGTTAGCGGTCTCAGTTCGGCTAACTTGGGCCAAGCAGCTTCAACGCGAACGATACGGCTCCAATTTGGGTACTAAGGATGAACAGTCGTAGTCCACTGAAGTCGTCGCCAGACTCGTCCTACGTCCAGTATTCACAACATTTGGTCCAAAATCTGTCGGATTTAATGAATTATGATCAGGCTGGTCAGAGCCTTCTGTTTTTAGCTGCTACCAGCTTGAAGACCCGAAGCGATTTCCTTGTTCAAACTGATAAACTTGTTTCTTTAAATATTCACTCACTTTGATTTTGGTGCCATCTGGATTTCGGGATTATCACTTCCTGCTCCAACATTTCCGTTCACCAGTGCAAGGGCCATTCCGATTGATGAAATAATTTATTTTTATGGATTTACTTGAATTGCCCTCCTGTCTTGTCCTCACCCCAGTTGAACCACTCTGGGTTGATTTCATGTGGAAAATGACCCAGGCATTCTCATCCAACATCACTGTGTCACCTTAGAAATGTAGTCCTTTTAGAATGAACAAACTACTCATAAATTTGCTCCTAAACATTGTTGAAAACCTTCCCACAAGAGTTGAAGCTGTTACTGCTGCATAAACTAGTCCAATGTTTTCTTAAAGGGGAAATCCAGTGCTTTGCATGAACAGTGTATCCAATAGGTCATGTAATATGTACCCTATTATGACAATGTGTTGTTAAATCCTCTCTCATTTAATAGTGTTTTGAGAAGATTTTTATTGACAATTGCGAATTTTCAGGGGGGCTTCCATTTTTGCGAGTCACATGACCAACGTGCGGGGATGTGACGTGTACAGTGGTACAAGAAAGGCTTGATTACATGGTCCACCATTTATGCCCAACGCCAATTTCTTGTATTTATCCTCATCTGATGAAAAAATAGCAGTATCGGTTGATCGGGAAGATGGAGGAATACTTCCATACAGATTTGAACCTGTGGCTGTAATTAATGTTGAATATTCGGATGGTTCTTCTGGCGGAATGACATGGAGTCTGACTACTCGGAGGCCTATGCGTGACGTAAGTGCATAAATAAAGCCCCGCGGGAGCTCTGGGTCTGCAGCCGCGGATGGTTCTTCTGATGGGAATGACGCGGAGCCTGACAAGCGAGATCCGGCGGAAGCCATTAGCCCCATATGCTGAAGCTTGGCTAGAGGCCTCCGCCCCCGCCGAAGCTTGGCTAACGGCCTCCCCGGACGTCGAAGCTCAACTCGCGGCCCGCTGCCGGAGCTCACAGCCCACCTTCGGTGGCGGCGGAGGGCTTTAGCCGAGCTTCAGCGTCAACAAGTACTGCTATTTCTTCATCAGATGAGGATAAATAGGAGAAATCGGTGCTGGGGATAAATGGGGTCCCATGTAATCGAGCCTTTGTTGTGGCACAGTACACGTCACATCTGCGCACGTAGGTCATGTGACTCACGAAAACGGCAACGCCTCTGAAAATTCGTAACTGTCGATAAAAATCTTCTCAAAACACTATTAAATGAGAGAGGATTTAACCTCACATTGTCAAAATAGGGTACATATTACATGACCTATTGGATACACTGTTCATGCAAAGAACTGGATTTTCCCTTTAAACAATTTGGATTTAGAATGGCCTATCACTTCAACTCATAAGCGAGTTAAGGCAGGTAAGCAAATATGTTTAACACTGGGGAGGTAGGCAGGCAGATTAACCAATCGACCTGTTTCAACATGTCAGTTTATGTCGATCAGGTTGGTCGGTCTTTCACTTCAAATTATTTACGCAGCATAAACAAAATTACCCTTGCAATTTGGCAATTAAGTTCCGTAGATGTCATTGTGAATCTTATAGACTTGGTCTTGGCAGATTTGATGGAAGTGCTTTTATATTTGATTGCTTTCATTACTAACTAGTGCTCAATGCTGCATCCAGTGAGTGTGCAGCCTGAATAGCAACATAATGTTGATTACAAGGAGCACTGTGCTGATTTGAGTGTAAAGAAACTCTTCTGTGAGAACTCTGCAACCCCATAGGGTTAGTCAATGCAAAATAAATCTTTGAGCAGAAAGTAACCTCACCGCTGGCTACACAACAGCAAAGATGACATAAAAGTTGCATTTATCTAGTTATGATTAGAGATCTCAATGGCATGAGGCTCATTAGGCAACACCTGCAGTTTCTGTATTTTTTTTACATGACCGGGTGATTGCCTTTCTACCCAACCACAACACCTGGTATTCCTAGGCAGTCTCCCACTCATGTACTAACCAGGGCTGACCTGGTAAAGTGGTTTCTTTTTTAAATTAAAAAAAAAAAAAAAAAGAGCAGAAGATCTCCATATGCATATGTTGTGGCCCTCATTGCTGAAATCATAAGGTGTGAAACTAAATAACTAAATAGCAGTTCCAGCAGATGTTGAATGAATTATTTTAGCTGCGGGACATTTTGACAGAGCACATTCCGATTATATGCATCTGCACGAAACCAGTTCTGCTACTGTTGTCACTTTGTGATAGCCAATTGGGACGTCTGCTCAGTGGTGGGAGGATATCACTCAAGGATAAGTCATTAAAAGTCAAGATCCACACAGATCTCAAAAGTCTTATGAGTAATAAATGAGGCCGCATTTTTTTAAATTTTGGTTAACATTTGAAGAGTTTGTTTTCAAAACGAGACATAGGCATTTTTTTCATATTTACGAAACTCAGGCCAAAATTATCCATTCGGAGCTGGATAATTTTGGCGCAAAAAATGCCCATGTCTCGTTTTGAAAACAAACGCTTCATTTCTACAAAAGCAATTGGGCATTAGTGACGAGATGAAGGGGGAAAATTATAAAGGATTTGAAGTTGTGATGGGGATGTGTTGGTTAAAATGAGCTTCAGTAAGCCAGCTTTCTCAAGGTTAACATTGTGGCTGGCTAGTATTACCGTCCAGTATCTAGGTGTTATATTATTGAAGGCACTGAAAAGTCAAAGAACATGATTTGTTGACTGTGCTTAAATTAACTTTCTTTGGTTTTTCAAAGGTTGGACACCCTCATCAACCTCAGGGAAAGGTGCAAAGAGGTCCTGAAGACCTGCCAGCTGGCCATGGCAAACCCGCAGGAACCTGAAACTGGTGTTAACACAAGCTTTGTTTTGGTGGAATTCGGAGAGGTCCATATGTACCAGAGCTGGGCAGTAACACGTTACATTTACAACATTACATTTACTCAAGTAACACTTTGGATGAATTGTACTTCTGAGAGTAGTTTGATTGAACCATAATTTTTATTTTTCAGTATTAATGTGAAGAAGTAATACTTTTACTCCATCACAATGATCGACATACTGCTCGCTACTTTTATTTATCCATTATCGTGTGCGCAATCTATTTTTCAACTTTACCTACAACTTCCATAAAGGGCATTGTTGCAACAATCCAACATAATCGTGAGTGTCATTTGACTCAAATTTAACAATCTGATAGCACAAGGCAGTCACACAACCACACACATAAACAATTTATGGGCCAATCAAAATGACTCATTTTGGCGGTTGGGGGACAGTTGTTTAAGTGTTTACTCTCCAAACTCCCAAAATCAAGTGTTTTGTCATGTCGCATTGTCTTAAATTGTGACTGCCCATATGTGGATATTTCAAACCACATCTAACTTGTGAAAATACTTTTCATCTTAACTTTATAAAATTGATTACGTAACATTAAATCAGCTTTTAAATATACATTTCTATGATCAATGTTATACCTCATTTGTCCCAATAGCATTGTTGAGGTGTTTGTCACAGTCATTTAGTGCCAAAAGAAAGCAAATTACTGGTTTATTCATTAAAAAAAAAGAAAACTTTAGAATCACTTTGTGGCTTTGCTCTTATTTGAATGAAAATGTGTTGTTTTGGTTTCCTCTCAATGAGCACATACAGATAACCGTTTTCAATAAAAGGCTTTGAAATGTCTGCTGTAAACAACTTGATCTCCTCTAAAGACACGGTAAATATGTGAAGGAGCGCAAATGCAGTACTGCATTGACAAAAAAAAAAAAATAGAGTAGGATAAACTTACTGGAAATACAACCTTTTTTCCAAAAGAGCGAAACCACAAGTAATAATCACCAAATCACTGATTATTATCAGGTTGGCCGATTCCCTCGACGCAACACATTGAGCTCTATATTTGTAGACTGTAACGTACATAAGATCACAAACAGTGTTAATAATAATAATAATTAATACAGGACTACGTTTATGTATCAATTTTTTGCGGCACTCAAAACAGTTTTTCACAATTGCACACATTCATTCACTCCACAGTCACACCTTAGAGGTGGTAAACAAATGATTGTGAAAGGAAGATCCATGAGGTGTGCAGATATCAAGGTCCCCAGCAATTTTTCACCAGCTCATTCTGTGTTTAATAAGGGGATACCTCTAATGTTCCAGTCACGCACGAGTTGCTGACTCCGCTTCTGCATATCTATTTGAGGTCACCAAAGGCAAAACTATTTGTGATACCTTTAAAGGGTTTGCAATAACCCACTATTTTGAAGAGGATTTAAGATCACTAAAGTGATGCCCACACCAGCACAGGTCCCTTTTTAAATGTCCAATTCATACACTGGTCCACCAAAGTACAAAACCAGGCTCTTGGCCTGGTTCCTCCCAAAGTGGGCTGACAGATACATGAGCTCTGCTGACATGTTGGTTGGAGCAGACTTATTTCATTCATAAATATGCAAACAAATTCAAAGTCATTGAACTATCTGAATCATTGTAGAAAGCTGTTCATTGTATATATATATATATCCTTTCGGCTTATTGGCCAAGTGTGTAAAAACACAAGGATTTTTTCTTCAGCAGTTGGTGCTGCCCTGGTACGACACTTAGGACAAAGAAAAAACAAACAAGAACAAGAGACATTCTGTTAAGAGGAACTATCGCTTATAAGAGTCAAAGATGTGCAAGATGTAAAGCCTTATTCATTTAGAATAGGTAAAAGACAAGAGTGTGTCAACGTCACACATTCTGTTAAGCTTGTACAGAGTGCCTTTACCCCTTTGCAGTTCCCGTTATAGACCAGTGCAATGACAATTGTGCAAAGGGAGCAGTTTAAAGTCACAAATTGTGTGATAGTCTACAAATACTTTAAATTACTAATACTGATTGGACCAGCAGGGTGTGAGTGTATCCCAACAATGGCAAAAAGCAGAAAATAGTAGGTTCGCTGATCAATCATTTAATTACTTAATTGCCAGAGGGGGAAAAAAAACTGTTCGAATGCCTGCTAGGTTTGACTTGCATTGATCTGTATGCTTTCCCAACGGAAGAGCGCTGAAAGAGGACATGGAGGGTCCAAAAGGATTCTGCTCACTATGGACCTAGTTTGCTTTGCGTACAAGTCTTCAATTTTGGGTAGACTGGTGCCGACAATCCCTTCAGCGGTTTTGATTGTCCATTGCAGTTAGACTGTGATGGAGGTACACAGTACTGAATGCATGACCGCTGCGTAGAACTGTCTCACCAGCTCTTGTCACAGGCCGTGTTTCCTCAGAAGCCACAAGAATTACATCCTTTGCTGGGCTTTTTTGAAGATGGAATTGATGTTCAGCTCCCACTTCAGGTCCTCTGAGACTGTAATTCCCAAGAACTTGAAGGTCTTGACCAGGGGTGCTCAATGCGTCGATCTCAATGGCGTGCCGAGAAAAAAAAAAGACATCAGCCGTATTTTTTTTTTACTTTAGCTCACCGCGCATGAGCAAACAACAAAAGTACAGGAAAACACGCTGTCAGTGAGTTCCCCCAATTTTAAGCTTTTGCTTAAGAAATCTTAAACATGAGTATTGATGCTGTAGTAATGAAGACGAAAACGTATCACTTTCATGCAGAATGGGAGGCGGACAACTTTTAAACTTTTATCTCATTTTCGAAGTGCGTTTGCCTCATCTGCCAGTGTAATGAAATGTGTGACGGCATTTTTTAACTGTTTATGGAAAATATGACAACATCATTCTGCAGAAAAGCAAGCTGAGAATGAGAAAAGTGAACGAACTAAAATCCCAATTGGCCGCACAGCAGTCACTTTTCACACAATATAGTTCAATGGCGAAAGCTGCCACCAAACCATCGTTCCCCATTTGTCACATCATTGTTAATAAAAAGTCCTTCCAACATGAGAAAAGAGGCATAGCTGACTCATTGTTCTGATCTTTTAAAAATAAGGCGGAAATGTTATCTTCGATAAAATCTCTGCAGCTGTAAAGGAGTACCGTTACACGGCGCTGTGAAGCCATGCCTGATGTGTGGAAGGACATCTCAGATTGTGAGTGTTTCTCACTGCAGTTGGATGAATCCACTGACGTGAGTGACACAGCCCAGGTGTGCACTTTCATTCGTATGGTGTTTAGTGATCATCAACGTGAACTTACGATAGTTACAAAAAATTTTACTTATGCTGTGTAATATTGGCTCGGTGGTTATGCAAGCCACATAGACTTATGTGTACACATAAAGAATTCTCAGTATACTTTAAAATAAATATGTCTAAAATAAGTATGTTTTGCATTTTTGTAGTGGGTAGATCTAAAAAAAAATATGTCACACCCGTCAATCGCGAGTGACTGGATGCTTGAGAAATAGATCTTTGTGTAAAAAAAGTCTGGGCACCCCTGGTCTTGACGATTGACACAAGACAGTTGGACAGGTTCAGGGGCAGCTGTGGTGAAGGATGCCTCCTGAAGTCCACAATCATCTCTACAGTCTTTAGAGTGTTCAGTACCAAGTGTTGTTGACCACACCAAAGCTCCAGTCTCGCCGCCGTCTTTGATGAGGCCGATGACCGAGGTGTCATCTGCATACTTCACTACCACTAGGTTCAGTCATTTGTGTAGAGCGAGAAGAACAGAGGGAAGAGTAAACAGCAAGAGTAAACAACTTTGCTGTGCTCCGGTGCTGATAGTGGTGTGGTGTCGGTTTCCTCCAGCCTCACCTGTTGTGTCCTGACTGTCAGGATTTTGTAGACAGATACACTGGGAGATTGCTGGCGAGACGCTGAGCTGGAGAAGTTTGGAGGAGAGGAGTTCAGGAATGATGGTGTTAGACGAAGAGCTGAAGTCAACAAACAGGATCCTCGCATAGGTACCTGCGTTGTTGAGATGTTCACATCAGTCACTCACATTTGAAAAATGTACGGGTGTGGTCAGTCATAACCGCAGACAAAGTTGCAGGTGTGATTAGGGATGGACTCTCAAGACCTTAAAATTACTTACTGAGTTGTTATATCCGAGCATGTAGTTGTTACCTCATACCATAATCACAATTTATTGACATTGCACTGAGACAGACATTTTTAAAGAGGTCAAAAGACAGTCAATTTCAAAACTAAGTATTCATATAATCAAATCATTTTATTTCATCATGATGTATTGGTATAATCTAGCGTTATTTAAGGCGGTATCTATTGTCAATTCATTGGTGAAAGCTAGCAGTAAATGATCTATAGCTTCCTAAAGCATGGAGAGGGGAAAAGTTTTCAATATCAAGATAACGCAGTACCACGGGGGAAAATGGCTGTTCGCATTTAGCTATATGGATGGACTAGTCTAATGTTAGAACTTAGATCAAGTCAAAGTAAATCACAATCTCATATTCATTATAGATAGATAATGAAATATTACCTGTGTTGTATCCCAGAAATGTTTTCAGTGTAACTAAATTTCCTTTGGCATGGCTTATGATGTTGATGACTATCAACGTAAATGCATTCCCAGTACGTGAAGCAGCTCGGAACATGTACTTTTGGTATAACTTACGAACATTCTTAGTACGGTTAACTTGCATTTCCTGTTTCTGGGTGAATACTGATTGTTTAGGATCAGGCTTCTTTTGTTCCCAAGATTTATGAAATAAACCCATAACGTTCCTACTATTTTTTTACATGTCTGAGCAAATACACTCAGCCCATGAGCACCCCCTTTGACCACTGTGAGCAACATCAGACATATGGACTGTGGTCATATCAATGTCATCCATTGAAGTTACATGGCGCATTCAAAGATTCAGATTACAGCGTTTACATTCCCATCAGAATATTTTTAAGAACAATTTTGTGTTATTGCAAACTTACAATGATAATGACAAAAAAATGCATTGCTAACTAAACCAAGCCAACTATGAACTATAAATTTGAAAGGTCGCTTGCAACTTTGTTTCATTTTTTTTTTTTTAACTCACAATGATATCCCGGTCTGTTTTTCTTGATGTAAAACTGAATTATTGCTTGCAGAATATTATTAGCAATGCATGTTGAAAGCTGAATGATGCTCCCAAACAGTTTTAAGGTTAATGTTATGTTGTCTCTTATATTTAAAATACAGAATTAGCTTTTTATGCACTGTATTGTCCGTGTTTTCATCCTAGATGAGGCTGCGCCAAGGTGGAATTTTAACATTATACATCATCTCATCCTGTACTTTCTACTTTGGCTTCAGACTAGACCATTTTTTGTCAAAAAAGAGAAAATCTCGTCCAGTTTCATCACTTTTTCTTTATTCACATAACCTGACATTCATTAAAGCAACCGCATTTCTTTTTTTGTTTTTACTTTTACCATTATTATCGAGAGTAAACACAAGCAGCATGTCTAACTCTCTTTGCTCTTCGTTGCCCAGACTGTGTGTGTGGGTGGACAGTGTTTGTAATTATAAGTGTACCCCTTTAAGTGCCGAAGGGGTGTGTCAGCTAAACTAGCAGGAGACCGAGGGCTTCTATGTTAAAAAAAAAAAAAACAGAGTCAGGGTGTGGTTCACTGCGCTGGATTGGTTTACATGTGCACTGAGAATGCCTATGTATTTCTACTCGTAACAAATTTTACGTGTGATTTTTTTTCGTGCTTGACTGTGCAGATTTGCACCCGTGAAATCACAGTGACTGCCATATACATAAAAATTGTATTTTGTGGTGAAAAAATGAATGGTTCCATACCGGTTGCCGTTTTTTCATGAATAACATACTAAAAATCATGCATTTCATGACAGTGGACTAGGTGGCACAGACATTATGTAACTAGGGAGATACTCTAACATGAAGCTTGCATACTCATACACAATGCTGCAATCTCATCCACAACAAACTGGCAATGGACTTTTCCGAGTGGTGATCTTCAGCTCCACCCCACTTAGCTCCAGTTGCCATGCCCCACAATCTTCCGAAATGGCAACTGAACATAATTTGGTTTGAATTGGATCCTCTATCGTGTATTCCAGATAATATTGGGGTATGTTTTTTTGCCAAATGCGTCAGACTTGTCCAAGAGAGGTGTCAACTATTTCACACAAGGAGTTACAGTGAAACGTTGGCGATCAAAGCAAAAACGTTTGACGGCACACAAACTTCATACTGAAATCAAACAGGATAAAATTGTGGAATTGTACTGAGCATGTAAAGCAGGATGAGTACTTTTTACTTGGAAAGATCACGAATAATATCATTGTATTCTTTAAGTGAGTGGGTGTATTCATTTGACATGGCTCGTAATGGAACCTAGTGTTATGTCTTAAAAGTGTGATGTAAAAAAATAGGCAAATAGACATTTCTCTTACATGACCGGGCATTTACGTAGCCAGAGCTCGACTTGTTGACATAAAACATTACACACTTCATTCAGCAGGTCAGTGATACACGAACAAAGTGAAAGTTGTTCTCCTGCAATGTATAAAGCACTGATAATAATGAAATCAAACTCAGAGAAGATACTTCTCCCTCACTTACCTTTGAACATGCAGCCTTGTGTTTGTTGTTGTCCAAACACAAGTTGTACGCGCGCTCTTCCGTGGGCCTTAATCCATCGTAGGCACTTCCTCAACTGTATTTTAGGCTTTGGAAAATGAATCAACTGGGCCCCTTGTAACCTGCCCGGATATCTTTAATCAGAAGTGCACGTTCCTCAAGAGCATCTGAGGACCATGTTGTTCGTAACATTAACTTTTCCAATTGCACGTGACTGATTACCAGCATTGCTTGTGGGACATGGCGACATGAGGAGCGGGTGAAGCCAGGGATTAAGACAATGCTGCTATCTGATTGGCTATTATTGTACAAGTGTTGACAGGTTGGAAAGGTCCATTGACGACAAACACAAGTATCATATGCCTGGCCTAATAAGCATCAAGAAGGCGGCAGCTGCGCACAGGGCAGAGGCCCTTTACACGCCACTGACAGGGCCGGAACTGGTCCCTCATCCACCTTCCAGCCCAGACCTTGCCCCTTCAGACTTTCACCGGTTTGGTCCCTTGAAAGCGTTCATGAGAGGCACGAAGTTTGAAGTGTTGTGAGCAAATGGCTGGGACATCAGTCCAAAGAATTTTACGCTGAGGGAATATAGAAGCTTGTGCGCAGATGTTAAGTGTGTGACAGTGCTGGGAGACTAAATTGGAAAAAAAACCCAAAGTAACCATCTATCTGTGTGAAAAGTCCTTATACCGAAAAAGTCATCTGATTTATTGAATGACCCTTGTGTGTGTGTGTGTGTGTGTGTGTGTGTGTGTGTGTGTTTGTATCCATCCATCCATCCATCCATTTTATTAGTTGCTTATCCTCACAAGGGTTGCAGGAGAGCAGGAGCCTATCCCAGCTGTCAACAGACAGGAGGCAGGGTACACCCTGAACTGGTTCCCAGCCAATCACAGGGCACATAGAGACAGTCACACTCACAATCACACCTCGGAGCAATTTAGACTGTCCATTTAAGCTTGCATGTGGGATGTGGAAGAAAACTGGAGTGCCCGGAGAAAACCCACGCAGGCCCAGAATGAACATGCAAACTCCACACAGGCGGATCCGGGATTGAACCCGAGACCTAAGAACGGTGAGGCCAATGCTTTCCAGTGGCTTGTGGTGCAGGACCTGGGTTCAGTCCCAGCCCTCCCTGCGTGGAGTTTGCTTTTTCTCCCTGTACCTGGGTTTTCTCTGGGCACTTCGCGTTCCTCCCACATCCCAAAAACATGCAACATTAACAGGACACTCTCAATTGCCCCTAAGTGTGATTGTGGGTGCGACTGTTTCTCTATGTGCTCTCCGAATGGCTGGCAACCAGTTCAGGGTGTACCCTGCCTCCTGCCCAATGACAGCTGGGATAGGCTCCAGCACTCCCGTGACCCTTGTGAGGATAAGCAGTTAAGAAATTTGATACATATATGAGGCACTCATGGTTTAGTGACACACATGCCTGACTTTGGTGGGGGCAGCATGGGATCAATTCTCAATCAACTCTGCCCTGTGACTGTTTGGTGACCAGTTCAGGGTGTCTTACTCCCAATGTTTGCTTGTATAGAATCCGGCACTCCCACAACCCTTGTGATGATAAGGGGCTTGAATAATGAAATGTTATGTAAAAAAAGAAATATATACAAATATCTATTTAAAGGGTGTGTAAAGTCTTCAATGCACCTTTTGCTTATATTATTCCATTTTTAATGCGGAATTCGAATGTGAAATCCGTTATGAAGGAAACATTTTTATTTTTCGTTTTTTGGCAAAAATTGATCGCACGTTGCTGGATTTGCTGGAAATACACAAGCAAACAGCTGAAAATCCAGGTAAGGGACGTGACGTCAGAACTTGACCTCAAGATGGCTACTGTTCGACTCCAACGTTAGAACGCCGATGAATTTTCCGATAATTCGAGCGGTGAACATGATTATGAAGGGTCCCATGATGACGGTGAAGAATACAAGCTTTATAAAGCTGTTAAAAGCTACAGTGAACACCCTGATATATTGCAAGTTCTCCCACTTAGAAATCATGGAGGGGTGTGAAATTTTCATCGTAGGTACGTGTCCACTGTGTGAGAGATAATCTAAAAAGAAAAATCCAGAAATCACAATATATGATTTTTTTACCGATTTATATGTGTGATACAGCTAAAAATAGGTATTTGAACACCTGAGAGAACCAATGTTAACATTTGGTACAGTCGCATTTGTTTGCAATTACAGAGGTCAAACATTTCCTGTAGTTTTTCACCAGGTTTGCACACACTGCAGGGGGGATTTTGGCCCACTCCTCCACACAGATCTTTTTTAGATCAGACACGTTTCTCGGCTGTTGATGAGAAACATAGAGTTTCAGCTCCCTCCAAAGATTTTCTATTGGGTTTAGGTCTGGAGACTGGCCAGGCCACGCCAGAATCTGGATATGGTTCTTACGGAGTCACTCCTTGGTTTTCCTGGCTGTGTGCTTCGAGTCATTGTCATGTTGAAAGACCCAGCCACGACCCATCTTCAATGCTCTGACTGAGCGAAAGAGGTTGTTCCCCAAAATTTCACAATACATGGCCGCGGTCATCCTCTCCTTAATACAGTGCAGTCGTCCTGTCCCATGTGCAGAAAAACGCCCAAAAGCATGATGCTATCACCCCCATGCTTCACAGTAGGGATGATGTTCTTGGAATTCGTCTTCCTCCAAACACAGTTTGTGGCATTATGACCAAAAAGTTCCATTTTGGTCTCATCTGACCACAAAACTTTTTCCCATGACTCCTCTGTATTATCCAAATGGTCATTGGCAAACTTCAGACGGGCCTTGACATGTGCTGGTTTAAGCAGGGAAACCTTTCATACCATGATTTCAAACCATGACGTCTTAGTGTATTACCAACAGTCACCTTGGAAACGGTGGTCCCAGCTCTTTTCAGGTCATTGACCAAGTCCTGTCTGTCATGATCCTGGATTCCAGCCAGGGCTGGGCGTGGCCGTCTAATCGGAAGGGTCACACCTGCGCCTCATGACCTCCGATTAGACCCAGTACATATAGGACCCGGGGGACGACAGAGACTCTGCTAGATCGTTGCCTCTCATGCCTCGTTCCCGCACTACCGTACTCCTGACGTCTACCTCCCGTGTACCGACCAACGCCTGTCTCCCGACCTACCCCGTAAGCCTGCCGTTACTGATCTTGCTGCTTGTTTGGACTGACTCCCTGGTAACCGACATTGGAACGAATAAAGGCTTATTCCGCACTGCTTACCTCTCACCTGAGTCGTGCATTTGGGCCCACCCCCGAGTCTCGTCCGTGACACTGTCGTGTAATCCTGTGCTGATTCCTCAACTTTCTACGGATCATGGAGACCCCACGAGGTGATATCTTGCATGGTGCTCCACTCTGATTGAGATTGACCATTCATGTTTAGCTCCTTCCATTTTCTAATGATTGCGCCAAGAATGGACCTTTTTTCACCAAGCTGCTTCTCCAAAGCCCATTCCAGCTGTGTGGAGTTGGTGTCTTTGGACAGCTCTTTGGTCTTGGTCATGTTACAAGGTTGAGTTTTACTGATTGTTCGGGGTGGACTGGTGTCTTTATGCAGCTAACGACCTCACACAGGTGCATCTGATTCAGGGATAATACATGGAGTGGAGGTGGACTTTTAAAGGCAGACTAACAGGTATTTGAGGGTCAGAATTCCAGATGATAGACAGGTGTTCAAATACTTATTTACAGCTGTATCACACAAATAAATCATTAAAAAGTCATTGAGATTTCTGGATTTTTCTTTTTAGATTATCTCTCTCACAGTGGACATCCACCTACAATGAAAATTTCAGACCCTTTTATGATTTCTAAGTGTGACAACTTGCAATATAGCAGTGTTCAAATACTTAATTTCTACACTATCAATTTGAAGCAGTTAGAGAGAACACATGTTTAAATGGAGACGAGATACAGTGGTAGCTCGGTTTTCGAACGTCTTGGTTTTCGTACAAATTGTTTTTTGAACGAAAATTTAGAGATTTTTTTTGCTTTGGATTTTGAACGAAAATCGGTATTCAAATACCCCGGAGCTGACCCACGACGATTTGTTATTGTGCTTTCGAACGTACCACCCCAACAAAAACAGAAAAAACATAACACGTGCAACCGTGCGCATTAGTTGACTCACACACTCCTCTGCTTTCCCAGTACTGTAGTGACTTTTCTTTAAACTGAGCAACACTAACCCCCGATCATGGTTCCAAAGAAGGCAAGTGGAACTGGTGGTGCTGAAAAAAGGAAAGTAGTGCCAAACTCAAGAAGTATTTGATAGCCGAGCACGAATTTGATGTGCGTGTTTCTGAGTTATCGAAGAAGTATGGCATGGCGAAAACGACGATCAGCACCATTCTGAAACACAAGGATGCCCTCAAAGCAAATTATGTAGCTAAAGAAGCAACCATGTTGACCAAGCAGAAGCCACAGATTTTGGACGTAGTTGCTTCTTATTTTCGTGAACGAGCAGCAGTGAGCTGGGGATAGTGTTGGTGAGGATGGGAGGAGATCTCGTCTGATGAGGCTGAAGGCAGGAAGGATGTCTCAAGTGCCGATACTGAAGTTATCTGCGCTAAATGGAACGACATCGATAATTTTGTTGAACTTTCCCAACATGACATGACACACTGTTGTGACCCCTAACAATACAAGATGAAAGAAAAAGAAGATACACATAGTCTTTGAACTGATTGTATTTTTTAGGACGAGGGGCTTCCTGCTTACTTAAACTTTGTGTGTGGTAGCTCTGCAAAAAAAAAAAAAATCATGAAAGGAGCAAATATCTTTTCAAGGCACTGTGGGTCAGACCGTCTGACAACCATACATACAAAATGCTACACCACAACCCACTAAGAGTTCTGCCTGCCTGTTCCTGTCCCGGTGGCTGTTGGGGATTTTGCTATAAGGTCAACAAGGTGTGAGTTTTAGACAGCAGAGAAATCTGAGTATTCCCTGATCAGTGATGTGTGGATTATCGAGCATTGCAGCACTGTAACCTCAGATTTATCTTCAAAGAGCTTACCCCAGGAACTGTAAAGTAAACTGCACTGTGTCCTGGCTTGGAACTGACCTGTCAGTTGATGTTGAATTGATTGTTTAAACACTCCCCAAACTGTTCTGTTTTACACTTTGATCATTCCCAACACTCGCCTAGGTTCAGGATGCTCGTCAAGAAGCTCAAGTCACCTGCCAAATTATTAAAATGGTACAACGCTGTCCAACTCACATTTTCATTGCGAATTGGACACAATACATTGATTTCATAGAAGCATAATGTTAACTATGTAAACCTACTACACACTTATGAGCTGATAAACAGTACTTTCATCACAATCAGAATTAGATTTATTCAGTCTATCTTACAAGACAGAGGAATAAGGAAGGAAGGAACAACAATACTGATAATTCATGAAACTGTAATACAAATTAGTATGAAAATTACACCTTCCAAATATTTGAATTCATATATTTGATTGAAACTGTAAAATGTGGCAATTGAACAATAGCTTTATTGTTACTGGTGTGTAAAGGGGCCAAATCGTCTCTGGCGTTTCACCGAAAACTCAACCACAGCAATGTTTTGTTAATGGAGGATTCTGAACATTTTTTTGTCATTCATGACTATGGAGATAGTGAAATGAAACAGTAGGAATTCAGGCTTACCATTCACGGCTGTTTTCTGATGCACCATCCCTTCTTAAACTTTATTTTTTCTCTCTCCATACAGCGTTTTGAGTTTTTCCGTCACCGGTTAGGGAGTTTAGATTAAGGGATGTTGTTAATCTGCCAACTATGGATTTATGAAGCCCCGTGGAGACTTGTGATTGAGCTAATCAAATAAATGTGACTTGACTGACTCGACTCCCTTAACTTGCGATATGAAAAGATCTAAATGCTTATATTTAGGCGGCACGGTCAAGCAACTGGTTAGAGCTTTACCTAACAGTTCTGAGGACCAAGGTTCGAACCCAAGTCCCGCCTGTGAGGGGTTTGTATGTTCTCCTCGTGCCTCCATGGGTTTTCTCTGGGCACTCCGGTTTCTTCCCACATCCCAAAAACATGCATTAATTGAAGACTCTAAAATTCCCCTTAGTGTGATTGTGATTGCAAGTGTTGTGTGTCTCTATGTGCCCTGCAATTGGCTTGCAACCGGTTCAGGGTGTGCCCTGCCTCCTTCCTGATGATAGCTGGAATGGTCTCCAGCACTCCTGTAACCCTTGTGAGGATAAGCGGCTCAGAAAATGGATGGATGTTCTATATCTAGATGCATTTGCTCACAGCACTTTCTATCTTTTGAGTTGTACTGTATTTTATATTCAAGTCCGTCCCAAAATGTGTTTTACGAATAAAACCTGTAAAATGTCACCTTTTTTTTTTTTAATTGCCCATTGGGAGCAGTCTAATTAGGTAAGGGAAGTGCTTTCCTTTCCCTTGCCACTTTTTCCAACCCTTCCAAGGGGATCCAGGGGCCTTCCCATACCGTCTGGGAGGCAATCTCTCCATATGTCTTTTACAAGGCCACACCATGGCACGACCTGCCCACCACGCATAACCAAGCCATCAGCCATTGCAACCTCATTTGACTCTCCTCCATGCAGCATCTCTCGCGCACCACCTGGATGAGCCCTTTCTCACCCTATCTCGATTGCAGAAGCCTCAACAACCATTGGAAGAAAATGATTTCCGACAGTTTTATCCATAATCTTTTGGCTCAGCTCTCTCTTCGACACAATATACAAAGACCGCAACACTGCAGATGCTATTCAGATCTCCATGTCGATCTCCGCTCCATTCTGTTCTTACTCATGAAAAAGACTCCCAAGATACTCTTACTCCTCCACTTGGTGAGAATCTTATTCTTGAAACAGAGAGACGTGGCAGTTTTGATCCTTGTCAAAATAATTTCCGGAAAGGCTACAAATTATTCCAGGGAGAGTTGTAAATCACAGCTGGATGAAGCCAACAGAATATTAGCTTACTGAGGCCACCAAATCTTGACCAGCTCAAGCCTTCTCCCAAACATTTCCTTCAAGGTCCCACTATTTCCATCGTGAGGACTGACATTTTCCAGAGGGAATCTCCAGTAAGAGAGCTGTCCTACACTCCCTCCAGGGATTCCAAAAAACTTTGGAATACTTTGGGAGCCATGCCTCCACCAGAGGACAGAGAGATGCTACCAATTCGTCCACTGGGTAGCCCCCAATCTACAGGCACTAGGCCAGAGGCAATAAGTATATTCACTCCTGTTTGGTGCTTCTCACAGGGGGTTACTCCAGAATCTCAAGACGACTGCTTCTGGAGCCCAGGCTATGTGTGAAGTTGAGTCCAACTACATTGGAAAGTCTGTTTTTGTATGGTGTTTACTTTGTTAAATGAGCCAGCATCAGAGTCAACTTGGTCCAGTCCTACCAGTATAGAGTGCAGCTACCCATCAAACTATGCCCACAAGTGAAAAAGAAAATCTTCCCCGTAGTCTAATATTTAGGCTACAGCGTCTCTGCTATGTGGGCCCACACACTTAGTCTAGCGAGACTGTGCACAACTGGACATCATCCCGTGGCCTCCTGCTAGCCTGCCAGTGTTTACATTTAGACCTTGGCGCTCTGGCATAACGGTGTTAGGGTTGTAAACCTGAAGTACCTTTTTTAAATCATCCAGGGGAACCGCTGTGCATCGACTGTAACTGTTGTGGTCAGATGTCGTGCATGCTTCGGTGCCCACTGCCACACAATTAAGTGTGCTTAAATTCAGTGCAGAAAAATTAAGGGACAATGTCTGGGAGATAAGGCGTCGCTTTGATTGATAGCTGAAAGTTCCATGTAGGCAGGTTTTCGGAGAATTCAACAACCCACCCACAGTGTCAGGAAGCCAAAAGAATGTCTAATTTCTTGAATATTTTGAAGGCTGATTTCTTATACTTCCATCACACACTACTTTTTTTATCTATTCAAATTGATCCAACTTCTGAACAACACTTTTCTCTGGTGTCAAATTTATATATTTTTTTTTTTACTTTGTGGAAACTTCAATGTTCGTTCATCCATTGCAGTCGTCATTTTGTTTAGTTTCACATTGTTGTCTCTGTGTTCAACAATTGTTATTCTCAATGAAATTATTATTTTTGTTCACACTTTTGTGTTGAACTAAGAGGAGATGGACCCAAGAGCGGGTGGAGGTAGATATAATATGATAAACAGTTTATATATGGAAAATAATCCAGGATGTGGTGGCAGACAGTGGACTGAATAGGTGGCTATCTTGGTGACAGGAATAACCTTAATCAGGAACACAGGGGAGCAATGGAAACAAGGAGAAACAAGAGTAAATGAGGGAACAAAGAGTTGTGAGATTTATTGAGTACGAGGGCTGTGGTACTGCGAGGAGTGTCTGCAATCCTTGGGTTGCAATCATGTGATAAAAATGCCCCCTCATTTGAATTGCCGCCATTTCAGCAGACAAGCTAGGCGACATCAACATGGCAACATCCACAGACCCGTGTTTAAGAAGTGAGTGGTGGATGGATCACTTGATGATGTCACCAAAGCTAGATATGTACAGAAGATCAAACTCTGTGAAGATATCGATCAGTATACTCTCCACAATGACGTACTTACAAAGGATCTGAAAGACTTCCCTGAAATAGAATATTCGGACATAATAAATTACCTAGTATTATAGACGTGGTCTATTAACAACATAGTGCATAAATAACTTTTATCACTGTCATAAAATGGCATGTATTGTAGGTTATGTTTTGTTGCTACTTTTTTCTTTTTGTTTTTGTTTGGAAGAATGCTCCAATGCGTCGGTTGTTTAACTTCCTTAAATAGTAGTGCCCTGTCTTTATTTCACTTGAAATGTGCATTTTTTTTTTTTTTTGCATTGTTTAAATTTTCTGTTAAGCAAGTATGTCTTGCTTCCTGTTTTGCTTGTATGAGGCGTTAAATGATACAAGCTCATCGTTATCGGAATGCAAAATTCAGCAGGCGTTTTAATTTGGACAACTCCTTCACAAAGTTTTTTGTTACAGGTTGTGTGTGTGACTCCTATTCTAATGTTGGAGCAGCATTCTTTGATTTAGAAGATACGACTAAATTGACTAATTCTACAACATGCACTGGGGAGAAGTCAAAGTGGCCTCCTTGCTATAAAAGACAGGTAAAACTTTCTATTTCTGCATACAACTTATCGATTTCAAAATTATAGAGTGATCGTCTTTATTGACTTCAAATATTATCTAATAGCACACATCTGTATATTTTCAAACACTGATATTCTACATAAATAATAACATAATTAATTATTATTTTTTAAATAAATAATTAATGAAATAATATAAATGATCATTCATTCATTCATAAATTGTGCTTTGTTTAAAATAATTTCTTAACATTAAAATGTCGGCTGGATAGCATTCTCCATAATGACATTGTCCAATTGTTTCATGTAATAATTTCTTGAATAAATTGCATACAAAAAGTGTATAGACATTGATTTTACATCTGCCAAGGCCAAGAAAAAGAAACTGTATAGTCTGCTCGATGGCTTCACTGTTAATTATGCTCATGTAAGACAGAGACCTACAAGAGAACGAGTGAAGATCAGTGATGAGAATGCCAAGGTGTTCCTGGTGAAAAATCTCGCAATCTGGTGCCAAGCCTGTGTGCTTGAATCTAGTCCAAGGGTACCACAAGGCCTATATTCCTAAATCTATGGATGAAAGTTTGCCTACACCATTGGTGAACATGTATGAAGAGAAGTATGCCAACTTGTCACTGGATGATTTAAGGCAGCAGTGCTCTGCTGTTGAAATTCCTTTAAAAGAAGAGCACTGTAAGGCTGTTGAGAAGGAAACAAGACAACAGGGAGGCTGCAATTTGTGGTTCATTCATCGTGGTGGAAGGATAACAGCATCAAAACTGCGGACATTAGTCCACAACAATCCAGAAAACTCATCAAAGTCCCTGATAAAGACCATATGTTATCCAAAAGAACATAACTTCACCAGTAACGCTAAACAGTAAGTTTCTACTTAGATACTTAAGAAAGTATACTTCACCAAAACAATGTTTCACCAGTTGTAAGAGTTCATAGTGACTGACTAGTAAGTGTGCTTGAATACAAATGTTCACTTTTTGTTCCAGATGGGGAATTGACCATGAGCAGGTTGCTCGAACACAGTATGAAGCAGTGCAGCAACCGAGTCATGAATATTTCAGTGTTTCTACCAATATCCAACTGAAGCGTGACCATGTTATTATGTGTTATTATGTTATTGTTATTATTTATGTTGTTGTGTTATTATGTTATTATTACCAGGTACAAGCACAGCTTTATGTGTTAGATGTCGACTATTGTGACTTAGTATGGACGGAAGAGGATTTATTTATCAAAAGGATCACACCCAACGCAGAGTTTTGGGAGATGACTGTGGCGAAGGCAGAACACTTCAGAATGTGCATCCTGGCTGAGCTCCCCAGGCACCACTACTCAAAGCCAGCTGTCAACCATTCTTCCTGAAAATGTTGAGTTTCAGTGTGGTTATTGTTAGACTGACAGTGGACATAAAATGATCAGATGTGACAACAGTACTTGTCCCTTTCAATGGTTTAATTTAAAATGTGCTAAATTTAGGAGTTTACCCAAAGGAACCTGGGAGTGGCCTACATGCGAAGCAACGTAATGATTCAGACAATGGTTAATTTCTGAAAGAAGTTACCAAGGAATAACCATTTTAAATTCAATTTTCCAGTTTTATTTCCATTCCATATATCAAGAATTTCCGTGATAAAATGTTTCAGTTTTTCAGAAAAATTGTGAAGGATATAATTTACATTCCAGTGAAATGTATTCAGTAAACAGCAGATATGGCTCTAGCTTCTGGATTTATAGTTGTATACTTTTCATTTCAATTCTTCTGAGAAATCCATTGTAAATAAAGATTGAGTCATATATCCAGTTCAACAGTTGTTATTCCATTGGTATAGTTGAATCACATAAATTAGTTAATGCACAGCAAACTAGGACAATTTTATCGAGTAGAGTCTCTGTTTCACCAGGTGTCAGTATTATACTCTGTCGGTAAAGTTCCTTTAAGAACTTGTTTTTTTCTGCGTACATGGCCAATTACTCTTTCCACATGAATACGAATAATGGTCAATTTTCTAGTTGTCTCTACTTCAAGTGCAGGGAGCTGTGGTTTACCCTTTGTGAAAGCTAGAATTTTCAAAGAGGCACAAAAATACCCTACACTCTCTGCAATATTGAAACCTCGGTCAGCAAGTACAACATAACCAGGGAGAAGTTTCTCAAGGAAGCCAGAGCGCTCTGTGATCTCTTTGTCACTTGCTCCACCACCCCATGATTTACAAATAAATGAAACGAAACTTTTGTAGTTTTGTCTCAACTCCCCGTCAACACGCTTTAACATAAGACACTAGAAATACACATGCATACCGCTTGCTTACAAAATGATCAGAACAAACTTTCAAATAACCATTTGCCTTGTGTACCAAAGCTTCATTCAGACCTGCACGACATATATATTTGCAAGCCACTTTTGTTGCTGTTTTTTCGATATGTCCATTGTATCTTCTCCTTCATGCAATCTAATCTTTGGAAGATGGAAAAATCACTTCAAAATGTCTCTGTTTCTGGATTTCCACATCCGTAGACACAACAAAAATCTGACATTATGATTTACTCGAGTCGGAACAACAATCACAATGGCAGCTGACTGCTTGTCTACAACAGTGGCAGTCAAGTACCCAGATGAACAAGCGTGACGTCACATGCAATCCACCAATACTTTGACATTGATCTCAGGAAACAGGCAGGCTCAAGTCGTGATGGCAATGATGGCTGATATAGAACAAGTGTTGGAAAAGAGAGGGAAAGAAATAAGAGAGAGGGCACAGAAGCATGGGCAGCATGCAGCAACAAGACAACGTTTTAGCGACAGGAACATATTAATTGTGTTTTTTTGTGGAAAATATTGCTTCAGTTTTCATTCTATTTGGTATAGAAAATATATGTTTTCTGAAACAGTTTAATCATGAAAACTGAGCTTCCTCTATAAAGTATATCTAGTTGAAATCTCTCAATGTTACACAACAGTCCAGATTCCTTCCCTGCCATAGAAGGGACTCCCCTCAAAGATAAAGTGACTGTCCTCCATTGAAAAACATTTATTTGAGGCATTTCTTTGGTAAAGCAACAGTAGAACATCACACACATTTTCTCCCTTTACAAATATTTGGGGATGTAAAATTTATCAATGGGTTTGGAAAAAAAATGTGATTTCTTTTTGTTGTCGTGTAACCTTTTTTTTCTTTGAACTAGCCAACCAAGGAAAAGCACAAAATAGCTGAAAGAACGGTAATTAATAATTACATACAAGAATGCAACCTGCCATTTGTCAAAGGAGATTATTGATATTGCTGTGGATTTAGACGTGCAAATTGTTCTACCTGACCTAAAAGGTGTGCAACACACTGGACTGCTCATTGTTATTCTTTTCTCCTATCATTTGTCCCGTTGTGTCGTAGTACACACTAAAGATAGTATAAAAAGTGTGAATGAACATTGACTTACAGGACTACATCAGAAAGACTACACAAAACTCTTGATTCTGACCTCGGCATTTTACTGGCTTGAAGTCAATTGTGCACCAAATTGATATGTGCCTTTAGTTTCAGGTAATTTCTAAAAATGCATAAGCTCATGAAGACTACACAGAACTCTTGATTCTGACTTCGGCATTTTACTGGCTTGAAGTGAATTGTGCACCAAATTGCTATGTGCCTTTAGTTTAAGATAATTTCTGAAAATGCATAACCTGAGCCAGTTTATCAAAATTTCAATGTTTGAGATCTGTCTTTTTTCGACAGGATCGTCCTGTCTTATGCAATTGAGCCACTGCTCACCCCACACACTTCTACAATAATGATAATGATATATCCGAGCATTACCATAATGACAAAATGAGGTGAGGACAAGACTCTAACTGTGGAGGAGACATCATTACCTGGCCACCAAAATCCACTTGTCAGTTGGTGTCGTAGGATAGTATTAGTGTTTTAATAAATGTTCAAAAGTATTGAGGTTGTTTTAAACTCTTTCTTTATGACCGCAATTTTTTTTTTCCAAATCAATGTTAAAAAATGCTAAGGATTTCAAAAGAAATGTGTTTTACGCCTGAGTCAAGCAGCATACTTGTCAGAGAGCTATAAAAGTTAGAACCCTATTTGGAGAGTACTTGTCCTATTGATTATGCATCAACCTGGTAACATGGATTCTCTGTTGCACTGAAAACATGTGCAACTCCAGTCAGCATGTGGAACAGCAGACAGGCAAGACAGATTGAGGATAGCTGTGACAGAGTGATGTTTTAATCATTGGTTTGTCTGGATTTATCTTTGTCAGAATGTTTCCAGTTGGTTTTATTCTTGATGTCATTAAACTGAGGTCAGTCTTAGCAAATTATTTGTGAGAATCCTTTCATTTTATTTTGTTTTTTTATTCCTTTATGTTATTGTTTAGTTTATTTATTTTACAGTTTGGATTTGAAACCAAGGATGAATATGAGGAATTAATTTTTAGTCACAAATATTAAAATCTGTATCGGATACACAAGTTAGAAAACAGTTAAATAAATACATAAATCAAAATAATAGAGCATTTTTTTAAACGAAAAAAAATAGCTATGTTCAAGTGTGTCATGGCCAGAACTTGCAGCTGAACCCAAATGCCGACTCAGGGTTAGTAAGAGTTTGGGAAGGTAGGATTCGGGTTAGGTCTAGTTAGTTAGTTAGTTATCTAGGTTTGTCTTTATTTGATCCAAAGTCCAAATACCGGTAAGCAGTCCGTGAAGATAGCAGTAGATTTGGCAGGCATAAGAGGAAGGTCACCAACTGGTCGGGGGTCAGTACAGGGGATAGCAAGAGCAGAAACAAGGATTTGTGGGAACGTGACATGGGATCAATGATCTGGTAAAGACCAGACTGCATGCATGGCCATATATATATGTGGGACATAATTACATAGATGAGACACCGGTGCCACATCGGGGACCGGCACAGCCATAACAGGACCGGCACCACCATTACAAGACCCCCATCCCACCCACCCATCCAACGGCCCAGACGGCCCAGGAGCAACAGGATGTGCTGCGTGAAAGTCCTTGAAGAGGGAGGAATTGACCACAAACCTCAGGGCCATAGCCTTCTCAGTCCACCAGTTACTGGAGCCCCTTCTCCCAATGGCACGATGACAGGAGCCAGCGCACAGTATAGACAGGGCCCCTGTCAACCATGCGGGGCAGAGGAGGCGGTTCAGCGGGCAGGACCAACGGAGACACACGAGCCGGCTTTAGCCGGCTGACGTGGAAAGCTGGGTGAATCCGCATAAATCTAGGAAGTTTTAGCTTCATGGTGACTGGGTTTATCACCTTCGTGATCGAACCTGGAAGCAAGCTTCTGTGATACCACTCTGAAAGGGACGTCATTCGCTGACCACCAGACACGCACTCTGTAGTCTGGTGCCTTCCCCCTCTTCCAGTCCACTGCACCCTTCTAGGAGTGTCCCTTGTGGAATTTGCATCCTACGAGCTCGCTCCCGGGTCCGCCTACAACATCTCACCATGGCCAAGGCTGAAGGAACCGATGAGCTGGATTCTATGGAAAGAAATAGAGAGGGTGGATAGCCGTGCACAACATGGAAGGGGGACATCCCGGTGGAAGCGGAGGGAAGAGAGTTATGAGAATACTCGATCCAACTTAATTGTTGGCTCTCCAAGCTCGGGTCGGGAGATGCCAGGCATCGGAGCCCTGTCTCCAGGTCGTGGTTTACCCATTCGGTATGGCCGTTTGATTCCGCATGATGGGCTGAGGAAAGGCTCACAGTGGCCCCTACAAGGGAGCAAAATTCTCTCCAGAATCGAGAGACAAATTGGGGGCCCCGGTCGGACACCACGTTGGAGGGGAGGCCATGCAATCTGAACACATTGGTCATCCTGAGTTTGGCTGTCTGCTTTGCGGAGGGAAATTTTATTAGCCCAATGAAGTGAGCCATCTTGGAAAATCAGTCTACTACCATGAGGACTGCGGTGTGTCCCCGTGACGCCGGTAGTCCCGTCTCAAAGTCTAGAGAGATGGGTGTCGTGGAACGGATAATGGGTGGAACTTCCGGGTAGAACGCTGTCAGGAGGGCTTGTGTGTGGCGCAAGAAGATCAGGGGTGTATCCTCCCGGCGTTTTGACCTCTCTGTGATAAAATTGCCCCTATCCCTGAATTTGACACATCCATCTCTACAATGAACTACCGGTCGGAGTCTGACAGAACGAGGATGGGAGCGGAAGCAAAGGTGGCCTTAAGTTTATGGAAGGCCGCCTGGCAACTTGGGCTCCAACTGAACATACTATGGACCGGTGTGAGTGCATGTAATGATGCCACTACTTTGCTAAAATTCTGAATGAATTTTCCATAAAAATTTGCGAATCCAATAAACCTCTGAACCTCCTTGAGTTAGGCACGGGCCAGTGGAGGATGGCCTCCATCTTGCGGGGATCCATGTGGATCTCGCCTTTCCCAAAAATGAATACCAAAAACGACACAGAGGTTTGATGGAACTTATATTTTTCAGCTTTTCTTTTTTTTGATCCAAAGTCCAAATACCGGTAAGCAGTCCACGAAGGCAGCAGTAGTAGATTCGGCAGGCATAAGAGGAAGGTCAATAACTGGTCGGGGCTCGGTTCACGGGATACCAATAGCAGAAAAAAGGAGTTGCGGGAACGTGACATGGGATCAACGATCTGGCAAAGACCAGACCGCACGCGTGGCCATAAATACGTGGGACGTAATTACATAGATGAGACACCGGTGCACGCATGTGCTAATAGGAGCAGATGCGCACCACATCAGGGACCGGCACAGCCATAACAGGACCGGCACCCCCATGACACAAGTAGCAGAGTGGTGCAATTGCTAAGAGCAGTGGCCTCACAGTTCTGAAGTCCAGGGGTTAGATCCCAGCGCCGCCTGTGTGGAGTTGGCAAGTTCTCTCTGTGCCTGTGTGTGTTTTCTATGGCCACTCCGGTTTCCTCCCTATCCCAAAACATGCATTAATTGGGGAGTCAAAATTACTTTTCAGTGTGATTGTGAGTGTGACATTTGTTCCTCTCTATGTGCCCTACAATTGTCTGGAAACCACTTCAGGATATACCCTGCCTCCTGCCCAATAACAGCTGGGATGGGCTCAAGCACTGTGAGGATGATGGATGGATGTATCGGTAATACTTAAAAGGTCACATGCATTTTCCTTCTCCAAAATTCAAAAGGGTTCGTGAAGCTTTACTTCTGTTAATGTGTTTCTGAGAGAAAGATTTACGGAAAATGATTTCCATAAATGTGATGGACTGATGATTTCTGAGCCTCATCTGTAGTTTTTGGCATGTACGACCCTGGCCTCGCTATTCTTGTCATGAGTGCTCTGAATATTATCAACTTGTTAGAGTAACATCTGCACTTTCGTTTACGCTCATGAGCGTCACTCCCACACTTCAAAATGAAAGCTGTTGGTAAAACCGAGAACAGTTGTTTTAGGGTCTGTCTTTACAGTTCTGAAAATGTGTCTGTCATCAACAGATCTCGTTTTCTATTGTGTATCCATTTGATGTCCATTTCTTAACACACAGATGGTAACATTTATTTAAGATACCTGTACCTTCCCTTTGACATGGAGTCAACATGGCGTACCATGTAGGTTAAAGTATACTACTATGAAATGCATGATAATTTACCATTTAAGTAAATGAAAACAGGATTGTAAAATAACACCTCATTTGTTTTGATGTAATTACCATGTTCTTGCATCTATCATTTGGAAGAGATTATTCACCATACCAATAAATAAACACAAAGTTGTACTATATAGGTTCAGATACATTACTATCTAAACCATAACTTTGGTTAGTCAACTGAGATTGGACGCAAAGGTTCTGATACATTAGTATCCAAATGGTAACTTGGCTGAGTAAAGTGAAACTGGACAAAAAGTTAGGAACGTTTGATTGTCGGGTCAACCCCGAATGAGAAAACTCCCATCGGCTTTCAAACATCGAAGCTACTCAATCAATGTTTTGTAAAAACAATTGCATAATTTGCAGAGTTGCAGCTGCTTATTCGGTTTTATATCAACAAGTAGTAGTACAGTAGGTTTGTCAGGTTGGAGCAAAGTGGACCCGAATGTAGACAGACCTGTGAAGATATATTTGTTTAAAAGAGAACAAAAATAAGGCTTTAAAGTGAAACCAAAGAGAATGATTATAACAAAAAAGAATAATATAGGAACAAAAGAGTCAACGGCCCAACAGAAAACAATATTCAAAACAAGAGACTCAAAATCCACAAAACTCAAAGGAGGATGCAGTGTAGGCTACATTGAACTGTCACAGGATATGGAAAACACCAGCATGTAACACTGTTGATTAATCAGTAACAAAGACACAGGAAAACAGGATGCAGAACTTTAAAAAAGAAGAAAAAACTAAAATGAACTAAAATCACAGCCCATAACAATGGAATAAAAATGCTGAAACATTATGTACATTTGCTACACTTTTTAAGAAGCTTAGATATATTTAAATTAGGGTCCAAGTATGCCCTTCTTATGCTCTTTTCTGAGCCAGTGTTTCCACTCAATGAACAAAAGGTTCAATTCCAAGGGCTCCTCTGAAATATTGCCCCGGTATTTGTAAATGTCCTCTTTATAATTTCGTTATTAGTGGATGTACCCTTGATTTAAAAAAAACTATCGTAGGTCCTCCAGCAATCACTGATTATCGCAGTATGCGGTCTGTTAAAATCTTGTATTATAGGTGGTAATTGCCTCGTTGATTGATTTTTCACTAACTTTAAGGTGGTACATCATCCGGCCCTTTTCACTTCCATCGTCCCAAAGATGATATTCGTACTGATAAATAAGCATGTCGTGAGGATTTTTTACAACACAATAACAATGATTGATTGCCATAGTAATTCAGATATAATCTACTATTCAAGGCAAGAAGTACAAACAGTACCTCTCTTTTCTGTCTGAACTTTCTCTCATCAATTGTGACAAAGGTGCTCTTTCCTCTAATTCACATTCACCATCTTCTCTCCAGTTGCCTGACAGCTAAAGCGCAAATTTTTCATAAGAATGCTCTCAGTGACTTGCTTTCCCCACATAGCCATTTCTCTATCTGGTCAATTTTCCTGGTACGCTAACCTTGTGAAAAACTAAGATTAAAAACAGTAAACTGTGTTAGCAATTGATCAGCCCAATTATAATCACAAAACAAAAATGAAGAATCAATTTTTTATATCAGACTACAAACTAATATTGGCCAGATTATCTATCGCCATCCCAGAGAAGGCCTGACATATTTTGTTGGGAAAGACGATTTCTTGCAGTGTGACAAAATCCACGACCAACAATTTGGTCCTTAGATAGCCCTATGGCACAAAATCAAAAGTCTAGCAAGTTTGATTTTATTTTATTTATTTATTTCTGTGTGGCATACAAACAACAGCTCCGCAACAACACACCTCAATGTCAACCAATAGGACTGCATATTGTGACCAGCACATCACCTGCCTTGATTACTGTAGTGAACATTTCTTCACATGCAGAAATCTGCTGTTTATTGATGCTTTAGAACAGGGGTGTCAGATTCATTCTATATCACGGGTCTCATTTTACCAATAAGGCCGGACCGATAAAATTGTTGTCTATACATGCAGGATATATAATTTAGAACTTAAAAAGCACAACTTCATTTTTTTCTTTGTTTTAATATGGTCAAAAATATTTTAAAACCAACATCACAATCATAAAATATATCAAATATATTTGTTTTCATTCTGAGGAAAAAGAACGCACAAACACATGATATCTGAGTTATTCACAGAAGAATATATACTGTATATCATATGTTATATCACAGAACACAGTTCAATATCAGGGTGTCATTTCTAAGGCAGAAATATAGATTAAATAAACATAATCCTTTTACATAAACAAGTGCAAGAGAAGCTTATACTGTCATAACACTGCCTTACAACTTTGTTAATCAGTTATTCAGGTGCTCTGTAACATCAACATTAATGCAAGGTCCTGCATCCATTCTGTGGGATTAAATTTTAACACTGGTTTGCCCTTTTCTTCCATGAACTGTCCAATTTCTTCTTGTAAATCAAAGAAACGCCAAAGTAAAGCACCTCAGCTTAACCACCTTACCTCACTTGGTATGGCATGCCATACATCCGTTCACTCCTTCTGAGAAGGGTGTCAACCTGGGGCTGATTCAGGCTTCTGGATAGGATTAAATGAACAGTTTTGATGACCATCTTCATGACTTGCCGATTGCACTTTCTCTCTGAATTTTGTCACAACACCTGTTTTTTTTTTTCCTGATCATTGAGGGGGCACCATCTTTTGTAAGGCTGACAGTGCAGAACCACACTACGACCAGTGTGGTGAAAATATCAGCTGCTGTCGTTATAGCTGTCATTGACACTATCTCCACAAACTTTTCAGTTAGAGTCAATGAGTCAATTCATCAATGACAATGGCCAGTTGTGCAACGTCTTTAATGTCCGTGCATTCATCGATTGCCACTGAAAAAACAATACTTGACTTTACTTTGTGCTGTAACTGTCTGTCGAAATCCACTGAAAGAACAGAAATCCCATCTACAACCATTTTTCTTGTCAGGTTGATTTTTGCAAAAGCCAAACGCCATTCAGGGCGCACAAGTTCCACTGGCTTCAACATGCATGTTTTTACAAATTCACCTTCATTAAATGGCGCCACGGTGGTGCAGCTGTAGAGCATTGGCCTCACAGTTCTGAGGTCAGATGTTCAAATCCCAACTCGCCTGTATGGATTTTGCATGTTCTCCCCCTGCCTGCATGGGTTTTCTCCGGACACTACGGTTTCCTCCCACATCCTGGAAGACATTGAGATATGACGTAGGGCAAACGTAGAGGTGGCGAAGGCTAAACAAGTGGCATATGACATGTACACCAGGATGGACATGAATGAAGGAGAAAAGGATCTCTACAGGTTGCCCAGACAGAGGGATAGTGAGGGGAAGGATGTGCAGCAGGTAAGGGTGATGAAGGATAGAGATGGAAATGTGTTGACCGGTGCCAGTAGTGTGGTAAAAAGATGGAAAGAATACTAGTTAATTAATGAAGAAAATGAGAGAGAAGGAATATTAGAAGAGGCACGTGTGATGGCCAGAAAATGGCAATGATTAGTTAAAAAGGCACTAATGAGGATGAACAATGGAAAGTCATTTGGTCCTGATGACATACCTCTGGAGGTATGGAAGCAATTTTGAGAGGTGGCTGTGGAGTTTTTGACCAACATATTCAACAGAATACTAGAGGTCAAGAATATGCCTGAAGAATCAAGGAATAGTGTGCTGGTTCACATTTTTAAGAACAAAGGAGATTTGCAGAGCTGTGGGAACTGTAGAGGAAGAAAGTTGATGAGCAACTCAATTAATTAATTAATTAATTAATTAATTTTGTTAGCGGACTTCTGTACTGATAATGGATTGACCATAACAAACACCATGCTCAGGCATCAGGTTGTCCACGTATGCACTTGGCACCAGGACACCCAAGGTCGCAGTTCGATGATCGACTTTGTGGTTGTGTCATTGGACTTGCAACTGTATGTCTTGGACACTCTGGTAAAGAGAGGGGCGAAGCTGTCAACTGATCACCACCTGGTGGTGAGTTGGCTCCGATGGTGGGGCTAGATGCCGGTCTGACGTAACAAGCCCAAACGTATCGTGAAGGTTTGCTGGGAATGGCTTGCAGATTCCCCTGTCAGAAGGAATTTCAATTCCCACCTCAAAAAGAAATTTGCTCACGTTCCTTGGGAGGTGCGGGAGCTTGTCTGAGTGGATGATCCTTTGCTGACGCAGCCAACTGGACGTATGGCCGTAGGGTGGTCGGTGGCTGTCATGACGGCAACCCCCAAACATGTTGGTGGACACCAACAGTGAGGGATCCTGTAAAGCTGAAGAAGGAGTACAATCGAGCATTTTTGGCCAAGGCAGCTGATAGGTACTGGCTGGCCAAGCGGAATGCAGCTCCGGTGGTCACTGAGGCAAAAACCCGGGCATGGGAGGAGTTTGATGAAGACATGGAGAATGACTTCAAGACGGCTTCCAGGAAACTCTGGTCCACCATCCGGCGTCTCAGGAGGGGGGATCAGCAGACCGTCAACACTGTGTATAGTGAGGATGGGCACTGCTGACCTCAACTCGGGATGTTGTGAGTTGGAGGGGAGAATACCTCGAAGACCTCCTCAATTCCACTGACACGCCTTCCCTTGAGGAAGCTGAGTCTGGGTTTTCTGAGGCTGGCTGTTCTATCTCTGGGGGTGAGGTCATAGAGGTGGTTAAAAAGCTCCTTGGTGGCAGGGCCCCGGGGATGGATGAGATTCACCCCGAGTTCCTAAAGTCTCTGGATGTTGTGGGGCTGTCCTGGTTGACACGGCTCTGCAATATTGTGTGGACATAGGGGACAGTACCTCTGGATTGGCAGACTGGGATGGTGGTCCCCCTTTTTAAGAAGGGGGACCGGAGGGTGTGTTTCAACTATAGGGGGATCACACTCCTCAACCTCCCTGGTAAGGTCTATTCAGGGTTACCGGAGTGGAGGGTCGGTGGGGAAGTCGAATCTCAGATTCAGGAGGAGTAATATGGTTTTCGTCCTGGCCGTGCAACAGTGAACCAGCTCCACACCCTCAGCAGGATCCTCAAGGGTGTATGGGAGTGTGCCCAACCAGTCTACATGTGTTCTGTGGATTTGCAGAAGGCATTCGACTTTGTCCCTTGTGGAATCTTGTGGTGGGTACTTCGGGAGTATGGGGTACCAAACCCCCTGGCACAGGCTGTCTGGTCCCTGTACAACTCGTGTCAGAGTTTGGTCTGTCTTGCCGGGAATAAGTCGGACTAGTTTCCTGTGAGTGTTGGACACCGCCAAGGCTGCCCTTTGTTGTTGATTTTGTTCATCTCTAGGCAAAGCCGAGGCAGAGAGTGTGTCCAATTTGGTGGCCTCAGCATCGCATCTCTGCTCTTTGTAGATGATGTGGACCTGTTGGCGTCAGCAAGCCGTGATCTCCGACTCTCACTGGAGATGGGATGAGAATCAGCACTTCCAAATCTGAGACCATGGTCCTCAGTCGGAAAAGGATGGCATGCCCTCTACGGGTAGGGGATTAGATCCTACCCCAAGTAAAGGAGTTCAAGTATCTTGTTCATGAGTGAAGAAATAATGGAGCGGGAGATAGACAGGTGGATCGGTGCAGCGTCCGCAGTTATTCAGACTTTATATCGGTCCATTGTGGTAAAGAGCTAAGCCGAAAGGTAAAGTTCTCAATTTACCAGTCAATCTACGTTCCTACCCTCACCTATGGGCACAAGCTGTGGGTCGTGACCAAAAGACCAAGATCCCAGGCACAAGCGGCCGAAATGAGTTTCCTCTGCAGGGTGTCCGGACTCTCCTTTAAAGATAGGATGAAAAGCAAGGTCATCTGGGAGGAGCTAAGTGTTGAGCCGCTGCTCCTCCACATTGAGAGGAGCCAGATGAGGTGGCTGGGGCATCAGATCCGGATAACTCCCGGACGCCTGCCTTATGAGGTGTTCCTGGCATGTCCGACCACAAAGAGACGCCGGGGACAACCCAGGACATGCAGGAGAGAGTATGTCTCTCGGCTGGCCTGGGAACACCTAGGGGTCCCTCTGGAGGAGCTGGAAGAAGTGGCTGGGGAAAGGAAAGTCTGGGTGTCCCTGGCGAAGCCACTTAAACCACGACCCGGCCCGGAGAAGTAGTAGAAAATGGATGGATGGAAGAATGGTTCGAGAGTGCAGACTTCTATATTCTGGACCTGTCCAGAACCAAGAGATTGAGTACACTGGTAGAAAGGCGCTGAGGATGGAACTGCCAGGCAAAAGAGCGAGAGGAAGACCAATGAGAAGATTGATAGATATTGTGACGGAAGACATGAGGGCCATTGGTCTTAAAGAGGAAGATGCAGGAGATAGGCTTACATGGAAAAAGAGGACGCACTGTGGTGATCCCTAATGGGGAAAGCCGAAGTTAAAAGAAGAAGAAGCTCTGATAAAATGAACTGCTCTAGTTTAATATTTAACACTGATTTACACAACACTTCATGATGTCTCATACAATCAATTTCTGCACAGGGTTCATTTGCGTCACCTTTTCCTGCATTCACAAAAGTCCAACATTTTTCCCAGTCGGATTTGGACCATCATTTGTTGTCACACCTAACAGCTTTTCCCATTTCAGTCCTAACTTGTTAAAACACGCAGTTACCTCCGTGGACAAATCACTCCCAGCGGTGGTCACTTTCATTGACTGCATTGCTGCTAGCTCCTCCATGATTTGAAAGTCTGCAATTATCCCATGTAAGAAAAGGAGCATCTCAGCAGCGTCACATACATTACAATCCTCATCCAACCAGGGAAAAATAGTCAAAAGTTGGTTGCTCTGTTCTCTAGTTGAAGTTACTAGATTCCAGCAATGTCCTCAACCTGCCTTGTTACAGTATATTGGGAGAGTGGCACATTCTCAAATGCTCCCCTTTTCTCCGGACATATCAGCGAAACATAGTCAAATAAGCACTCATTAATAAACACTCGGTCAGAAAACGCCCTACTTTTTGAAGTGAGAAATTACATAACATGTCCCGATGGCTGCATTTATGTGCAACATTGTGTAAAAAAAAAAAAAAAACTACTTCTTGGCTTCATACTTTTGATAACAACGCATCAGACACCTTTACGCGATCATCAGACAGATTCACGTCCTCTAGCAGGCGGTACAGGTCTCACAAAACACAGACAACCAGATTCAAGGACAGCTTTTTACCCAGAGCCATCAACTCCTTGAACTCAAACCACTGAACATAACAACAATGTAATGTAATATTTTGCAACTGCACTTTTGTGCATTTATTTATTTTAGCGACAACTGTGTCTTGATGTTTTATCTATTGTTTTTTTTTAACCTAAGATGTTCTTCGATTATATTCTATTTTATTGCGCCTTGTGGAGAAGCAATCATCATTGCGTTGTAATGACAGCATATAAAGGCGATTGATTTTTGAGGCTTTTGATTTTTGATTGATTTACATATTTATCCTCATGTTTTGATGTGTAGTTCATATTGTAGTCTTTTCCCTCAACGATGTGTAGCAGAAAAGTAAGCACATGGCTTTACCTTTGACTTCTGTAAAGAAGTACTTGGCAGTCCGTGTGTTGTTGAAAATGCGCCATTCGTAATCAACTTTTCTTTTCTTGCCCTGATCTGACATCTTGAAGGTAATCTAGCTAGCAACACTTGTTGCTGTTTACCTACACTCACAGCTCACTGGTCGCATCCACAGAGAAGTAAATGTGAACGTCATGCTTTTTAAAATAAAAGCCACACAGCTGTATTGTGTGCACAGCACACAGATTTTTTAAAATTTATTTTCTAATTGATGTTTGGCTTCGCATAGGCTAGATGGTGTCAGCCATCAGGCTGAATGTGGGAGAGGTGGTGTAGAATGCCCAGATCTGCATTAAATTTTAAAGGTAAATATAAGTCATTTTGTCAATTCACACCTAAAACCAACAGAGAACCACTAATAATAACTGAAGGTATCCAAACTGAATCAGAATATTTTGTTGTAATTTTCATAGAAAGTCCACATTCGACATTGTTTTGGCAAATCTTTTTCTGAAAGATTAAGTAAGAAAGCAGTGTTGCTTTTATGTTTATTTTTTAATTGCAGAGGAAAATGTACAAGTGTTCATGAAGTGTTACCCTTTACTAAACCCAGACCAAAACATTACAGACAGATGAAAAAAAAAAAAGAAAAAAAATCCACCCCTCTCATTGCCTCAATATTTTCACACAATTGGCTTCGTCCAGCTGCACTCACACTTATCTTTGTGGGAATGGCCACATACAGAGGATGAGAAAAGAATAAAAGGAAGGAAACGAAACGATCCAGAAACATGAGTACTGTGCTGACTGGAGCTATGGAACAATAAACTATCCCTCCATCTATCCATCTTCTACCACAGTGTTTTCAACCACTGTGCCGCGACACACTACTGTGCTGTAGCATAGTGTCTGCTGTGCCATGGGAAATTATCCAATTTCACATAATTGGCCAAAATGAATGAGCAGATAATGGCCGTCATGTCCAATGATGGCCAGAGTAATCATGGAATACGTCTATATCAGTAGGTGGCAACAGGTAGGTAATTACTTTGATTAGTGATGCATCAAGTGTGATGACAGTGGCATAGTAGCTAGCAAAGCTATAGGGTGAGAGTGATGGAGATGTTTTTGAAAAGGAAAGATGGTAACTCAGAATTTAACTCTGGAAAAAATTCTGACGCAGATGAACGCCCATGTATGAGTGGAGGTCAAAAGAAACCAAAGATGGTTCGCTTGCAGAAAGTCTTCGTCAATAAAGTTTATTCAGATTCTGATTCTGAAATAAATATAAACAGAGAGAAACAGAGTGTGTAACAATACACAAGGAATTTATTTCCGGTAGTCGGTGCCACCCCGGTACGACATTCAGAACATAGAAGAAAAAAAATAAGAACAAAGAACAAGAGACATGCAGTTACAGATGTGCAAGATGCACTGTTCTTCATTTAGAACAGTTAAGATTCTGTCAGCGCCCCATATTATGTTCCGCTTATACAGAGTGCCCTTACCCGTTATAGACCAGTACAATGACAATTGTGCAAAGGGAGCAGTTTAAAGTGACGAGTCATGCGATAGTCTACAGAATATATTACTAATACTGACTTACCAGCAGGATATGAGGGTGTGTCTCAACAACGGTACAAGGCAGAAAATAGTGGTTCGCTGATCAAAAATATCATGACTTAATTGTCACAGGGGGAAAAAAAACATTTCAATGTCTGCTAATTTTGACTTGCATTGATCGGTAGCGCCTACTCAAAAGAAGAAGCTGGAAGAGCAGGTGGTTAGGATGTGGAGTGTCCAAAAGGATCCCACCTGCTCTGGACGTTGTTCGAGTTGCGTGAAAGTCTTCAATATTGGGTAGGGTGGTGCCAACAATCCTTTCAGCGGTTATGATTGTCCGTTGCAGTTGGAGTTTGTCCTTTTTTGTGGCAGCCCCAAACTAGACTGTGATGGAAGTACCCAGGATAAATTAGTGACCGCTGTGTAAAATTGTCTCAGAAGCTCTTGTGACAGGCATTGCTTCCTCAAATGCCACAAGAAGTATATCCTTTGCTTGGCTTTTTTGAGGATAGAGTTGATGTTTGTCTCCCACTTTAGGTCCTGTCAGACTGTAATTCCCAAGAACTTGAAGTTCTCGACAGTTGACGCGAGACAGTTGGACAGCAACAAGGGCAGGTGTGGGAAAGGATCCCTCCTAAAGTCCACAATCATCTCTACAGTCTGTAGACTGTTGTTGTTCAATGTCAGGTTGTGTTGGCCACACGAAACACTTGTCACCATCTGAGGTGAGATGAGGCCGATGACTGTGGTGTCATCTGTGAATTTCATGAGTTTGACAGTCGGGTGCCCCAAGATGCAGTCGTTCATATAGACCGAGAAGTGGAGAGGTGAGAGGATACAGCCTTGAGGTGCCCCGGTGGTGATAGTGCGTGTGAATGAGTTGGAGTCCCCCAGCCTCCCCTGCTATGTCCTACCCATCAGGATGTTGTCGATCCACAAGGAGATGAGAGGCAAGATGCTGAGCTGTAGAGGTTTGAAGGAGTAGAGGTCAGGGATGATAGAGTTAAACGCAGAGCTGAAGTCCACAAAAAAGATCCTCACATAGGTTCCCTCACTGTCAAGCTATTTAAGGATGAAGTCCAGACCCATGTTAATGGCATCATCTGCAGACCTGTTCGCTTGATAGGCAAACTGCAGTGGGTCTGGCTGGGGACGTGTGACACTCTTGAGGTGGTCCAGAACAAGGCGTTCAAAGGACTTCATGAAAACAGATGTCAAAGCAACAAGCCTGTAGTCATTAAAATCTGACACTGCTGCTTTTTTGGGGATCAGTATGATGGTGGAGCATGTCAAACAGGTTGGTACTTCACACAGTTCTAGAGATCTTTGTGAAGACAGGAGCGAGATAGTCTGCCCAGACTTTGAGGCAGGATGGGGACATAAGGTCTGGGCCTGGCGCTTTCTTGATTCTTTGTTGTTGGAAGAGCTGCCTAACGTGCCTTGCATGGATGTTAAAGGAGAAATCCAGTGCTTTGCATGAACAGTGTATCCAATAGGTCAAGTAATATGTACCCTATTTTGACAATGTGATGCTAAATCCTCTATCATTTAATAAGGTTTTGAGAAGATTTTCGTGGACAATTATGAATTTTTAGGGGCGCTGCCATTTTCGCAAGACACATGATGAACGTGGGCTTATGTAACATGTACCGTGTCGCTCCAAACGTTGGATTACATGGGACACCATTATGCCTAGCGCTGATTTCTCTGATTTATCCTCATCTGAGGAAGAAATAGCAGTATCGGTTGATCGGGAAGACAGAGGAATACTTCCATACAGATTTGAACATGTGGCTGTAATTAATGTTGAATATTCGGATGGTTTTTTGGGCGGAATGATGCCGAGTCTTACTACTCAGAGGCCATTTCAAGATGAAGTGTCTGAATTTCTGTTTCAGCAATGTAGTGAAAATAAGTAAGCTGTAAGATTTTAAGTCAAAGTATAATTTCTTGGAACAATAATCTTACTTGAGGTATTTCAATAAAGGGATTCAGGTCATGTAAAGTGAAAATAACTAAATGAAGTAATTATACAACAAGCAGTAATTATTAGTTGCAATTTACAGTTTTATCTTATTATATTCAGATTACATTTACATGCAAATATAGATCTACAATGTCAGAAAAGCCAGATCTTACTGATATACAGTGAAGAAAATAAGTATTTGAACACTCTGATATATTGCAAGTTCTCCCACTTTGAAATCACGGAGGTGTCTGAAATTTTCATCGTAGGTGCATGTCCACTGTGAGAGAGATAATCTAAAAAGAAAAATCTAGAAATCACAATGTATGATTTTTTTTATTGATTTATTTGGGTGATACAGCTGCAAATAAGTATTTGAACACCTGAGAAAACCAATGTTAATATTTGGTACAGTAGCGTCTGTTTGCAATTACAGAAGTCAAATGTTTCCTACAGTTGTTCACCAGGTTTGCACACACTGCAGGGGGGATTTTGGCCCACTCCTCTACACTTCTCTAGATCAGACAGGTTTCTGGGCTGTCACTGAGAAACACGGAGTTTCAACTCCCTTCAAAGATTTTCTATTGAGTTTAAGTCTGGAGACTGGCCATGCCAGAACCTTGATATGGTTCTTACAAAACCACTCCTTGGTTTTCCTGGCTGTCTGCTTCGGGTCATTGTCATGTTGAAAGACCCAGCCAGAACCCATTTTCAATGCTCTGACTGAGGGAAAGAGGTTGTTCCCCAAAATCTCCCAATACATGGCCGCGGTCATCTTCTCCTTAATACAGTGCAGTCGTCCTGTCCCATGTGCAGAAAAACACTCCCAAAGTATGATTCTACCACCCCCCTGCTTCACAGTAGGGATGGTGTTCATGGGATGGAACTTATCATTCGTCTTCCTCCAAACACAGTTAGTGGAATTATGACCAAAACGTTCCATTTTGGTCTTATCTGACCACAAAACCTTCTCCCTGACTCTTCTGTATCATCCAAACGATCATTGGGAAACTTAAGATGGGCCTTGACATATGGTGGTTTAAGCAGGGGAACCTTCCGTGCCATGCATGATTTCAAACCAGGACGTCTTAGTGTATTACCAACAGTCACCTTGGAAATGTGGGTCCCAGCTCTTTTCAGTTCATTGACCAAGCCCTGTCGTGTAGTACTGGGTTGATTTCTCAGCTTTCTAAGGATCTTTGAGACCCCACGAGGTGATATCTTGCATGGTGCTCCACTCTGATTGAGATTGATCGTCATGTTTAGCTTCTTCCATTTTCTAATGATTGCTCGAACAGTGGACCTTTTTTCACCAAGCTTCTTGGCAATTTCTCCGTAACCCTTTCCAGCTGTGTGGAGTTGTACAATTTTGTCACTGGTGGCAATTTGGCAACTGGCAATTTCTCCGTAACCCTTTCCAACTGTGTGGAGTTGTACAATTTTGTCACTGGTGGCAATTTGGCAACTGGCAATTTCTCCGTAGCCCTTTCCAGCTGTGTGGAGGTGTACAATTTTGTCACTGGTGTCTTTGGACAGCTCTTTCGTCATGGCCATTTTACAAATTTGAGTCTTACTGATTATAAGGGGTGGACAGGTCTCTTTATGCACCTAATGGCCTCACACAAGTGCATCTGATTCACGATAATACATGAAGTGGAGATGGACTTTTAAAGGCGGACTAACAGGTCTTTGGGGGTCTTAATTCTAGCTGATAGACAGGTGTTCAAATACGTATTTGCAGCTGTATCACACAAATAAATCGTCAAAAAATCTTACATTGTGATTTCTGGATTTTTCTTTTTATATTATCTCTCTCACAGTGGACATGCACCTACGATGAAAATTTCAGACCCCTCCATGATTTCTAAGTGGGAGAACTTGCAATATACCAGGGTGTTCAAATACTCATTTTCTTCACTGTAGAAGACAATGGACTTCAGAATAGAAGTGTACAATCAAGTGGAAGTCACAGAACACAAGAAGGAAGATGTACTGGATGGTGAGGTAAGAATATTCAAGCAAGTGCCTACTCCCCCTTTGAAAGTAAAGCAGAACTCATTAAGGTGCTAGCAAACCCAGTGAATATAAACAAAATACAGATCCCTAAACCTGTGGTGTCCAGGGGGGATTCGTTGGTGTACAATTACTGGAAACTAAACACTGATCAACCAGAATAATGTTTGTGAGAACGAAAAGATATACTACCTCTGCATCTATGTGGATGGAGTTGCAAGGAAAATAATCGAGGGGTATTTCTTACTTGGTGCAGCATCCACCCATGATGCAGCATGGGAGCTCTTAGATGAAATATATGGAAACACATTTACAATTGCATACCAAGACAAGCTCCACACACAGCCTGAAAAAGAACTAAAGGAAAGCCTTAACCTCAGACGTTTCACAGAGTTCTTCTGTAATTGTGAGGCCATGATGACCCACATAAAGGCTCTGTAAATCTTGAACAAATGCATTGAGAGCAGGAAGATTCTCTCCAAGTTGCCGGACTGGTTAATGACTGGGTGAAATCGAATGTCTGTGCAAATGGAAGAACAAAATGGCCATTTTCTCACTTTAACCCAATTTGTCACATTCCTAAAACAAGTCAAGAATGTCTCTCACCCCATCACCTCACTGCAGTTAGTCAAGCAAGGCGAAGTGGACTACTCTGGAGGAAAAAGGAACAGACATGTGGGAGCAAAGGTCCTGGCAACAAGCTTAAATGAAAAGGATGTCATGACATGTGTCTTGTGTAACAAGAATGGTCACACGTTGGTGAAATGCAGAACGTTAATTGCCCCTTAAATTGCCCCTAGGTGTGATTGTGAGTGCGGCTGTTTGTCCCTATGTGCCTGCGATTTGCTGGCATCTAGTTCAGGGTGTACCCCGTCTCCTGCCCGTTCACAGCTGGGATAGGCTCCAGCGCTCCCCGCGACCCTTGTGGGGATAAGCGGCTCAGAAAATGGATGGATGGATTAAATCACTTTGCCTTGTGTGTGAAATGTGAACTGAGAAATCAATATATATGAAATCAATATGCACGAATACAATACAATAAATGAATTTCTTGCACAATTCTGGACACATTTACATTGTAAATAACTTGCCAGGTTTCCGCAGCCTTTGCAGTCAGAGACAGCTTCACGCAACCCAGGACATATAAAATACAATTTCTCAAGGAAGGAAGACAAGAAGAACTTTTGCTCACAAGGAAAATGTGGGATGTGTCTCTTTCACCATCTCCAACCTGTTCCTGTCATGATCCTGGATTCCAGCCAGGGCTGGGCGTGGCCGTCTAATCGGAAGGGTCACACCTGCGCCTCATGACCTCTGATTAGACCCAGTACATATAGGACCCGGGGGAAGACAGAGACTCTGCTAGATCGTTGCCTCTCATGCCTCGTTCCCGCACTACCGTACTCCTGATGTCTACCTCCCGTGTACCGACCAACGCCTGTCTCCCGACCTAGCCCGTAAGCCTGCCGTTACTGATCTTGCTGCTTGTTTGGACTGACTCCCTGGTAACCGACATTGGAACGAATAAAGGCTTATTCCGCACTGCTTACCTCTCACCTGAGTCGTGCATTTGGGTCCACCCCCGAGTCTCGTCCGTGACAGAACGATCTAGCCAAGAACATGGACCCAGCCGACTCTGAAGCCATTCGCCGTGTGCTGCAAGTGCAGGGCAAACGCCTGGGTGAGCAAGAGGCTGCTCTCCAGGGTATGACTCACCAGATCCAGGAGCTCTGCACCCAGCTGCAACCGTGGCTAGCCTCCCAAGCTAGCGCGGCCGCTCCTGTGCCTCCCCGTGCCACCATCACTCCGCTCTCTCGACCAGAGCGGTTCTCAGGCGACTCCGGTAACGTCAAGCCCTTCCTGGCGCAGTGCGATCTCCACTTTGAGCTGCAAGCTTCCGCTTTTCCCACGGACCGCTCCCGGATCGCCTTCGTCATTTCCCACATGACAGGGAGGGCGGAGGCATGGGCCACTGCCGAGTGGAGCCGTAACTCGGAGACCTGCCGCTCATGGGCGAGCTTTGTCTGCGCGCTCACCCAGGTGTTCCAGTATGCGGCTCCGGAACGCCAGGCGGCGTCGTCACTCATGACAATTCGCCAGGGGCGTCGCCGCGTGTCCGACTACGCCATTGAGTTCCGGATTCGGGCTGCCGACTGCCGCTGGAATGAGGAAGCCCTCTATGACGCGTTTTACGAGGGACTGTCCCCACAGATCCGTGGTCACCTCGTGGCCATGGATCTTCCGCCTTCGCTTAACTCCCTCATCGCATTGGCCCTCAAGGTGGACCAGCGCCTCACCGTGCAGAGACAGATGGAGGGCCTGAGGGAGGAGGAGAGGGAGAGTCGCAGTCCGGTTGTTTCCGCTTCCCGGCCACCCGTGTTGTCAGCTTCACCGGAAGCCATGCAAGTGGAGGGGCTTGGCAGCTCAGCGGAGGAGCGCTTTCGTCGACGACGAGAGGGACGCTGTTTATACTGCGGGCGTTTGGGACACTTCATCACCCATTGCCCGACTCGACCAGGGCATTCTGACATCAGGATCGCTACTCCGGAGAGTGTGCGGTACACCGCGACAGGGTCAGGGAGGTCCGTTCTTCACCTCACCTTGGGAACGGACTCCCGTTCATGCTCTGTGACGGCTTTCATAGATTCTGGGTCGGAAGCAAACCTGATAAATCCCCGCGTGGTCGAGGAGCTGGGGGCGGAAACCTTCCCCACGCAACGGTTTCGTCACGCCTATGCCGCCAACGGCAAGTTCCTTTGTCGGGTTACACATCGTACTCAGACGCTACGTATGAGCTTTCCGGACGCTCACTCGGAGCGAATTAGCTTTCATGTCTTCGACGCACGTAGTAGCGACATCATCTTGGGCAGTCCGTGGCTCAAAGAACATAATCCGCACATAGATTGGACCACGGGTCAGATCAAGACTTGGGGTGATGACTGTCTCAGTCATTGTTTCGCTGTCCGGAGAGACAGGGGTATTCAAGTTGCGCCGGTTCGGCTAACAGAACCTGGTACCGCCCTGGACCTGACCGCAGTGCCCTCCTGCTATCATAACCTACGGGAGGTCTTCTCTGAATCTAAGGCAAAGTCTCTACCGCCACATCGGTCATACGACTGCGCGATTGAACTCCTGCCAGGCACCTTTTCTACCAGAGGGAAACTGTACTCTTTAACAGGACCAGAGCATCAAGCCATGAGGGACTACATCGAGGACTCGCTGGCAGCCGGACTCATTCGCCCCTCATCTTCACCAGCCGGTGCGGGGTTTTTTTTGTCAAGAAGACTCCATGCTGCGACCCTGCATCGACTACCGAGGACTGAACGACATCACAGTCAAGAACAGGTACCCTTTGCCACTTATCTCTACAGCATTCGAACTCCTCCAGGGAGCCCGGATCTTCACCAAGCTCGACTTGCGCAGTGCTTACCATCTGGTGCGGATTCGGGAAGGGGATGAGTGGAAGACGGCGTTCAACACCCCCACAGGGCACTATGAGTATCTTGTGATGCCCTTTGGACTGACAAACGCTCCGGCCGTCTTTCAGAACTTCATAAACGACGTGCTCCGGGAGTTCCTGAACGGATCTGTCTTTGTTTACCTGGATGACATTCTCATCTTTTCAGCAGACCTAGCCTCTCACATTCAACAAGTACGAGAGGTGCTCCGGCGTCTGCAGCAGCACCATTTATACGTGAATATGGATAAGTGTGAGTTCCATCAGGCATCCGTGTCCTTCCTGGGCTTCGTCCTGGCTGAGGGAGAGATACGGATGGATCCCGGGAAGGTCGACGCGGTGCTGCGGTGGCCTACCCCCACCAACAGGAGGGACGTGCAGAGGTTCTTGGGATTTGCCAATTTCTATAGGAAATTCATAAGGAACTTCAGTTCCGTGGCCGCTCCTCTGCATTCGCTCACCTCGCCACATACCCTCTTCGACTGGTCCGGGACCTGCCAGGAGGCCTTCAGCAGGCTCAAGGCAAGTTTCACTACTGCGCCCATTCTCATGATTCCGGACCCAGATATCCAGTTTGTGGTGGAGGTGGATGCATCAAATTCAGGAATCGGAGCAGTCTTGTCGCAGAGGAGTCCCAGGGATGGAAGGATTCACCCGTGCGCGTTCCTGTCTAGAAAGTTGACCCCGGCAGAGAGGAACTACGACGTGGGAGATAAGGAACTGCTGGCGGTCAAGAGCGCGTTGGAGGAGTGGCGGCACTGGCTGGAGGGCTCGCAAGTACCGTTCGTTGTCTTCACGGACCATAAGAACCTTGAATACCTGAAGTCGGCGAAGAGGTTGAACGCCCGTCAGACCAGGTGGGCCCTATTTTTCACCCGCTTCCACTTTAAGGTGTGTTTCCGCCCAGGCTCCAAAAACGGCAAGCCGGATGCACTCTCGCGGATCCACGAGGGAGGGCGCACGGATTCAGACGCCGCTACTATCCTGCCAGCGGGGTGCTTCGTGGCCGGTTTCACCTGGGCGATCGAGTCGCGGGTGAAGGAGGCTCTGGGAGAGACACCGTCACCTGCGGATTGTCCGCCGGGCCGCCTGTTCGTCATCCCATCTCTGCGGGGAGACGTCATCAACTGGGCCCATACCAACAAGACGGTCTGCCACCCGGGTATGGCGAAGACACGTTCAGTGGTCGAACAAAGGTTCTGGTGGCCTAACCTCAGCAAGGACGTAAGGGAGTTCGTCAACGCCTGCCCGGTGTGTGCTGCCAATAAGACTTCCCGCCTACGGCCTGTTGGTGAGTTGCAACCCCTGTCCATCCCCTTTCGTCTGTGGTCACACATCGCGCTGGACTTCGTCACCGGCCTGCCGCCTTCTCAAGGGAACACAGTGGTGCTGTCCATAGTGGACCATTTTTCCAAGATGGTCCACTTCGTGCCGCTTCCGAAGATCCCGTCGGCCAAGCAGACAGCCCAGTTGGTATTAGACGAGGTCGTCCGTTACCACGGCCTACCCCAGGACATCGTTTCGGACAGGGGTCCGCAATTCAGCGCCCGTTTCTGGAAGGAGTTCTGCAACCTCATCGGCGCTTCAGCAAGTCGTACATCGGGTCATCACCCAGAGTCTAACGGCCAGACTGAGAGGATTAACCAGGAATTAGAGACCGGTCTTCGATGTCTGGCATCCAGGGACCAGAGCACGTGGAGCCAGCACATCAAGTGGGTGGAGTATGGCCACAATTCTCTACCCTCCGCTTCAACAGGTATGGCTCCACTCCATGTCGTGCATGGGTATCCTCCGTCCCTGTTTCCTCCACTGGTCACAGAATCCACAGTTCCGTCGACCCTGGCCGTGGTGCGACGCTGCAAACGGACCTGGGAAGCAGCTCGGAGGACACTGCTGTGCATGAGCAGCGCCTACAAGACGGCAGCAGACCGCAAGAGGAGGGCTGCACCAGAGCTCAGAGTGGGACAGCGAGTGTGGCTCTCCACCAAAGATCTCCCGCTGCGGACGGAATCCCGCAAACTTGCTCCCAGGTTCGTTGGCCCGTTCCCTGTTTCCAAGGTTATTAACCCGGTCGCCGTCTCGTTGAAACTGCCCAGGTCGATGAGGGTGCACCCTACGTTCCACGTCAGCAGACTTCGCCCGAATCGCACGTCGTCGCTGGCTCCTCCGCTCAAGTCCCCCCCGCCCCCCCACATGGTCGACGGTGGGTTGGTGTACACCGTGCGCCGGTTGCTGTCTTCCCGCCGCAGAGGGAGGGGGGTCCAGTACCTGGTGGACTGGGAGGGATATGGCCCGGAGGAGCGCTCTTGGATCCCCTCCCGCTTCGTCGTGGACCGCTCCCTCATCAGGGACTTTCACGCGGCTCACCCTGATGCGCCTGGGCCGTCCAGAGCCGGCCGTTGAGGGGGGGGGTACTGTCATGATCCTGGATTCCAGCCAGGGCTGGGCGTGGCCGTCTAATCGGAAGGGTAACACCTGCGCCTCATGACCTCCGATTAGACCCAGTACATATAGGACCCGGGGGACGACAGAGACTCTGCTAGATCGTTGCCTCTCATGCCTCATTCCCGCACTACCGTACTCCTGACGTCTACCTCCCATGTACCGACCAACGCCTGTCTCCCGACCTACCCTGTAAGCCTGCCGTTACTGATCTTGCTGCTTGTTTGGACTGACTCCCTGGTAACCGACATTGGAACGAATAAAGGCTTATTCCGCACTGCTTACCTCTCACCTGAGTCGTGCATTTGAGTCCACCCCCGAGTCTCGTCCGTGACAGTTCCGGGCCACATCTCCACGAATCCTCCTTTTTATTCCTTAGCGTGGTCCACATCACAACAAAGAAAAATGGCAAACAAAGCAACTTTGTCAAAAATAGCCAATGTGAGTCTTTGAGATGTCTTTATCATCCTCTTGAGATAGTCAGACTTTATGTTGTCTGCTGCATCCCTGTCTGGTGTTTCCTTGGCACCCAATGTAACTCGATTGCATCATATTGTTTAAGCACATCATAGCAAAAGTTTCAATCGCACCTCTTGATTGCATGACATTGTTTCAGCGAAAAACCATAAAAAACAAGCAAGAGGAAATATAAGATACTTTTATATCTAATTAATACAACATAACTCAACATAAAAAATAAATGTCTCAATTATAAAAAAGTGAACCAATACCTGGGTGACAATTCCTTCCTCACTTTAGTACCACCATACTTCATCTATTGCGTTAAATTGTGGGGTAACTCCAACAAATGTACAATTAATCCATTAGTCAAATTCCAGAAACAAGTGTATTATTTACAAGGTTGGCTTTCTCAATCGTGTTGTAATTTGTGGTGATAGCAAAAACAGAGGACCCCAGTTCAAGAAAGCAGGGAGGCAATGTGGGAGTGCAGGAGTCTCAAAAAGTATTCCCATGTACTGTATTTATAAAAAGGATATTACATTAGGGGGCACAGTGGCGCAGCTGTAGAGCGTTGGTGTTTTATTGAAAGGATCGGTGCTGGTCGGCGCTCAGGAGACAAAGACGACACTCAACAAAAGACCAACGTTCCCAAATGCTATTTAGCCTCAATAACTGGCATATTTATTTCGACCAAATGCAAGTTCTCAAAACACAGTTGACATTGCGTGAAATCAATCATATGAGCCCCTTACCTATGCCGAGAAGGTGGAGAGCCTAACACCCATGTAGAGCTCCGCTTGTCAACCAGCTGGGCGTCCGTACGAAACCCGCAGCAGACTCTACCTGTTTGTACTCTGCATCTCTCTATTATACTTTTCAGTTGCGTGCGAGAGGAAGGGTGGGTGGCCTACCCGTCCCCCCTGGCGCCGCAACGTTTGTTTCCTGATTTACTATTGACAGCTAAGTGTGTCCTTCAGGCTCTGAAAAACATCTTACGCAGCCATAACTGTCAAGACATCCCACAACTATGTCCGTCTTTGGTATGCATGCGAAAAAGATAGTGAAACGGTCAAGACGTCTTGACCAGAAAAACAAGTGAGTGAAAAAAAACTTATATACGAAAAACAAGTGAGTGAAAAACAACTTATTGCGAAAAACAAGTGAGTGAAATATGCGAAAAACAAGATAGTGAAACGGTCAAGACGTCTTGACCAGAAAAACAAGTGAGTGTGAAAAAACAACTTATATAACCATGGTTGCACAATACATTCGGGTATTCAACGGTTATGGGAAGCATCACTAATTAACACTCCTAAGTTGGCCTCACAGTTCTGAGGATGGTGGTTAAAATCAAGCCCCTGCTTGTGTGGAGTTTTCTATGTTCCCAACGTGACTGTGTGGATTTTCTCCCATGTCCCAAAAACATGCATTAATTGGAGACTCTAAATTGGTCTTAGTTGAGATTGTGAGTACAACTTTTGTCTGTCTCCATGTGTCATGCGATTGATTGGCAACCAGTTTTGGGTGTACCCTGCCTCCTGCCCAATGACAGCTGGGAGAGGCTACAGCACTCCCCGTGACCCTTGTGAGGATAAGTGGCTCAGAAAATGGATGGATGAATGAATGGCTATTAGATTGCCAACTTCATCTTCTGTGAATTAATTCACATTTTTCAAAAGAGGACAAAAAAATATTAAAGACACCCCTCCAAAACATTACTCGGATAAACTTTTTTTTTTGTTTTTTAATCCAAGTGAATTCAATACACTTCTGGATGCGTTGGTTTTGTTTTTGAATTTGTCTTTTTTTGTGTTTTTTTATTTTGTCTTGTTTTGTGTTTTGATTCCATTCCAAGTCACAAATCTTGGTTTATCCAAAGAGCCCAAATGAGACCATTCCTAAGGGCTTGTGCTCTTAGCTCTTCTTACCCATCACGAGGTGTCTTCACTCACACCTGAGCAATGAACCTTTTTTGTATGCCATCAATTAAGACTGAATCAGCTGATAGTCATTTGCACTGACAAGGAGCTGGATAGCTGTTTGATTATTGATATGTTGTAGTTAAATATTGATGTAAAACACAATATTTTATGCTTTATATACTATTTATATGGTCCGACGTGGTGCAGCAGCGTAGCTGTTTTCCCCTTAAGGGAAACCTGTTCTGTGGCAGTGTTGAGACAACAGTTTAAATTTGGAATCACGACAAAATCAGTGGAAGACTGATTGGCCACTCATAACAGTCACAGAATCAAACATACTATGTGACAGTTCACTCGGTTTGGTGGGGTCCCTTGATGTGCGGAAACCCTTAGCCACCATGATTGTGGAAGTGACAAGTCACTGCACTTAGGGAGATGCCTACATCTCTCTGCCAATCAGATGCCAGTTACTTCATGGCCCTCCTCAGTTTGACTTTTAGAACCAGGTTGGAGAACGTTCTGGAAAGCCATGTCATTGTCATTGCGTGGGATGGAGAAGCAACCTCACAGGGCAGAGGCTGGTAGTGAGTAAAACCATGACAATTGAAAAGGAGGTTTTGATACCCTAAATTATGTGTATCTCCAAATAACCCATTATATCAGGTTTTGCAGCATACACACTGTTTTAATCCTGACAATATTTGTCTTTCGCATGATGACACATTAGGATATTTGGCTGTGTCCGAACAATGCAAGAATTAGGTTGAGATCAATGTAGTGAATCTAATGCTAATGACGGTTACGCTAGCTCATGGTAATTTGTGCTAACGCTGCAGCTTTGCTTACCTTTTGGCTGTTGAGGAAAGCATGAACGATGCACTCACTTCAAATATAATTTAACCTTATTTTATCACAAGTAATAGAAGGGATTTTGCCTTGATTGCTATAAAATTGGAGCACTGGGCTTCGACCTGAAAAAAAATTTGGAAAATATGGAGAGTTCATGGTAAGTTTGTGACAGAAAGATAGACAGCTTCTCAGAAGATTCATAAATTCCATTATTTTTCTACAGGAAGTACTCGGGTTAAAATGGTCTCGACCTAAAACTTTCGACTTTACAACGGCTGTCCCCCAAAGATGCTACGGATTGGAGCCGAATGGAGGGGGAGAGGTTGCGCTGCGCAACCAAAACTCTTGGGATTAAAAAATATTTCAAGTCATCAATGATGAATTCCACAGCGATGCACCAAATAAAGCTACTACGGATCTTTTTTGATTGGAGATGAGTCATAATGCTTCTTTTGAAGACATGGCAAGGATGTATAATATAGTGGATAAACAGGACATGCACAAATATTTAATGTAGTGTTTAATAAAGAATGTTAAAGAATTTATATTTTTAAGACTGAAATACATGTTAACGGTATTAATAAAATGTTGTGCCATCATTGAGCATTTATTTTTGTTGGTTGAGGGATTCTGTTCTGACAATTACAGGGACCAGGACAAGCGTGTCCTGTGACCTGTCCCAAGACCGCTACATCAGTACATGCACATTCTTTATTAATGATTGTTGTACGAACAATTTTTTTTAATAAACAATATACCACATATGCAGTTTTCCCATTCACTTCTGTGAATAAATAGGAGTATAACCATTTTTTTGGAACACACTGCACCCTGCGTCCACTTTACTTTTTTAGACAGAGACATAACGGAGCACAGCATGGTGGCTCGGCTGGTAAAGTGTTGGCTTCACAGTTTTGAGAACCCGGGTTCGATTCCGCCCCCGCCTGTGTGAAGTTTGCATGTTCTCCTTGTGCCCGCGTGGGTTTTCTCCGGGCACTCCGGTTTCCTCCCACATCTCAAAAACATGCAACATTAACTGGACACCTAAATTGTCGCTTAGTGTGATTGTGAGTGTGATTGTTTGTCTCCATGTGCCCTGCAATTGGCTAGCAACCAGTTCAGGGTGTACCCCGCCTCCTACCCGTTGACAGCTGGGATAGGCTCCAGCACTACCGGCGACCCCCATGAGGATGAGCGCCAAAAGAAAATGGATGGATGGACATACTGGGCCAATAAGGTTGCCAAAGGACACATTAAAAGTAGAAGCTGTAATAAATAGCTCGGACAGAACACAATTTAGCTCAACCAGACTGTGCACTTCACCTACTTTTCCTGCCCCATTATAAATGGTTGGTTTGGTGAACAAAATTGTTATTGTGCCATCCATTGGATGCAATCAAAACAGCAGTTGCTTTTATAAAAAATTGCAGCTCGTTTTTGTGCAAGTCCATGCCATCATTTTATACTTTACAAAATCAGCTCGAACCCGGGCCTACAATTTACATCCCTGGTCTAAGTCACACACACAATGGTAACAGAGTGGCATTTTGTTGTCGTAGATTTTTTTTTTTTTTACCTGTGAATTACTGTGACCTGGATAAGTGAGAATCTGCACAAACACTTTACCCAACTGATTAGTCCTAATCGTTGTAGGTTTGTCGAATACTGCAAGAATAAGTGGTCAAACAGCAACACAAGTTAAAATTGATTGAAAGGAAAATACAAAAGGTGTGGTCCACACAACAAGGGCAGGGGAAGACACAGAGACTAAGTGATTGTAGTGATGAGAAGCTTCACACAGTAATTATGGAGCAGCATCGGGTAATTGGGTAAAAATGGGTAGGAAGGTCTGTGGCAGAGGGCATTGGCCCTGTTGTCTCAGGAGGAGATTTATAGTGATAATCTCCCTCCATGCACACCTTTAACTGCCTTGAAAGCCTCTGTATGAGAATACATTTTTGAGTTATTTAATTTTTATGTCAAGGAAACACAATTTTGAGTGTTCGCCTTTTGAGGGGGCGCCACGGTGCAGTTCTGAGAACCGGGGTTTAAAATCTGGACCGCCCTGTGAGGAATTTGGATGCTCTCCCCTTGCCTGCATGGGTTTTCTCCAGGCACTCCGTTTTTTTCCCCACATCCCAAAAACACGCATTAATTGGAGACTCTAAATTGCCCCAAGGTGTGATTGTGAGTGCGACTGTTGTCTGTCTCCATGTAACCTGCAATTTACTGGCAACTAGTTCAGGGTGTGCCCGATGACAGCTAGGATTGGTTCCAGCAGTCCCATGACCCTCGTGAGGATAAGCAGCTCATAAAATGGAGGGATGAATGGATGGATGGATACCTTTTTGAGGTTGACTGTTATGAAAGCCCCCACAAAGAGTGTTTGCCCCACCTGTTGCAGACTGAGCCACTAAGGGGTGGTATTCTGTACATATAGATATATATAGATAATTGGGCTGTCTCCTCTCGTTGCCCTGTGGAGGGCCCGGATAGATGGCCAAACGGGTCCCCCAGAAAGGATCAGAGGAAGAGGACTTGGACGCACAGGGTGATGGCACTCAGGGGTGGAAGCGTGGGGCGACAAAATAAATTAACTGGGACTGATCAACGGGAGAGAAAAACCCAAGTCAATCACCAAGTCAGAATCAGTTATCCAGTCGTATCAATTCAGATCTTTCTCATAATCCGAAAAATCGGAGTCTGGCAAAATATGTGGTGCTGAGGCAATTAATAGCCTCCAATTAACCTACAAAGGTGAAAACGCTGTGTGAATGCAGTCAGAAGGGCCACCCACACTGATATGACAAAAATGACTTTGGCTGTCACAAAACCCCCTATTTGTAACTGAATTGAAATGTCTGGAGTCTGCCTCTGGGTTTTTGCTGTATAGTTTCAGGTCAGGGATATGCTTCCCACCCACAGCACTGATATTATGAACAAGAAAAAAATGGATTGGATAGTGACTTCTTTATGTAGTACTGTAGGGTGGGATGGGGTGGGACACTGTAGAGGTGGGAGGATTGATCCAAGTATTGATACGATGTCACTTTCGATATTGGATTGACACTATCTCGAAATGATCGATACATTAGGTACAGTTTCCCTCTTGTACAGATTGGTTTGGTTTCATCAAACAGACGACACAAACCTTGCCTGTTTCTTTCTCAGCACAGATCGGGCAGACTTTGCTCCTGGCACCCCTCTTGTGTTTTGATATTGTGGCATCACAGGACTTAGGAGCACAGAGCAAACAAGCAAGCAGGCTTACTGTCTTGGGTTGGTAAGCGCATCAACAATTCATTTTTAATGGGAAATTCCGTTGGTTTGGATCAACAATGTATCCAATAAATCACTTAATATGTATTCTATCTTGACAATGTAATGTTAATCGTCTGTCATTTAATGGTGTTTTGAGAAGATTTTTATCGAGAATCACGAATTTTCAGGGGCGCTACCATTTAGCGAGTCACATGACCTACGTGTGCGGATGTGATGTATGAGGTGCCCACTAAAGGCTCTATTACAAGAGACACCATTATGCAAAGCGCTGAGCTCGCTCCCCAGTTCAAGGCTTATGGTTCACAGCTCCGCCGCTCAGCAGAGCTCGCTCGTCAGACTCCACATCATTCCGCACAAAGAACCATCCGACTATTCAACATTATGTACTATTTACAGCCACAGGTTGAAATCTATATGGACGTATTCCTCTGTCTTCAATTCTCCGATACTGCTATTTCTTCATCTAATGAGGATAAATCTGAGAAATCAGCACTGGGCATTATGATGTACCATGTTATCGAGCCTTTGGTGCGGCACCTATTCCGTCACATCCGCGCACGTAGCTCATGTGACTCGCCAAAATGACAGCACCCCTGAAAATTCGTAAGTTTCTTCTCAAAACACCATTAAATGAGAGAGGATTAACATAACATTATCAAGATACAGTACATACTACGACGTATTGGATACATTGTTGATCCAAACCACCGTAATTTCCCTTTCAGTGAAAAGTGACCATCGCAGTGCGCACACACACAACAGCTCCTCTCTCAGAACGGTGTTTTCCTGTTTTTTTTTTTTTTTTTTTTTTAAAGGAACTGTGTGTGTTTGTCTCCGTTGCACCCTCATACCCCATTGCACACCTACTAGTGTTTCTGCTAAACATTCACTTAGTGTTGTTTTTGGATATAAATACAGCGAATGAGCAGTAGTGCTACGCAAATGCGATCTGCTACAGATGTCAGCAGAATCTCCAACGACCACTCCTGCACCCATCCCACAGTGGAAGAACCATGGGGGGAACAGAAGGAACTAAACGAGGGGTAAGTGCTGAAGTGTCTGACCTAGTTTATCAGTTAGCCACTCTGGGCAATTTACGCTTGCTGGACAACAAGATGGACTATAACCGTTTACTCTGCACATCCACAAATCATCCCAGGCTGATGGTTTCCTCATCCTAGCGAGGGATTTTAACCACGTCAACCTCAAGACTGTGTTTCCACAACTTCATGGACATGACAAATTTCCCAATAGAGGCAACAACATCCTAGACAAAGAGTTCACACCTCACAAAGGAGCCTACAAAGTGGCCCCCCTTCCCACACCTCCGACCACACTACTGTCATGGTCATGCCTGCATACAGACGTCTGGTTAAGATGACATCATCAGCCAAGAAGAAGATCCGAGTGTGAGCACAGAGGTCATCAGATTGACTCAAGGACTGTTTTGCCACCACAGACTGAAGCATGTTCAAACAGGCAACCCACAAAAACATCACAGACGTCCAGGAGTACAGAGATGGTCAGTACCAAATGAGGAAGTGCATGGATGACATTACGGTCTCCAGAACCATCTGCATTAGGGATAATCTGAATCCATGGCTGACAGTAGAAGTTTACAGGCTCCTGAACCCCCGGAATGATGCTTACAGAATTGGGCACGAGGCAAGCATTAGGAAAGACAAAGGCAGCATGTCACATGGCATCAGAGAAGCTAAGAGGTAGTACTCCAGGATGATTGCCAACTCCTTAAGTGACAGCAGAGACAACAGGAACCTGTGGCATAATATCCAGAGCATCATGGACTACAACTCCCCACCCTTCCACAGACCTGTGACAACCACTCTTCTCTTCGGGATCAGCTCAATGACGTCTTTGCTCCCTTTGAGGCAGACAACACCCCATCTGAGAAGCTCCTCTGCCTCCCAGTGACCGGGTGATGCTGCTGTCTCTGGACAGCGTGTGGAGATCACTCAAAAGGACCAATGCAAGGAAAGCCTCTGTATCGGATGACATTCCTGGCCACATTCTGAGAGACTGTGCTGATGAGCTCAAAAATTCCTCACAGACATCTTCAATACCTCATTGAGCCAACTTATTGTCCCAACCTGCCTCAAAACCATCACCATCATCTTGGTCCCAAAGAAGCCATCTCCCTTCTGCTACAACTACTACCACCCTCTTGCACTCACTGAAGTGCTTAAAGCGGCTTGTCATGGAGCAGATCAAATCCTCCACCAAGTCCCTCCCACCCACAAACACAAACTGAACCCCTACTAGTTTGTACATTGGTCCAACTGCTCAACCGATGTTGCTATCTCCATTGCACTCCAATCAGCCCTCACACACTGGGTTTTCACTGGAGACCAAAGATTCACATCTCAGAATGCTGTTCATCATCTTCAAATCAGTATTAAACAACACAATCACCCAAGAGCTTATTCTCAAACTAGATCTCATGAGACTCAACGCCTCCCCATGTAACTAGCTGTTGGACTTCCTAACAGGAAGAACCCAAGCAGTGCTGATGACAGAGGCCCCCAAGGATGTGTGCTGAGCCCCTCCTCTTCACTCTACTGAGCCACGTATGTACACTGACATCCAGCACCAACCTCTTCATCAAGTTTGCAGAAGACACGACTGTCGTGGGTCTCATTAACAATAATAATGAGACAAGCTACAGGAATGGGGTGAGTTGCCTAGCTACATGGTGCAAGGATGACAAACTCCATCGGAATATGGAGAAGACTAAGGAGATCATAGTGGATTTCAGGAGGGTGCACATCCAGCATCCCACACTAATCATCAAAAGTGCTGCAGTAGAGCGGGTGAGCAGCCACAAATTCCCGAGTGTACACATCTCCGAAGACCTATCCTGCACCCCTAACACCACAGCACCAGCTTAAAAGGCGCTACAGCATTTCTACTTCCTACAGAAACTGAAAAGTGTGATAGTCCCATTTCTGATAGTCAGTTTCTTCCACCTGGCAGTCAGGATGCACTACCATTTCTCTGCTTTGCCCAATGACCCATCCCTGGTATACACCACAGACTCGAGACCATAAATTTAGCTCTTGCACAAACTGCACTTTAAGCACTGTTTTGGCTTTACCCCCACATCACTTTGTACATTATACAACTTATTATTCTGCAATGCTGTTTATAAATGTCCATCCATCCATTTTATGAGCCGCCCCAACAAAGCACCGGATAGGGTAATTGTACCAGAGACTAGCAGAGATGAAAACCAAGAAGAGCATCTGTATAACTAGTGAGGAGAGGTTTTGTTTGTATAGTTGTACAGTGCCAAACAGAGTGAAAGTGTCTGGAGTGTTTTCAGAAGAATGAGCATGTATGTTTTACTTAGAATAGCATGAGTAAGTCTGTGTGGATGTTGGACAGAGTTCAGGTGGGCAGAGGAGTGAAGTGGTAGAGGGTGCAGAGCGTTTAGATTCCTGACAGCCTGATGAATAAAACTGTCTTTGAGTTGGCTAGTCCTGGCCTGAAGACTCTGCAGTCTCCACCCTGGTGGGAGCAAGCTGAAGAGGATGTGATGGATGGGTGGCATCCTCCGCTTTGCAAGTGAAACAGGTGCTGTAAATGTTATGCAGGGAGGGAAGAATGATTCCAATGATCTCCTAAGCTGCCCTCACTATTTCAGACATGTTTTGGCATTTTTTTTCTGATACTATATGTCAGGATGCAATCTTGTCTGTTGGTTTTTATCACAAAAAGAAAGAAAAGTCTTTGCAAAAAAGGAAAAGGTACAAGTCTTACGAGTTGTCACCACTCACTGAAGTCCAAACTAAAAGTCCCTTTGTTATATTAAAGTGTATGTCAGCACCCAATGGACCTTTTTCTTCTTGATGTCTTCTGTCCCTTTTTGCATCTACATCTAACAGTTAACCACATTTGTAGACATTTTACAGTTTTTTCTAGATATTCGAATCCTTGGCTAATTCTTTGTTGTTTCTCAACCAACCCCCCCCCCCTTTTTTTTTTTGTTGTTGTTGTTGTTGTTCCCACCGGTAATTTGGTTTTGCGCTTCCCACTTCTAATTTTTCAGAAGTGCTTTTCTTTACTACAATATTCAAACATCTTCGAAATTGTCAGGACCTCAAATCCCGAATTGCCAAGTCTTGGGGACATGAACCCCTCAATCTTAGGTCTTGGGGCACCGAACCCCTCACTGAATTTAAACCTGGGGACTCGAAGCCCTCACTATCAGATCATGGGAACTAGAACTCATCACTGAAGTTAAACCTGGGGTCTGGACTCCCTCACTGTCAGGTCTTCGGGACTCAAACCCCTCACTGAACTCACAGTAATAGTAACGACTAAAACCTTACCAATGGAATGTGAGGAGAGCAACATTACCCATACCACTTAATTCAAAGGCAAGATTGTTTCAAAGACAATACACCATATGAAATGTTATTATGCCCAAGGAATTCAAATTTTCTTAACCGTGATTCTTTGTTTGAAGGAAAACAGGTCCTTTTGGATCCTGAGATGTTGGCTATTTGGTTCCATCTTTAATATGAGCAAGAGTGGATACAGAGAATACCTGATCAGTTGACTTTGGACCATGTTGTAGAGCTCAAACTATGCTATTATGTGGTTACTACAAAGGCTTGAATTTGATCAAATTTGTAGTAATTGTTTTACTGTTTTACTCTTCTATTCTACTTTGATGTTTGTGATTTTCAGTAACAATCGTCTTTTTAATTACTGTCAAAACACGATGGGGAGATCTTGATGAAAATACTTTTCTTACTGCATGCTGTCATGAGGGGACTGATAAATGGACACACACAAAAAGTACAAAATGTAACTAATATCTCATATATAAAGGCATATCAAGTATTTCCCCATCTGCCGGGTGGCAAAGACGGCAACTGCACTCAATTTGATTCATTGATCAATTACAGATGAGTGGAGAAAGAAGGTGAAGGTGGAATGAAGCGAGCCAAAGTCAGCATGATTGATATTACATTAGACTGAGTGAAAAGATTGGAGCCAGCAAAGAAAGGATTGGAAGACAATGTAGCCGAAGATTGATTGACTTGGTCAGAGATTAACTAAAAGGTGGGAGTGCCATGACAAACAACTGACGAGAAAGTGAGCTGCACTGATTTATTGTAGAATATCCCAAGGAAATCAAAGACATACTGTTGATGGAGCTGTTGGAATCAAGAATGGAAAGAAGAGGAGTCATACACAGTATCTACCATATACAAAATTAAAGTAGGGAGACTTGTTCAAGTTTATTGTGCCCCTAGTTTCAAGCAAAACGTTATCTATACAAAATGTTATCGAAAATGATATATCTGTTATTTTATTTATTTATAGATTTATATGTATCATATTTCAGTCACTAACATTTGAAAAATGTATGGGTGTGGTCAGTCATGCCCGCAGATAAAGTTGCGAGTGTGATGAGGGATGGAATCTCAAGACCTTAAAATAACTTAGTGATTTGTTATACCAGAGTATGTGGTTGTTACCTAATACCATAATCATAATTTATTGACATTGCACTGAGAGAGACATTTTTAAAGAGGTCAATAGACATTAAATTTCAAAACCAAGTATTCATATAATCAAATCATTTTATTTCATCATGATGTATTGTTATAATCGAGCATAATTTACGGCGATATCTATTATCAATCCATTGATGAAAGCTAGCAATAGATTATATTTTCCTAAAGCATGTAGAGGGGAAAAGTTTTCAACTTCAAGATAACGCGGTACCACGAGAGAAAATGACCGTTCGCATTTAGATATATGGACAGACTAGTCTAACGTTAGAACATAGATAATGTCAAAGTAAATCACAACCTCATACTTATTATAGTTAGATATTTAAACATTACCTGTGTTATATCCCAGAAATATTTTCAGTGTACTGTAGCTGAATTTTCTTTGGCATGGCTCATGATGTTGTTGACTTTCAACGTAAATGCGCTCGCAGTACATGAACCAGCCCGTAACATGTACTTTTGGGATCACTTCGGAAGATGCTCAGTGCGATTAACTTGCATTTCCTGTTTCCTCTTGAATACTGATTGTTTAGGAGCTGGTTTCGTTTGTTTATAAAATAAACCCATAAATTAATGTCAAGATCAACTTTCCCTCTAATTTTTTACATGTCTGAGCAAACACACTAAGCCCGTGAGCGCCCCCTTTGACCACTGTGAACAACATCAGACATGCACTGTGGTTAAATCAGTGTCAGCCATTGAAGTTACATGGCTCATTTAAGGATTCAGATCACAGCATTTACTTTCCCATCAGAACATTTCTAAGAACAATTTTGTGTTTTTGCAAACTTACAATGAAAGGGACAAGCCGAAAGAAGAACAATGAAAATGACAAAAAAAAAATACATTGCTAACTAAACCAAGCCAACTATGAACTATAAATTTGAAAGGTCACTTGCAACTTTGTTTCATTTTTTTTTTTTTTAACCCACAATGATATCCGTCTGTTTTCTTGGTGTAAAACTGAATTATTGCTTGCATGATATGTTTAGCAATGCATGTTGAAGCTGAATGATGTTCCAAAACAGATTCAAGGTTAATGTTATGTTGCCTCCGATATTTAATATAGAAAATTAGCTTTTTGTATACTGTATTGTCTGTGCTTTCATCCTCAATCACGCTGTACCAAGGTGGAATTTTAACATTATACACCATCTCATCCTGTGCTTTCTACTTTGGCTTAAGACCAGACCTATTTTTTACTCAAAAAAGAGATCATCTCATCTAGTTTCAACACTCTTTCTTTTATTATTCCCATACCCCGACATTCATTAAGGCAACAGCACTTTTTTTTTTTTTTTTTTTACTTTTAGCATTATTATCGAGAGTAAACACAAGCAGCATGTCTAGCTCTCGTTGCTCTCTGTTACCCAGACTGTGGGTGGACGGCGTTTGTAATTATGAGTGTACATCTTAGGCTAGTTGAACCAGAGGAACCTTCCGTGAATTGCATTATTTCAAACCATGATTTGTTAGTGTATTACCAATAGTCACCTTGGAAAGGGTGGTCCCAGCTCTTTTCAGGTCATTGACCAGTCCTGTTGTGTAGACCTGGGCTGATTCCTCATCTCTCTAAGGATCATTGAGACCTCACGAGGTGATATCTTGCATGGGGCTCCACTCCGATCGAGATTGACCGTTATCTTTAGCTTCTTCCATTTTCTAATGATTGCTCCAAAAGTAAACCTTTTTTCACCAAGCTCCGTGGCAATTTCTCCGTAGCCCTTTCCAGCCATCTAGAGTTGTACAATTTTGTCTCTGGTGTCATTGGAGTAGCTCTTCGGTCTTGGCCATGTTTCAAGTTTGAGTCTTACTGATTCTATTGGGTGGACAGGTGTCTTTATGCAGCTAACGACCTCACACAGGATAAAGCTGTGCCTGTCACAGTTGAGGCTCGTTCACCAGCAACGGAAATTTGTACACATCTAATCATTACTGGTTATTAGCTGCTTAGTTATAGGCTATCGTGCTAATACTATATAAGCAACAACATATTTAATGAGGCGGCAAGGTTGCACAATTGTTCAATCCCGGACTTCCGTCTGTGGCCTTTGCATGTCTGTGTGTGTGTGTGTAAACCTGTCTCCTGCCCATTGACAGCTGGGATAGGCTCCAGCATTCCTGTGAGTATCGTGGAGCTAAGAAAATGGATGGATATACGTGTAAGCACACAACACTTCCCGGTTAGTATTTACGCGATGCAGTACTCATGAACCCTAACACTTTACAAGGTGTACTAAGAGCCAAATTACTTGCCCTTGTCAGTTTCTTGGGAGCCTTACTCAGTGCTAATTTACAGCAAAGAAAAATGTTGCAAAGGTGTTAGCTAAAATAACTTTACAAAATATTAAGCCATTAGAAACGTTCCACCCTTGGTGTCTTGACACCAAGGAGGATTTTATCCACAGTGGCAATGTCAACCCCAGAGTCCAGAGACTGTGCTTCTAAGTAGGAAGATGTATTGGTCAAATCGAAATGGTTTTGATGTGTTCTCCTAACGGACCCACAGCCCCCAAGTCAAATTCGGCAACTTCCCATCCCTACTATACAGACTGCTATTGGTCTACCACACCCCACACTTTAGCCACCAGATAGTGGACGTCAGTTTCCTTCAAGCTGAATGGATTTGTCTATGGCCTCACCAAACACCTTCTACTTTTTACCTTTGCATCGTTTGTATTTGAACTAATTTATGATTAATTATTACTGTGATTCAAATAACCCATATTTATTTGGTTTGTAGTAAAGCATCAGAGCTGTATAGAGCTGTTGAAGTGTGTGGAGAATTTTATTTGTGCTCTTGAACATAACATAACATAACATAACATAACATAACATAATCATTAAATAAGGTGTGATTGATTTGATTCGTCTCTTCCTCTCTACAGACGGACTACAACCTGAACTGGTAACCAGTCACATATCGACAACATCACTGACCAGGAATTGAACCCATGCTGGCTACACCAAAGTTAGGTTCATGTAGCACTACACCATCAGAGAAATTTGAACTTTCACACCAAAATTAATTTTATCTTGACTTTTAAGATGTCAGTACCCAGCCAATGTGTGAGCATGAGCAAGTTCACCTTGAGTAGACCTTAAGCAGGTATCTTCCAGGATAGTGGTGAGAGTAGCGAGACCAGAAATTTTTGATCACTATAACTATTTGTGAACAATTCAAGATATAAACGGCCTTCGGGAAATTAAGTAGTGTAGCATCTGTATTCTCACGATTATACCTGTAGAGCTAAAGAAATGTAAGGATTTACAAACTTTAATAGAGGCCGTCTAAATGTTGGTATCTTACATTATAACAGACACGTAGCTTAGTTGACTTCATATTTCATGTACTCTTCTAGCAGTGATCAAAGTCCTCCGGTTTGAAGTTTTAGTTTTCTATTTTAGTTATGTATTTATTATATAATAATATATATAATATAATATATAATTTACATTTATGTTATATTAATCCAGTAATTTGTTTTAAGGCCATCCCTAATCACACCCACGACTTTATCTGCGAGCATGACTGACAAGTCCCGTACATTTTTCGAATGTGAGTGACTGTATGTGTGTAAATATATATATATATATCAAAGGCAACTGATTATACTATTAGTATTACAGGATATATATCTCAGATAGTGAGCAATGTGGTCGAGTGTATCAGTACAACGCGACGTAACAAGTTTGAGACTTAAACGTTAATAGTAATTACTACAGATCAACTTCTTTAACATGTTTTGCTGTACGGTGTAGAAATTCTAAGATATATTTTTGTGTATATTCTATATCTATACTATAATTTGTATAATGTGGGGAAAAGGACTATTTCAGATGTCTTTTTACTGAATAGTTCACTTAGTTCATTTGTTTTGAGATAAGATGGCATATTTTAATCCTATTTTAATGACAAATGTGATTTTGTGCCATCCAGTGATAGGGGGATCGAGGGTAAAAAAATCTGGGCTTGGCCCTTGGAACTTCTGCCCAATTTGTTTTTGGTCAGGACTTAGAAATTTTACTTTCAATTTTTGTCAGAACTTTGTTAACAGATATCGCCAGAATGCACCACAACCGTACATTTTTTCAAAAATTTCCTGGACCCCCGTAGTGCTCGCATTTGTATTTTCAGGAATTTTTACGAAAGTCCACTTTCATCTCTATTCTAGGTAAACTGTCAAATCTTTGGAATTATAGCATGGCTCGTTTTGCATTACTATCCTACTATTTCAGAGTCCTCTCGATGAGCTGTCGGGTGAGAGGATAGTGTTTTCTGAATGACTATTATCAAAAATTTGCAATATCAAGGTTACTGGGATAATACGGTACAAATTTCAGAGCAAATGACTAAGAGCATCAAAGCTATCCCTGAAGATATCCAAATACAGTGGTACCTCTACTTCCGAAATGAATCTGTTCCAGAAGTCACATCGTAACTTGAATCTTTCGTAAGTACAAACACATTTTCCATGTAAATAGCCTAATCCATTTCAAGCCCCCCAACTCCCCCCTCCCGCCGCCAAAAATAAGCATTCAAAGTGTGCATAATGTCTCTTGTCACATGAAGGTTCACCACAGCATGTCATCTTTTTCCATCTAACCCCACAACATCCATCAACCTTTTCTCCAACCTTTTCTCCAGAACATCCAACGTTGGCTGTCCCTCTAATAAGATCATTTCTAATCCTATCCAACCTGCTCAGTTTGAGCAAGAACCTCAACATCTTCATTTCTGCCACCTCCAGTTCTGCTTCCTGTTGTAAAGAATAATTAAAAAAAAAATGTTAATTTACCTTAAAAAATAAGCATTGAAAGTGTACATAATGTAAAGAAGAGTGAAAAAATTATGTTCATTTACCTATGGCATTGAGAAAAGATGCAAAGAGAAGGGTGTGTGACAAGGCATCATGGGGAATGGAGGAAGAGGCACGCACACTAGTTATTTCCACTAAAAGTAATAAATTCCAAGAACTTTGAATTCAAAACAAACATTAGCATGAACTTTCAATGTTTAATGAAGTATCAATCTGAGGATGTTTGCCTTTGACAGCTTTTAAATTCTTGCGGAATGTGCAAAGCAAAGTCATTGAAGTGAGCGATAGCCCGGCTAGTTAACATATTTTCCGGATGATTCTTTCGAACAAATTCAGAAATGTCAAGCGGGGACAGTCAAAGGAACATTTTTCTCAACAACACCAGTGCTGTTTCTAAAATCTTGCTGTTAAATTGCAACCATCAATGATAATATTCCCCCTCCAATGAATATTATGGGAAAAAACACAGAACACAATCCCCAACAAGTGCAAACTGAGTGTTCGTCACCAATTACTTGGCATCTAGGGTGAAGAAGTAACTGCCCCGACCAAACAACGGCCTGGCCTGACTATACTCTCCACAACACTTGTAGAGAAACTGACAAAGCTAAAATGGAAGATGAACGATGTTGCATTTCACTGGTGCGACAGATTATTGTTAGTCAAGAGCATTATATTCAGATAAACAGCACATACCTCCATGTTTGGTAAACATGGGAACTTGTTGGGAGGGATCCACATTAACTGAAGTGGAATTTAACAGATGAGTGTGGATTCTGCCCTTTGTGGGAACTTGTGTCCACTAAACACTTTGCACTCACTTTAGCAACTACACCCCAGCACCATCCATCATTAAAGAAAGCTGTACACCCCAGCACCATCCATCATTAAAGAAAGCTGCACTCAATACCTGCTCAACAGTAGGGAGGACAGAGTGAGCAGTAAACCATTTGCATGACATCAAAAAGTATTCTAAACAAAGAAAAAAAATGTTTTTTTCAGCCAGGGTCAAAACAAATTGTTGAAAGTGTGCTAAGAATCTTGAATAAGCAAGGAAGGCCTCTGGACTGGATGACATTCCGGGCTGCATCCTGTTTAACTTTAGATGAGCTCACAGATGTCCTCACAGACATGTTCAACACCTCTCTGACCAGCCATCATTCCAACTTGCCTAAAATACACCACCATCATTCACGTCCCAGAGAAGCCATTTCTCTACTGCTACAATAAGTACCGCCCGCTTGCACACTTTCCCATCAATATGGAGCACATCAAACCTCCCACTCCACTGAATCCCTACCAGCTTCCTTATCGGTCCAACTGCTCAACAGATGATGCTATCTCCATTGCCCTCTAATCAGCCCTCACACACCTGAAGACCAAAGACTCACATGTAAAAATCCTGTTCATCAACTTCAGTTCAGCATTCAACAGCATCATCCCCGAGCAACTCATCTTCAAACTGAACCTGCTGGGACATAACATCTCCCTGTGCAACTGGCTGTTGGACTTCCTTACGGGGAGACCCAAGGCAGTTCTGGTCAACAGAAAACATCTCCAACACCATCATGCTGAAAACAGGGGCCCTCAATGATGTGTGCTGATCCCCCACCTCTTCACTCTGTTGATCCACACACATTCAACTCCAAACTCTTTATCAAGTTTGCAAACGACACAAATGTGGTGGGCTGAATCAATGATGACACAACCTAGCGGAGTGAGGTGATGGTGATGTAGTGCTAAAACAACAATCTCCACCTGAATTGGGAGAAGTCTAAGAGAGTATTAGTGGACTTCAGGAGAGGGTGCACGCAGCATTCCCCACTAACCATCAATGGTGCTGCAGTGTAGCGGGTGAGGAGCACCAAATTCCTGGGTGTACACACCTGAGAAAACCTGTCGCGGACCAATAACACCGCATCACTGGCCAAAAAGGCTCAACAAATATGGAAACCGAAAAGACAGAGAGCCCCGTCTCCATCATGATTTCCTTTTACTGAGGGACAATCGAAAGCATCATGTGCAGCAGACTCACCTACTCCACCTCATGCTGCAAAATCTTGCAAAACACTGTGAGAGAAGCTGAGAAGATCATCAGTGTCTCTTTCCTCGCTCTTCTGGACATTTATAACACCAACCTCACCCACGAGGCCACCAAGATCGCAGGACTACTACCGCTTTAGACTCCTGGCATCAGGAACAGGCCTGGATAGTCTTTGGGCCAAAACTGGCAGGCTCAAAGACAGTTTCTTCCATCAGGCAGTCAGGATACTCATCTCCCTCTCTGCTTTGGTCTCATTATTATTATCCCTCCTTGGCACTCACCACCATTGACTCAAGACCAGAAATTAGGATCATGCACAAACCCTACTTTAAATACAGTATTCGCCCTGCCCTTGCAGCACTGTGTATATTACCCAACTGATTGTTCTGCTCCACTCAACTGTGTATATTCCTGCTCAAAACTAAGACGTGGTAGCAAATGTAGGATAAACAGGGGGGAAATGTAGGAATAATTGTGATCATAATTAGCATACATCTGCTTCCAATAATGAAATGCTTTGCTCTGCTCTAGATAACATGGCAGCCTCCTCGCAGGAGATAGCAAGAACAAAAACATCTAATCATCAGAACTGTTAGAACTGCTGTCCGTTAAAAAAATGATGACCACACATGTATTTGGCAATCTTCCACACATGCACACGCACATGAACAAACATGTACACCTTGTTTCAAACTGTTTTGCTTGTCGTCTCCTTTTTGTAACATCCATGTAAATAAGGGGCATCCTAAAACTAAATAAATAGAGGTGCTGAGGAGAGGATAATAAGTGAGTGCAGTGGTGAATTGTACGAGACAGTTCCTCTCCTCTCTCCTCGCGAGACTTGAATAGGTGTCTTTGCTTCTTTTTTTGTCCTATTTAATGAATGTCTGATTGGTAAATCTGATATTTACTGGTCCTTCAAGGTGGATCTCAAGATACCGGAGGTTTCCAGGGGGCAAGTCGACGTCCAGACAAAGACCGTGGCCACGGCACTTGAGACCCTTTCCGGGACTGGGCCTCGACTTTGCGTCTGGAGGCTGAGGGTTGACGAGAAGCCGAAGGAAGTGAAGAGATCTCTGGTGAGTAGGAAACTCCCACTCTCATGAGGAATGAGTGAATGCGCATCTGGGTGACTGCGGCAGAACTAAACCTCGATAATACTCGTCACTATCGAGTAGACTAATTAGTCTATAAAACTGAGAAAAGGGCAAGGTATGTCCTGTACATGAGCTCCGTGAAACGTGTGCATGTGTAAAAGTGTGAGTGGAGGTTGGCTACCTCATTTGAACAGGAAATTGAGTGACAACTGTTTGAGGATGCAGAGGTAAGAATTCTCTGCCAATTGTGGTAGAAGCTTGAGAATTACCTCAAATGGAACGTAATTGTCACCCTGTTAAGGGGAAGTCAGTTTAGTGACCCGAGGTGAACCTCCCATACCGGATCAGTCAGGGCCGGGTTAACAAACCCCGCCCCCGGCACTGCTAACCTGCAGGGCGTCAGTGGAAATTCAGCTACTGTGGGTCGAAGGCAAAGACGAGGAGGAAACCGGATCCATCGTCACAAGAAAAAGAGGAATGCACAGAGCCTACAACTGAGTGTAGGGACTTTGAATGTTGGGACTATGACTCAGGAGTTGGTTGACATGATGATTAGGAGAAAGGTTGATAGAGAGCAGGTGGAAAGGTAGTAAGGCTAGAAGTTTAGGAGCGGGGTTTAAATTATTCTACCACGGAGTAGATGGGAAGAGAAATTAAGTAGGGGTTATTTTAAAGATAGAGCTAGCTAAGAATGTCTTGGAGGTGAAAAGAGTATCAGATCGAGTGATGAGACTAAAATTTGAAATTGAGGGTGTTATGTATAATGTGGTTAGGGGATATGCCCCATAGGTAGGATGTGACTGTGAGTTGAAAGAGAATTCTGGAAGGAACTAGATGAAGTAGTTCTGAGCATCCCAGACAGTAAGAGAGTTGTGATTGGTGCATATTGTAATGGACATATTGGTAAAGGAAACAGGGGCGATGAAGAAGTGATGGGTAAGTATGGCATCCAGGAAAGGAACTTTGAGGGACAGATGGTGGTGGACTTTGCAAAAAGGATGGAGATGGCCAGAAGAGGGAGGAACATATAGTGACCTACAAGGGCGGAGGTAGAAGCACACAGGTGGATTATATTTTGTGCAGACGATGTAATCTGAAGGAGATTACTGACTGTAAAGTAATGGTAGGGGAGAGTGTAGCTCGACAGCATAGGATGGTGGTGTGTAGGATGTCTCTGGTGGTGGGTAGGAAGATTAAGAAGACAAAGGTAGAGCAGAGAACCATGTGGTGGAAGCTGAGAAAGGAAGAATGTTGTGTGGCCTTTTGGAAAGAGGTGAGACAGGCTCTCGATGGACAGCAGAAGCTCCCGGAAGACTGGACTACGACAGGTAATCAGAGAGACAGGCAGGAGAGTACTTGGTGTGTCTTCTGGTAGGAATGGGGAGAAGGAGACTTGGTGGTGGAACCCCAAAATACAGGGAGTCATACAAGGAAAGAGATTAGCGAAGAAGAAGTGAGACACTGAGAAGACTGAGGAGAGGCGAAAGGAGTACATCGAGATGCGACCTAGGACAAAGGTAAAGGTGGCAAAGGCTAAACAAGAGCCAGAGGGATAGATTGGAAGCATGTGCAGCAGGTAAGGGTGATTAAGGATAGAGATTGAAATGTGTTGACTGGTACCAGTAGTGTGCGAAATAGACTTAAACAAAATGCAACAACAAAGCTTGCCAGCAGAACTAAAAATGTGGAAAAAAAAAAAGGTGCCACATTATAAAATGGGATTTATGTCAGCACAGATACAAAACCCATTCTACCAAAAAATCTTTTTAAGTGGGCGGCAATATTGAGCCACGGGAAGTCTCATGTCTCAACAGGGGGAATGGTAGCCTTGGTACAAAGGCATTATACAACCTATGGATTTAACTTGTATGCAAAAAAATTTTGCAGGGCTTGTTTGACCTGTGCTCGACATAATCCACAAGGGAATGTGCGTCCAAAACGTGGTCAGTTTCCTCAGGCTACATATCCATTTCAGAGAATACACGTGAATTTCATTGAACCAAACAAAAGTGAGGGAAAACAATACTGCTTAGTCATCATTAATGCTTTTTCAAAATGGGTAGAAGTATTCCCGGCTAAACAACCTGATGCGCTATTATGTAAAGACATCATACCACGATTTGGTATCCCAGAGACCATATATTGTGATAATGGAACACACTTTGTAAACAAAGTGTTCGACAAAATAGGACACATGTTCCACATTAACTTGAAACACGACTGTTCTTATCATCCACAAAGTAGATAGATGGATTGGTAGATATTATGAACGGCACAATTAAGAATAGACTGAAGAAATGCATGGAAGAAACATGGATGCAATGTATAGATCTAGTCAAACAAAACATCAACATAACAAGCATAACAGGTCTCATTCCATTTGAAACACTGTTTGGGAGACCATACACATTACCAATATTTTCCACACAATGGGAGATAGATGACGAGGCAAATTTAGCAGACTACATGAGAAAAACATTAGAAAAAGATCTGAACTTAAATTACCAGAATGTGATATTACTTCCCAACAGGATCAACAACTGGTGGTTCCGGAAGACTGGGTGCTGACACGCAGCATAAAGAAGAAGCAGTGGCATGATCCAAAGTGAGAAGGCCCGTTCCAAGTATTGCTGACTACACCGACAGCAGTGAAAATAGCAGAGGGAAACACGTGGATGATTCTTACACACTGTAAAAAGGTAATCTCAGCTGAGTCACCCGAAGGGAAAGGTGAGCAAAGTCCAACATAAGGTGGGTGCAGATGTGTAGTATCTGAAAATACTCGAAGGCTGGTGAAGATTTAAAAGACACCTGACTCATTTAGGGGTGACTTGGTCGACATGACTTCAAGATGGCGAAATAAAATCATAGCACGTTGGGCTGCAACTGCGACATCAATTATGATATTTTTGTTCATATGGTATATTTGGGCACCTGTACAGGTGACAAAACCACATAACAGAACCAATAATTATACTCAGTCAACTATGCCTACTACACATAAGATAAAGAGGCGCAACCTCATTTCAAATAAAATTGAAAAACAACAATGCGGCAGTCACTGAGACATGAGGGCAGGACTCCATATGTGCCTCCCAATGAATAAGCTAAGCACTATTTTAATTCCCTGGCCGAGTCTAACTGAACACTTAAATAAAGGGACCCTACAAGGAATAAGGTGTAGATCAAATAAATGGTATCTGACAAATAATGTAGGAGACTCCAGGTGGAACACCCTGGTGGCGGACGAAGGTAACAGATGAACCCCCTCCTGGGGAACATCATCATACTCTCGACATCACAAACACCTAATGAACTTGCTTAAGACAGAAACAGGCCTTACAATACAAGTAAATTTGAATAAAGGTTCAATTATTCCACCAGCCTTTAAGCCTTCTACCACACCTTGCTGGGAATTCCATCTATGGGCTTATGTCAAAGGAAACCCCATTTCCTTCTCACCAATTGCCAATTTAACGCCACCCTGAACCCAAATGCCAGACAAAAGAGTCAGTATACTATGGAGGGGGTTGAAATATTTCAACCAAAAAAAAACAGGATGGACATTTTTTGGCAGTGACCGGTATTTCACAAGTATGAAATAATTGGGTTTTGTTAATGGAGAATGCAGCTAGCATGGTCAACTATAGTTGCATCACCTGCATGGGCCCCAGTCCACTACTACGTGTCATTCCAGCAGCAATCCCATCACAGTGCACCCTGGAAGTAATGACAAAAACAACTCTTAACACCACTTGTCAGAAAAGGAATAGTGTTTATCCGACAACTAAAGCAGTAAATGACAAACCGATATTTTCTACTAATGTTGCATTAGCTAATTTCTCCTGTGTTAACTTTACAGGGACAGGTGTTAAAGTGGGAATTCTTAACAAAACATGGTGTCATGTTATACATCGGCAAAATGCCCCTCTGGTCCCACGCAGCGAAGTGTGGTGGTGGTGCGGTGGCCAAAAGTTGTATGACACACTGATAAATGCATCAGGTACGTGTCCACTGGTATCACTGCTCCTACCTGTGACTGTGTTTCCATCCACAGCAGAGGATATACATTTGGCTGCATCCATCTTTGGACCTCCACTCGTTTCGCGATCTGACCACGAGGCGTAGCAGATGAGTATACGTTGGTTAACCAGATTGCTGCAGGATGGGAATCCATCTTGTTATGGATAACCCCGAATAAAAATGTTGACAGAATCAACTACATGCATTACAATGTACAGATACTAGGTAACTATCCGGAAGCAGGCTTTATAGCCATAAAAGAGCAACTAGCTGCAACCTCACTCATGGCGTTCCAGAACCGCATAGCGGTCAACATGCTCCTGGCCGAGAAGGGTAACGTCTGTACAATGTTCGGTGACCAGTGTTGTACGTTTATTCCAAATAACACAGCACCCAAATGGACTGGGACTAAAAATAGGGAGGGAAAAACCAAAATCAGTATCCGAGTCAGAAACGGGAAGGCGGTCATATAAGTCCAGGTCATCTTTAAAATCAGAAATCAGGCATGGGGGAAAATCATAACACACTGGTTGTCTAGATGGCAAGGTAGGAGAGGACAAAAATACAGAGCCCACTCAGAAAGAGGATGCTTGGTCAACAGACTGAGTGCGCTGGCTGGGAAGCAGACTGGCGGCGTGACTGGCAATGCCGTGTTTTACCTGCTGCGTCCTTTTCTGACCATTTCGATCAGTCATGTGCAGATGCAGGAGTCCGAGGCAGGGACATGGTGTTGAGGGTGATTTTATTCCAGGCAGAGATCATACGCAGATAAAAAGTCCAAAAAAGCAGAGGTACAAAAACACCTAACAACAGGGAGTGTCCGAAAACATGAAAACAACGTTGGATTACTAAAAGGCAAAATACAAGACTTGACGTAGCTGTGGTTCCACAGAAACGGTGATTGTAACAACAAGGCGGAAACACAACGTAAGGCTTGTATACTCACACGACCACTACAGTCTCAAACACAACGAACTGGCCAATGAGAGTGACAAACTCAAGGCTTAAAGTATATTTCTGGGCTAAATAGTTTCTATACGAAGCAGGTATGGGGCTGCTGTTTACAGTGGAGTGAAAGGTTGAGGTTAAGGTGGAGTGGAAGGTGCTGTGGCTTGTGGTGCAGCCTTATGGGTGTGTAGTGTGGAAGTGTCTATTTCGAATCTGCAGTAGAAGCTATTCAGGTCGTCGGCTACCCCGCTCTTGTTTTCTACCTGGGGTGAATGTCACTGGTAGTAAGTGAGCGATTGTAGATCATGCCAAACTGATTTGGAGTCATTCGTGCTGAGATGTTTTTCCAGTTTAACTGCATAATCACTCTTTACAACGTTAATTTATTTAGTCAGCTCAATTCTAGTGCAATTGTAAATGGCCCTCTCCCCACTGGGATATGCAATCTCTTTAGCATGGCGGAGTTGCCTAACTGGCTGAAAACAACGTCTTGTTATTGAATGTGCGAAAGGATTTTGTTGGAACACACACCTATGCCCAGGAACTGATATACGCGGAAACAATATCTGTGTATTCATCTAGGCTGTGCACTGAATTTTCAAAGACACTCCAGTCTCGACAGTTTTAATTTGACCTCGGTGGTCCACTTTTTATTAAAGGCTTCACACATTTAGGTGATTGCCTGTATGTATGTATTTAGTACAGCAAGCGGTGATCAGAGGAGTCAGTGGGTGCGCAGGGGATTGCACGATATGCATTTTTGATGAATGTATAACAATGGTCTATTTGCCCTCGTTGGACATTTAACTTGCTGCTTATATTTAGGAAGTTTGTGGTTAAAGGAGAAGTCCGGTTGTTTGCATTAACAATGTATCTGATAGGTCATGTTATATATACTGTACCTTGAAAGTTTGAGGTTAATCCTCTATCATTTAATGGTGTTTTGAGAAGATTTTTATCGGTAATCATGAATTTTAATGGACGCCACCATTTTGGCAAGTTACATGACCTACGTGCGTGGATGTGACGTATTACATGCGCAAACGAAGTAATCATCGACGGTTTATCGTGTCTTCAGATGCGGTACCACCACGACCAAACACGGTAAATACCTTACTGTATGGCGAAATTTCGTCGTAATTCAGATAGAAATAATCCACGGAATGTTCAGTGGCATATTCTGCACAGTAAGAAAAAAATCTTTTAAGGACCGGAAACCGGAGTGCCCTGAGAAAACCTACGCAGGCACGGGGAGAACATGCAAACTCCACAATTCTCAACATACACACATACACACGTGGACACAAACGCACACGCATACACACACACGCACGCACACAAACGCACACGCATAGAACTCCACAAAAAAAAAAAAAACTCCACAAAAATCAAACCTGGGTCCTCAGAACTGTAAGGCCTACAATTTACCAGCTGAGATATGGTGCTGCTGTTGTGGTGGGAGTATTAACTTCCACCAAGCCAAAGATCATTTTATTATCACGGACCCCAGCCACCTTGATGGCTAAAACAATCTTTCCCACAATATAAGGCCTACCTTTCACTGATGGGTTCTGCCATCCTTCATGGCCACGAGTGCTGTCCTCAGTGCACTCCTGGCTGGTCTAAACGCACTTCAAAATCGATAGGATGGATGAATGGTGTGGCCCGCGCGTCGGCCTCCACGTAGTCAGACTCACGTCATTCCCGTCCAAAAAACCATCCAAATACTCAACATCATTTACAGCCACAGGTTCAAATCTGTATGGACGTATTCCTTCCTGATGGTTAGCAAGTGTACTTGAGTCCCAAGACGCTCGAAAAACACAAAAACACAAACAGTACCAAGGAGACTGTGCCGAACGCTCCCATACAGGTAGGTGCCATCTTGGATTTATAACTTTCTCAACTTTCTTCTGTTATTTCCATGGTTATGTAGCATTAACATGCTGTGGATATAATTTAAAAAAAATCTGTTCATATTCACAAACTTCTACAGCCCAAAGACCCATATCAGTCCAGCTCACAGAACCATCCACGCCATTTACATTTATATTTTAAGCATTTAGTGCCCACACAAAACCACAAGATACCAGTTTAGAGCTTTCAGTGTAAAGTTTTGTGGTTTTGATCATGACATCTTGTGAAAATTGTGACTAAAATGGAGATGGACGGGTCTCTGTACTGTCTGGTTATGGCACCAGTTTACCACGTGAAATTAGATTCATGGTGAAGCAAGTTATGACCAGCTAATGCTTTCATATTAACGTGACAATGTTTTAAATGGATTTCATTCATTAAAATCCTTATTTATGAAAATATACGTACTTGGTCTCAATACATGGGGGGGCTTATGGCCATTCTACCCTGAGAATACCCAATCTCGTCAGATCTCGGAAGCTAAGTGGGTTTGTCCCTGGTTAGTACTTGGTTGGGTGACCGCCTGGGAATACCAGGTGCTGTAAGCTTCTCTCTCAGGCTAAATCCAGAGCGGTTGCATCAGGAAGGGCATCAGGTGTAAAACTCTGCCAAAAAAAATCAGAATCGAAGATGATGCGCTATAGCGATCCCTGACGGGACAAGCTAAAAGGAAAAGAAGAAGACTAAATACACGGCATTTGCATAATTCTAAAACAAGATTGAAAACTTTGTATACAAATTCAGGATATCAAAGCCATTACTATTTATCGGTTTATGGCTATATGAACAAAACAACAACTTCACAAATGCTTACTAGTCAGTGTTTCCACCATGAGGCATGTCGTCCTCCCTCGGTCTGACTGCTTGCTCGACACCTTCATCACCAACTATTTCGTCTGCATTTGAACATGTGTTCAGTCTAAGTGGCTCAAACCATTAACGCCTTTATAAAGCTCGTATTCTTCACCGTCTTCGTGGGACCCTTCTGAATCATGTTCATCGCTCGAATTATTGGAAAATTCAGCGTTGTTCTTACAGTGGAGTCGAACAGCCGCCATGATGTTAATTGCAACTTCTGGCTTCATGCTCCTTCTTGAGTTTTTTCTGCTGTGTCGTTGTGTATTTCCAGCGAATCCAGCAATGTGAAATAAATTTTTACCGATAATGGAAAAATAAAAATGTTTCCTTTATAATGGATTTCAGATTCAAATTCAGCATAAAAAACTGTATAATAGTCCCACACCTGTGCCGCATGGACACTAATTAGACCAGGCATTTAAAGCCTTGAGTGTCTTCTGCATTTGCCAGTTCATTGTGTGACTGTGTACTGGGTACTTCACTAATGTGCGTGAGTACGCAAGCTTGGTGTAGTGCATTCCTTCATCACAGGGATCCTGTTCCCCTATACGCTTGTCACGTCTTGTTCACTTTTCCAAGTTTTGCCTCATCGTCATTGGACCTTGTTTCACGTTTTTGGATCTTGCCTATAGCCTTGCGTTTTTGTGCCTCTGCCTTCATGGAGTGCTTAGCAGTGTATAACCTCTGTTTGCAATAAAACTGCTTGCAACATCATGCCCTTGCCTTGGAGTCCTGCATTTGGGCCCAGTCCCTTGCCCCGTGCCTATGACACATGCATTTTAGAGTATTTCCAGTTTGAATATTTATTGCAGTTTAAGGTGTTTTTAATTGTACTTTCATAACATACCTCAAATTCCAGCACCCTCTGTATGGAATTTGCATGTTCTTCCAGTGTCTTTGTGGCTTTTTTCCGGGCACTCCGGTTTCCTCCCACATCCCACAAACATGTATTTATTAGAGACTCTAAATTGCCCCTAGGTGTCATTTTGAGTGCAGCTACTTTCTGTCTCCATGTGCCCTGCAATTGGCTGGCAACCATTTCAGGGTGTATCGTGTCTCCTGACTGATGACAGCTGGGATTGGCTCCAGCATTCTTGCGACCATTGTAAGGATAAACGGCTTAGAAAATGGATTTTGGATGGATGGATGGATGGATATTTTGTAGTATTTTTTTTCTCGCGTTTTAAATTTTTATCTCTTTGTATTCAAATCATTTTAATTGTGTCAAGCACATTGACTTGCCTTGTGTATGTAATGCGCTATATAAATTAACTTGCTTTGGGTTGCTTTGCTTTAGGTCAGTAGAGAGTGAGTTTCACGTCAAGCCAGGCTCCATTGGGGCAGGGAGAGGTGTGGAAAATTTAAAGTGCTAGCTTGTCTCATTTGTCATTTGCTCCTTTGATTGTTTAGATACAAGTAAATATGGCAGCAACCTTGACTCGTTAGCTCATTCGGCCACGAACGCGTCCCAATTCCTGTCGCATTGTTAAGTTGAATGAGCACAAGAAGCCATTGAAAATGTGTTCAAAGATACACAAACATTCCTATGTAGGTGGATAAATGCTATATTTTGCCATCGATTACAGTGCCGGGTCAATAGAAACTGGGTTAAGGACCAGTGAACTCATCAAATCTTCCCATGTTCTGCCGCCTGTTGCAGAATCCTAAAAAATGTGGTGAATTTGAAGCAGTGTCTTTGCAAAGACATAAAAAAGGATAAGCTATTTAATGCTAAAACTGATGAACAAATACTCATTTTGATTTGATGCCTGCCACAAACAGTATTCCCAAAAAGCTGAGACAGGGCCACATTTACCACTGTTGCATCACCTTTCTTCTTCTTCTTTTCCTTTCGGCTTGTCCCGTTAGGGGTCGCCACAGCGTGTCATCTTTTGCCATCTTAGCCTATCTCCTGCATCTTCCTCTCTAACCCCAACTGCCCTCATGTCTTCCCTCACCACATCCATAAACCTTCTCTTTGGTCTTCCTCTCGCTCTTTTGCCTGGGAGCTCCATCCTCAGCATCCTTCTACCAATATACTCACTCTCTCGCCTCTGAACATGTCCAAACCATCGAAGTCTGCTCTCTCGAATCTTGTCTCCAAAACTTCCAACTTTGGCTGTCCCTCTAATGAACTCATTTCTAATCCTATCCAACCTGGTCACTCCGAGCGAGAACCTCAACATCTTCATTTCTGCCACCTCCAGTTCAGATTCCTGTTGTTTCTTCAGTGCCACTGTCTCTAATCCGTACATCATGGCCGGCCTCACCACTGTTTTGTAAACTTTGCCCTTCATCCTAGCAGACACTCTTCTGTCACATAACACACCAGACACCTTTCGCCAGCTGTTCCAACCTGCTTGGACCCGTTTCTTCACTTCCTTACCACACTCACCATTGCTCTGGATTGTTGACCCCAAGTATTTGAAGTCATCCACCCTCGCTATCTCTTCTCCCTGTAGCCTCACTCTTCCCCCTCCACTTTTCTCATTCACGCACATATATTCTGTTTTACTTCGGCTAATCTTCATTCCTCTCCTTTCCAGTGCATGTCTCCATCTTTCCAATTGTTCCTCTGCATGCTCCCTGCTTTCACTGCATATGACAATATCATCTGCGAACATCATGGTCCAAGGGGATTCCAGTCTAACCTCATCTGTCAGCCTATCCATTACCACTGCAAATAGGAAGGGGCTCAGAGCTGATCCCTGATGCAGTCCCACCTCCACCTTAAATTCCTCTGTCACACCTAAGGCACACCTCACCATTGTTCTGCTGCCATCATACATGTCCTGTACTATTTTAACATACTTCTCTGCCACACCAGACTTACGCATGCAGTACCACAGTTCCTCTCTTGGTACTCTGTCATAGGCTTTCTCTAGGTCCACAAAGACGCAATGTAGCTCCTTCTGACCTTCTCTGTACTTTTCCACGAGCATCCTCAAGGCAAATAATGCATCTGTGGTACTCTTTCTAGGCATGAAACCATACTGTTGCTTGCAGATACTTACTTCTGTCCTGAGTCTAGCCTCCACTACTCTTTCCCATAACTTCATTGTGTGGCTCATCAACTTTATTCCTCTATAGTTCCCACAGCTCTGAACATCCCCTTTGTTCTTAAAAATGGGAACTAGAACACTTTTCCTCCATTCTTCAGGCATCTTTTCGCCCGCTAGTATTCTGTTGAATAAGTTGGTCAAAAACTCCACAGCCATCTCTCCAAATTGCTTCCATACCTCTACCGGTATGTCATCAGGACCAACTGCCTTTCCAGTTTTCATCCTTTGTAGTGCCTTTCTGACTTCCCCCTTAGTAATCATTTCCACTTCCTGGTCCTTCACTCTTGCCTCTTCAACTCTTCCTTCTCTCTCATTTTCTTCATTCATCAACTTCTCAAAGTATTCTTTCCATCTATTTAGTACACTACCGGCACCAGTCAACACATTTCCATCTCTATCCTTAATCACCCTGACCTGCTGCACATCCTTCCCATCTCTATCCCTCTGTCTGGCCAACCTGTAGATATCCTTTTCTCCTTCTTTCGTGTCCAACCTGGTGTACATGTCTTCATATGCCTCTTGTTTAGCCTTTGCCACCTCTACCTTTGCCCTACGTCGCATCTCGATGTACTCCTTTCGCCTCTCCTCAGTCCTCTCAGTATCCCACTTCTTCTTCGCTAATCTCTTTCCTTGTATTACTCCCTGTATTTTGGGGTTCCACCACCAAGTCTCCTTCTCCCCTTTCCTACCAGATGACACACCAAGTACTCTCCTGCCTGTCTCTCTGATCACCTTGGCTGTCGTCGTCCAGTCTTCCGGGAGCTTCGGTTGTCCATCGAGAGCCTGTCTCACCTCTTTCCGGAAGGCCGCACAACATTCTTCCTTTCTCAGCTTCCACCACATGGTTCTCTGCTCTACCTTTGTCTTCTTAATCTTCCTACCCACCACCAGAGTCATCCTACACACTACCATCCTATGCTGTCGAGCTACACTCTCCCCTATCACTACTTTACAGTCAGTAACCTCCTTCAGATTACATCGTCTGCACAAAATATAATCTACCTGCGTGGTTCTACCTCCGCTCTTGTAGGTCACTATGTGTTCCTCCCTCTTCTGGAAATAAGTGTTCACTACAGCCATCTCCATCCTTTTTGCAAAGTCCACCACCATCTGCCCTTCAAAGTTCCTTTCCTGGATGCCGTACTTACCCATCACTTCTTCATCGCCCCTGTTTCCTTTACCAATATGTCCATTACAATCTGCACCAATCACAACTCTCTCGCTGTCTGGGATGCTCAGAACTACTTCATCTAGTTCCTTCCAGAATTTCTCTTTCAACTCTAGGTCACATCCTACCTGTGGTGCATAGCCGCTAACCACATTATACATAACACCCTCAATTTCAAATTTTAGTCTCATCACTCGATCTGATACTCTTTTCACCTCCAAGACATTCTTAGCCAGCTCTTCCTTTAAAATAACCCCTACTCCATTTCTCTTCCCATCTACTCCGTGGTAGAATAATTTAAACCCTGCTCCCAAACTTCTAGCCTTACTACCTTTCCACCTGCTCTCTTGGATGCACAGAATATCAACCTTTCTCCTAATCATCATGTCAACCAACTCCTGTGCTTTTCCTGTCATAGTCCCAACATTCAAAGTCCCTACACTCAGTTGTAGGCTCTGTGCATTCCTCTTTTTCTTCTGACGCTGGATCCGGTTTCCTCCTCTTCTTCTTTGTCTGTTGCATCACCTTTACTTTTAACAAACAATAAGCGTTTAAAAACTGAGGACACTCGTTTTTTAAGCTTTGGCAGCTCTACCGGTCTGGTTATTGCTGTTTCTTGTTTCATTATCTTCCTTCTGCACCAATAAAAGCATCATATTTTCCTCCTCCTCCTTGTTCTCCAAGACCAGCACCACTTACTGCCTGGCACCCAGTTTATCAATAACCCCTTTTTTTGTGACCTTCACCTATGATGCTGCTGCCAGTAATAGTACAAACAATAATCATCATAGTAAGAGTTAAGTTCTTGATGGACAAAGGCACTCAATATAAAAAATTGCCATTGATCATACTCGTGCAAACGCACACACGCACAGATACACTTTCTTTAAGGGTTTATGCTTTTGTTTATAACGGAGCAATCCTGCTCATTTGTTCACATCAAATAATCCATCCATCCATCCATTTTCTTTGCCGCTTATCCTCACGAGTGTCGCGGGGAGTGCTGGAGCCTATCCCAGCTGTCAATAGGCAGGAGGCAGGGTACACCGTGAATTGGTTGCCAGCCAATCATAGAGCACATGGAAACAAAAAGCCGCACTCACAATCACACCTAGGGGCAATTAAGAGTGTCGCATTAACGTTACATGTTTATGGGATGTGGGAGGAAACCGGACTGCCCAGAGAAAACCCACGCAGGTACGGGGAGGACATGCAAACTCCGCACAGGCGACCTCAGAACTGTGAGGCCAACACTTTACCAGCTGATCCATCGTGCGGCCACATCGAATAATTTATAAGTTAATTAATAATAATAATAATTGCTTGAAGTGTATATCACAATTTTATTTCATTTTCTGATGTTGAGCAAGAAGAGTTTGTGATGCTTGCAATACCTACGGACTAAAGTAGAGGGTGACCCAAAAAGATGCGTACCTATATTTTATTCGATAAAAAAATCAATTTTTTAACAAATGTCTTTTCTGTTGCAGGACGTGAAAGGTGAACCTATGGATGATCATTTGCAGCTATAGTTGCCCCGAAAATGTCTTGGACAAATCAGCAGAAGATATTCTCCCTGGAGACCTATTTTGCGACAAAATCATACCAGAGTGTACAGATTCAGTTTCGAAAGCGTTTCCATTGTCGCAACTTTCCATCAAAATCAACGATTGTTAGTTGCGAAAGAGGATTGTATAAAAGTGATTCAAAACTTTGCCAGACGAGTACAGGTTTGCTGGCAACGAAATGGTGGACATTTGGAACACATCTTAGGAAAGCCATAAATTGACTAAAAATTGACAGAAATAGCTGAAACTCTGGTGAATGGTCTTCCATAAACTGAATAATGTGTGGTTGTAATTTGAAATAAATAGCTTTTTAATCAAAGCCACAAATGAAATTTTCATGGGTACGTATCTTTTTGGGTCACCCTGAATTTAACTTTTTTTTACACCAAATAATTTGCACAACAAATGCATGGTCTACTCGGTCTAAAATTATCCATTTCCCGCTGTGCCCACTTGTAGTAATGCCGCTGGAGGGTTCCCCTCTTGAAAAGATCTGTCAACTTGGCACATTTTGGTTCACGTCTTGTGTGGTGGTAGTGGGTTCGGATACGACCCACTTCGGGTTTATCTGTTGTGTAACAACAATCGTTGGTCCCAACCCGCATGGCACAACAGCCAGGGTCTGATGAAGTCACGAATCATAAACACATGCTGCAGTCTTTAGGCTCTAATTTATAACAGTACTCTTGCCAGAGGATAGTCAGCTTGGCGTCAACGGGACATGCAACCGATCCGCACATGCATGGCTTTCTTGATATAAGGCAAGTTGTCTTGAGTTTGTTGAATAATAGCCGGTCATGATTTCTTAAAAGAAAATGGAAGATAGAAATTCGATAGGAGTCATACAAAAAAATGCTTTGAAAAAAATGGGCCTTGGCCAGGTCAGCCAGGAATGGACCAGCCGTTCAAGAGTTGTCCCGGAATTCCCGACTGGCAGCACACCCCTGTCCTTAGCCTACATGACAATACAGTATCTTTTACACAACAATTCAGTTTTTTTAATGCAAGGCAATTCCAAACAGGTTTTTTTTTTTTTTTGGGGGGGGGGTTTCTCAGATTTCCCAGTTTTTTGTTGCTCGTGTCCCAGCTTTTGGGGACTATACAACACATCAAATTAAAAATGAGGGAATATTTAAGGGGGAAAAAATGTTAAATGATCATGCCTTTTTTGTGCAAGCTATTGAATATAGGTTGGAAAGCATTTGTCAATTATTCTTTTGTTTTCATTCATTTTTTTAAACAAACACCTCAACTTTACTGGAGTTTGAGTTTGTAATGAAAAAAAAAAAAATCCAGCATTTAATGTAGCCAATAATTCCCTAGTCAAACTATCCATCAATCATCCATAATGCTTATCTTTTACAGGACACTCGAGCTTATTCACGAATACTATAATTGAGAGACAGGGTACAACCGGGGCTGATCACCTGTTAATCACAATGCTGAAATGTCGAGACGGACAACCATTAGGGGTTGGTGATACTGCTGAAAAGTGAGAGCCCAGTATTTTTTTGTCTGAATGGAAACACACTATATACATTACAGTAGGTATAGGATAGAGAAAATATTACAGAGAATTTAGTTTTTAATTGTTTATACACAAATAGGTGACTGGGCCCACCAATCAAATGTGAAATTACACAAGCAAATCTTGTGTGACCTGCCTATTTCCGATCATGTGTCTCTGAGCAACCAACTCTGAATTTTGCCTATCCTTCACGTACATGTTAACTCATATCACATCACCCCGAATGAGTTTTGCTGCCCATATCTTGCCAGGCACCTCCATTTTGATGGCATGCGATGGCAGGACTGGAAATCAAAGTTAATATGAGAAGTAAAGCTGCATTTTTTTCATAATTAACATTAGTCGATGTTTACTTCCAATAACTAGCACATCCTCAAATGTTTGGCCTAATAGTGGAGATGGTTTCAGGGGTGTTTGTGTATCTGTGTGTGAATCCTTCATTTCCTAAAACCATTTAAATACTGAGCTCTAATTAGCCAACTGTCATACCACAGATGGACAATAAAATGACAACACGACTTTCACACACTCACACTCAAAGGTCAAGTGTCGTCAAACGGATGATTTTTGGTATATTATTAATGAAAAACCCACACCCAATATGGTCCCATGTGTTTTTTCACCACAAAACATGATTTTGACATATACAGCTTTTTGTAACTCCCGCCATGAAAATATTCTCAGGACTTGTTTTCGAGAAGAAGCAGGAAGTAACGTAAAGGACAGTGGCGCCCAATCGTGGACTCGATTATTTCCATTAGTTTTACCTCCGGGTAGGTAGCTCGTTGTTCCTTCGTGTTAGCCAAAATGCCGGCTCATTGCATTGCTGGACATTGCTTGAACACTCGGGAGAATGGAATTACCCTTCATAAGTTTGAAAGAGACCCTGTTCGTTGTGAAAAATGGATTGCACGGGTCCAGAGGACGAGAGCTTCGTGGGTTCCAAATAACAGGTACGTGTGTATACTGCTCGGAAAAAAAAAAAAAAAAAATAGTTTGGGGCGGACCACAAAATCGGTCTCTCTCATAACGTAGCAAAAGATCCGCGTATGAAATGTGTTGATGTGCGCATACAGCTACTAAAAAAAAATTATAGTTTGGGGCGTACCACGTAATTGGTCTCTCTCATAACGTAACAAAAGATTCGTGTATGAAATGTGTCGATGTGCACGTCGCCCAGCCAACAATGTCTAATAGTGTTCATCGCGTACTGCGGCGACTTTGAACATACCTGACAGGTTCACCAATCAGACATTCATTAATTAGGACAAAAAAGGAAGCAACGACAAGCAAAACAGTTTGAAACAAGCTGTTCATGTGCATGTGCATGTGTGGAAGATTGCCGAATACATCCATGCATACAATACATGTGGTCATCATTTCTTTAACAGGCAGCAGTTCTCACAGTTCTGATGATTAGATGTTATTGTTCTTGCTATCTCCTGCTAGGAGGCTGCCACGTTATCTAGAGCAGAGCAAAGCATTTCATTATTGGAAGATGTATGATAATTATGATCACAATTATTATTATTATTATTATTACAAAAAGCAACATAGCTCGGCTCCACCTCCTGCTTATATGCCACCACGGGCGCCGAAACTCAGCCACAGCGGCTGAGGCGCCGCGTTCGGCGGTCACAGCTTCTGTGAAGGCTGCGCGTCGGCCTTTGCGACGGGGGTGGCTCTGAAGAACCCAGCCGAGAATGCGTTACTCAGTCGACTGCGAACACCCTGCTAAAGCAGCACCGCTCGGCTCTGTCATAAGCCACACCTGCCGGCTGCGATGAGCCGCGATGGCTCATCTCAGCCGCGGGAGTGGATGGGACGGGATGCGGTTTGGCCATGATCAGATATCATCTGAATATGGCTCAAAACAATAGTGTAATATTGCCCTGAAGGCTCGAAACAATAGTGTAATATTGCCCCGGTAACTCCACTCGGTTGTGTGGTGTTGTCCCTTTCGAAAAGAGCTTCGGTGTCAGAAGGGAAAAATGCGAATATCTCTGTTGTTCGGCTTCCATAGTAGCAGGCACTGCACGTTTTCAACGGCAGAAGTGACGATGACGTCAAGGACAGAGGACGCGACTAATATGGCGACCACTTGGATGTCGAGGGACACTCATTTGCGCAACTTTGTGCATGGATGACGTGTTCTCTGCTCACTTTTTTTTGTATAGACATTGAAGTGAATACTTTTATATGTATTTTTCATTACAATATCTATTTTAGAATGTTTGTAGGGATGTCAGTCCCACTTTAAGCTACAGCATGCACTCATCCTGTTACTCACAATCACACTCACATATGCATGCACACACAAGTACATACAAAATGGAGAACTTGCAGAAGTAATGTGCTTATTTAATGTACATATCACCAATGTGTCAGTAGGCCTTATATAGAAAAGTTAGTTCCCTATTTTTATTTTAAAGTGTATGGAATGTCTAATTTCTAACGCAATTATCTTATCTAGATGAAAATATATGTTCAACTGTACCATAAAATGCATAACCTTTTCGATGTTTTTACCAAAAATTATAAGTGTTTATGAATTAAAGTCGGCAAACTTTGACCTAGTTTCCCGTGTCTGAAAAACTCGTGTGGCTGACCTCTGACATCACTACATATAAACACATTGTTCTGCAGATAGGTTCTCATACATGCACAGGCAGATCCATCGTGCTGTAAAATGAACAACCAGGTGGTCGTGTACCTATTTACTAAATACACGGCGTTTGCATAATTTTAAAACCGGACAAGAAACTTCGTATATACAGTCGGGATATTTAAGCTGTTACGATTTATCAGTTTATGACTAACTAAACTAAACAAGAACTTCACAAATGCTTACCAGTGTTTGTTTCCAATACAAGGCATATCCTGCTCCCTGCGTGCTCGGCACTTTCTTCATGGCCAGCTATTTTGTTTGCATCCAAACGTGTATGCTGTCTAACTGGCTCAAATTGAAAACCCTTAAAGTTTTTATAAAGCTTGTATTCTTCACCGTCTTTGGGGGATCTCTTCAGAATAGTGTTCATCGCTCGAAATATCAGAAAATTCTTCGTCGTTCTTACATTGTATTCCAATGCTTGCCATTGTTGTCACCAGTTATGACGTCATGTTCCTACTCGTCTGTTTCCACTATGTTTCCATCTTTTTCCGGCAAATCCAGCAATGTGCGATCATTTTTTGCCAACAATCGAAAAATAAAAATGTTTCCTTCATAACGGATTTCAGATTGAAATTCTGCATAAAAAAATGTATAATGTTAGCAAAAAGGTGGATTGAGGACCTTCCATACACATTAAACATATTGTTACAACTTAAAAATAACTACAATAATGTACAAACAGAAATACTATCCATTCATCCATTTTCTGTTTTCTGATCCGCTTATCCTCACAAGGGTCAAAGGATTGCTGGAGGCTATCCCACCTATCATCAGGCTGGTTGCCAGGCAATCAGAGGCCACACGCAAACAAACAACCATTCACGCTCAATTTCACACCAATGGGTAATTTAGAGTCTTCAATTAATGCATGTTATTGGGATGTGGGAGGAAACCAGAGTGACTGGAGAAAACCCATGCAGGCATTGGGAGAACATGTAAACTCCACACAGGTAGTGTCATATTGAACTCTGACCCTCAGAAATGTGAGGGAAGCATACTAACAAGTCCGTCATTGTGCCACCCACACAACAAACATAAGTCAAAAATAAGGTAATGCAATATTAACCACCAAATAATAAAAACATAAATAACTAAAAAAAAAAATATATAATTAATCATCTAACACGCTCATGCCTGTACAGTCATGTTGTCAGGGGCGTGGCCTGATTGGCAATAATTATGCCATGTATTTAAGCCTTGTGTGGTGTTATTAATTGACAGTTGGTTGTATGAGACAGTGTGAGTCGAGAGGGAGTTTATGAGTTTCTTGTGAGTATTTGCCTCATTACCACATTCCACCGTTCCTGTGCCACCACTCCCAAGTTTAGTCGTCTTGTTTTTGCCTTTTAGTTATCCGACCTGGTTTCAAGTTTTGGACCTTGCCTTCTGCCACGTTTTTTTTGTGCTTTTGTTTTTTTGTGCCTTGGATTGCTCACTAGTGCATGACCTCTGCCTGTAATTAAACCCCCCTCAAAAATCATGTCACTGCCTCAGAGTCCTGCATTTGGGTCCTACCCTATGTCCCTTGTAGGTCACAGAACGACTCAGACCCATGGCACACTGCCCTTCAACTGCAGTGGGATCAAGAATTTGCTGCATTTCAAGTGCAACGGGTTAAAGATTTTGCGGTCTTCCACCTCGGTTTTAGGGATCAGTCGGAGTGGTGGGCTTCCACGATTAGTCATTTGGTCTTGCTGCCTGATGTTCTCATGGAGTGCGCTCAGGAGAGGATATGTATTTACTGGTTGCCACCTCTTGTTTTTGTTCCGTCGACGTCCGGTCCGTGGCATTCACCTCTCACTCCTGTTTCATCGGCCCATGGTCCGCAGCGAGCAAACACATTTTACTTGTGAATAGCCTGCATGTTCTTACTGTGTTTGTGTGGGTTTTTCCAGGTATTTTGGTGATCTCCCACATCCCTAGAACATGCATGTAAGATTAATTGAAGTCTTTAAAATGGTTTTGTTTTTATCTTCCCTGTGATTGGGTGTACCCCGTCTCTCAGGTGGCATAGGCTCCAGTACACCCAAGGGAAAAGCAGTACAGAAAATGAATGGATGGGTGATTCCTCTTCTTTGTTGTTGTTAATTTTTTCCCGAGAATGTTAAAATATTACTTTGACCTATTGTTAAAATAATCATCCATATGTTCTCATTTTGTTCATACGTTAGTTGGTTACACATCACCACCAAGCTTGTACCTTTGAACTCCCTGTCTTGATGAAATCAATCTAACTTGATGTAATCAATCTAACAGATGTAAACAATCAGTCACACACTCACACACACACTCATCATGTGATTCACTGAATAAAAAGAAGCTGCAAGGGGACAGAAGTTGGAGTTGGTTGGAAGCAGGGAAGTCCTGTTGCTCCCCTTGCAGCAAGTAAAACTTGAAGCCTTGTCTGTTCGCCTTCTTTTAATAGAGAGTCAGGTTTTTTAACCTGACATTTGGTCCTTCGAGCCGGATCCCAACACACCACCGCCCATCGAGGAGGGAGAAGACACACCGAAGTCTGTCGACAGCCAGGAGCATTGAGCTGTTCCAGAAGAAAAGCCCTGGTGGGACGTGAATTCGTGGCCAGGCCGGTGCCAAAGTCCAATCTCCCCTTGGTGGACGACGATTGACGGGATCATGAAGAACTGGCGTCCAGACAACGCGTGAAGTGAAGGCTACTCCGCCAGAAGGAGGTTGATGGCTACTCCGCCAGAAGGAGGTTTAAGGCTACTCCGCCAGAAGGAGGTTTAACGCTACTCCGCCAGAAGGAGGTTAAAGGCTACTCTGCCAGAAGGAGGTATTAAGGTTACTCCACCTTTAAAGAGGTTATTTATTAGGATCCATAAATGTGTGAGTGAGTGAATGCAAGTGTGAATGCCATTACTTGTGGAATCATAGGTCACGGTGGAAACCTAACGGTGCTAACAGAACTCCGTGCTCCGGTGAAGTACACGAGGTAGTGGATTAGGACTTGGATCCCAAAAAGGACAAGTAGTCTGTACGGGACAAATGTAGAAAAAACATAATGGGGAGCGGGAACAGTAAGTCTGCCCTAGAGAGCGATTTAAAATTTATGGAACAATTTTTACCGGGCAGCACGATGCTTCTTAAAAAATGAAAATGAAAACATGGTTTTAATGGTAAATTAACAGTTTAAGGATGCAGCAGGTTGGTAGAAAGATTGATGGCAAGTGTAGGAGGAAAAAAAGGAAAAGCCAAGATTAAGAAAGACCTACAACTCAGGATGGCAAGATCTTGGTTAGCACAGGCAAGAAAGAGAAAGGCAGGAGAGACAGCTGAAGTAATGCAAGCAGCGGCTGTAATAAAGCCAGATAAAGATTCTCTCTCTCTCTTTCCTTAGCCTGTTCATGAACTGTTGTAGCTGTTTCTTCATCTGCTCAACTGGCAACTGAGAATGACAAACACAAGGCTTATTTGTGAGGCGAACACTGTACAGGCCAGTGGTCCCCAAACTTACTCCTGTGAGGACCACATAACTTTTCACTTTTCTCTCTCTCTTTTGCAGTTTGTAATAGAAAAAGTGTGACTATAGGAGTACCTAAACGTAAAAAATTACTGTAATCCAGAAACTCACACAAAATCAAATATCCTTTTCTGGGTTCTTCACAGAACAAAAGTCAAGAAATAAAAAAATAACACGATTAATGAAATAAATAATTAAATAACCCTCCCTGGGTTCTCCACAGAAAAAAAAGACTGGAACTAAATTACACTATTTATGAAATAAATAATAATCAAATAACCCTCTGGGTTTTACAGAAAACGGAACAGGGTTGTGCCGTGCAAAATTTTAACTTTAGATTATTTGTTAGAGCAGAATCTTGTATTCAAATGACTCATACGAGCAATTCCTCAAAGTTACTGGGTTCCTTCCTTTTAATTCTCATGTGGTTATGATGGTTCTTTCTTTCTTTTAGCATTGCATCATGCTGTGAACACATCACATATACAGTTTTCCCATTCACTTCCATGAATATTTAGGAGGAAAACCATTTTTTCTTGAAACTGCACTCTACGCCCATTTTTCTTTTTTTGACAGACATTTTTGGGCAAAGTGGGTGCCCAAGTATAAGTATAAGCCATAATAAATAGCAGGGGTGTTAAAATAATCATCCATATGTTCTCATTTTGTACAAACTGTAGTTGGTTACACATCACCACCATGCTTGTACCTTTGAACTCACTGTCTTGATATAATCACTCTAACTTGATGTAATCAATCTAGCAGATGAAAACAATCAAACAGTCTGAAATGTCTCAGTTTATGTGTCCCAAGCCTTCAATGGTTGTGACACACTCACACACACACTCATCATGTGATTCACTGAATAAAAAGAAGCTGCAAGGAGACACAAGTTGGAGTTGGTTAGAAGCAGGGAAGTCCTGTCGCTCCCCTTGCAGCAAGTAAAACTTGAAGCCTTGTCTGTTTGCCTTCTTTTAATAGAGTCAAGCTTTTAAACCTGACATTTGGTCCTTCGAGCCGGATCCCAACACACCACCGCCCATCAAGGAGGGAGAAGACACAACGAAGTCTGTCGACAGCCAGGAGCATTGAGCTGTTCCTGAAGAAAAGCCCTGGTGGGACGTGAATTCGCGTCCAGGCCGGTGTTAAGAGTCCAATCTCCCCTCGGTGGACGAAGGTTGACGGGATCACGAACAACTGGCATCCAGACAACGCGTGAACCGGTAAGTGAAGGCTACTCCGCCAGAAGGAGGTTGAAGGCTACTCCGCCAGAAGGAGGTTGAAGGCTACTCCGCCAGAAGGAGGTTGAAGGCTACTCCGCCAGAAGGAGGTTGAAGGCTACTCCGCCACAAAGAGGTTGAAGGCTACTCCGCCAGAAGTAGGTTTTAAGGTTACTCCATCTTTAAAGAGGTTATTTATTAGGATCCATAAATGTGTGAGTGAGTGAATGCAAGTGTGAATGCCATTACTTGTGGAATCATAGGTCACGGATGGAAACCTAACGGTGCTAACAGAAGTCCGTGATCCGGTGAAGTACACAAGGTAGTGGATTAGGACTTGGGTCCCAAAAAGGACAAGTACTCTGTACGGGACAAATATAGAAAAACATAATGGTGAGCGGGAATAATAAGTCTGCCCTGTCATTCTCCTGGCATCCTCCCCAGGCTGGGTGTGGTCAGCCAATTAGTCGGGACACACCTGCACCCTGGTTTGGGCTGAGTACACCCGGTACTTATAGGACACGGGGGACAACTACTCCCCCGCCAGATCGTTGAGCTTCATGTCCCGTTCCAGCACTCTCGTATCCCTGATCGACAACCTGTGTGTACCAACCTTCGCCTGTTCTCCGACTCACCCCGTAAGCCTGACTCCCTCGATACTTCTGCGTGCTTCGAACGTTCTCCTGTATACCTGACCTGCCGTGTACCGACCCTCGCCTGTCCCCGGACCATCCAAGTAAGCCTGCCTCTTCTGCTACTGCTGTTCTTACGTACTGACTTGCTGATCATAGACCTCGGACTGAATAAAGGCTTTTGTACGCTACCCGCTTGCCTCTGGAGTCGTGCATTTGTGTCCGCCCTCGAGCCTCATCGTGACATGACCTAGAGGGGATGTAAACTTTATGAAATAATGTTTACCGGCCAGCATGATGTTTCTTAAAAAAATGGGAAGAAAAAAAAAAAAAAGAAAAATAGCATGGCTTAAATGGCAAGTTAACAGTTGAAGGATGCAGCCGGTTGGTAGAAAGATTGATGGCAAGTGTTACAGGGAAGTAAGGTAAAGCCAAGATTAAGACTTACATTTTAGGATGGCGAGAGGTTGGTTATTATAGGCAGGAGAGTCAGCTGAAGTAATGCAACAAGTGGCTATATTAAAACCAGCTACAACAGATTAAAACAGGCTAAAGAAAGTGAGGCAGAAAGAGAGTTGTAAGAAAATCTTGAAAAAAAAAAGAAAAAAATGCTGTCTCCCTGGGAAATACATTCGCTGATAAAAGCGCCAAGGAGGCAGCAACAGGAAAATATGGCACACACATAGTGACACAATCACAAGCCCCCAAGCCTCCTATTGATTTAACAGTTCTAAAAGATGTGCAAAACATGCTGCTAAAAGTAAAACTCAGTGATGGTTTACAGAAAAAACTAAATTAGAAGGTAATATACATTGGTGGTCTCAAACTGGCAGTCCGCGGGCCATTTGTGGCCCTGAAGATGATGTTTTGCGGCCCCCACCTTACTTACTATGAAAGTCAAATGATGGTGTGGCCCTGAAGTTTTATATCTTTTTTGGCACTTTATGGTGTTGTGTGCAGAGCTGGTGAACGAACCAATCACGATGGGGTTGTGGCTTTCGGGGTGTGACAGTGACAAGTCCTGATGCAAGCTGAGAAACATTTTTCATTGAGTGAAAGTTAGTAATATTGCCATGGAGAAAATTATTAGTTTTGCGCACAACCTGTTTACACCAGCTTTATCTTATTTTGTGTTTAAAAAAAAAAAAGACTAGAATCACTGAGGGGGTAGTGGTACACGCGTCTGCCTTTGGTATGGGCAGTATGGGATCGATTCCCGCTCAGTGATGGTGCCGATATCTGCCCTGTGACTGACTGGTGACAAATTCAGGGTGTAGTCCACCTTTTGCCCGAATTTAGCTGGAATCGGCTTCAGCTTTCGTGAAACTCTTGTGAGTATAAGCGGCTTAAAAAATGACACGTTATGACAAATTGTGTGCATGTGCGCTGAGGCTGCATCCCAGCCTCAGCCAGAATGTGCCTTCAGTGGCCCTGATGTGAATGGACTTTTGAGACCACTGATATACATAATAAGGGGAAAACCTGTATTTAAAAAAAAAAAAAAAAAAATGAAAAAAATCTGTTTAAAACATTGACAATTTTGAGTCATCGGCCTTGCCATGTCTCGACAAGAGAGATGGTAGTGGTAGATATTATACAGACATTTTCGCACCTTTGGATTCAATTCCTACTCAAAAAATTTTTGTAGATCATGTCTTAATTGCTACAAACTCAATACTCAAGGGAACCGCAGACCTAAGAGAAGGCAGTTTCCCCAGGTAGTCAGCCTTTCCAGTTTTTACACATTAATTTTAATTGAGTTAAACAGCATTACAAATGAAGTTTAGTATTGATCTGGCCCTTATCTAAATGGGTGGAGATTTTTCCATGTACAAGTCCTGATGCTATTCCTGTGGCAAAGTTCTTGTGTAAATATATTATTCCTTCTCATGCCATCCCAGAAAAATTGTATGGCACAATGTGCCATATTTTGTGAATGAAAAAAAAAATAGTCATGTATCTGCAAATCTAGAAATAACTTAATAAAATAAAAAAAATGTGCAGAATTAGTGGAACGAAGCAATGGGACGGTGAAGTCTTGATTAAGGAAAACTACATTTCGTAAAACTGTATATGAAAATAACCCCAACAGATAAAGGATTGTTCCCATTTGAAATAGTATATAGTAGATTAGATTCGATTAGACTGCCCATGGTAGAGCGGCCAGTGCAGCAGTCAGAAGAAAATACTTTAAGTGATTGGGTGAAAGAGATGCTGCTAAATAAAACTGTAAAAGAAGCAAATGATCTGCCGCCTACTGTGCCTTCTTCACAGGTGCTGTTGGTGTCCATTGGTGATTGGGTCCTGAGAAAAATCATCAAGAGGAAGTGTTGGTCCTCACCTCGCTGGGATGGTCCACTCCCACGGTGATAAAGATAGCAGAACGTCCCACATGGATACACTTGTCCCACTGCAAGCCTGTGGCTCCCTTTCCATTCAACGACGAGTAGCGGTGGAAGTCCGGCTACAAAGGGTGGGGTAGCAATAGAATTCAGCTGATCCGCGCTTGAGCATGTTAGTTAAAGGAGAGCCACTATTGGGACTGCTGGCCTTCGTGCTGTTCGGACCATGGCTCCTCCGCACTGGCCAGTCTGGGACTGTACGTGTTTATCACTGGATCTATGGACATGAATCATCATGGCGCAAGGACAATCCCACCTCTCCAATGGACGCCAACACCTGGTACTCTTATGTGAATATGGTGTCCCTCTGTGGACAACCAATGACAGATCAACAAGTGTGGTGAAGCTGGAACTACTCAGATGCCCCGCCATGAAAAGAAGTGGGCAGCAGCGACGAGTCCGACAATGCCAGCAATTCCACCTACTGGTCTCAGACTTCATGCCAGGCCAGGAGAGGATGCAGAGAGAAACCATCTGAGGTCTTCAGGACAGACCTGATCACCACAATGAAGGTGCATGACTCGTACCAGCTCAACGCAGAGGATTACTACGTCCTGGCCGATCCATAGAAGCAGAAGCGAGAAAAAGGGTATCCACGTGCCCATTAGCCCGCAGTCCATCCCGGAGCCCATGGTGCTAACTGACAAAAGCAAGGATGTCATATTCATCAGGCCCAAGAAGCTGATCCGCACATCTGCCACCCTGGTCCTCAGTTATGTGGACATCAGGACTTTGGCGGAGGGTGTGTGTCACTACGACCTCAACGAGGAAGATGTCACCTGGCTGCAGGTCATCGACGAGGAGTTTGCAAGGTTTCCCTTCTTCCACTGGATGAATTCGCCATAGAGTGTTGAGCACCGTTGTCATAACAACATGACACACACTACCGAGACACAGTAAGGCCTTGGTATCGAGTACAACGAGAACGTGGTGTGCGACGTGCCAGTTCCCCAACGGAGAGGACGACAACGAGATGGTGTTCTGCAACAAGTGCAATATCTGCGTCCACCAGGTATCCTGCCAAAGTGCCAGTTGTGCCCGAAAACGGGCGATGCTATGAAGCCCACCCGCAGTGGAACCAAGTGGGTCCATGTCAGCTGTGCCTTGTGGATCCCAAAGATGAACAATGGGAACCTGGACAAGATGGAGCACGTCACCAACATGTCGCACACTCCCAGAAACAGCCTCCACTCCAGCCTGGAGAGACCATCATCACTCAGAACGACAAAGTCAAGGTCAAGTACTACTGGCCCAAGCACTCGGGCCTTAAAGGCAGTGACTCTGTGGAGCGGGACTCCACCACTGAAGTTGAAAATGAGGAAAGTGTCGGGAGCAAGAAGGGCAAATTGAGAGGAAAGGTTGGAAGGGACAATAAAGAGGACTTGGCCGCCCTCTGCCTCATCCCTTTCGTCTCGTCGTCCTTGTGTCTTGTTTGTAAATGTGACCCGCAGGAAAAGCGTGTCAAGGTCCGCAAGATGAAATTGCAAGAGATGGAGGAGGTATTCTACCAGTTTGTGGACACCGAGAAAGTGGGCCGTTACCTCAAGATGACACCCAAGACAGTTGACTTCCTGTACCAGTACTAGAAGCTGAAGCACAAAGCTAATTTCAACCAGCTGCTGCTCATGCCTAAGAAGGACGAGGAGGACACCCTGGCCAGACGTGAACACGAGGTGTTGCTGAGATGACTGCAGCTATTCAAGCAACTCAGCCAAGACCTGGAGAGGGTGTCCAACCTGACTTGCATGGTGATGAAGATGTAAAGACTGTTGTTTGGAAAAATACAAGGAATGGAGTGCAGGACAATGGCCTGATTTTAAATGGACAAGGACTCTGCACTGTCACCAGCAAAGCTGAAGAATCTCTTCTGTGTTTGCCCTTATATGCCATGGGGCGCAAAAGTCTGCATGACTGTCCCAATCACCAGCGAGGGTTTCATCTCAAATCACGGCTTCCACTGTCAGTGGAGGCTGCGTGTTTATCTCAACATCAACCATTGCCTTTCTCCTTACATGTTTCGCGACTCCAGTACCAAGAATATCTGCACTAGACTTGGTTGGGCTGCTGTGTATCCGCACACGTTGGGTTCAGAAAGTAGCAACGATGTTCACCGACTGTTTATTTATGATGATGATGATGATGATGATGATTATTATTATTTATTACTATTAGTCCTGGTTCACCTCCGGACCTGGGTATTTTGTTATGAAGTTCGTTGTATCCGTAATTATTGTTCTGGGTTTGTTCTGCCTTTTCACGATGTGTATAATCACACATTTGAAATCTATGATGGTTCGAGCAAGGTCAAATGTTTTTGTGAATTATGCCCTTCTACAACAAGTAGACCGTGATTATATGCAGCTACTGCCAAAAGAAAGCATCTGATGCCCCTTTGTCCGCTCGATTGTAAATGATGTACTTTCTGTAAATGCAACAGCATTCTGATGTCCCCACTCGTATTTCCAAAATGATAAACAGGAGGGAAATGTTAAAATAAGAATCCATATGTTCTCATTTTGTTCAAACTGTAGTTGGTTACACATCACCACCAAGCCTGTACCTTTGAACTCACTGTCTTGATGTAATCACTCTAACTTGATGTAATCAATCTAGCAGATGAAAACACTCAAACAGTCTGACACGTCTTAGTTTATGTGTCGCAAGCCTTCAATGGTTGTGACACACTCACACACACTCATGTGATTCACTGAATAAAAAAAAGCTGCAAGGAGACAAAAGGTGGAGTTGGTTGGAAGCAGGGAAGTCCTGTCGCTCCCCTTGCAGCAAGTAAAACTTGAAGCCTTGTCTGTTCGCCTTCTTTTAATAGAGTCAAACTTTTAAATTTGACAAGGGGCACGACACAAAGCAGCTCATCCAGACTTTGCGCTTGACAATCTTGCGCTACCCTGGGATAACGGTTTGCTTTCTTAACACAATTGTGATTGCACCATGGACGTAATCAGAACAGTAGTTTCTTTTAGTGAATAATTTATGCTCTTTTTTTATTTCCATGTCTATGGCATCATTTTATACTTTACAAAATCATCTCTCATGCCGGATTAAATGAATTTGCAGGCCCGATTTGGTGTATGGGCCGTACGATTGGCACCCTTGTTGTAGACCTTTGGGCAAATATGAGGAATATTGTATTAGAAGTAATAGGAGGAAGGACTTGATACGTGGTATGTTGTTTCACTCTCAATCTGTTTTGTGAATGTGTAAACACACTAATGTTCACCTTTCATTGAGTCGCTGTTCAAAGTCACTGAACAGCAGTGATGAGTGGTGGGATTTTCAACATGGCGGCATTATATACTTTTATTAGGCCTGGCCAATGGAAAAAAAATGTTTTTAGTGTGATTAATTGCACCAGATCCATCCATCTATTTTATCCTCACAGTGGACATGGGAGTGCTGGCGCTTATCCTAGCTATCTTTGGCAGAAGGCGGGGTAAACCCAAATCTGGCTGCTATTCAATCTCAGGGCACACAGAAACAAACAACCAGTCACAGTTACAATCTCATCTAAGGGCGCTTTACTTAGAGTCTCCAATTAATATGTTTTGGGATGTGAGAGGAATCCGGAGTGCCCAGAGAAAACCAACCCAGGCACGGGAGAACATGGAAACTCTACACAGGCGGGGGCGGGATTGGAACCCCGGTCATCAGAACTGTGAAGGCGGAGGGTCTAACATGTTGCGCCACCATGCGCCAAATAATTGAAAGTGCACTTTTATTTTAAATGTACTTTCATATGAACGAAAGTGACATAACAAGCGTCTCCAGCTCATTGTCTCGCCTGCCATCTCCCAGTGGATCTAAACCTTCCTGACAACCAGAACACAGCAAGTGAGGTTGGGGGACACTACCTCATCCACATATCAGGTATCAGCACCAGGGAAACCCAAGGTTATGTCCTCTTCTCTGCTCTTCTCGCGGTACAAATACGACTCTACCTCGAGGCACCCGTCTGTTAAACTCATGAAGTTCGCAGATGACACCACAGTCCTCAGCTTCATCAAAGGTGGCGACAAATTTGCGTATCGACGGCAGGTGGCGAGACTAGAACTTTGGTGTGGCCAATTGATCCTTGCGTTGAACACTTTAAAGACTGTAGAAAAGATTATGGACTTCAGGAGGCATCCTTCACCACAGCTGCCCCTCACAATGTTCAACTGTTTTCAGTCAACCGTCGAGACCTTCAAGTTCTTGGGAATTACAGTCTCACAGTACCTGAAGTGGGAAACGAATATCAACTCCATCCTCAAAAAAGCCCAGTAAAAGATGTACTTCTTGGGGCTTCTGAGGAAGCATGGCCTGTCACAACAGCTGCTGGGACAGTTCTACATAGCGGTCATCCTATCAGTTCTGTTTACCTCCATTACATTTCTGGTTTGGGTCCAACACAAAATATGATGAACTCTGAGTGCAACAGACAATCAAAACTGCTAAACCGATTGTCGGCAACATCCTATCCACCCTTGAAGACTTGCACGCCACTTTAACTAGGACCAGAGTGGACAGGATCCTTTCGGACCCTCAACATCTTGTTCACCAGCTGTTCCAGCTCTTTCTGTTTGGTAAGCGCTACCAATCAATGCAAATTAAAACTATCAGGCATTCAAACATTTTTTTTTCCCTCGTGCAATCAAGTAATTAAATTCTTGATTAGCGAACCTCCTATTTTCTGCCTTGAGCTGTTGTTGGGACATACCTTCAAATCCTGCTGGTCCCTGGACCTCAGAAGGGTGAGACCAACGCTCTCCAGCTGCGCCACTGTGCCGCCCATTATTAACATTTAAGATGATAAACAGGCTCTCTTCTACTGCACAAAATGACCAGTCATAGAAAAACCTTAAATAGGGAATGTGTAAGTTTTCCCTTTACCTCAGTTATGGATTTGGTTGTGCTATCAATTTTGCATCTCTGCCTCCATCAGTACCCTCAACACCCACCCTCTCTTCCCTTCAATATTCATAGCTTCTGAGTGGAAGCACGACTAGCTTTAGTTACTCCTTCGTTATAGGAATATCATTTTATAGTCATGTTTATTTTATTTAGTTTTTAAGTCAGCTGTCTAAATGATGATGATTGTCAAAGCATTTTTTTTTGTAATTCATATCTGAGACGGCTCCAGAAAAACCGCAGCCTTTATCACACACTGCAAGTTTCATTTTATCAATCACACTTGCATAAAAGGTTCCAAACATTTGTATTTTTAGTTTGAAAAAAAATAATTAAAAATTAAATTCAAAATGTCGTGTTTTGGTACAGTAATGACAAATTTTATACTATGCCTAATTTTATTGTGTTCCTGTACTTTCAATTGTGAATTAATGATAAAGAACAACAAGTGGTGTGAAACTAAACATTTTTCCATGAATCCTATCATGCTGTTTTCTGTCTGATCAATTGTCTGTTTCCTGCATGTGATTTTTATTTTAACCATTTACATTTAGAAAGGTACAGAAATCTACATTTGAAACGTCCTCTTGACCAGACCTCCATGTTGAATTGCTTGACCTCCTTGCAATGATAATAAACTGTGTAACTCACTTGGTCTTCAAGTATTGGTTTCATGTACTGTATTCTTCAACAAAACAAGTACTTTTTTTCAACAACAGTATTTAGAACAAAAATTCCAAATTTCATCCCGATGAAAGAATTTAGAACCTTTTCTCCACACAGTTGATAAATAATGGTTTTGGGAGTAGAGACATCAGATCCCGGTCTCCAATTCCTAGTTAAGCTTCTCCAAGTGCCTCTTGGTTTGGGTATGGAATCCAGAAGACAAGCTGGCCGTTGGGCTGGATTTGACACTCATATAGGCACCCAGCGAAGGGAACGCCATTCAAAATTGTGAAACAAAGAAGAAAGGTCAAGTCGAACCTTACTATGAGTCAGTAGTGAAAACAAGAAATGGTGAAACATGCCGACAAGGTAAAATGAACTGGTGACGAAACAGATGAGACACAAGGTTAAGTACATTAGGTAATCAGGATAACAGGGCACAAGGGATAAATGTGCCATCAGGAGCAGATGAGCACAGACCCCTCTAGGAGGACATACACAGACGTGACCACCTCTTATACTGTTCAGGAACACTGGGACCTGGAGCCCATTTCAGGTAATACAGTAGATGTAAGGTGGTCTACATGCTGATCTGGATGCCAGTAAATCACAGCACAGGTCATATAGACCATCCACCAATAAATTCATAATGCCCAAAACAAGTACTGCATTAAATATTGTGCATTTATTTTCAGTACAAATGATTGGTTTTGATTGACACCGTTATGTTTATTCTTTTGGTTGTAATTTGCAGTAATTCCTTACAGTATATCCAAATTCGGAATTAGAATTTAACTGTATTAGATTAGGGTGGTGATGTGGGCAAAATGTATTCCAATTTATATGTAAACTCTGGTTGAGTTATAAAAGGGAAACAAAATTGTGGTTCTAGAAATGTAACTGTTGTGAATGACTGACCCTGTGTACAGTGATTTTCAGACTGCCATCTGCCAGCATGTACTTTACTATTCAAGCTTCCTTGCTGAGTTCATGATGATGTGAAAGCTTGTGTCTCTGTAATGCTCTCTCTCCTCTGTATGCTGGCAAAATGTGTTCTTTGGCGGGGTTATCCACTATGAATAAGACTTTGATAGATGTAAGGTGGTGCCAACAGCCAGAGAGAAAGAAGAATAGCAAAAATGATATCCTGAATGGAGTTAGCCACAAGTGAAAGAGTTTTAGATTCCCAGGTCTGAAAAGCAAAAATAGCCTTTATTGCACTTTGTCTTACTAGGACATTCTTCACTGTCAGTAACAACCAAACACGTAGAACATGTTCAAAAGAAAACCATTGGTTGAAGTTTTTTTCTGCATGTTGCATGATAGTTGCATTGTCTTGCATCAATTTTACACTCAAATATGACCACAGGAGTGTTGCCTGATATAAAAATATAAATAACCGGACCATATTTTTTTTTATAAGTATGATGACACAAAGCACACATATAAGAAATGTTGGGAAACTAAATACTGTACAGAAGGGCACTGTAGAATTAAAATGCGGCATCACTTTGGTTTTCTTCTTTTTCTTCTGCTGGATCATGGAAAGAATCATGTGTTTCCAAGTGGAGTTTTGGGTACAGTTTGAATGCACCATGGACAATGTAAAAATGGGAGTGGATTCTGTAATTGGGCTAAGGTTTTACAAACAGTACACTGTATATAGATAGAAATGAAACACAATCCACAATATGTTCGCCAACCTCAAGTTAGTCATTTTAAAACAGTTTCTCCAACAGGATATAATGGGAAAATAAATTATCTGTTCAGAGTAAAACTATTGCCATCACAAAAACCTATAAAACCTTTATGCATGGTTTATGAATACACTAAACACCATTTTCAAGAGAAATACAACAGGTATTTATTTTTATTTTTTTTGTTTAGAAGCAGACAATATTTATTTCCATGCGTGTCCTGGTGTTTCAAACATGCCCTTTCTCAAACTTAAAAAAAAAAAAAACAGAAATCAAAACACTTCAAAAGACATACAAAGACAGGCAGAAACATAAATGCAAGCAAAAATAAAATTAGTTTGGTTGCACTAAAAACAAACAAAATCCGTAAAACTACAAGTGTCATCTGACAAGTCCACGGACATGTACAGTTTGAACCGTTCTTTAATTCTACCCACCAAGCATTTACATTTTGGTCTTTCAGTCCCGCAATATTTTCTGCATTAATCTGGCCCTGTTTCATAAATTAATGTAATGTCTTTCTTTGTTTTTATTCACAATTTAATTTCTCTCATTAAAAATAGTATTGTTCAATAGGTTGGTAATTGTGAAAATCCTCCTCACAGTTCTCAGGTTTGGAGATCATATCTAGCTCCAGCCTTTCTGTGACCCTAATATTATAACATACAATTTGAGAAAAATTTAAGTGGGCATTCTCCGGGCTAGGACTCTCTCTTTTCTGGCTGCCTTTTTATTATGACCAATCTCCATATTTGCCAGCTTTTCTTTTTGTGCTGCCATTCATGTCAAGCTGTGCCTGGTAGTTTCAGTGTTAGAGCTTGGGTGGCACTTGTCTTCCCTCTCTCTCTCTCTCTCTCTCTCTCTCTCTCTCTCTCTCTCTCTCTCTCTCTCTCTCTCTCTCTCTCTCTGTCTCTCTCTCTCTTTCTCTCTCGCACTCTCTCTCCCCAGTTATTAGCACCATCTTGACTGCACATCTCTTGTCATTGTCAGTAATCTTTCATAATCACCTGGATTCAAGTCTGCCAATCCAGGTGTCCACTGCCAGAGTATTAACCATCACCCGTTACACCGGCTATATCAGGGGTCAGCATCCCAAAATGTTGAAAGAGCCATATTCAACCAAAAAAAAAAAAAAAAAAACATCCTAAACTAACTGGAGCCACATAAAAATCAAAAGTCTTATATAAGCCGTATGATGAAGGCAACAAATGCTGTAAGTGTCTATATTATCCCACTTTTCAATTACCATAATGGGCATTCATGATAAAATGTTTTTCCTGCAGGGCATCCTGAAGAGAATGACACACCATCTGACTACTGTACTGTGTGATGGTATTTTAAGTTTAACTTCCATGATTGATGTGGTATGTTTTGTTGAATTGATGAAATTATGGAAATATAATAGAGAAAACATTTTTATGTCATACTTATTTTGAGGATTCCCCCCCAAAATGGAACTTGTCTCCTGTAGTTTCAGACATCCCCATGGAAACAAAGTTCAGTCTTCTTCTCCTTTCCCCCTTTTCTTGGCAACAGACAAAAAGTAATAAAATGCAGCCTGGAATTAAAAAAAAAAACTGCCTTGGAAAATATGGCAGTTTCATTTCAATTAATGAAATAGAATAATGCACAGTCCTCCTCTCTTCCCCTCTAATGGCACCAATAGACCAAAATGAATAGGCTCCAATTGAGTTTGAAAAATCAGTCTGCAATTAAAATACAACCTGCTTAAATTGTAAAACAGCAGCCGTTTGAAAAGGTAAAGTATATAAAATTAAAACAATACAGTTTAAGTTCAATTTCTGTGCATTATACTCTTTAGTTTTTGACAAATGCTAAGTAAGTCAATGCTCCAATTGCATATTTTCTTCATGATCTTGTAACTGTCAGGAAGAGCATTCCATGTGTCAAACAAGTTTCTCGGGTGTTGTGAAGCATTCACTTTTGCTTCATTTGTGCCTTTGTGGAAGCTGGGCTTTCTACCGTACAAGTCATATTTTCACTCCCATCTGGGTACTCAGCAGCAGATTGTGCAAACTTTCTCTGGAAATATCTTTCCACGTGACTTTTTTTGTCATCTTTCAACTTCTCATTAAAAATAAGACATGGAAGCAAAGCTCCCACATTGGCAATGAAAGAAAATGATTCGGTCCATGAACTATTGAATCATCTGTTCTCCTCAGCGATCATTCTCATTTCCCTTTGCACTCCATGGCACGTAACACACCCACCGGTTTGTTTCCGACAGCCACCAGCCATGCCAAGCTCAAAAGCGTATGCATCACAGGCTATGACATAAATCTTCGTGAACGGAAATATTGGTATTTAATATTTATTCCAAACATTTTTAGTTTTTGGTGAGTTTTTATGTCATGTATCTCATCCTACAAAAACATATTAAAACCAAATATATAGCTTTCTCCCTCTCTTGGGACAGTTGGTCCCAATGACATACCAGTGGAGGTATGAAAGCAATTTGGTGAGGTCGCTGTGGAGTTTATTACCAACTTATTCAATAGAATACTAACGGGAGGGAAGATGCCAGAAGAATGGAGGAAAAGTGTGCTAGTTCCCATTTTTAAGAACAAAGGCAATGTTCAGAACTGTGGAAACTACAGAGGAATAAAGATGATGGGCCACACAATGAAGTTTTGGGAAAGAGTAGTGGAGGCTAGACTCAGGACCGAAGTAAGTATCTGCGAGTAAGAGTATGGTTTCAAGCCTATAAAGCGTACCACAGATGCACTATTTGCCTTGAGGATGCTCGTGGAAAAGTACAGAGAAGGTCAGAAGGAGCTACATTGTATCTTTGTAGACCGAGAGAAAGCGTATGACAGAGAGGAACTGTGGTTCTGCATGCGCAAGTCTGGTGTGGTGGGGAAATATGTACAGTATAATAGTAATAGTACAGGACATGTATGAGGGCAGCAGAACAGCGGTGAGATGTGCCGTTGGTGTGGCAGAAGAATTTAAGGTGGAAGTGGGACTGCATCAGGGTTCTGCGCTGAGCCCCTTCCTGTTTGCGGTAGTAATGGATAGGCTGACAGACGAGGTTAGACTGGATTCCCCCTTGGACCAGATGATATTGTGATCTGCAGTGAAATCAGGGAACAGGTGGAGGAACAATTGGAAAGATGGAGGTACGCACTGGAAAGGAGAGGACTGAAGATTAGCCGAAGTAAAACGGAATATATGTGCATGAATGAGAGGGGCGGAGGAGGAAGAGTGAAGCTCCACGGAGAAGAGATAGCGAAGGTGGATGACTTCAAATACTTGGGGTCAACAATACAGAGCAATGGAGAGTGTGGTAACAAAGTGAAGAAACGGGTCCAAGCGGGGTGGAACAGTTGGCAGGTGTCTGGTGTTTTATGTGACAGAAGAGTGTCCGCCAGGATGAAGGCCAAAGTTTAAAAAACAGTGGTGAGGCCAGCCATGATGTACGGATTAGAGACAGTGGCTCTGAAGGAAGAACATGAAGCAGAACTTGAGGTAGCAGAAATGAAGATGTGGAGGTTCTCGCTCAGAGTGAGCAGGTTGGACAGGATTAGAAATGAGCTCATTAGAGGGACAGCCAAAGTTGGATGTTTTGGAGACAAGGTTCGAGAGAGCAGACTTCAATGCTTTGTACATGTTCAGAGGCGAGAGAGTGAGTATGTTGGTAGAAGGGTGCTGAGGATGGAGCTGCCAGCAAAAGAGCAAGCGGAAGACCAAAGAAAAGGTTGATGGATGTTGTGAGGGAGGATATGAGGACAGTGGGAGTTAGAGAGGAGGATACACGAGATAGGCTTGGATGGAAAAAGATGACGCACTGGGGCGACCCCTAATGGGACAAGCCGAAAGAAAAAGAAGCAGGATGATTTCCCATGGCACAATAGTGTTCCGCAGCACATTAGTTGAAAAACACTCCTCTAAGATGCCAACCCCCCTCTCTACAAGCAAACATATTTCAACATCCATTGGTCCATTGTTGTTGATCACTTTATACTGTACATGCTGTAAAATTGGATTTTAGAGTAGACAAAGTCTATTAATTTTAAGATTTTAGAGACAAACTATTGCAATCAACATTATAATATTTTTGATGTGTATACAACTGTTGTAAATTTTAATTCGGTATGATCGGTAAGGAATGGATAGATTCATGCAGGGCGCCTAAGCCACGCCTATTTAGATACTGCTATTATGCACCCCAAGCTACCGATCAGAATGGCGGATGCAGTGCGGCCGAAGCATGTTATGAGCAATTCATTAGAGCGAATTCCTGATTGTATTTCTGTTTCCTTTCTGCCATGGTATCAGAAATATCGACAAAGAGTGTACAGAAAAGCCTGATTTACTTTCAACAGTATTATATTCATAATGTCAATGTCTCCCAAATGAAATGCAATGTGTTGGCCGTCCAAGTGAAAGAATCAACCACCCCATAAACTAATGTTGGACATCGAAAGCGATAAAATTTATGATGCCTATTGTTCACGCAAAGCAGGGTAAGTTTGCATTTTTACAGTACATGAACAGGTCGATTCGAAATGATATCTACGTTCATAGTGGAAAATTAAGTTACATAAATCATGGGGGTATGCGTGTCCTCTATCTATCAGAACATACGTACTATCCACGTAGATGTAGGCCCAAAATATTTGTATTGACCAGACGTGTTTAATCATGGATAAGAACGGTTGAGAGCAGAGCCAAGGTGCGGCTGGAAGCTTTGAGTTTCGCCCAGCTCAGGTAGAGCTTCCTCCTTCCTCTAAAGGTGTTACACCGACAAATTGACAGATTTGTGCTGATTTATCTTAGATATGTTCAGATGGTCGTGAGGTAGGCCACAAACCTTAATCCGCCGTTTGCATTTATCTAAATTATGCTTTGGTGTGGGAAAACACATCTGATATCCTCTCAGTAATCTCTCTGGATAGCCCTCGTATCCATTACACCTTTCCCAGCCACATCGAAGCACCATATTTCTGAATCGGATACAAGGATGGCTATACACTCGCCATTCAGAGGCTTAAAATAAACATGCGCTCTCTTTGTTTGTAGGTAAAGGATCGCGAGTGTAGGCAACATGGGCGGAATTCAGAAAATGACACTCACTGATTGGTCAAAAGGGAGCTGTCAATCATTCTCACGGATCCATCCATCATGAGGGCATCATACAAGGTTAAAAGTATTTTTTTTATAAAAGAAAATCCCATTTTTACTCAGTATTCTGAACCGTATTTCAATTTTGAGGTCTAATATTTCAAAAGTACAATGGTGCCTCGGTTTTCGGATGTCTTGGTTTTCGTACAAATCGGTTTTCGAATGAAATTGTAGAGCTTTTTTTTGTTTTGGTTTTCAAATGAAAATCGGTATTCGAACACCCCAACCAGCTGACCCACGACGATTTGTTATTGTGCTTTCGAACACACCCCCGAAAAAAAAGGATAAGAAGTAACACGCTCGACCGCGCGTGGCGCAATCAGTTGACTCACACATGCCTGAGCTCGCGGATGTTTCCCAGCACTGTAGTGCCTTTTTTCTCCAAATTGAACAACATTAACCTCAATCATGGCTCCAAAGAAGGCAAGTGGAACTGCTGGTGCTGAAAAAAGGAAAGTGGTGCGTAAAACTGTTGACTTCAAGAAGGATTTGATAGCCGAACATGAATCTGGCTTGCGTGTTTCTGAGCTGTCGAAGAAGTATGGCATGGTGAAAATGACGATCAGCACCATTCTGAAACACAAGGATGCCTTCAAAGCAAGTGATGTTGCTAAAGGAGCAATCGTGTTGACCAAGCAGAAGCCACAGATTTTGGACGTAGTTGCTTCTCATTTTCGTGAACGAGCAGCAGTTAGCTGGGGATAGTGTTGGCGAGGAAGGGAGGAGATGTTGTCTGATGAGGCTGAAGGCAGGAAGGATGTCTCAAGTGCCGATATTAAAGCTATCTGTGCTAAATGGAATGAAATCCGTAATTTTGTAGACCTTCATCACGCGAATAAAGCTTAATGTTGCAGAACACTGCAAAATTTTAATGATGTTGTAATGAGCCACTTCAGAAAAGTGCTTAAAAGATGGCAGAAACAAACATTAGATCTGTTCTTTGTGAAAAAGGGATGAGTCACCCCCACCAAAGACATTTGAAACTGTTGTTTTGCATTGCTTTTTTCTTTTGGTCCATTAATCCTATCTCTAGTTGCAAGTTTAATTTTTTTTTACGTGTTACGTTCTTTCTATGCAAATAAAAAAACAACTTGGTTTCCCCCCCTCATTATTGCTTGTTTAAAGTTATTCTGCACTTTTGTTAGTAAAAAAAGGTTTACAAGGCTGCGGGCCGAGTCGCTACAGATACGGAAATGCACTCACAGCCTCGCATACTCTACTAGTCTAAATTTTAAGCAAAAAAATAAATGTATTTCTTAAATGATTGAATTAAATAAATTATTTAAACTATGCAAGTGAAGCGGCCCCGTAGCTCACTGGTTAGAACACTGGTTTGGTAAACCAGGGGTTGTGGGTTCGTATCCCTCTGGGGCCTCCACTCCCTGAGAAGGGTTGTGTCAGGAATGTCATCCGGTTTAATAATTGTGCCAAACATATGTGCGTTCATCTGAGATGACACGCTGTGGTGATTCTGAAAGAAACTTATTTAAACCATGCATGTATTTCTACTATGCAGTTTATTATCAGGAAAAGCTAAAAAAAAAAAAAAAATCACTTAAAAATATTTTTTAGGCTTGGAACACATTATTTCATTTTCCATTCATTATAATGGGAAAACGTGCTTTGGTTTTTTAATGTTTTGGTTTTCAACCAACCTTCTGGAATTGATTGTCTTTGAGAACCAAGGCACCACTGTAGTTTTCAACAGATTATCAATCACCACCCAAAATCTGAATCTCATGGACTGTTTTGTCTGACAGATTTTCCATTTTAAGGCAAAGATCCTGTTCACATCTGCTGAACCAAAAATCATGGCCTTTATTATAATTACATTTGCCCATTCATTTTCTAAGATGCTTATTCTCATGAGGGTCACAGGATTACTGGAGCCTATCCCAGCTGTAAATGAGCAGGAGGCAGGGTACCCTGAACTGGTCGCAGGGCACATGGAGACAAACAGTCGCACTCACAATAACACCTAGGGCCAATTTAGAGTGTCCAATTAATGTTGCATGTTTTTATGATGTGGGAGGAAACCGGCGTTCCCTGAGAAAACACACGCAGGCACGGGGAGAACATATAAACTCCACACAGGTGGGGCCGGGATAGACCCCTGGACCTAAGAACTGTGAGGCCAACACTTTACATCTGATCTAATGCGCCACTGTTATAATTACATTTAACAAAAAATTGTTTTTACCAAACCGATACTTTAATTTGATTACTTCCTCACCCGTAATATCAACGAGCTGATGGACATTATCTCCAGAATGTACAGTGATGTATTTGTAACATCAGCAAAGATAACGAACTTCATTACATCAGGCACTTAACATCAGAATTTGAATCAGAATCAGATTTAATCGCCAAATGTGTGAAAACACAGAAGGAAGTTTTCACACATGGTACGACATACAGAACAATATATACTGTATATGTAGATTAATATGTCATGAATATAAAAATTAATAATTTCAGACCTGAAATTGACCCTTTTGAGATGCCATAGAAAACTGTGGAACAACTTAATTAAAATATAAGATGCAAAGTGGTACTACTGATATGCAAATGTTGTAGTTTCCTCGGGATTATCCTCTTATGCAATTGTTCTCTATTTTCTTGAATTGAGAATAATTAGGCGGCACTGGTTAGAGCACTGGGCGGCAACCCATCTCTTTAGCGCTGCCCTTGCGGCTTCCTGGGGCTTTTTCAAAAATGTATGAAAATGGAAAAAGATGGGGGGAAAAATATATATATATATTTTTGTTTTAATAATATGGTTTCTGCTGGAGGCGAAACATGACACAAACACTCTTGATGTTTTAAAATACTGTAAACATTTGTGGAACAAATATTAAATTTCAACATTTCTCTGAATGAAGATTTGCATAATAGCCTGGGGCGCATGCTTTTATGAACTCGGCATGACAGGTGGCTGTTGCAAACAAACCGGCCGGTGTGTGTTGGGCCATGGATGGCAAAGGGGAAAAGAGAAAGCTGAGGAGACCAGAGGATTCAACAGTTCTCGGACTTAATCATTTGCTTTCATTGCCAGAGCGGAAGATTTGCTTACATGTACTGCTGATAAGTTGTCAAATGGCAAAAAGGGTCATGTGGAAAGGCATTTCGAGAAACACCAAGCAACAGTGAAGAGAATAAATATTTGAACACCCTGCTATATAGCAAGTTCTACCACTTAGAAATCATGGAGCATGTGTTCTGTGAAAGAGTTAATAAATAAAAAGAAAAATCCAGAAATCACACTGTATGATATTTTAAAATGATTAATTTGCGTGATACAGCTGCAAATAAGTATTTGAACACCTGAGAAAGCCACTGTTAATATTTGGTACTGTAGCCTTTGTTTGCAATTACGGAGGTCAAACATTTCCTGTAGTTGTTCACCGCGTTTGCACACCCAGCAGGAGGGATTTTGGCCCACTCCTCCACACTGATCTTCTCTAGATCAGACTGGCTTCTGGCCTATTGCTGAGAAACACGGAGTTTCAGCTCCCTGCAAATATTTTCTATTGGGTTTAGGTCTGGAGATTAGCTATACTATGCCAGAACCTTGATATGCTTCTTATGGAGCCACTCCTTGATTTTCCTGGCTGTGGGTTTTGTGTCATTATCATGTTGAAAGACCTAGCCATGACCCATCTTCAATGCTCTGATTGAGGGAAAGAGGTTTGTTCCCCAAAATCTCACAATACATGGCCGCGGTCAGTCTCTCCTTAATACAGTGCAGTTGTCCTGTCCCATGTGCAGAAAACCACCCACAAAGCATGATGCTACCACCCCCGTGCTTCACAGTAGGGATGGTGTTCTTGGGATGGAATTCATCATTTGTCTTCCTCCAAACACTGTTAGTGGAATTATGACCAAAAAGTTCCATTTTGGTCTCATCTGACTACAAAACGTTCTCCCATGACTCCTCTGTATCATCCAAATGGTCAATGGCAAAGGTTCTCAAAAATCGTTCACTTCATTTCATTGCCAAAGAGAAATTGCCAAGCAACTTGGTTAAAAAAGGTCCACTGTTGGACCAAGATGCAAGATATCACCTCGTGGGGTCTCAATGATTGATGATTTTTCTATTTAGATTATCTCTCTTACGGTGGACATGTGCCTACAATAAAAATTTCTGACCACTCCATGATTTCTAAGTTGGAGAACTTGCAACATAGCAGGGTGTTCAAATACTCATTTTCTTCACTGTATCTTTTTTCTTCTACAATGCCAAGACCGCTATTGTATACATAAGATGTATCCATATACTATCTGTCAGTCCATCTTTTCAAAAGGAGAATGAAAACCAATTGCTTAATGGTGCCCAAGACACAAAGCAAGCATTCATACTACTAAAACAGAGGTGGCTAACCCATGACTCTCAAGCCGTATGCAGCTGTTTACCTCCTTTCGTTTGCCTGTCGTGAAGGCACGAAAGCATATCGAAGTTCTGTTTACGTGCGTGATTGCACCACTCATTACGATGGTTGCAAGCAAGCATTGTTTGGATTCATTGTAGTATTTGTATGGACACTTTGTTTGAATTTGTGACAGTTGTTACGGGAATTGTGACAACGAGCTCTGTGTGTGAGCTGTGCATCGCCGTGCTCAGCAGGAGGGTGAAAAGGAAAAAAAACAAAGCGGGATGGTGACTGGGCCAAAGTGGCTTTACTGTTCCTGCCACCCAGCTCAGCTGTGCAATGACATTTAACCCCAAGCAGGATGACCAAAATGCGTCTCCCATGTGTCTCCCAACCATGGTCACGTGACCGCAGCGGGAAAGGTTAGCGCGGTATTTTGCAAAACTGGCATGCATATTGAATGAAAATGGCTCGGAGTTTCTCCATAGTGATCTCTGGAGAAACTAATTTGTCAATTTCGCTCTCAAAATGCTAGGGAAAAATTCACAGTTAAACAAAACTACGTTGATGAATACAGGATGTTTTCATCAGAGCGGGAGAGCTCCGTTTTTTTTTTTTTTGTTTTTTTTGGGGGGGTTGAATGCAACAACAACCCAATCTCTGCCTTTTTTTGTGATATATATATATAAGGCCCAAAAAGCCATCCATCGAAGGGTAATTTAGTAAAAAAAGGACTCAGTGTCGTCATTTAAATCTTTTGTAATGAAAACAGAAATCTTAAACAAATGGTATCAGACCATCAACTGTCCCGCCACACTGTTGAACAGAGAATATTGGACATTAGTATGGCTACTGATTTACAGTTGCACTCACGCCTCCAATCGTGAGTATTTCGGTGTTGCATTCAATGAGAATTGTGCCACACAAGACAAGACTTGGTTGAAATGGTAGTTTGTCCATGTAAGAGACCACACAATTTATTATTATTATGTTTTAATTACTGGCCTGTAGTGTTGGTACTCTGTAGTAGCTGATTTTTCTTGTTATCATGTTGGTGTGTGACATTTACAATAAATCTTGCTCAGCAAAGGTATGTGTGTGAGGAAGGAATGACATCCATGTGTATGATATGGCGGTTTGGCTCTTTGATGTGTACAATGTGGCTCTTTGCCATAATGTAGTAAAAAAATATCTTCATATCTGACTGGTTGGCCACCCGTGTAACTAAATCAATCCATCTGATGCAGGAATTATCAGGAGGGTTTATTAATGATTATGTAAGATACCATATATTTCAAGGTGTACGAAAGCCCAAGAAGACATATAAGGTATTTGCTTAGAAACAGTTACGTCCCTCTTTCTGGTTGCTTGCTCTTAAAATTGTTGTAGTGCCATGGTTGGTCAGGTTGACAACATCAATTGTGCTGCCTCTTAAGGCAAAGACTGAAGTGAGAGACACATACAGCAATCAGTTGGTTTTGCCCATGCTGAGATAAGAATACTCCCTTGCCTTTGTACCTGTCTCATTAATGATGAAATACAGCCTACTCTTGCAGATACAGTGGATTTAAAGGGGTAATTTTAGGCGTTCAGGTTGGTTCTCTGTTTCTTTACAGTGATTTATTGACTAATTTGTCATTTTGACTTTATCATGCATATAATGATGTAAATGGGCAATACCAAAAGTGTCGGTTTACGTCTTAAGTCACTGTAAAGTGAAAATAAATGTCTTCTAAGTGTGACACACAACAGAGATGTATTAAGAAACTTACCACATTGTCATCATTTAAAAAAAGCAGCAAGAACATAAAAGGTGTCTTCAAATTGGGAATAATTAAGTTCTTCTCTCCCTTCTCAAAAGCTGTGGCAGTGTCTGCTGAATGGCCTGAAACCACACCCCACTGAACTGTCAATCAAATTACAATATACCGCTAAGGCCCTGAAAATGCATGCTACATCTCACATCTTTCTTACACCTACGCATAGCTACATATTTGAGCAGCAAAAATATACCCCACCAAGTCGTCATAGAGCATTTCCTTTGACACAAAAATGATCTAAAAGGACTCCGCAAAGACAAAGACTAAACCCACATGTTGTCTGTCACATTGAACTATTTTCCCCTTGGTCTTCTATGTTCACTTTGTGATGTGCGCAGTCACCATCAAAAATGAACCGTGACACTTCTACATACCACACCCACCGAGCTTGACCACTAACGACCATCATCCCTCTTCCGACTCAAAAAAGTGGCAGGGCGAGACACTGTGCTCCCCTCCTGCTTGAAAGTCTGCACAGACCAGTGTGCTCGAGTTTTGCACAGATCTTCATCATCATCCCATTCCCCAGGAAACCTGAAATTTTAGGTTTGAATGAGTACATGACTGTTGCTTTGATATCGTGGTCATGAAGTCCTTGAAAAATCTTGTGCTGGATCACCCCAAGAGCATCACAGGACCCTGCTGGTTCCCCTTGCAGTTTGCCTAGTGAACAAACAGGTTTGTAGATCAACATAGGATTGCACTACATCCTCTCGACGGCACAAGGGCCTATTTGAGGATTCTGTTCATGGATTTCAGATCTGTGTAACACAGGGTTAGGCCCCAAACTCTTCTCCAAGCTTTTACTCAAAATCTCGCCTGCCATCTGCCAGTTCATTGACAGCTTGTTGATGGGTAGGATACAGCAGGTGAAACTGGGGGACACCACCTCATCAACATGTACCAGCGTTGAGGCCCCCCACTCTTGATTAGTACTGGCCACTCAGGTGTTGAAGTACTCGCTACACCATTTGCACAATCGTCAGTATACTCAGATCATTGCATTAATAGTAGCTTTCTAAATTGCTTGAGGACTACATCATTTGCACAATTTGAATTATATTAGTGTCATCACACTTGTGGAACACTAATCATTGCTCAAAGACTCTCTAATGTTCTTGTCGGTAATCCTTGTTTCTTACATCGTAGTGGCTGTTTGCCATTTTACTATGGTGGTTCCAACTACCGAAAACAAAGTACTTGCGACTCGTTGTATACATTGGCCAATAAAACTGATTCTGATATTCTTATTCATCATTTGTTCTGGTTGACATAGAACAGGGGTGATCAATGCGATCGTGAGCCAGTCTTGGTCGATCGCGGGACGTCGTGTCAAAAAAAACAAACAAAAAAAACATCAGCCAATGTTCCCTCTAAAGTGCGCGTATACACAATTGTGCACCACTGATGCAGTCTCTTTGCAGATATTCTGCATTGCGGGCAACAACAACAAAAATCCAATGCAAATTGAAAGTATAGCATACAGCTAAGAAAAAGAGGTTAAACTGAATGAGTGTCTTGACCAGAACATGGGGTTGGGCCCAAATGCACGTCTCGGGAAACGTAGAGGCAGTTCGGGAAACGTATTTATTCAGTCCAGTGATTGGGCTCAGGCAGGCAGTCACCAGGTGCATCAGTAACAAGAACGTCAGGTGTAGGAGGCAGGTCAGTGGGCAGGCAGGAGTTGGTACACAGGAGATCAGGAATGGGATTACGAGAGTGCAAGAAGGAGGCATAAAGCAACGATCTGGCAAAGGCCAGACTGTACGCGTGGTTCTATATAACTGGGACATAATTACTAGAGACGAGGCACATGTGTGCGCCTCCACCTATTGCGGCAGGTGCGTGCCACCTAAGGGACCGGTGCAGCCAGGTCAGAGACCGGCAGGGCCATGAGAGTACCCCCCCCCCTTAATGGCCAGCCCCGGACGGCCCAGGCGCCTCGGGGTGAGAGCCGTGAAAATATCTGATGAGGGAGGAATCAACCACGAAACGGGACGGGATCCATGATTGTTCTTCGGGACCGTAGCACTCCCAGTCCACCAGGTACTGGACACCTCTTCCCCGACGGCGAGACAACATGAGCCGGTGCACACTGTAGACCGGACCCGCATCAACCATGTGGGGGGAAGAGGGGGGAAGCAGGCAGGACCAGCGGAGACAACCCATCTGGCTTGAGCAGACTGACATGAAAGGTAGGGTGGACCCGCATCGATCTCGGAAGTTTCAATGATACTGCAACTGGGTTTATCATCTTAGTGACAGGGACAGGACCCACGAACCTGAGGGCCAGCTTGTGAGATTCCTCTCGCCAACAGCCAGACGCGCTATCTAAATTTATAGGTCATTGCCCTCAACCTCTTGGGATCCACTGCGTAGGTGCGCCCGATATATAGGAGCATTCATCTGGCTCGCTCCCAAGTGTTCTTACGGCACTGGTGAGTCAGTATCTAGAGACAGGAAGAGAGATGGAGGGTAGCCATACACCACGTAGAAGGGCGACATGCATGTTGAAGCTGAGGGAAGGAAGTTGTGGGAGTATTCCACCCAGTCGAGCTGCCGACTCCATGAGGCAGGGTCACAGGATGCCAGGCAACGGAGATTGGTTTCCATGTCCTGATTGACCCGTTCGGTCTGGCCAATGAACTCTAGGTGCTGACCTGAGGACAGACTCGCCGTGGCACCTATCATTGTGCAAAACTCTCTCCCTCCCTTTTTAGATATTCAAGGTTTTTATGGTACGTCAACACTAGAAACTGGACATGAGTCCCCTCGCACCAACTCTCCAACTCTCGGTCTCCAATATCATAATTTTGTTCCGCCAGAGTCAGCCTCATGGAGAGGAAAGTGCAGGGGGTGTATTCTCCCATCCCTGGAACTCTTCTGAGAGAGAACCACCCCTATCCTGGAATCTGATGCGTCCACCTCGACGATAAACTGCCTATCAGGGTCAGGCAGGATGAGGACCAGGGCTGACGTGAAGCCGGTCTTGAGCTTGCTGAAAGCCACCTGGCAGGCTGGATCCCAGTCGAAGGCACTGCCGGGACAGGTGAGTGCATGCAAGGGGGCAGCTATGGTGCTAAAATTCCAAATAAACTTGTGATAAAAGTTGGCAAACCCAATGAATCTCTGTACCTCTTTGTGATCCGTGGGAGTGGGCCACTGAAAGACAGCCTCAACCTTGCCGGGATCCATGCGGATTTCCCCCTCCGCCAGGACAAAACCCAGGAACAAGACCGAGGTTCGGTGGCATTCGCACTTCTCTGCCTTCACGTACTGATCGTGCCGCAATAGCTGCTGCAGCACAGACCAGACGTGCCTGATATGGGAATTTTTGTCCGGGGAAAACAATCAAGTCAAAATACACGAAAACATGACTATTGAGCATCTCGCACAGGATGTCATTAACAAAGTTCTGGAACACCACTAGTGCATTCGTCAGTCAAAAAGGGATCACCAGGTGTTCATAATGCCTCATGGGCGTGTTAAAGGCAGTTTTCCATTCGTCTACCTCCCAAATGGGCACCAGGTGGTACATGTTCCTCAAGTCCAGCTTAGTAAATATCCTGGCTTCCTGCTCAGCGATATGTCTGCCCTGGATCTGCAAGGACTGGCGGACTGCAGCTGAGTCAGCTGCGTCCATGTTATGGCCAGATCGTTATGTCACGACCAGAAGACAAGGTTGGACCCAAATGCACGACTCGGGAGATGTAGAGGTAGTTTGTGAAACGTATGATTTACGAGAGACTTACAACATCAATCATGTCGTTTTTTTCCTTTCCAAAGAAACGCAATAATTCTTCTTCCAACAAATAGCATGGCCTCCTTCACTTTTATATAACTCCACGATCACTTTAGAACTAAATCGCATATGAATAAGGGAGTTTCTACACAAAGACTGGTGGGCTCACAGTGGCCTCTCAGCCAGGCAGCATAACGGCTCTCCTTCGTTTTTTGCAATAACAACCAGACCCATAGAAATGCAGTGGGTCAGACTTCGGTACTGGGTTGGCAATTGTATTATGCAAAGTAGTATAGCACAAAAAGAGCTAGTTCATAATGCACTTCACCCTGAATGAATTAATGTGTTGCGCTTTTGTGTGTGCGTGTGTTTATGTGTGTGCCCTTGTGTGTACATGTCACGTTTTTGTCATACATTAGCTGTTCAATATCAAAAAAGACGATCAACGGGTCTGGACGAAATGTGGTTTAATTGAATGTAAGGTGAAATTTCCTTGCTGCTTCAGGTAACATCTGAAATTGTTTTCATGTTCAAAAATAAAACTCTGACAATGACTAATGCAACTCATGGGAATTTTGCAGCAAGATGTTTCCATGGCAACTCAAGGGAAGAAGTTTCATTCATGCCATTTGTGTATTACATAAATTATTTGCACTTCTCTGCTTACCATCAGTGAAATGTTTTATTCATTGCTCATGGCCTGACTTGACAATCATCTTCTTCCAAATAATTTAACTTTGCTACTGTAGCGTTGAGGTGCTGGTCACCAGAGATTAAAGCTACAGCATGCCTGTGCTGAGAATAAAAATCATACAATGACTGCAGAGCTAAACAAAGTTGAGCACTAGCAAGGAGGAAACACAACACCAACTACGATGAAATTAGTTATTTTGTGCCTTGGGTCATGAATGGAGAGGCGATGGGAAGAGAACCAGGTAATCATCCAAATCAAAGCACACTTCAATTAACTAAAATTAGCATACACTCTACTGAATGTAATGTATGTGGTAGTATATGATAAAACCCATACAAGTTCCAGTAGTACATACAAACTTTACACAGGAAAACCAGAGTATAAGTGTGAGGGAGAATTGTTCAGCACTAATCCACATAATACAGTATCAAGCTGTTTTATGAATATAGTGGTGACCAGGAACAGTTTTAAAATTACAATCTTGTAGTTTGATTCCAGGCTACATGGTTCACGACTGGTTAGCTCATATGCCTCACAGTTCTGAGTTCCAAATCTCCTCTCCGCCTTTGTGGGTTTTCTCCAGGTTAGGCTGTTACCTCCATCCACAAAACATGCATGATAAGTTAATTGAAGACTCTTAATGCTTGTAGATGTGAATGTGAATGGTTGTTTGTTTGTGTTCCTGCGATTGGCAGGCGACCAGTTCAGGGTGTGCCTTCCCTCTTGCCCGAAAATAGCTCCATGGTGCCCACGACCCTGGGGAGAATAAGCAATACAGAAAATGGATGTCTTAATAGTTTAATAACATTTCTCAGTAATGTTGTCCTCAGGTTTTCATCATCAAATAAAGTAGCTTTTCAGGTTTGAAGCTACTTTCCTGATCACTTAAAGTGGTTGTATCCACAAATTTTTCATTCCCCCAGGCTCTTCTAAACCTTAAATCCATCTCTTCAATCATGGCATCATGTAGGCTAACCTATTCTATTCTACTCAATAATATAAAACATATGTGATTATTTGTCCATTTATTCTTGTAGTAATGAGATGTTAAGGCAAGACTTTACTACAATCTGATTGGTCTGCTCATATCTGCCAATAATCGTTAATGTCAAAATTCGCTGCTCTGTTCAATGACGTCGTTCATCGCGTTGCCATCGTGCACAGTATATTAAAATCTAAAAGCTATTTTATTTTTAGCCTTGTCGAGTGTCTTTTGAGGTAATACTGCAAATATCTGAAAACCAATAAAGTTTAAAAAAAAAAAAAAAAAATATATATATATATATATATATATATATATATATATATATTAGACAAGTCAAATTCAGTCTTTCACTATTGCACGGTCACACAACTGCAATAAAATCTTCCCTTCCAATACCATCACATCCTGTCTTTTATGATCATGATGTCAGAAAACTGTAATAAAATCTTCCATTCCGATATCACCATATCCTGACTTTTATGATCACTGGGCTTTGTCATGTCAACTCAAACTTGACCGGATTCACTTGTTAAAATGGCAACAACAACAATAATGGATTTGACCATTTGTTTGTGAGAACAACATGGGGAAAAAAAACCGTCATGTATGTTCCCATAGTTTTAATATGATACAGCTCACTTGCAAGCAACAAAACATTATGAAACATTATGTAATCTAGAGGTGGCATGATGGCTTAGCTGAAAAGTGTCGGTTTCACAGTTCTGAGCTCCCAGGTTCAATCCCGACCTGCCTGTGTGGAGTTTGCATGTTCTCCCCGTGGCTGCGTGGGTTTTCTCCGGGCACTCCGATTTCCTCCCACATCCCCAAAAAATAGAACATTAATTGGACACTCTAAATTGCCCCGAGTGCGACTGTTTGTCTCCATGTGCCCTGCGATTGCCTGACATCAAGTTCAGGGTATACCCCGCCTCCTGCCCGCTGACAGCTGGGATAGGCTCCAGCTTACCCCGCGACCCTTGTGGGGATAAGTGGCTAAGAAAATGGAGGGATAGATGGATGTAACCTAGAAAGCTAGTGGAACAAGAATAAAGGCGATGTGCAGAGCTGTGGAATTTATAGAGGAATAAAGTTGATGAGCCACACAATTAAGTTATGGGACAGCGTAGCGGAGGTCAGACTCAGGACAGAAGTATCTGCAAGCAACAGTATGGTTTCATGCCTAGAAAAAGTACAATAGATGCATTATTTGCCTCGAGAATGCTTGTGGAAATGTACAGAGATTGGAAGGAGCTGCATTGTGTCTTTGTGGATCTCGAAAAGCCCCATAACAGATAACCAAGAAAGGAACTGTGGTACTGCATGCGTAAGTCTGGCGTGATGGAGAACTATGTCAGAATCGTATAGGTGGTGAGGTGTGCTGTAGGTGTGACAGAAGAATTTAAGGTGGAGGTAAGGAATCAGCCCTGACCCCATTCCTGTTTGCTGTGATTATGAATAGCCTAACAGATGAGGTGAGACTGGAATCCCCTTGGACGATAATGTTCGCAGATGATATTGTGATCTGCAGTTAAAGCAAAGACCGAGTGGAGGAACAATTAGAAAGATGGAGGCATGCACTGGAAATGAGAGGAATGAAGATTATCTGAATTAAAAAAGAATATACGTGTGTGACTAAAAGGGATTGAGGGGGAAGAGTGAGGTTCCAGGATGAAGGGATAGCGAGGGTGAATGATTTCAAATACTTGGGGTCAACAATCCAAAGCAATGGTGAGTGTGATAACAAAGTGAAGAAACGGGTCCAAGCAGGTTGGAACAGATGGCGGAAAATGTCTGGTGTGATATGTGACAGAAGATTCTCTACCAGGATGAAGTGCAAAGTTTATAAAACAGTGGTGAGACCAGCCATGATGTATGGATTAGAGACGGTGGCACTGAAGAGAAAACAGGAAGCAGAACTGGAGGTGGCAGAAATGAAGAGGTAGAGGTTTTCTCTGGGAGTAAGCAGGTTGGATAGGATTAGAAATTAGCTCATAAGAGGGACAGCCAAAGAGAGCAGACTTCGATGGTTTGGACATGTGCAGAGAGTGAGTATATTGGTAGAAGGGTGCTGAGGATGGAGCTGCCAGGTAAAAGAGCAAGAGGAAGACCAAAGAGAAGGTTGATGGATATTGTGAGTGAAGACGTGAGAGCAGGAAAATGCAGGAGACAGGCTGTGGCGGCCCTAATGGGACAAGCCGAAAAGAAAAGCAGAAGAAAGCTATTGGAAGCATTAACATTCATCAGCGAACATGCAGGCGCTCTATTGAATCATGCTCTAAAGTTTTGACGTGTGTGTGTGCGTGTGTATGTGTGTGTGTGTGTGTGTGTGTGTGTGTGTGTGTGTGTGCGCGCATGGGTGCTAAGTCATGTAATTACAATCATTATTTACATTGTATAATGTTGGTTTGACCTGACTGATAAGAATGCCTGTACAGCTTTATTGACCAAATAAGAAACAACACACAAGGAATTTGTCTCCGGTATTTTGTGCCAACCTAGTTTGACATACCTGTACATGTTAGGTACGAAGAACAGAACAAATGAACTAACAAGAACATAGGACAATAGATTGTCAATTGACAAAGTTGTGCAACGTTGTGCAGGGATACAGAGTCTTCTAGTGTTTAGAGAAGTTCGAGTGCCCATTTGAGAGATAGTCCATTGAAATGACAATTGTGCAAAGGGTGTCAATCTTGAAGGAATGTCCATCTATCCATTTTCACTTATCGTCACGTGAGTTGCTGGAATGCTAGAGCCTGTCCCAACTGTCAACTTGCAGAAGGCAGGGTACACCCTGAACTGGTTGCCAGCTAATTACAGGACACATAGAGACAGACAACAGTCCCACTCTCAATTACACCTAGGGGAATTTAGACAGTCCAATTAATGTTGCATGTTTTTGGGGATGTCATGCTCCTAGCTTCCTGCCCAGGCTGGACTTTGCCAGCCAATTAATCAGAGCACACCTGCACCATGTTACAGTTGATGACGCCCAGTATATATAGGACTTGGGGGATGACTTGTCCTCCGCTAGATCGTCGTCCTTGATGCCTCGTTCCCGCACTCCTGTTTGCCTGACTTCTGCTCTCCGTGCACCGACCCACGCCTGTCCACTGACCGCCCTCGTAAGCCTGTCGTAATATTACTTCTGATTGTTTGGACTGTCTGCCTGATCTCAGACCTTGGACCGAATAAAGGTTTCCTCTGTGCTGTCTGCTGTCTCTGGAGTCGTGCATTTGGTTCCACCCTCGAGCCCTGTTTCGTGACAGAACTATCTAGCCCAAAACATGGACCCAGCCGACTCCGAAGCCATCCGCCGTGCGTTGCAAGTTCAGGGCAAATGCCTGGTCGACCAAGAGGCTGCTCTCCAGGTAACCAACAAAAGGCTCCATGAGATCTGCACCCAGCTGGAGCCATGGCTAACCTCCCAGGCTAGCGTGGTTGCCACGCCAATGGTGGCCACTCCGCCGGTAACACCGTTTCCGCCCGCACCGTTCTCTATGGAGCTCCCCTTTAGCAGCGTTACCCCGCTCTCCCGACCGGAACGATTCTCAGGCGACTCGGGGAACGTCAAGCCTTTCCTCGTTCAGTGCGATCTCGATTTTGAACTGCAAGCGGCCGCTTTTCCCACGGACCGCTCCCGTATCGCCTTCGTCATCTCCCACATGACGGGGAGGGCGGAGGCGTGGGCCACTGCCTAGTGGAGTCGTAACTCGGAGATCTGCCGTTCATAGACGAGGTTTGTCTGCACGCTCACCCAGGTTTTCCAGTACGCGGCTCCGGAACGCGAGGCGGCGTCCTCGCTCATGACGATTCGTCAAGGACGTCGCCACGTGTCCGACTACACCATTGAGTTCCGAATCTGCGCCGCCGAGAGTCGATGGAACGAGGACGCCCTGCACGACTCCTTTTTCCAGGGGCTTTCCCCCCAAATCCGGGGTCTCCTCATCGCTGTAGATCTTCCTCCCTCGCTGGACGCACTCATCGCGTTGACCCTCAAGGTTGACCAGCGACTAGTAATGGAGGATCAACTAGCTCTGATGACTGAGGGAGAGAGGGAGGGGTCCAGTCCGGCTGACGCCCGGTCGACCACTGCTGAACCCATTCAGGTGGAGGGTCTCGACGGGCCAGTGGAGGAGCGTCTGCGCCGGCGACGGTAGGGTCGCTGTTTTTACTGCGGGCGTTTGGGACACTTGATCGCCCGCTGCCTGATTCGACCAGAGCACTCCGACATCAGCATATCTACTCCGGTGAGTGTGCGGTATACCGTGGCTGGGTCAGGGAGGTCCCTTCTTCACCGTTCATGCACTGTGACGGCTTTCATAGATTCCGGGTCGGATGCAAACCTGATAAATCCCCGCGTGGTCGAGGAGCTGGGGGCAGCAACTTTCCCCACGCAACAGCTTCGTCACGCCTATGCCGCCAACGGGAAGTTCCTTTGTCGCGTTACACATCGCACTCAGACGCTACGTATGAGCTTTCCGGACGCTCACTCAGAGCGAATTAGCTTTCATGTCTTCGACGCACGTAGTAGCGACGTCATCCTGGGCAGCCCGTGGCTCAAAGAATATAATCCGCACATAGATTGGGCCACGGGTCAGATCAAGACTTGGGGAGAGGACTGTCTCAGTCGCTGTTTCGCTGTCCAGGAAAACAAGGGTATTCAAGTCGCGCCGGTTCGCCTAACAGAACCTAGTACCGCCCCTGAGCTGACCGCGGTGCCCTCCTGCTACCATGACCTCCGGGAGGTCTTCTCTGAATCTAAGTCAAAGTCTCTGCCGCCACATCGGTCATACAACTGCGCGATTGAACTCCTGCCAGGCACCTCTCCTCCCAGAGGGAAACTGTTCTCGTTAACTGGACCAGAGCATCAAGCCATGAGGGACTACATCGAGGACTCGCTGGCAGTCGGACTCATTCGCCCCTCATCCTCACCAGCCGGTGCGGGTTTTTTTTTTGTCAAGAAGAAGGACTCCACGCTGCAACCCTGCGTCGACTACCGAGGACTGAACGACATCACAGTCAAGAGCAGGTACCCTTTGCCGCTGATCGCTACAGCATTTGAACTCTTTCAGGGAGCCCGGATGTTCACCAAGATCGACTTGCGCAGCGCTTACCATCTGGTGCGGATTTGGGAAGGGGATGAGTGGAAGATGGCGTTCAACACCCCCACAGGGCACTATGAGTATCTTGTGATGCCTTTTGGACTGACAAACGCCCGCCCGTCTTTCAAAACTTCATTAACGACGTGCTTTGGGAGTTTCTGAATAAATCTGTCTTTGTATACCTGGATGACATTCTCATCTTTTCGGCAGACCTAACCTCTCACATTCGACAAGTCAGAGAAGTGCTCCGGCGTCTGCTGCAGCACCAATTGTACGTGAATATGGACAAGTGTGAGTTCCATCGGGCATCCGTCTCCTTCCTGGGCTTCATCCTGGCTGAGGGAGAGATATGGATGGATCCCGGGAAGGTCGACGCGGTGCTGCGGTGGCCTACCCCCGCCAACAAGAGGGACGTACAGAGGTTTTTGGAATTTGCCTATTTCTATAGGAAGTTCATAAGGAACTTCAGTTCCGTGGCCGCTCCTCTGCATGCGCACACCTCGCCACACATCACCCTCGCGTGGTCCGGGACCTGCCAGGAGGACTTCAGCAGGCTAAAGGCAAGTTTCACTGCTGCGCCCGTTCTCATTGTTCCGGACCCAGATAACCAGTTTGTGGTGGAGGTGGATGCATCTAATTCAGGGATCGGAGCAGTCTTGTCGCAGAGGAGTCCCAGGGATGGAAGGATCCACCTGTGCGCGTTCCTGTCTAGGAAGCGAACCCCGGGAGAGAAGAACTACGACGTGGGAGATCGGGAACTGCTGGCGGTCAAGAGCGCGTTGGAGGAGTGGCGGCACTGGCTGGAGGGCTCGCAAGTGCCATTCGTTGTCTTCACGGACCATAAGAACCTTGAATACCTGAAGTCTGCGAAGAGGTTGAACGCCCGCCAGGCCAGGTGGGCCCTGTTTTTCACCCGCTTCAGCTTTACGGTGTCCTTCCGCCCAGGCTCCAAGAACGGCAAGCCGGACGCACTCTCACGGATCCACGAGGGAGGGCGCACAGATTCAGAAGCCGCTATTATCCTGCCAGGGGCGTGCTTCGTGTCCGGCTTCACCTGGGCCGTCGAGTCGCGGGTGAAGGAGGCCCTGGGAGAGACGCCGCCACCCGCGGATTATCTGTCGGGCCGCCTTTTCGTCATTCCATCTCTGCGGGTAGATATCATCAACTGGGCCCATACCAACAAGACGGTCTGCCACCCGGGTATGGCAAAGACAGTGGTCGAACAAAGGTTCTGGTGGCCTAACCTCAGCAAGGACGTAAGGGAGTTCGTCAACGCCTGCCCGGTGTGTACGGCCAATAAAACTTCCCGCCTACGGCCTGTTGGTGAGTTGCGACCCCTGTCCACCCCCTTTCGTCCGTGGTCACACATCGCGCTGGACTTCGTCACCGGCCTGCCGACTTCCCGAGGGAACACAGTGGTGCTGTCCGTAGTGGACCGTTTCTCCAAGATGGTCCACTTCGTGCCGCTTCCGAAGATCCCGTCGGCCAAGCAGACAGCCCATCTGGTGTTAGACGAGGTCGTCCGTTACCACGGCCTACCCCAGGACATCGTTTCGGACAGGGGTCCGCAATTCAGCGCCCGTTTCTGGAAGGAGTTCTGCAACCTCATCGGCGCTTCAGCAAGTCGTACATCGGGTCATCACCCAGAGTCTAACGGCCAGACTGAGAGGATTAACCAGGAATTAGAGACCGGTCTTCGATGTCTGGCATCCAGGGACCAGAGCACGTGGAGCCAGCACATCAAGTGGGTGGAGTATGCCCACAATTCTCTACCCTCCGCTTCAACAGGTATGGCTCCACTCCATGTCGTGCATGGGTATCCTCCGTCCCTGTTTCCTCCACTGGTCACAGAATCCACAGTTCCGTCGACCCTGGCCGTGGTGCGACGCTGCAAACGGACCTGGGAAGCAGCTCGGAGGACACTGCTGTGCATGAGCAGCGCCTACAAGACGGCAGCAGACCGCAAGAGGAGGGCTGCACCAGAGCTCAGAGTGGGACAGCGAGTGTGGCTCTCCACCAAAGATCTCCCGCTACGGACGGAATCCCGCAAACTTGCTACCAGGTTCGTTGGCCCGTTCCCGATTTCCAAGATCATTAACCCGGTCGCCGTCTCGCTCAAACTGCCCAGGTCGATGAGGGTGCACCCTACGTTCCACGTCAGCAGACTTCGCCCGAATCACACTTCGTCGCTGGCTCCTCCGGTCAAGCACCCCCCCCCCCCGCATGGTCGACGGTGGGCCGGTGTATACTGTGCGCCGGTTGCTGTCTTCCCACCGCAGAGGAAGGGGGGTCCAGTACCTGGTGGACTGGGAGGGATATAGCCCGGAGGAGCGCTCCTGGATCCCCTCCCGCTTTGTCGTGGGCCGCTCCATCATCAGGCACTTTCACGCGGCTCACCCTGATGCTCCTGGGCCGTCCAGAGCTGGCCGTTGAGGGGGGGGGGGGGTACTGTCATGCTCCTGGCTTCCTGCCCAGGCTGGGCTTGGCCAGCCAATTAGTCAGAGCACACCTGCACCATGTTACAGTTGATGACGCCCAGTATATATAGGACTTGGGGGACGACTTGTCCTCCACTAGATCGTCGTCCTTGATGCCTCGTTCCCGCACTCCTGTTTGCCTGACTTCTGCTCTCCGTGCACCGACCCACGCCTGTCCACTGACCACCCTCGTAAGCCTGCCGTACTATTACTTCTGATTGTTTGGACTGTCTGCCTGATCTCAGACCTTGGACCGAATAAAGGTTTCCTCTGTACTGTCTGCTGTCTCTGGAGTCGTGCATTTGGTTCCACCCTCGAGCCCCGTTTCATGACAGGGGAGTGTGATGGAACCAGAGTGCCAGGAGAAAACCCCACGCAGGCACAGGGAGAACATGCAAACTCCACAAAAGCGGTGCAGGGATTGAACCCTGGACCTCAGAAGTGAGGCCATAAATTTACAGTTAAATCAACGTGCTTAAAGAGTGTATGCAGTTTAAAGTAAAGAGTCCTGCAATAGTCTCTCTTATATAATATTAACACTGATTGGCCTAGAAGGATGTGTAAACTTTTTTTCCTTATAATAACTCCCAGTTGTTCAATGTTGTACAAGGATGCAGAGTCTTCTAGCATTTAAGGCACTTAGGGTGGCCATTGGAGCGATAATCCAGTGCAATAACGATTGAGCAAAGGTTGTCAAGATTCAAGGAGTTGTTATAGTTTAAAGTCATGAGTCATGCTATATGCTAACCCTTTTATGTACTATTCATACGGATTGACTCAGCTGGGTGTGACAACAACAACTCAAGGCAGAAAACTTGCACCATATTGCATTGGAATTGTAGGCGTCACGGACCAACGGTGCGGGGGCGGACCCAAATGCAGGACTTCCAGACAGAGGCATAATGGTCAATGTGGTTTTATTCAGGAAACTGGTTGATACCAAAAAGCAGTCCAAAACAAAGCGGAGGCACAAAAATGCTAGGCTAGGCAGGATCCAAAAGACATACAGCAAGGTCCGATGACTATGGAGCAAACTCGCAAGCTTAACAGGACGTAATAAAAAAAAAGGGGGCAAAGAATCACTGTGACTAAAGGTTCCTCTCATTTAGGCATAGAACCGGAGAGTCCCACAGGCAGTAAATGCAACTCACTAACAGAAGGCAACAAACTGGCAAATGCCAATGACAAAACTCCAGTATGTGACCAAGTGGCAGACACTATTTTGTCAGCCAGAATAAAAGAAGTATTGATGAAATTCCATGACATTTTCAAATTTATTCAAAACAATCATCCAGAAAATGTATTAACTAGTCGGGCTATCGATCACTTTCATGACATTTGCCTTGCACATTTACGCAAGATGATTAAAAGCCGTCAAAAGCATAGATCCTTGGATTGGTACGTCACGAAACATTGAACGTTATTATTAGTGTTTGTTTAAATTAATAGTTTGTTGAATTTCTTAATTTTAGTGGAATTAAGTTGTGAGCATGCCTCTAAATTATCTACATTTAAAATGCTTGTATTTGGCAGCGTGGGGGGGGGGGGGGCATGGGGGCCTTGGAATGGATAAGGCTATTCACATGTAAAATGCATTTGTACTTTTTCACGTTGTTACAAAATGACTTCCGAGATTTATATTAATTTTAGGAAGGACATCAACGAAATCTTAGTTCAGCAACTCTGATTGCTGCTTGAGAACATCCAGGGACCCTGTGTTTTTTGGTAATCACTAATCTCCAGGATTTTGTTTGAGAAATTAGACACTGCTTCGTCAGTAAAACACAGTACTTTGGTGTTCTTACTGCAAAAGTCTTTCACATTGTCATGATCCAGAGAAACGGGGGCAGACACAAATGCAGGACTCTGAGGCAACGGCTTGAAGTTCAGAGTGGCTTTATTCCAAAAACAGGATGATTACCAAAAAGCCAGTCGAAAACAGGCAGAGGTACAAAAACGCGAGGCTAGAAGCAAGGTCCAAAAACATTAAATGAGGTCAGATGACTATGAGACAAACTAAGAAACATGACAAGATGTGGTCATACTAATGAGGCACAGACTCGCTGTGACAAGGATAGCTCTACACTAAACTTAAACACAGTAGTGGAGAATCCAATATGCAGTAAATGCAATGCAACGAACTGGGAAATGCCAGTGACAAAACTCCAAGTTAAATGCCTAGTCAATTAGAGTGCCGAATGTGAAACAGCTGTGAAAGGTGTCAGAGGTGGCATCACCAAGGGCAGTGGCCTGGCACACCCCTCATGGCAGTGGCCAGGCCTTGCTCATGACAGACTGGAATGAGAGGGGGCCATGGAGCGGTTGCCGCCAGCACTTTAACGTGAACCGGCCATGAAGTCGTGTCACCACCGGAACAAGAATGTGAATTGGCCGTGAAGTCATCATCGCCACCGGCACAGGAACATGAGGCAGCTGTGTATCGGTAACAGTCACAGGAACGTGGGATGGCCAAGGAGTCGTTGTTGCCGCTGGCACAGCATCATGAGGTGGTCAAGGAGTCGTCGTCACCGCCGGCACTGGAATAGAACACCAAGGTTTGGGACTTGGTCTTTGGTTTTTAAAGATAGAGAGTCCAGGTCTTTACTCACAGCAATTCTCTTTTCTTTATTGCCAAAAACAATTATCTCAGTTTTGTTGTGATTTAGTTGAAGAAAATTTTGGCTCATCCAGTTATTTATCTGATTAAGACAGTGGAACAATACCTCAATTGAACTATAGCCACCTGGAGACACTGCTCAATATAACTATGTGTCATCTGCAAAATTAAAGATTTGAAGAATTTGACCCAAGGGTAGCATATACTGGCTGAACAGGAGAGGTCCAAGAACTGGCCCTTGAGGGACCCCATAGGTCATTGCCATTCGCTGAGACCGAGAACCTCCAATGGTCACAAAGGTCATTGACATTCGCTGAGACCGAGCACCTCCAATGGTCACAAAGTAGCTCCTTTCCTCCAGGTAGGACCTAAACCATTTAAGGACCATTCCATATAGTCCTACCCATGTTTCCAACTTGTACATAAGTATCTTGTGATCTACCGTAGCAAAAGCCGTGCTGAGATCCAACAAGACCAAAATTGATACCTTTCCCAAGTCAGTATTCACCCTTGTATCATTTAACACTTTGATAAGACCAGATATTGTGCTGTGATGAGTCCAGAAACCTGATTGAAATTTGTCAAAAAGTCCATTTAAATTCAATAAATTGCTAAGTTGATTAAAAATAACTTTCTCAAGAATCTTGGCTCTGAACGGGAGATTTGAGATGGGTCTATAGCTTGCTAAAATGGAATCGTCCAGTGCTCCGTTTTTCGAAGTGGGTTAACAGCAGCTACTTTAAGATCTTTGGGAAACTCGCAGGACTGAAGTGAGCAATTGATTATTTGCTGCAAATCAGGGAGCACTGACTTCACAATAGTTTAAAAAAAATCAGATGGTATTGAGTCAAGCTAAAAAAATGCAAGTTTTTTTTCATGCAGGGTGAAAAGGAAAGTGCTTGAGCTCCATTTAGGGTTAATGTGTGCATATGCATATGATGTGGAATATGGTAGGACACTACAGTATCTGGAGGAAACTAATGCAGTGCCAGGGCAACCCAGCAAAGGAAAGCTGTTGTACGGGTTTGAACCCACAATCTCAGTTTGAAACAAGGTGTACATGTTTGTTCATGTGCGTGTGCATGTGTGGAAGATTGCTGAATACATGTGTGGTCATCATTTCTTTAACAGGCAGCAGTTCTAACAGTTCTGATGATTAGATGTTTTTGTTCTTGCTATCTCCTACTAGGAGGCTGTCACGTTATCTAGGGCAGAGCAAAGCATTTCTTTATTGGAAGCAAATGTATGATAATTATGATCACAATTATTCCTACATTTCCCCCCTGTTTATCCTACATTTGCTACCACGTTTTCTAGAGCAGAGCAAAGCATTCTTCATTGCAGGCAGAGACAGTAACTGAATTGGAGCAGAGCAAAGCATTTCTTTTTGCAGGCAGAAACAGTAACTGAATTGGAGCAGAGCAAAGCATTTCTTCATTGCAGGCAGAAACAGTCACTGAATTGGAGCAGAGCAAAGCATTTCTTCATTGCAGGCAGAAACAGTAACTGAGTTAGAGCAGAGCAAAGCATTTCTTCATTGCAGGTAGAAACAGTAACTGAATTGGAGCATAGCAAGCCATTTCTTCATTGCAGGCAGAGCAGTAACTCATTTGGAGCAGAGCAAAGTATTTCTTCATTGCAATCAGAAGCAGTTACTTAATACTATTTATAATTATTTCTACATTAACCTCTTGTTTATCCTACATTTGCTCAAATCCTTAAATCATCTAATTGATCACCCTTTTGCCTTACACTCCGAGGAAAATATAGCACCAATTACTTGTAATATTCTGGATCAGAGAACAGGTCTGGAAGAGAAGTCATAACGTCATCATCGTGGTCAACAATATCACTGTCATTACATTGTGTGTGGTGGTGTCCATTCCTTGTGTAGTGCATTTAGTTTGTCAGTCAGTCTTGTTCCTGTCACCATAGCTTATATACCATCTAAGTACAGATAATCATGATTTTTTTGGTGTGGGTTATAAGTTTACAGTATCTTATACTACATAGTCACGTGCAATGAGTCACTTCCTACATCATTTTGTGGTTGTTCAATCACGTCTTGAGCTGTTTACAGCAAGAAATCTCCTGTTCTTGTGAGAGGTTTGTTTGGAATATCTAAGGTGTAATAATAGAGCGCTGGATTCCTATTTTGTAAGATATTTAACTGTCCTCCCAGTAATTCCTTTTTTTTCTTTTTACTTCGATTTTTCCTGTCAGAGAGGGAATTAAGCCCAGTCCTAGTTTCAGCAAGCCATCTCTTCCCAAAAAACGTAGGGGGCAAATTAAAACGTTTCATTTTGGGAGCATTAGTTGTGACATTTTTGATGGGGAGATGGCTGCTCTCTTCCTCATCTGTAGCCACAATTATTAAATGTTTCCCATAAAGCTCCATAAATTTCCCCTTCCTCTGTCAGAAAGGTGTCAACTTTCTTTTTCTTATTTTGTATCACTCTTTCTGCGTGTAGTGCTTGGTTAACGTAATGTTACAGGCTCCCAGTCGGTTTGTCAACCCAATGCTTTTCAATCCATTGTTTTGTAGGATTATTTTAATTTGCATAAAGAGCATTTTTTTTTAATTGGCCTTGATACACGCTCTCGGGAGTGTGATCTTCAGGAATGCCTCTGTTTGCTTTAAAACATGAAGTCATTGCAATTATATATTCTTCAAATGGTTCATTGTTATTTTATTTTGCTCTTCCAATGGCAGAACAATTTGGGTTTATTTTCTAAATCTAGCAGAGGTGCGCGATATTAACCCTCAAACTCCCTGCTCCTGTGAGAAAGTACTTTGCTGTCATCCAAATTTATTGTACTTCCACACCATTTAAGTGGTAAGATTTTCTCAAGTCTTGGGTTCCCTGAAGAATGTTCCATCAACTTTATGAGATGTGATACCTTTTATGGCCGTTTTCACAGGGTTGTTTCTCTTATTTTATCCTGCAGGTTAACTACATATATTTTTTGTGTATATGTTGAGCTGACAGCAAAGTCATATTGTGTTATCCACAAATTTAGATGTTTTGTTTTAGTAGGACATTTGATTTCTACAAACCTCTAGTCCTTACACATCATTATTTTTTTTCAGATGTTGTGTTTCAACTATTTTGCTATTTATCAACTATTTTGCTCTTTGTTTTTCCCCTGTTGGACTCAGTGGTTCACCTAGGGTGACTATACTGACTTCCCCCTGAACAGGGTGACAATTACGTTCCGTTTGAGGAAATTCTCAAGCTTCTACCACAAGTGGCGAAGAATTCTTACCCCTGCATCCTCAAACAGTTGTCACTCAATTTCCTGTTCAAATTAGGTAGCGAACCTCCACTCACACTTTTACACATGCACACGTTTCACGGAGCTCACGTCCAGGACACACCTTGCCCTTTTCTCAGTTTTATAGACTAATTAGTCTACTCGATAGTGACTAGTATTCTCAAGGTTTGGTTCTGCCACAGTCACCCAGACGCGCATTCACTCATTACTCATGAGTGTGGGAGTTTCCTACTCACCAGAGATGTCTTCACTTCCTTCGGCTTCTCGTCAACCCTCAGCCTCCAGGCGCAAAGTCGAGGCCAAGTCCCAGAAAGGGTCTCAAGTGCCGTGGCCACGGTCTTTGCCTGGACGCTGACTCGGCCCCTGGAAACCTCAGGTATCATGAGATCCGGCTCGAAGGACCAAGTAAATGTTAGGTTCACCAATCAGACATTCATTAAACAGGACAAAAAAGGAAGCAAAGACACCAGTTCAAGTCTCGCAATGAGAGATGAGAGGAACTGTCTCGTACAATTCACCACTGCACTCTCTGATTATCCTCTCCTCGGCACCTCTATATATTTAGTTTTGAGACGCCCCTTATTTACATGGATGTTACAAAAAGGAGACGACAAGCAAAACAGTCTGAAACAAGGTGTACATGTTTGTTCATGTGCGTGTGCATGTGTGGAAGATTGCTGAATACATGTGTGGTCATCATTTCTTTAACAGGCAGCAGTTCTGATGATTAGATGTTTTTGTTCTTGCTATCTCCTGCTAGGAGGCTGTCACGTTATCTCGGGCAGAGCAAAGCATTTCCTTATTGGAAGCAAATGTATGATAATTATGATCACAATTATTCCTACAGGTGTGTAGGGTGGTGCCAACAATCCGTTCGGTAGTTTTCTTTGTTTCAGTCAGTGTTTGTCCTTTTTTTGTTGCAACCCCAAACCAGACAGTGGTAGTGGTACACAGCACTGATTCGATGACCACTGTGGAGAACACTCTCAGCATCTCTGGTGGCAGGTCATGCTTCCTCAGAGGTTGCATGAAGTACATCCTTTGCTGGGCTTTTTTGGGGATGGAGTTAATATTCATTAATATTCGTCTCCCACTTCAGGTCCTGTGAGACTGTAATTCGCAATTCCCAATCTGTAATTGGCACCTCAAATCATATTGTGTAAAGCCTAGTTAAAACTACAAACATGACTCACAGCCAGTAAGAAAAATGCAATTTTTTCATGCAGAGTGAAAAGGAAGGTGCTTGAGCACCATTTAGGGTCAATGTGTGCATGTGCATATGGTGTGGAATGTGGTAGAACACCGGAGTACCTGGAGGAAACCCATGCAGTCCCAGGGCAACTAAGCAAAGGGAAGCTGGTGTATGGGTTTGAACCCACTATCTCTGAACTCCGATGTGGACATGCTTTACCAATCACTGTGCCACCACTGCTCTCTGGTCTTCTTATTTTTCTTTCGGCTTGTCCCATTAGGGATCGCCACAGCATGTCGTCTTGTGCATCTTCCTCTCCCATGGTCCTCATGTCCTCCCTCACAACATCCATCAACCTTTTCTTTGGTCTTCCTCTCGGTCTTTTGCCTTGCAGCTCCATCCTCAGCACGCTTCTACCAATATACTCACGCTCTCACCTCTGAACATGTCCAAACCATTGAAGTCTGCTCAAGCTCTAACCTTGTCTCCACAACATCCAACTTTCCTGTCCCTCTAACAAGCTCTCTTCTAATCCTATCCAACCTGTTCACACCACACCATATTCATTTCTTCTACCTCCAGTTCCGCTTCCTGTTGTTTCTTCAGAGCCACCATCTCTAATCGGTACATGATGATGGGCCTCACCAATATTTTATAAACTTTGCCCTTCATCCTAGTGGATATTCTTCTGTCACATACAACATCAGAAACCTTCCACCAACTGTTCTATCCTGCTTGAACCAGTTTCGTCACTTCTATACCACACTCACCAACTATTGTAGACCCCAAGTATTTGAAGTCGTACACCCTCGCTATCTCTTCTCCCTGGAGCTTCACTCTTCCTCCTTGCCACTCTCATCACACTGTTTTACTTTGGCTAATCTTCATTCCTCTCCTTTCCAGTGCGTACCTCCATCTTTCTCATTGTTCCTCCGCCTCCTCCCTGTTTTCACTGCAGCTCACAATATCATCTGCGAACATCATGGTCCAAAGGGATTCCAGTCCAACCTCGTCTGTCAGCCTATCCATTACTACTGCAAGTAGGAAGCTGCTCAGCGCAGAACCCTGATGCAGTCCCACCTCCACCTTAAATTCTTCTGACACACCTACGGCACATCTCACCACTATTCTGCTTCCCTCATACGTGTCCTATACTCTTCTAACATATTTCTCTGCCACACCAGACTTGCGCATGCTGTGCCACAGTTTCTCTCTTGGTACTCTGTCATAGGCTTTCTCGAGGTCTACAAAGATACAATGTAACTCGATCTGACCTTATCTGTACTTTTCCACAAGCATCCTCAAGGCAAATAATGCATCTGTGGTATTCTTTCTATGCATGAAACCATACTGTTGCCCACAGGTACTTACTTCCGTCCTGAGTTTAGCCTCGGCTACTCTTTCCCATAACTTCATTGTGTGGCTCATCATTTTATTCCTCTGTAATTTCCACAGTTCTGAACATTGCCGTTGTTCTTAAAAATGGGAACTAGCACAGTTTTCCTCCAATCTTCTGGGATCTTCTCTCCCTTTAGTATTCTATTGAATAAGTTGGTCAAAAACTCCACAGCCACCTCACCAAATTGCTTCCATACCTCTACCGGTATGTCATCAGGACCAACTGCCTTTCCATTTTTCATCCTTTGTAGTGCCTTTCTGACTTCCACCTTAGTAATCATTGCCACTTCCTGGTCCTTCACACTTGCCTCTTCAACTCTTCCTTCTCTGTCTTTTTCTTCATTCATCAACTTCTCTTTCCATCTATTTAGCACACTACTGGCACCAGTCAACACATTTCCATCTCTATCCTTAATCACCCTTACCTGCTGTACATCCTTCCCATCTCTATCCCTCTGTCTGGCCAACCTGTAGAGATCATTTTCTCCTTCTTTTGTGTCCAACCTGGTGTGTCATCGGGACCAACTATCTTTCCATTTTTCATTCTGTTTCAGTGCCTTTTTTAACTTTTCCAATACTAATCATTGCTTCTTCTCGGTCATTCACATTCGCCTCTTCTACTCTGCCTTCTCTCCCATTTTCTTCATTCATTAACTTCTCAAAGTACTCTTTCCATCTACTGAGCACACTACTTCCACCAGTTAACACATTTCCATCGCTATCCTTAATCACCTTTACTTGCTGCAGATCCTTCCCATCTCTATCCCTCTGTCTGGTCAACCTTTTCTCCCTCTTGGAGTACTTGTTGTCATATGCCTCTTGTTTAGCCTTCGCCACCTCTACCCTTGCCCTACAGCGCATCTCATTGTATTCCTTCGGCCTCTGCTCAGTCCTCTCCACGTCCCACTTCTTTGCTAATCTCTTTCCTTGGATGACTTCCTGTATTTTGGGGTTCCACCACCAAGTCTCCTTCTCCCCTTTCCTACCAGAAGACACCCCAAGTACTCTCCTGGCTGCCTTTCTGAATACCTTGGCAGTGGTATTCCAGTCTTCTGGGAGCTCTTCCTGACCATCTAGAGCTTCTCTCACCTCTTTCCGAAAGGCCACCCAACATTCTTCCTTTCTTAAATTCCACCACCTGATTTTCTGCTCTACCTTTGTCTTCTTAATCTTCCTACCCACTACCAGAGTCATCCCCCACACCACCCTCCTATGCTGTCAAGCCACAGTCTCCCCCACCACTACCTTACAATCAGTTACCTCATTCAGATTACATCATCTGCACAAAATATGATCCACCTGCATGCTTCTACCTCCGCTTTTGTAGGTCACTCTATGTTCCTGTCTCCTCTGAAAATAATTGTTCACCACTGCAAATTCCATCCTTTTTGCGAAGTCCGCCAGCATCTGCCTTTTAAAGTTCTTTTACTGAATGCCGTACTTACCCATCACTTCTTCATCACCCCTGTTTCCTTCGCCAACATGTCCATTAAAATCTGCACCAATAACAACTCTCTCTCTGTCTGGGATGCTCAGGACGACATCGTCTAGTTCCTTCCAGAATTTCTCTTCCAGCTTGCGGTCACATCCTACCTGTGGGGCACAGCCGCTAGCCACATTATACATAACACCCACAATTTCAAGTTTCATCTTCATCACTTGATCTGATACTCTTTTCACCTCCAAGACATTCTTACCCAGCTATTCCTTTAAAATAACCCCCTACTCCATTTCTCTTCCCTTCTACTCCATGATCAAATAATTTTAACTCTGCACCTAGACTTCTAGCCTTACTCCCTTTCCACTTGCTTTCTTGGATGCACAATATATAAACCTTTCTCCTAATCATCATGTCAACTAACTCCTGAGCTTTTCCTGTCATAGTCCCAACATTCAAAGTCCTGACACACAGCTGTATCGTCTGTGCATTTCTCTTCTTCTTCTGCCGACTAAGCCGATTTCCTCCCCTTTTTTTGTCTTTGACCTACATGAGCTGAATTTCTACCTATGCCTTGCAGATTAACATTTCCGGGGGCGGGAGTAGGAAGCCCGTCCCATGATCTAACCATTATAGAATTCATATGATGAATGATCATATATGTTTGGCATAGTTTTGCACCGAATGTCCTTCCTGCCGCAACCCTCTCAATTTATCCAGGCTTGGGACCCGCCGACATCTAGCAAAATATTGTGCTGCCCCACGGGCTGCAGATAGTCACCACTGCTCTATGTTAATGAAAAGAACATATTTTATCATCCTAAAACACACAGCAGCAATTAATTATACATGTTGATCATAATCTATTACAATTTGAGTAATATTGAGTTCTTGGATGAACATCTACAAGAGAAACCTGCAACTCCCTCAGACATATGACCATCTGATGAAGAGGACAGTGAAGGTTTCTACTAGCCTAAAATAATGAAAGTGCCTTTTCAACAGTGAACTGATTTTTACTTTTACCCAGAAAAATAATAATCACACATTGTCCATCACAATTGAACTTTAAATTGTATAGTTATTGTAGTACGAATGAAGTCTTAGACTCTAAGTTAAGCTTAAATGCATAAACCAACTTTGCATTTATTAGCATTTTCAGGAGTAAGATGTGAACACACCTTACGGACAATCAGGGCAGCAGCTCAAAACTGCCATTCTCCAGGTACCCAGGTTGTGGGGTTGTAATACTCGTATTGATGATGTATTCTGTCATGATCCAGCAAAAACACCCTCGCCACTGGCTATTTGCGATCATCATTTACGCAAAATTTTTTACAGACGATGCTTAAATGGATTCATTTAAGCAACATAACCTTGATGCTGCAGACATCAAACAAATGCTACACGAGTGACATAATACTTCATGATCAATTAATCAGTGAATCATCCCAAAATCTAATGCAATGGTTCTATTGATAATGATTCTGCATTGATAAGATTAGTCCTTTATGAATCAGTAATCATTATTCCACTGCCTAATGCATTTCAAAAGGTGATTTCTTTTTAACATGCAACCAAACCTGAATTAGACCACTGAATGGTCCATGTTTTTTCATTTAATCGTCATGCACAAGACCGAGAGGCTGTTCTATAATACAGTTGTTAAAGCAGAGAAGCAGAGCCCTTTATGTTCGTAAATGTTCTGATCTGAATAATATGTTGCAATAAAAGTATGTTTAAGTAATTATGTTTAATAACAAGACCTGCGTGCGTTGAGTAAGATAATGGCAGGGATGTTGAATGATTTCTGCTCCGAATACAATTTAAAATAACAAAAATCCATATGATAAAACTATGTGTGGCCTGATGAATATTCAAGATCAAGATGTGAAGTTGCCCACAATTGATACTCCCATTGGAATTTGGTTTGATAATTTTTTTCAGGATTTGCCAATGACCTACTGTTTCATCTGTGCCATGACCATACAACCAGCCACCGATGCTTAACCGGCGCTAGCCAGTCTCAGGGCTTGATCATTCATGGTTTATTTTCCACACTCAGTGGAAAAATTATTAACCACCATGGCTACTATTTACAACCTTCCGATTTGAAGCATTAGGTCTCCAATTGGGGGAAACCCCTTTCAATTTATTTCGTGTCCTCATGCAACGAAAGTGCACACACAAAAAACAAACAAACAAACAAACATCAGCAACAATAATCACACTAAAAGGCAATTTAGAATCTTTTCCAGTTCAGGTTTAGAAGTCAGCCGGGATAGGCTGCAAGTCACCCATGACATTGGTGAGGATACTGTAAGTGGGACAGAAAATGGATGGATGGAATAACAAATGCACAGGGATGCTGAAGGAAGCTAGAGAGTAACAGACAAAAAACCAAAAAAAGCACAGGGATAACAAACTCCACATAGAAAGGAATAAGATGAGATTCAATCCTTTTGCGTGAGGCAGGCACATTATAAAAATCCTTTATCGTCCCATGGATCAGAATCATTTATATTCAATAACTGAAGTCTATTTTAAATGCAGCCCAATGGAGGCACAAGCCAGTACAATTTGTAGTGCACTCCCAAGCCCGGATAAATGGAGAGAGCTGCGCCAGGAAGGGTATCCATCTTAAAACTTTGCAGAACAAATATGAACATTAATCTAAAGCAGGGGTGTCAAAGTCAAATGGATGGAGGGAAAAATAAAAAAATTAGATCAGCATCACTGGGACATGGTAATGAGAATAACATGAAGCCCGTTTACTCAAGCAAACCTCACACACAATAAACTGGCAACTAAGACATGACACGCGAGGTTTAGGAACATGAAGTCACACGTGTACTCATGATTGTAAACTCTAGGAAGGCTACTGGCCAAAATGGAGTGGCTGGGAAGGTACTGCAAGCCTGTGCTGATCAGCGGACCAGTGTTTTTACAAAAATCTTCAACAGTTCCCTGCAACAATCAACCATTCCCTCTTGCCTGAAATCTGCAACAATCATCCCATCCCCAAAAAAGCCAGTCATTGACAGTCTGAATGATTACAGGCCTGTTGCACTCATGCCTGTGATCATGAAGTACTTTGAGAGGCGAGTTGCACGTCACATCAGGGGTTCACTTCCTCCCTCAGTCGACCCCTACCAGTTTGCCTACAAAGGAAACCGGTCCACCGATGATGCTACCACAATAGCTCTCCACACTGCACTGAGCCACCTGGGACACCAAAGGATCTATGTGAGGATGCTCTTCGTAGACTTTAGCCCAGCCTTTAAGACCATCATCCCAGGTCTTTTGGTTGACAAACCCTCCTTCCTTGTACTATCACCTTCCATCTGCTGCTGGATTAAAAACCTTCTTACAAACCATCCAGTCTGTCAGACTTGGCCCACACCTCTCTTCCTCAATCACCTTCGGCACAGAGTACTCTCAAGGTTGTGTAACGTGTCCTTTCCTACACCTACACAAATGGCTGCATACCAGCCCATCCTAAGAACTCCGTCATCAAGTTTGCTGATGATACCACCGTGATTGGGGTAATCTCAGAAGGATATATATATCTATATATATATATAGATATATATATTGAAGGTTTTAACAAGAATGGACAGCCTTTGTGGGGAGAGACTGTTCTGCTGTGTGTCTAAATTCACAGATGGGAGTATGCCAAAACATTCGTACTCAATTTTGCCAATAAACATTTTGACAACTTTGCATAAAGACAAGATAATCAAACGAATAAAAGACAGGCCTTTGTCGGCGAGAACTGTTCGCCATCGTACCATCATGATGGCAAATCAAATTGAATTATGTTCACGATTAATGGATGGAAGTTTCAATGCGTGCATGAACCTTAAACTTAGACTACGACACACCAGAATTCTTATTCATGGTAAGAAGTACTTCTGTCATCATTGGTTAGCAACAGCGTAACAGTGTTATTTAAAAGAATTCAGAGACTTATTGTTCTCTAAGAGTGTTGGTCTTCCTTCAATGCGCACCCGTATTTATTTTTTTAAATATAGTGTGGCTCTTTTGAAATTATATTTTAAAATATTTGGCATTTCTGGGACTCTCAGGCAAAAAGGTTCACGACCCCTGCCCAAGAAGACAATGCCAGCTCTCGCTATAACAGCAGAGTTACTAACATCGTTAAGGACTCTTCCCATCCTGGTCACCACCTGTGTAAGGTTCTGCACTCTGGCAGGCGTTACAGGTCCCACAAAACACGGACAAGCAGACTCAAAAACCACTTTTTCTCTAGAGCAATCAACACCATTCACAAACTGTAGACCACTAAACAAAGAGTACTGTAACCAAAAATTATGCAACTCCATTTCCTTGTTTGCTTTACTTCTGAGCAACAGGGGAGTACAAATAGGTAATAATCTTACCAATGTTACCTTAAGTTCTTTTAACAATAACTGTGCCCTGATTGTATATATATATATTTTTATCAGTTACTTTACCTCATATTTAATGTTCTATTTTATTTTACTGGTTCAAGCACCTCGTGGAGAACCACTCATCTCGTTGTATGCACAGTCATATAATAACATCAAATGTTTTGATTTCATTTGATTTAAAGAGCTACTGACACATAAATCATGTTTTTAGTATATTTTTATGGAAAAAAAAGGCAGCCAGAATGGACCCATCCATTTTTTCACCAGAGATCATGATGTTGTTGTATATGGATTTTGTATCTCCCGCCATGAAAATCCTCTCGAGGCATTTGTTTTGGAGAAGAAGCAAGAAGTGATGTTTTTTCAAGAAGCCTACACTGACGGTTTCATTTGTTTATACCTCTTTTATCGGCGCAAAAGTAGCTGTTTTTCCCTGCGTGTTAGCCAAAATGCCGGCTCGTTGTATTGCTGGATATTGCTCGAACACTCGGGAGGATGGATTCACTATTCAAACTTTTCTAAAAGACCTATTTCATTGTGGAAAATTGATTGCACAGTGCAAAGGACGAGAGCTTCATGGGTTCCAAATGACAGGTAGGTGTGTATAGACCTATTAAAAAAAATAATAGCTTGGGGGACGACGTAATCCTTCTTTCAGCGAGTGACGACAACGGTCTAGACCGGGCCACGGCGGTGGCTCATCGTAGCCGGGCCATGGCAGTCACCCCGGCGGTTGTTCATCGTGGCCGAGCCATGGCATTGTCGTCGCTCACAGCTGGGTACACTACATACTGTCATACATGCTGTCGGGGAGGCTGTGGCTTGTCCCGAGATATTTATTCCCGTTACATCAGCACATGCACATACATAATTATAAATGACTCATTTATAAGGACAATTTTCTGAAAAACAATACATGTACAAACAATAAAAATATACACCTAGCAAAATAGAAATATGGAGTACTGTTATACAGTTATGCAGTGAATTGGTACCAGAACCACCCCCGAAAAGTGAAAAACCACAAAGTAGCGGGGATGTAGTTTTTCTGTAGGTACCAGAATGTTTAAAATATGTAAACAGTATTTGTACTTTGCATATTTGAGACAAAAAGAGGTATTTAGTTAAATCTTTATTCATAAAACCTTATAAATATAGTAAATACAGTATAAATGTAGAATGTAAATATATTTATAAAACACTTACTGTATTGTATCACTGTATGGTTACCATTCATCACTTGGAGACTTCTGCTGGAGCTGCCGTGTGGGTACCAGAATGTTTAATCAACAGTACAGCATTTATACTTTACCCACTTGAGACAAAAATTGCAACACTACAAGTGTTTAGTTAAGTAGCAAGATCAAGGGAGTGGTCGCTGTTCGTGAGCTGCCAAAGCAGAAGAGAGAAGCATCGGCTGGTAGGTTGAGCGCTGCTGCCGGAGCATGAGATGGTGGCCAAAGGTCAGGCACGGCTCGAGAAGCACAGGAAGTGGAAACCTGTTAAATGCTTCTGCCGGAGCGCACAAGCAAGAAAGCACCTTGGCTGGGCACCGACGAAACAGGAGTACATGGTGGATGATGTGGACTTGGCTTTGACGAAACGGGAACGTGAGGCGGACACCGGCTGGAGGCCGCTGGAACAAGAGCATGTGCTGGACGCTGTGGGTGGGGCACAGACAAGACATGAGCATGTGGTGGATGCTGTGGGCCGCGAGGGAGCAGCTGCTGGACAGCAGCCTCCAATCGTAAGTCAGCTGCCGGAGGGCGTGGAAGCGGCCGCGAGTTGGGCATGAGCAGGAAAAAGCCGACATAGCTGGAGATCATGAGCAAATGTTGGTCATTGCAGACTGGGCACCAATGAAACAGCAGTAAGAGGTGAACACCACGGGCTGGGTGTTGCCAGAACAAAAAACAGTTAGATGAACCCACTCCTCTGAACCAGATCAAGAGGACTGCAAACTATGAGGCCAATGTGGCCTGGTGCTCTCGAAGGTTGAGATGATGGAGGGCAAAAAGCAGGGGTCGTACGGTTTCATTCTCTGGACCAAAGTCTGCTGGATCCATGTCTGGTCAGTTCATTCTGTCACAAGCAGAGGACATGGGGGTAGGACCTGAATGCAGGAATCAAAGGAGAGGACGGGATTTAAGGGAGCTTTAATTCAGACAGAGTGCACAGGTAAGCAGTCCAAAAAAAAACGTCAAAGCACAGAAACGCGCGGCAAAAGACAAGGTCCAAAACACATAAAACGAGGCAAGGCAAAAACATGGACAAAAAAGACTTGACTACAATAACACAGGAATTTTGGGACATGATAATGAGGAACATACACTCAAAAGAAGACCGCGTACACACACAAGACTCACACACATGAGAATCACACGCAACAAACTGACATGTAATGACACAACAACATCGACAAAAAAAAAAAAAAAATCAACGAAATTGACAAAAGCAAGACATAATTAGCGACGATGAGGCTTGGCAGACAACAAACTCAAGAACAAAAAAAATGGCAGCATGTTACATTTAAATCACCTGAAGTTAATTGCAAGGGGTCTGCATTGTTTGGTTGCGCCTACCCGAGAGAAGCTTTTGGAAGAGCTGTTGACCAGGATGTAGAGGGTCCAAGAGGATTTTGCCTGCTCTTGACTAAGTTCGGGTGTATAGGATTGTGCTGACAATTATTTAAAAAGTTTTGATATGTCGTTACAGAGTTTGTCCTTTTTTGTGGCAGCCACAAACCAGACAGTGATTCGGGTGCACAGTACCGATTCAATGACTGCTGTGTACATCTGTCTCAGCAGCTTTCATAGCAGGCCGTGCTTCCTTAGGAGCTGCAGGAAGTACTTCCTCTGCTGGGACTTTTTGAGGATGGAGTTGGTGTTGAACTTCCTTAGATCCTTAGAGATTAGGTCCTTATAAACTGTAATTTCTCAGGAACTTACTGTATTTAACACCTACAAACATGCAAGCACTTAAATGTGCAAAGCCTTTAGTAAATCTGTTAAAAAGTGGACCAACGAGGCCAAATTAAAACTTCAAACCGGCTTTGACTGTACAGACTGGAGTGTCTTTGAAAATTCAGCGCGCAGCCTAGATGAATACATGGAAATTGTTACGCCGTATGTCAGTTTCTGTAAGGAGGTGTGTGTGTTCAACAAAATCCTTTCGCATGTTCAATAACCACAAGCCGTGGTTTTCAGCCAGACTTTGGAAACTCTGCCAGGCTAAAGAGATTGCATATCGCAGTGGGGACAGGGCCCTCTACAATGGCACTAGAAATAAGATGACAAAAGAAATTAACATTGCAGAGACTATGCAGTTAAATTGGAAAAACACCTCAACGCTAATGACTCCAAATTAGTTTGGCATGGTCTACAATCCCTCAGTAACTACAAGCAACATTCACCCCAAGTAGAAAACAGGAGTGGGCTAGCCGATGACCTAAATAGCTTTTACTGCAGATTCGAAACAGACACTTCCACACTACGCACCCAAGCCGTAACACCTTCCACTCCGCCTTCCTCTCCACCATTTAGCATCCATGAAGGGGATGTTAGACAGATCTTCAAACAACAGAAGATCAACAAAGACTCCTCTGCTCACTGCTTACTCTTCTTAATACCTACATACAGGCCAGCACTTAAGTGCGTGAAACCCTAAAATCAGTTAAAAAGTGGACCAACAAGGCAAAATTCGAACTTCAAAGCTGCTTTGACTGCACAGACTGGAGTGTCTTTGAAAATTCATCGAGCAGCCATGATGAATTCACAGCTATTGTTATGCGCGTGCCAGTTTTTGTGAAAAAAAACCTTTTGCTCATTCAATCACAAAAAGCCATGGTTTACAGAAAAACTTCTGCATCTCCACCAGGCTAAAGAGGTTGCATATCACAGTCAGGATAATTCCCTCTATAATCACATTTAAAACCAGATAACTAAAGAAATAAAGATTGCAAAGAGGGATTATGCAGCTCAACTGGAAAGGGTTAGGGTTAATCATTTCCAACCTTTTCAAAGAAATGAGAAACTGCAACTTTGGTTTACACAATGGAGACAATATAAAGACTGAGTGATTGATTGAAGTTGTTTTTGTGTTTTTAAGTTAAAATTCTGATCTGAGAAGTCTACTGTTAGATCCAAAGCACGGACTTCTCGCTCAATGTGGACTCAGAGGCTCCGGCACCAGGATAAAATGATGAGTCAGAGGCAGAGTTGTTTTTCACCAAGCTCCAGCTTGGGGAGAGCTCGGGGGGAGAAGAACATATTCTCCACGCCTGCACGTAAGACTCTCTCCGAGCTTCCCCAAAACCACACGTTTTATTGAGTTTCACACATAGGGCGGGGGAGAGCAGGTTTCACAAGACAAGTAAAGTTGTTTTGCAGAGACAGTTAATCTTCTCAAGGCCGGGTGTCCTCTGATTAGACACAGTTCTTCCTGTTACAAAAACCCACAAGAATGCAGCTATCATAAATGTGCAGTCACTTTGAGCTCTTAAGCTTCCATAGACAAACAGTACACACACGCATCTTTGCACAGTAACAGAGTTATTAAAAGAGATTTATGACACATGAGGTGATACATTTCACAGGCCTCTGTGAAATGTGTAAGCTTATCTTACATTTCCCCCCTGTTGTGGATTTTTGGAACATCAATTGAGCTCAGTCCTATAACAGGTTTTAGAGCACAACATCATAATAATGCACAACATAGGTACCCAGTCAGGGGGAGGCGAAAACCCTCTTAATAGGGAAAAATTCCTCCCCTGCCCTCCACTTGGAGCGACAGCCTCATGGCCTGGCTGAAAAGGGAATCAAATAAAAAATGGCAGAGAACACAGTAAACCTAAATAAAGAGGGAAAGAAAGTGGAGGACAGAGGTTACTAGCACATGTCCTCACCGGTGGGGTTTGGTTCTCAGTACCGCACCCGTAGACAGTCGGAAATCAGTCAGTATTTATACCGGGTCATCAGGTTCGTGGAGAGCCTTCCTCTCCAGGGCCGTCAGGGCCATGGTAGTCTCGTCATGCGATGCTTCGGGGCCTTCCCCACTAAACCAGATCAGTGTCCTTACACTGATCAGGAGGACGGTTGCTACAGCTGCAACTGTAACTCTCACACTGGAACCCATAGTAGCTGCTTTAAGTGACAGGATGGACCTTTTTGGTGTGGGACTGGTGAATCCACGTCTCTCTCTCCGCGATTTTGACAGCTGTGGGTGTGGTCAGGAGCACTGTGAATGGGCCTTCCCACCTCGGGCTGGACCAGCACTTCCTCTTGATGACCTTTATCAGCACCTAATCTCCTGGAGTCAGCGATTCCTGTGTGGAAGGGAGAGAAGGACCTGGCAGATCATTTGCTCTTTTCACATTGTCATTTTGGAAAAGTCTAAGCAGCCAGTCTGTCATGGGGTCAAGTTCCCCTTTTTCCTCCTGTACTCCTGACGCTTCCCATAATGGAAGATGAAAAGGTCTTCCTTTTACTGCTTCAAAAGGTGTGATGCCTGTTACTGTTGGAACTATTCTCATGTATGTTTTGACTAAGGGCAAACACTCTGGCCATGGTTTCCCTGTTTCTTCCATGGTCTTTTTGAGTCTAAGTTTGATAGTGCCATTAGTTCTCTCCACTAGTCCTGCACTCTGTGGATGATAAGCACAGTGATGTTTTAGGCTAATCCCTAGATGTTGGGCCATTTCTCCAATAATTTGGTTAACAAAATGTGACCCATTGTCACTCCAAGGGGTCTGAAATTTTCATCAAAGGTGCATGTCCATTGTGAGAGAGATAATCTAAAACGAAAATTCCAGATATCAGATGTAAGATTTTTTAACGATTTATTTGTGTGATACAGCTGCAAATAAGTATTCGAACATCTGAGAAAACCAATGTTAATATTTGGTACAGTAGCCTTTGTTTGCAATTACAGAGGTCAAACGTTTTCTGTAGTTGTTCACCAGGTTTGCACACACCGCAGGAGGGATTTTGGCCCACTCCTCCACACAGATCTTTTCTAGGTCAGACAGGTTTCTGGGCTGTCGCTAAGAAACACGGTGTTTAGTTTCCGGAGACTGGCCAGGCCATGCCAGAACCTTGATATGCTTCTTACGGAACCTCTCCTTGATTTTTCTCTCTGTGTGCTTTGGGTCATTGTCATGTTGAAAGACCCAGCCATGACCCCTCTTCAATTCTCTGACCGAGGGAAAGAGGTTGTTCCCCAAAAGCTTACAATACATGGGCATCCTTTCATTAATATAGTGCAGTCGTCCTGTCCCATGTGCAGAAAAACACCCCCAAATGATTGCTCCAACAGTGGACCTTTTTTCACCAAGCTACTTGGCAATTTCCCCGTAGCCCTTTCCAGCCGTCTGGGGTTGTACAGTGTGGAGTTGTACAATGTTGTCTCTGGTGTCTTTGGACACCTCTTTGGTTTTGGCCATGTTCCAAGTTTGAGTCTTACTGATTGTATGGGGTGAATAGGTGTCTTTATGCAGCTAACGACCTCACACAGGTGCATCTGATTCAGGATAATACATGGAGTGGAGGTGGACTTTTAAAAGCAGACTAACAGAGTCAGAATTCTAGCTGATAGAAAGGGGTTCAAATAATTATTTGCAGCTGTATCACACAAACAAATCGTTAAAAAATCCTACATAGTGATTTCTGGAATGTTATTTTTAGATTATCTCTCTCACAGTGGACATGCACCTACGATGAAAATTTCAGACCCCCTCCATGATTTCTAAGTGGGAGAACTTGCAATATAGCAGGGTGTTGAAATAATCAAATTTTTTCACTGTATAATTGGTAAAAGTTTATTTAAGATATTTATACAAGATTTTTTTTTTATTGGTTCAAGTACAAAAAAGCAGCAGTCTCAGGTCTTAATGACTCCAGGCTGTAGAGATGATCAGGACAATTGCGATGATGAGCCTAGGTGGGGCTTTTGAGATATGTTAAGGTGATTGAGGTGCGTAAAAGAGGGTGTACTGTTGTTGTTTAGGAAGCAAGAGTACAGAAAGCTGTGTTCAATTTACCAGAAGTATCGGGAGTCTACATTTATAAAGATAAGCACTTCTACATGGTGTCAGAAGTGGGATAAACCTACTGTGGGTATAAAGTACATCCTACGCAGTATTAATGGAAAAAGAAAAAATCGAGATCACCCAGTGGAGACCGCTTGCCTGGCGACATGGACGTTATGCTCAAGCTATACAGCATACGAAGTATTGGGACCCGGACAGAGACGTGGAAATGACAGATCAGATATTCTCTATCGTACCTCCTGGTAACGTCAACTTTGAGGAACCCACCTCATGGCCGCAGTGGATAAGATGGTTCAATAGGTTCTGAGTGGCAATCAGGACTTAATGGAAAAGAAGAAGAATATCAAGTCAACTCCCTCCTGTACATAACGGGCGACAAAAGTGACAATATTCTCAGTACATTACTACTTACAGACCAGCAGAGGCAAAGGCAGCCCATGCAGAGGTGACAAATGCCTTCAGGGAACATTTTGTTTGCACGCACAGTGTTATATATAAACGTGCTAAGTTTAACAGCAGACAGCAGCAAGAAGACGAGTCTGCAAATAACTTTATTACAAAGGTGCATAAACTGACAGAGCACTGCAGATTTGGGACATTAAAGTGGAGGAAGCTATGTTCAACTTACTTGAACTGTTGCGAGTCTACTTTAATAAAGATAGGCACTTCTACACAGGTATGTTGCCTTGACATCTGTGGTCATGAGGTCCTTTGAATGCCTTTTTCTGGACCACCTCAAGAGCTTCACAGGTCTCCAGCTGGACCCGCTGCAGTTTGCCATCGAGCTATCAGGTCTTAGGATGATGCCATCAAAATGGGTCTGCACTTTGTCCTTGAACATTTCAACAGTGAGGGAACTTATTTGAGGATCCTGTTTATGGACTTCAGCTCTGTGATTAACACCATCATCCCTGAACGTTTCTCCTCCAATCTTCTCCAGCTCAGTCTCCTCTGCCATCTCCGAGTGGATTCACAACTAACTGACGGGCAGGACACAGCAGGTGAGGCTGGGGGACACCACCTCATCCATGTGCACTATCAGAACCGGGGCACCCCAAGGTTGTGTCCTCTCCCTTCTGCTCTTCTCGCTCTATCCAAATGACAGCACTTCGAGGCTGTTTCCTGAACATTCCTGAAGTTCGCAGAGGACACCACTGTCAGTGGCCTAATCAAAGATGGCAACGAGTCTGTGTATTGACAGGAAGTGGCAAGACTGGAGATTTAGTGTGGCCAACACGACCTTGTATTGAACACTATAAAGACTGTCAAAATAATAGTGGACTCCAGGAGGCATCTTTTACCACAGCTGCCCCCCACGCTACCCAACTGTCTTGTGTCTATCAAGGGCACGAAGCACTGGGCTGGACCCAATGGCAGGAATCCCAGTCAAAGGCATGATGTTGAGGGTTATTTTTATTCCAGGCTAAGGTCATAAACACATAGGCAGTCCAAAATTGGCAGAAGCATAAAACCGCTTGCCTATAGGCAAGATCCAAAAACATGAAGCAAGGTCCGATGACTATGAGGCAAGACTTGACATGTCAGTAAAAACCTAACAATACTATGGAGGCATGGATACACTGTGACAAATGGATGCTCTACACGAGGCTTGCAACTTACGCACAATAGGGGAGAATCCAACATACCATAATGCAAAGCAACGAACTGGTAAATGCCGATGACACATTAAAAAATGCCTGGTCGAATTAGTGTCCAATGTAAAGCAGCTGCATGACAGCTGTTAGAGGTACTATTGCCCATGGCAGTGGTTTGGCCATGCCCCTTGCAGGAAGCACCGTCCAGGGCAGTGGCTTGGCCATGCCCCTGACATGCCAACCATCAAGAATTTCAGGTTCTTGGGAATTATTGTCTCACAGGACCTGAAGTGGGAGATGAACATCAACTGTATCCTTAAAAACCTAACGAAGGATGTACTTCTTGCAGCTACTGAGGAAGCACGTCTCTGTGTTTAACACCATCATCCGTGAACTAAACTCCTCCAAACTGCTCCAGATCGCCTGCCATCTCCCAGTGGATCTACAACTTCCTGACGGGCAGGACACAGCAGGTGAGGATGGGGGACACCAACTTATCCACGTGCACTATCAGCACTGGGGCACCCCATGGTTGTGTGCTCTCCCCTCGGCTCTTCTGGCTTTACACAAACGACTGCACCTCGAGCCATCCGACTGTCAAACTCCTGAAATTTGCAGATTACACCACATTCATGGGCCTCGGAACAAATAAAACTAACAAGAACTAAGGACAAATAAACGGTTGACAGGGAACTTTTTTTCCTCATAAGAACTTATAGTTGTGCAAAGTTGTGCCAGGATGCAGAATCTTCTAGCATTTAAAGCAGTTAGATTGCCCATTAGAGCGATAGTCCAGTGCAATGACAATTGTGCAAAGGGTGCTAAGTTTAAGGATTGGAGACAGTTTAAAGTTATGAGTCGTGCGATAGTCTGTTGTATATAATATTAATACTGATTGGCCCAGCCGGGTGTGACTACAATTTAAGGCAGGAAACTTGTGGCAGTGGAATTGTAGGTTATCTGTTCAAGAACCTAATTGATTTCTCCATTATCTGTTCCTTTGTGCAATTTATTAATCATTTCATAATATTTTATTTTATTATTGCTTTGCCCTTGCTAAATTCTGTCAATTAAATTGTAATCTCAGAACATTTAAAATGTCTCTTCCATTTTTCTTGAGAATTATTAGTGCGGTGTTGTCAGTGTTATCAGACTTAAGAACATATTTTCAACACAAATATTAATAATTCTCACTCTATTTGTTAAAGGTAATTTCGGCTTCTAGACCAAATCAAAAGGCCCTGGGTGTCGTACCAAGACTGTCAAACCCTACCTTATTCCAAGTGCAAACCAGACATAACATGAGGAAGCAGCCTTAAAGGAGCGTGGTTTTTATTTCATTTTATAACCAACGGTTATTCTATTAAATAAAATATAACTGTAGCCAGGTTGATGCTTCATTGTGGTTGTAAGCATTGTGGTTGAATTTCTCACTCTCCCATCTTAAGCACCCACGTCCCTGATGAAGATAAGTGGCTCAGAAAATGCAAGGATGGATACCAGTTTAAGCAAAGCTCCTGTCATCCACTGCAGTTCGCTGTGCGACAGTCAGGAGCAAAGAGGAACTTTAACCCCTTAAATGGAGAGCTTGCCCAGATTTATTTGACACTCAATGGTGCTCAGGTGTTTAGTTAAAAATGGGAATAGCATGGTCTGGCTCAGGTAGGAGGTTCACTTCCGTCTCAAAGGATCTTTACAACAACAGGAATGGCAAATCGATCTAGAAAATGCCGTAATTACTCCATTCCACACAACCTGTTAGACTAGGGAAATCTCTTCGATTGCTCACCTGATAGAGTGGAAGACTGTAAAGTTTTAAACCCCATATCCTGAGGTTGCTCGTTCAATTGTGGATCGACAAATTATTTTCAATAATGTTCTTTACAAAAATCATGTCCCTCCTAGAAAATGCCACAATAGTGTTTTTTAACACAAACCTTTATCTCTCAGTAGCGCCTTCAATAGCTCAGTTGGTAGAGTGGAGGAATTTAGAGGTTTGAAAATCCGCTCAAACATCCTTCGAACAGGAATTAAACCAGCAACCTAATGACTTCAGATTTAAACTTCTACAGTCCTCCATTCTACCAACTGATCATCCACAATGTTAAACTCCCTCTTTGCTAATACTGACAAATGTGAATTTCATGCACCATCCATCTCCTGGGATACTGTGGGCGCAGGACAGCATGCAGAGAGACTGAATCAAAGGAACCCTCATCTGCTAGCCACTTTTGGACTCCCAAAAGTTCAGGGTGTATCGCGCCTTTTGGCTGAAGTTAACTGCGATAGGCCCAGCACTCCCACAACACTTGTGAGGATAAGCGACTTGGTGAATGGATGGATTATTTCTGTGGTCTAATTTTCTGCATTTGGGTTGTACACACGCCTTTGTTACAAGCAGCTGTTTTTTACACAACTCAGAATTTTGACCTTCATGGCCGAAATGGACATTATACACAGATTGTCAACACACATTAATTGTCAAATAGTATCTGTGAAAGTGGCAAACATTGACTTGGTTCAATTGTGATGGACAGCAAGATATTAGACATATTCCAAAGAGAAAAGGTAATTCCTGCCTACTCAACTACTGTATGTGTTACAGTCAGAAGAAGCTTTCAGTGTGCATGCGTGTTTAAATGCAGGCAAGAGAGGATAACAATGATGCATCCAGAATTCAAGTCAATCACATTTATGTTTCATGGGAGACAAAGGGAACAAGTTATTTTTCATTATTTGTGCTTCAACTTAGATCTTTTAAACAACTTAAAAAGTCACTCGTATTTCAATATAAATATAGTTCACATAAAATGTGCTGTAGATTCACAAAGGACAATTGCCCCTTTCAGTATTAGATTCAAGGTTACATTTTAAATGCTGGGGCGACCCTGTGAAAATCTGTATATCATATCCATCCATCCATTTCTGAGCTGCCTATCCGCACGAGGGTCACAGGAGTGCTGGAGGTAATCCCAGCTGTCATCGGGCAGGAAGCAGGGTACACCCTGAATTGGTTTCCAGCCAATTGCAGGGCACATGGAGACGAGACACTCACAATCACACCTAGGGCAATTTAGACTGCCCAATTAATGCATGTTTTTGGGATGTGGGAGGAAACTGGAGTTTCAGGAGAAAACCAAGAGGAGAGGGATAGGGAGAACATGTAAAATTCACAAAGGCGGGCCTGGGATTTAAACCCCTATCCTTAGAACTGTGAGGCCAACACTCTACAGCTGTAACACCATGCCACCTCTCCACAATGACATCACAAAAATAAAAACGGAATATAATGACCTGTGTCATAGGAACTGAGGTTACAGTAGCTGTCATATTTTTTAAACAGTTTTAGTTAGCGGAAGCAGACTTTTTTCAGCATAATTTTAAACTGCAAATTTATAATTTTCAACTGCTACGGTCCCCTCAATAAATGTAGAGAAGGAATACCAAAGGAAGAGAGTCAGTGCCAAAGTTAGTGAAGAAAACAAGAATTTGAACACCCTGCTATATTGGAAGCTCTCCCTCTTAGAAATCCTGGAGGTGTCTGAAATTTTCATCGTAGGTGCATGTCCACTGTGAAAGAGATGAAAAAAAAAAATCCAAAAATCACAATGTAATTCGTGTGATAAAGCTGCAAATAAGTATTTGAATACTTGTATATCATCTAGAATTCTGACCCTCAAAGACCTATGAGTGCATCTTTAAAAGTCCACCTCCACTCCATGTATTATCCTAAATCAGATCCACCTGTATGAGGTCATTAGCTGCATAAAGACACCTGTCCACCCCATACAATCAGTAAGACTCAAACTTTTAACATGGCCAAGACCAAAAAGTGGTCCAAAGACACCAGAGTCAAAATTGTACAACTCCATACAGCTGGTAAGGGCTACGGAGACATTGCCAAGCAGCTTGGTGAAAAAAGGACCACTGTTGGAGCAATCATTAAAAAATGGAAAAAGCTAAACATGACAGTCAATTTCAAAGGGCGTGGAGCCCCATGCAAGATAACACCTCCTCCTCCTCCTCCCATCTTTCAGCTTGTCCCTTTCAGGGTCACCACAGAGTGTCATCTCAGACGAATGCACATATATGTTTGGCATGGGGGCCTCATGCAAGATATCACCTCATGGGGTCGCAATGATCCTTAGAAAGGTAGGAATCAGCCCAGGACTACACGACAGGACTTGGTCAATGACCCGAGAAGAGCTGGGATCACCGTTTCCAAGGTGACTGTTGATAATACACTAAGACGTCATGGTTTGAAATCATGCATGGCATGAAAGGTTCCCCTGCTTAAAGCAGCACATGTCCTCCTCTTTTTTGTCATTTACCTACATTATCTGAATTCCTAGCTACGCCGTGCATATTTACAGTGCTGGGGGCGGGGGTTGTTTTAACATTTCTGGATGCGGGTGTAGGAACCACAGGCCACGCCCTATCCGTTATGGAAGTCATTTGATGAGCGTTCATATATGTTTGGCACAGTTTTACACCAGATGCCCTTCCTGCCGCAACCCTCTGCATTTATCCGGGCTTAGGACCGGCCTACAGGATGCACAGAATTTCGGCTGCAGATAGACAAAAACAAGCAATCAAATAGACAAAGTCAGCATATAAGATACACAAGTGACCCCTCCGTGGATATTGCGCAATCCGCGTCACTGACCAATCAGAGGCCAGAGATCTGCATAAACCAAAGCCCGTTTTTGCTCCCGCCATTTTCTCAGACAACATTGCATGGTCCAGTATAGGGTTAGTTAGCGTTTTATCGCGTATTTGGGTTATTTAACAAAAAATATGGTTAAGCGGTGTAGTCACGGACTTTGTAATCGTGACGACAGGTATCCTGAAAGGCTAGTTGGTGGAGTTCGATTCGTACCCTTTCCAAAACCGAAGACCCAGTACGAAAAATGCCTTCGATGGATCAAACTTTGTGGAAGACCGCATCATCAACTAAATCCATCTAATATCAACCGGAACACATATGTTTGCACGAAGGTATGCCCTTTATTTGATTTTCAATACATGTCTCGTATAAATGAATTTGAAGTTCTTCGTTAGCATAACACTGCTGCGTGTGAACGATTGACACACTTATTCTTTGTTGAGCGATATTTAGCGATGATCGGACTCCACAAACGTATTGATTTCTTGCTGGCTCGCGGCCAGAAGCTTAACCAGACGGTGTTTGCACGAAGATATGCCCTAAATTTGATTTTTAATACACGTCTCGTATAAATGAATGAGACGTTCTCCGCTAGCATAACAATGCTACGTGTGAATGATTGACACACTTATTCTTTGTTGAGCGATATTTAGCGATGATCGGACTGCACAAACGTATTGATTTCTTGCTGGCTCGCGGCCAGAAGCTTAACCAGACTGTTTTTGCACAAAGATGTGCCCTAAATTTGATTTTTAATACACGTCTCGTATAAATGAATAAGACGTTCTCCGCTAGCACACTGCTACGTGTTGTTGGAATTTTATATTTCTAAATCATCATAAACTTAAGTTAGTAATCTGACTCCAATTTGTGACCTTACCCAACTGCTACTCATCCAACAATATGGGGGCTCGTTCTGCAATAGAAAGATATCAGGAAGCCGGCATTTTCACACACGAGTCGATTTATTCCTTCAACACACACCTGGGTCTCGGGTCCCTCTCATTACAGCCCTGTACGTCTCTGTTCCCTCACCCGACGTACTCTACATCCGAGTTTCCCAGAACAATTTTAAAGTACAATCTACTGATTCACTATTGGTTCTGTGTCTCCTCCACGTATCCTTGGCGCTCTCTCATTGGTCTCCTTTGGTCCGCCGGATGTTGGCCCGACTCCTCCCCTGCAGACTCGTGTGCTGGCTCCTCCTGGTGGTGGTTTCCTGACAGTAGTTTTTCCACCAACTGCCTCTGAGTCCTGTCGTCTCCGCATCCTCCTTGCATTTAGCACCGTCTGTTCTAAAACATTCCATTCTTGCACCACATACCTTGTTTCGTTCCACCAGTCACACGCTCAGCACTTTACAGTCTCACACTTTCATACACAGGATGTAGCAACATCTAATGAACTACTTTAAGCTCAAACTCTTATATTCCTTTATTCCCTCTCATGACCTCAGACGACTGAGGTCATCACTCGAACACCTAATTTTATTGTTAAACACGAGTTAAAAATCAATAGCCATATGCAAAAAATCAGCAAACAATTAAAAATTAGTAGAAAATTAAAATCAGTAAAAAAATTTAATTCTAGTAGAAAATCAGTAGAAAATTCCCTCCTCATGGCCTCAGGTCCCTGAGGCCACCTTCACATACTCACATCCCGAACTCCCGGAGGCCCACAGCTGTCTCCGCCTCCTGGGGGTCCTTCTGAGGGATCATCATGTACTGGCCACCCAAAGGGAGTGGCCCCAACGTGCGTTCAATTGTTTTAACAGTTAACGATCTGATACATGGAATACAGCAACATCCGCATAACACCATAATAGCAGCAAACACAGCGATATAAATCAGTACTGATGCAATCAAGCTTTTGCATTTGCCAAAGACGTTTAACCAGTCAGAATACCAACTGGTGTCCACACCTGAGTGCTCTTTCATTTTGTTACTTAGCGTGCGCAGACCCTCCAATGCCTTGGTAAGGCGACCGTCAGGAGACGTATTGTTGGGAATCAGAGTACAACACTGATCCCCAAAAATACCACACACTCCTCCCCTTTCAGCTAACAACATATCTAAGCCCATTCTGTTTTGGAATGCCATAAGAGACGTGGCAGCCAATTGCTCATGCACTGCCTGGAGTGCTGAGGTGGTGAAGTTCGCCAATCGTTGGACATTATAGTGGACATAATTAATTCGGTCCACATTTTTGTTTACTGTAACGAACTGGAAAATACTCTCCCATCCTGCCGCCACTTGATCCACCAATTTGTATTCATCAGGGACCCCTCTCGGAACTCCAATTGCATCGATGTACGTGGGGTCTCCTGCATTCAACCATTCTTGCATGTCCCTTTTCTTCCTCCCAAGGAAAGGGATTCTTCCCCACTGTCCAACGCCTTCCCAATCCATTCTGGTCAAATCTAATGCTGTCACACTAATTGGCATGATCAGAGTTACTTGGGCGCACTTACTTGAGGCCTTGGTGGGAAGCCTATCATACAACACTTTCGCTCTACACCACAGCCAAACATCAGCACGAGCGAGAGGGATTCCTGCTGGCAAAGACACACTTTCATTACACCATGACTCCTGGATATTTCCAATCCCAGGGCCAGTCCCATTTAACTTTAGGCAGGTGAAATTTTGTTCGCAACTTGGTTGTCAAAAAGAGGCTTTTTCTTTTTCATACCGTGGTTGATAATTGTCCAATTTATCTAACAAATCAAGCCATTGTTGAGTCCAGTTGAAAATTGTCACCCAAGCGTTCAACTGTGTCAGTTGTTTTCACTTCAGATTTAGCAGTAGTTGTTGTGTCTGTGTCAGCGTCTTACCACCATCTTGCTCTGCTTCATACCATACCGTTCCATTACAGGAAAGGTACACCATCACTCGTTCTCCTTTCGCTCCATCACTTCTGTCATCCTGCACCATATGTTCAAACACCAACATAGTCCACACAAAGCACAAGCCAGCAAGCAAAATAGTCAATAAAGTTAAACATTTCCATCGTCATCATCTTTATTCAGACACTTTCGAGTCCGACTTTGATCCAATTCTCGCCATCTTCACATTCTCTCTCTTGACCTGCCCGTCCGGGCGGTCAACCTTTAATCTCACCATTGGCAGGCACAAAGTCTGGGGCCAGGCGCCACTGTGAGTAATGGTACCACTTTTGTCCTTTAGTTTCCAATTGGACGGCGTGTGAAGTTCTAGCCAGAACCCTAAACGGTCCTTTCCAGCGAGGTTCAGTCAACTTCCGGGAAAGCACCCGGAGGTAGACGTACGGAGTGATGTCCGACTCCAGTGATGCTGATGGCGAATCTGCAACCGCCTTGTCGGCGACCTGCGCAGACTCACTGGATACAAGTGAATGAAGGTACTTCCAGTATGCAGCGTGTGATAAATCAGGTGTCGGTACGTCAGCTGGCGGGACCAAGGTGGAGGCAGGCCCTGGCATTAGGCGACCAGTTAACAGTTCAAATGGCGCAAAACCTGTTATTTTGTGAACAGTTTGGCGGACGACCAACAGGGCTAGGGGCAAGGCTTGCAACCACGTCATTTTTGTTTGAGCCATGATCTTAGCCAATTTTTCTTTCAAATTCCTGTTAAACCTTTCAACTTTGCCTTGGCTCAGGGGTGGTACACACACCCAAAGCGATGCTTCAGCCCTAACAGCACCTCCACTTTAGCCATTGCTTTGTTGTTAAAATGTGTCCCATTATCAGATCTGATTAAAGCAGGAAAACCATGTGTCGGAATATAATGATTCACCAAAGCTTTAATGACTGACGTGGTGTCTTCCCTTGCACACGGATACGCCTCCGGCCAGCGTGAATAAGAATCCACAATGACCAGAAGGAACCGCTTCCCGTTGACCCTGTCAATCATGTCCGTGAAGTCAATTACAATTTCTGCTCCAGGCCAGGCCACAGGGGAGAATGCCCCTGGCTTGGGTTCCAATGTTGGTCGTGCATTAAATGTTTGACATAATTCACAAGCTGCCACAAACTGCCAGACCACCTCCTGCAACCTCGGATGCCACCACTGACGAAGCTTTGGAAACATTGCCTGAGGCCCCACATGTGCCACTGGATGGGCCTCAGTCAACACCGAGGTCATGAGTCGTCCTTCAGGGAGGACCAGGTGGCCTCTGGGACCCACCCAAAGACCGTCCGATCGCCTGAACGCCTTTGATGCGATCCACATAGATTTTTGTTCCGGCGACGACTTACCTTGTGCGTCCATAATGTCCTCCAGTGTAACCTTGGGTGCCAGTGGAAGATCTGGGGGTTCCCCACCCCAGACCACAGCCGTGGTTGCTAACGTCATCTCGTCCTGAGGGGTGTACCCAGCCACTTCTTTCGCGAGAGCATCCGCCCTCTCATTACCCTTTGCCATCATGGTGTTGGCCTTTGAGTGTCCCGGGACCTTTACAATCGCCAATTCGTGGGGACCCTTAATTGCTTCATAAAATCGCTCCATCAAAGTTTTATGAGCAATTTCTTTGCCTTTCGCTGTTAGCCAGCCATTGTGCAGCCACCCCTTTAGGTCAATCAGGGCAGCCGACGCTGCATATGCCAAATCAGTATATACAGTTAATTGCTGTCCTGGACACTGTTCCAAGGCCAACACCAGAGCCAACACCTCAGCGGCCTGGGCGGAGGGTTTTATTGTCAACTTCTGAGCTGTCACCGGGAGGAAGAAAGAACCTTTCCACTCCGCCACTGCTGCTGCCGCGTGGAGTGTCCCATCCTTGGCACGCCAACAACACCCATCCGTGAACATAACCCGTCCACCTTCCATTGGTTCCGCATACAAGTCCTCACGGACCTTTTGATCTTTCTGTACTTTCAGAGCACACTCATGTGCCCCATCCAGAAGGTGATTAGCCATGTTCACCCCATCATGCACATACGTAACATTTGGTGCCGTCAATATTTTCATCATCCGTGTTTGTCTTAGGGGTGTCAACGTAAATGCCGCCGATGCGACAAAAGCTGACACCTTTTCACATGGTCTGTTAACACCTGGACGGGATACCCCATGACCACATGTGCCGTTTTCTGTAGGACCTTTGTCAGGCCCGCTGCGTACCTAACGCAGTCTGCTTGTTTCTGTTCAATTCCGTCTAATGGCACACTACAATACAATAAAACTGCCCTGTTTGTTCCATGTCTTTGGTACAATGCCGCATTCACTGTCTTCTCACTAATGGCTACATCTAAATGAAAGACCTTAGTGTAATCTGGGGTAGCCAAAGCTGCTGCTGATGCCAATTCCTGAATTAGTTGCACAAACAATGCATCATCCTCAGGGGTCCACTGCAATGTGGCCTTCAAATTTTGGACCCCTTGTTGTTTGACCAGGGCCCGCAAGGCTGCTGTTTTATCCACATAACATGGGATGTAGGCTTGGCTGTAGCCACACAATCCCAAGAAAGACAGCATGTCCTGCACTGTTTCTGGGCGTGGGTGTCGCAAGATGGAGCTGCGGTGATTAGGGGACATAGCCAAACCAGCTGGTGTGATGACACACCCCAGAAAAACCACAGACTTGCGACAGCACTGTAACTTTTTCCTTGACACTTTGAAGCCCAGGTCAGCAAGCTTCAACAGCACTGCTCGTGTGGCTTCCACACACTGGTTGGATGTTTCGGCCGCAATGAGGAGATCGTCAACATACTGCAGGAGCACTGAGCCTTGGGGTAGTTTACATGAAAATAACTTGTCCTTCAATACCTGATTAAAGATTCCCGGCGAATTCTTGAAGCCCTGTGGGAGTCGTTTGTACTGCAATTTCACCCCTTTGTAAGAAAATGCAAACACGTGTCGTATTGACTCAGCCAGTGGTAAACAGAAATATGCATTCGCCAAATCAATTACTGTATACCACTGTTTCTGAGGATCCATGGAGGACAGGATGCAATGGGGTCAGGAACTGGCAAAACTGGAGTTATAGTTGCGTCATTCACTGGCCGCAAATCGTGGGCCATCCTCCATGTCACCCCATCAGCCTTCTGGACCGGCCTCAGAGGTGTGTTCCAAGAGGATGCCGACGTTTCCAACACCCCCGCATCCCACAATCCTGCCACTGTGTCCTCCATACCTTTGTCTGCTTCCTTCGGCCATCGATATTGAGGACGGCGGACCTGAATGGAGCAATCAACTTCCAATTGGATTGGTTGAACCGTATGACAAAAACCAACATCAAATGGACCCTGTGACCACAAGGTCTGTGGCATTTGATCCAGCATCGCCTGTGCAGACTCATGGTCAGTCTGTTCCCGCCCATGATGGCGGTCCAGGAAGACCAATTCAAGGTCTGACTCGTCTACCATTTTTGCCATTATCCTGTAACTTTTGGTTGCGGCCGAGTGCCACACATCTGGAATCTCAGTCATCATCCAGTCATGTTGTTGTGTTAATCGTTTCACCATGGGCCCCAATTGGCGGGGCTCATGGCCTGGCGACACAGCCAGTGTTACATGGGGCAGACCTTCCTCACCCATTTTGAACCATTGTTCTTGCTCTGGCGACAACTGCACATTCGCTGCCACTCCTTCTGGGCCTACAAAGATGCATGGTGACTGTAATGTCCAATCAACTCCCTCGATCTCTTCAAACGCATCTCTATATACTTCATCCGAATCCCTATCGTAATATAGAGTGCAATGCAACGGGTCCACTGGGGGGTGGTACGGTACCAATGCCTGGATCCACGGTTTCCACAGGAGGTAAGTGGAGTAGACACCTCCCCCAAGTGGAGTCTCAGGATTCAATCTAGCCCAGTAGATCCGTGCCGTTTCAGGTACTGTGGGGAGTGGTGCCATCAACCACTGACCCCTAGGTGTCACAGGCTGGGAGCATTCCAGAACCTGTCCGCCAGGAAATGTCACTGTAAGTCCCTTCTCGCCACACAATATCTGGGCTCTCAATGCTGACAACATGTCTCTGCCCATTAAATTGATGGGTGTGTCCATTGCATGACCATATGAATTATATAGTCTCTGTCCAGTGTTTGTGATTTCCGTTTTCAATGGCCGGATAAAGGGCAGAGTCTGAGGACGTCCCGAGAAGCCGACCAACGTTGTAACTCGTCTCGAAAATGCTGTACTTGGCAGTGGCATGTTGATTGATGAATGTGTTGCTCCAGTGTCCACCAACATCTGGACCGGAGTGTCCGCCACTGTCAACTGAAGCATTGGCTCTGCATGGCCAGTGCTTTCCGAGCTTCCCAGGCCCCCCTATTCGTCCGGGCCGTACCACGGGTCGGCTTGGTAATACTGACCCCGTGGATTTGACTGTGGCCACGGGCGGGGCTGCTGCAGTCCTCCTTGGTGTGGGGGCCCTGCTTGCTGGTTCTGCTGGTCCACCCCTGGTGGTGGTGGGTTGCCATGACAATAACGTGCCCAGTGATCAGGGGACCCGCAGTTGAAGCAAGTCCCTGGAGCGAACCCATTCCGCCCCCGACCTGGGGGGGCACCACGACAACGCCCTCTGTATCCACCACGGAACCCTTGGCCTCGGCCCCGTCCAGCCCCCACTGGAGTCTGATACATCTGTTTTTGTTTAACCTTTTCTTGTTTTGCCTCACCATGCAACTTTGCCAACTGTAGTTTAACCAAACTAGTCGCCAGAGCATCAGTTTCCTTTTGATCTTTATTTGCTTTTTCCATGTAGATGCGACAATGGTGTATCAAATGCCTCTTAAAACTCGGTTCCGGACAGACCAAAATGTCCGGATCAATTCTCATAATCGCTTGCACCTCATTTGGGAGGCCATTCAGCATCGCCGTCCTGAACAACATCTCAGCTTCAGGGTAGCTGCCTGGGTGTTTACCTGTGGTCTCAATCCACAGCTCCAATGCCTGAGCATAATGTTGCTCGGGAGTCACATCTTTTCCATAATTAAAAATTGTTGGCACCACATCCACTGGGGAGGGAAAGGCCACCCTCAGCTCCCGAAACAACGCCTCCGAGCTCTCCGCTAGGGGCGTTTCTCTCCCCAGCTGGCGGGTGCCAGCTGCCCCCTCAATATTCTGTAATTGAATCAGGGAACATGATCCCAAAATGGCTTGTCTAAAATCCCCCAATGCTACTCCCTGTCCTGACATGGCAGCTAAGAATTTAGTAATCCAGGCTCGTGCCCCTTTATGCAGGGGGGGGGGGGGCAATTTTTCCACCAATGCAGCCACATCCCGAAGCACCAAAGGCTTATAGTGACGGCCAGCATGAGTCACCACAAGGGGCGCCATTGTTTGAGGCTGCTCCTGCTGTGCCATCATTTTACCTTTACTACGCGTATTTTAGCCTCGCTCCGCCCTGGACATGCTCTCCTCACTATCGCCCAGTCTCTCTCCTTCACTCAACGCTCTGACCATCTGCCGCCACCACCTCGTCTTCCTCATCACTTTCCATTTCCTCCTCGCGGTGATCAGCGTCGCTGAGCATTGCCTGCCCATGTTTTCGTGTCACCGTCATCACTTCCTCTAACATCTCTCTTTCCTCACTCTGCACCCTATGTCCTTCAAACAACTTCCGCGATACCTCCTTCTTCATCAGCTTCTTACTCCCTGCACTAGTGGTGCCCCCGTCTCCTGCTAGCTCCGCCCCTGGCGCCAGCACGGGCGACTCCACACTCCCCTGCTGTTTCCCGCGCACTCGCTTTCTCTCATTATTCACAGCCTGTTCAATCAACTGTATGGTCGCTGGCGCCATCCGTGAACCTTCATCTTCTACATCTAAAACCATTCTGCCCCCCAAGGTGACTACGGGGGCCATTACTGGCGCCGTCGGATACGGTGGCGGCGCAAACACATACTGTCGTGAGTCCGACAACTGTGGATAAATGCCTCTCAGACATTCCGTCTTTTCTTCCACTTTTTCAATCACTTCTCTTTCTTCACCTCATTCTCACTCTTTTCCTCTTTTATCGCCGCCATCGCAGTAGCGATAGATGCCAATTGGTGAATGCCTCGTCTATCTTTCTCCAATTTCTTCACTTCCTTCTCAAGTTTATTACGCTTTCGCCATCCGACTTGGCTCTGATCCTCCTTCATATCTCGAATATCTGCCAACATTCTGTTTTCCCTTTTCTGTAACTGCCGCGCTAACTTTGCCATGTCCCATGTTTCGGGTTCTCCGTGAAACAATTCATCCTTCTTTAATTTCAGAAACAACTTCTGACTCCGTTCTTTTTCCTTCTTAATTTTCTTACTTTTTATTCCACTAATCAACTGTGATTCCATCTTAGCGTAATGACCATTAATCTCCGACCAGACTTCAGTCCCTTCGTATAAAGTGCTGGACCCGAGACCCCTTTCACACTTCCTCTCATTCCCCATCTTGAAATCCACCCGTGGGTGTCCCAACCACTTTTTACGCAGAACAATGTTAGTTTTCACACTCACACTCACACCGCTTCCACACTGATACGTAAATCCCAGATTTTAAACCGTATCGTAACCACGAATAGTTCCAAACTATTCTAGTAGGTAAATACCAGATTTTATACCCTACTAATGTCCACACTATTACACTTTTACGCCGTTCCACTCCCCCTTCCTCTTATAATTTAGCGTTGCCAATGTGCAGAATTTGAAAAGGAGTCTGCTTACCTTGTTTCACTGTGGGCCCAAGACTAAAGAAGGTCGGACACGTGGCTCCTTTGTCAGGTCGTCACCTGGCGTGGACGTGGGTCCCTGACCCGAGTCCCAGACTCTTGTGGTTTTTCTCGAAGTCCCGGACTTCTTTTACCTCTCTTGCATCACGTTGGGGTCACCATAAATTGTTGGAATTTTATATTTCAAAATCATCATAAACTTAAATTAGTAATCTGACTCCAATTTGTGACCTTACCCAACTGCCACTCATCCAACAATATGCGCGCTCGTTCTGCAATCGAAAGATATCAGGAAGCCGGCATTTTCACACACGAGTGGATTTATTCCTTCAACACACACCTGGGTCTCGGGTCCCTCTCATTACAACCCTGTACGTCTCTGTTCCCTCAGCCGACGTACTCTACATCCGAGTTTCCCAGAACAATTTTAAAGTACAATCTACTGATTCACTATTGGTTCTGTGTCTCCTCCACGTATCCTTGGCGCTCTCTCATTGGTCTCCTTTGGTCCGCCGGATGTTGGCCCGACTCCTCCCCTGCAGACTCGCGTGCTGGCTCCTCCTGGTGGTGGTTTCCTGACAGTAGTTTTTCCACCAACTGCCTCTGAGTCCTGTCGTCTCCACATCCTCCTTGCAGTTAGCACCGTCTGTTCTAAAACATTCGATTCTTGCACCACATACCCTTTTTCGTTCCACCAGTCACACGCTCAGCACTTTACAGTCTCACACTTTCATACACAGGATATAGCAACATCTTATGAACTACTTTAACATCAAACTCTTATATTCCTTTACTGTGAACGATTGACACACTTATTCTTTGTTGAGCGATATTTAGCGATGATCGGACTGCACAAACGTATTGATTTCTTGCTGGCTCGCGACCAGAAGCTTAACCAGACGGTGTTTGCACGAAGATATGCCCTAAATTTGATTTTTAATACACATCTCGTATAAATGAATGAGACGTTCTCCGCTACCATAACACTGCTACGTGTGAATGATTGACAAACTTATTCTTTGTTGAGCGATATTTAGCGATGATCGGACTGCACAAATGTATTGATTTCTTGCTGGCTCGCGACCAGAAGCTTAACCAGACTGTGTTTGCACGAAGATATGCCCTAAATTTGATTTTTAATACACGTCTCATATAAATGAATAAGACGTTCTCCGCGAGCATAACACTGCTACGTGTGAACGATTGACACACTTATTCTTTATTTGAGCGATATTTAGCGATGATCGGACTGCACAAACGTATTGATTTCTTGCTGGCTCGTGGCCAGAAGCTTAACCAGACAGTGTTTGCACTAAGATATGCCCTAAATTTGATTTTTGATACACGTCTCGTATAAATGAATGAGACGTTCTCCGCTAGCATAGCACTGCTACGTGTGAACGATTGACACACTTATTCTTTGTTGAGCGATATTTAGCGATGATCGGACTGCACAAACGTACTGATTTCTTGCTGGCTCGCGGCCAGAAGCTTAACCAGATGGTTTTTGCACAAAGATATGCCCTTAATTTGATTTTTAATACACGTCTCGTATAAATGAATGAGACGTTCTCCGCTAGCATAACATTGCTTTGTGTGAATGATTGAATGAAATCAGAAGCATGGCGTCTCTCTCAGTTAAGAATGTATTGTATTTAGAATCTATAATATATCGTTGATTTGAATGAAATCAGAAGCATAGAGTCTGTCTCAGTTCAGAATGTATTATATTGTATTTGCCATTTTGCTGTTTGTCTAACGTGAGCACACGTGGCGTGACGTCACTTCAGGAAGCGTGGTTAAGTGCCCTGTACGGAGGGTTTCAATTCACATACTACTTAATCTATGTTAAGGTTAAAGTAAAAAAAAGCTATCAAATAAACAAAGTCAGCACATAAGGTATACAAATCACATACTACCTCTGTGAAAATATTGTGGATATGACGATTCAAAGAATATGTGGATGTCAGGGATTAGGTAAGGTTGTTTGTGCACTAAACAAGACTGACTTGGGCCGAGCAGCTTCAAAGCGAAAGATACGGCTCGTATTTGGGTACTAACATCCATCCATTTTCTTCACCGCTTATCCTCACGAGGTTCACGGGGAGTGCTGGAGCCTTTCCCTGCTATCAATGGGCAGGAGGCGGGGTACACCCTGAACAGGTTCCCAGCCAATCGCAGGGCACATAGAGACAAACATCCGCACTCACAATCACACATAGGAGCAATTTACAGTGTCAATTTAATGTTGCATGGTTTTGGAATGTGGGAGGAAACCCACGCAAGCATGGGGACAGCATGCAAACTCCACACAAGCGGATCTGGGATTGTACCCGGGACCTAAGAACTGTGAGGCCAACGCTTTACCATCTGAACCACTGTGCCGCCCGGGTACTAACGTAAGTCAACACTGTGTATAGTGGGGACGGGATGCTGCTGTCCTCAACTCGGGATGTTGTGAGTCGGTGGGGAGAATATTTCGAAGACCTCCTCAATTCCACCATCATGCCATTCCCACGAGGAAGCTGAGTCTGGGTGCGCTCGGGGGGGTCTATTTGTGGGGTTGAGGTCACCAAGGTGGTAGAATAGCTCCTTGGAGGCAGGGCCCCGGGGGTGGATGAGATTCGCCCGGAGTTCCTAAAGGATCTGGATGTTGTGGGGCTATCCTAGTCGATACACCTCTGCAACATCGCGTGGACATCGGGGACAGTCCCTCTGGATTGGCAGACTGGGGTGGTGGTGCCCCTTTTCAAGAAGGGTCACCGGATAGTGTGTTCCAAAAATAAGGGGATCACACTCCTCAGCCTCCCTGGTAAGGTCTACTCAAGGGTACTGGAGAGGAGGATCTGTCGGGAAGTTGAGTCTCGGATTCAGGAGGATCAATGTGGTTTTCGTCCTAGCCGTGGAACAGTGGACCAGCTCCACACCCTCGACAGGATCCTCGAGGGTGCATGGGAGTTCGCCCAACCAGTCTACATGTGTTTTGTGGACTTGGAGAAGGCATTCGACCATGTCCCTCGGGGAGTCCTGTGGGGGGTTCTTCAGGAGTATGGGGAGTATGGGGTACCAAATCCTGTTCAGTCCCTGTACGACCGCTGTCAGAGTTTGGTCTGCATTGCCGGCAATAATTTGGACTCGTTTCCGGTGAGGGTTGGCCTCCGCCAAGGCTGCCCTTTGTCACCGATTTTGTTCATAACTTTTATGGACAGAATTTGTAGGGGCAGCTGAGGCGTGGAGGCTGTCCAGTTTGGTGGCCTCAGTATCTCATCTCTGCTCTTTGCAGATGATGCGGTTCTGTTGGCTTCATCAAGCCGTGATCTCCAGCTCTCACTAGAGCAATTCAAAGCCGTGTGTGAAGCAGCTGGGATTAGAATCAGCACCTCCATAACCGAGATTATTTTCCTCTGTCGGAAAAGGGTGGCGTGCCTTCTCCAGTTCGGGGATGACATCCTTCCCCAATTGGAGGAGTTCAAGTATCTTGGAGTCTTGTTCACGAGTGAGGGAAGAATGCAGCAGGAGATCGACAGACGGATCGGTGCAGCGTCTGCAGTGATGTGGAGTTTGAGTCGGAAGGCAAAGCTCTCAATTTACCAGTTGATCTACGTTCCAAACCTCACCTATGGGCATGAGATTTAGGTTGTGTCCAAAAGAACAAGATCCCGGATACAAGTGGCCAAAATGAGTTTCCGCCGCAGGGTGTCCGGGCTTTCCCTTAGAGATAGGGTGAGAAGTTCAGTCAATAAGGTCTCAGTGTCGAGGCGCTACTCCTCCGCATTGAGAGGAGCCAGATGAGGTGGCTGAAGCATCTGATTCGGATGCCTCCTGGACGCCTCCCTGGTGAGGTGTTCCGGGCATGTCTCACCGGAAAGAGACCCCGAGGACGACCCAGGACATGCTGGAGAGAATATGTCTCGCGGCCTGCTTGGGAACGCCTCGTGATCCCTCCGGAAGAACTGGAAGAAGTGGCTCGGGAAATGGAAGTCTCGGTATCCCTGCTGAAGCTATTCCCCCCGACCCGACCCGGAAAAGCGGTAGATCATGGATGGATGGATGGGCACCGGTGTGCGCATCTGCTGATTGAGGCAGGTGCCCGCTGCATCGGGGACCGCCACACCCATGACAGGGACTTGCACGGCCATGACAGTTTCGTATGATAACAATAAATGATATTCGTTTATTCATTTGATTTTAGGCATAGGTTTTTCAAAATTTGATTTTATGCTGTATATGTAGAGCGCTTTGTTTTAGTTAAAGTTTTTTTTAAATTTTTTTCACGAATCTGAGAATAAACAACTTTTTTCAGTTGTAATTGTTGGATTATTTTGAATATTTTTGTTAATAGATTCACAGTGAGAGCAAACAGTTTTGATGTCATAAAAACTTTTTTTCTTCTCAGTATGACCACAATGTAGATTAATAAAATAAACAATATTATTTTATTTTTTATTTCTGTTTCATTTATTTAAAAAAATGGGTGTTGCATAAAATTGTCTATTTTCAGTTCAGTTTGACCAGAACTCACTGTATCTTTACTTTTACTAAAAGTGCCACTGACACGTAAAACATAACTTTTAGTTTATTGTTAACCCCCCCAAAAAAAACAGCTGGAATGGAGTCATCCGTTTTTCACAGCACGTCAGAATGTTGCCGTGTATCGATTTTTTCATCTCCCGCCATGAAAAGTCTCTCGGCTTTTGAGTTGAACAAGAACCAGGAAGTGACATTTTTTGAAGACTCCTACAGTGGGGTGGTTTATACCTGTTGCCCCGGAGAGAAATTTGCATTTTTTTTCTGCATGTTCCCCAAAATGCTGGCTCATTGTATTGCTGGATTTTGCTGAAACACTCGGGAGGATGGATTCACTCTTCACACGTTTCCAAAAGACCCGATTTGTCATGAAAAATGGATTGAACAATTGCAACGGACAAGAGCTTTGTGTGTTCCAAATGAGAGGTAGGTGTGTATACAGCGATAAAAAAAATAATAATAGTTGGTGGGGACTAATTTGTCTCACAGTTTATAGCATATGTTACATGTGAATTTAGAATAAACCCTGTTGGTCAAACTGGCTAAATATAACTGTCAGGTTCACCAATCAGACATTCATTAAACAGGACAAAAAAGGAAGCAAAGACACCAGTTCAAGTCTCGCGAGGAGAGAGGAGAGGAACTGTCTCGTACAATTCACCCCTGGACTTCTCTTCAGCACCTCTATCTATTTAGTTTTAAGACGCCCCTTATTTACATGGATGTTACAAAAAGGAGAAGACAAGCAAAACAATTAGAAACAAGGTGTACATGTTTGTTCATGTGCGTGTGCATGTGTGGAAGATTGCTGAATGCATGTGTGGTCATCATTTCTTGAACAGGCAGCAGTTCTAACAGTTCTGATGATTAGATGTTTTCGTTCTTGCTATCTCCTGCTAGGAGGCTGCCACGTTATCTAGAGCAGAGCAAAGCATTTATTTATTGGAAGCAGATGTATGATAATTATGATCACAATTATTCCTACATTTCCCCCCTGTTTATCCTACATTTGCTACCATGTTTTCTAGAGCAGAGCAAAGCAGTCTTCATTACAGGCAGAGCAAAGCATTCTTCATTGCAGGCAGAGCAAAGCATTCTTCGTCACAGTCAGAAGCAGTTACTGAATACTATTTACAATTATTTCGACATTATCCTCCTGTTTATCCTACATTTGCTCAAATCCTTAAATTACCTAACAGATCACCCTTTCGGATTACACTCGGAGGAAAATATAGCACTAATTACTTGTAATCTTCTGGACTGCAGCCCTATGGGGGCACAAATCAGTGCAATCTGTAGGCCGGTCACAAGCCCGGATAAATGCAGAGGGTTGCGTCAGGAAGGGCATCCAGCGTAAAAACTGTGCCCAACAAATATGAGCGTTCATCTAAAGAATCCCATACCGGATCGGTCATGGCCCGGGTTAACAACGCCCGCCCCCGGGACTGCTAACCTGCAGGGCGTCCGTGGAAATTCAGCTACTGTGTGTCGAAGACAAAGAAGATGAGGAAACCGGATCCTTCGTCAGAAGAAAAAGAGGAATGCACAGAGCCTACAACTGAATGTAGGGACTTTGAATGTTGGGACTATGACAGGAAAAGCTCAGGAGTTGGTTGACATGATGATTAGGAGAAAGGTTGATATTCTGTGCATCCAGGAGAGCAGGTGGAAAGGTAGTTAGGCTCGAAGTTTAGGAGCAGGGTTTAAATTATTCTACCATGGAGTATATGGGAAGAGAAATGGAGTAGGGGGTATTTTAAAGGAAGAGCTAGCTAAGAATGTCTTGGAGGTGAAAAGAGTATCAGATCGAGTGATAAGACTAATATTTGTAATTGAGGTTGTTATATATAATGTGGTTAGCGGCTATGCCCCACAGGTAGAATGTGACCTAGAGTTGAAAGAGAAATTCTGGAAGGAACTAGATGAAGTAGTTCTGAGCATCCCAGACAGCGAGAGAGTTGTGATTGGTGCAGATTGTAATGGACATATTGGTAAAGGAAACGGGGGCGATGAAGAAGTGATGGGTAAGTACGGCATCCAGGAAAGGAACTTTCAGGGACAGATGGTGGTGGACTTTGCAAAAAGGATGGAGATGGCTGTAGTGAAAACTTATTTCCAGAAGAGGGAGTAACATATAATGACCTACAAGAGCGGAGGTAGAAGCACGCAGGTGGATTATATTTTGTGCAGACGATGTAATCTGAAGGAGGTTACAGACTGTAAAGTAGTGGTAGGGGAGAGTGTAGCTCGACAGCATAGGGTGGTAGTGTGTAGGATGACATAGGAAGCAAAGGGAAGTTGATGAGCCACACAATGAAGTTATGGGAAAGAGTAGTGGAGGCTAGACTCAGGACAGAA